>NC_068969.1:111644669-112244669 GCF_026419915.1 Harpia harpyja | reverse complement strand
ATTCATTTTTAAAAGCTAGAATTACTTGCCAGTGGAAAAAAACCCAAACCAATACCAAACAGGATTGACTTATGCCACAGCACCTCTACACACAGGTTTCTTCAGCCTTTGAAATGCTGTTGGGTACTTTGTGCTGGTTTACAGTGTGTAACTAGTTACAACCAAGACCTTGTTTAACCAAGTTACTGCAGTTACGGTTTCACAAAGGTACCTACAAACTTTAATACAAGTAGCCTTGTTCCACTTTTAACAAACTAAGACATAAATACAATTAGATGCTACTTAACAAAGGGGGAAGCTCTCCCTACCAGCTACACAATGTAAACAAAAAAAAAAACCAAACCAAACCCCAAGTCTTTCAGAGACTGGCCTTTTAAGTAGTTGTCCAATAACCTCAATGCAAGGGAAGTTACAATACTGGAACTGGGGAAATAGTTAAAATATTACAAGTTTGCTCAGACTGCCTTTTTCCTTTTTAAAGAGAACAAGTAGCACAGTTAAATTTTATATTCTCCTCGGATGGCTGTGTCGCCGAAAGCCACATCTGCAACCCATTAGATGTTAGGAGCTCAAGGGGAACTCAGGCTAGATAAGCAACGAACAACTTGAACTTTTTTTCCACATAAAATATATACCCCCACATCATCCAAGGTAAACAAAGCAGCAAAAAAAAAAAAAGAAAAACAACCTAGAGAAGCGTAAAACTAGAGCGATTACACGCCTTGTTTTTCAAAGCCCTTTCCCCCCCAATAGCTAACGCCATCCCACGACGCGTTACAGAAGTCCTGGGAAACACAAAGTGGCCAGAAGTTGCTTCCAGGAGCTGTGGCGAGGCTTTCATCCGATGACTCCGGGTAAGATTAGGACAAAAAAAAAAAAAAAAAAAAAAAAAAAAAAAAAAAGCGGCGGCTAGGCTGGACTCCTGCCTCCCAGGCACCGTGCCGGGCCCTGATGGAGGTCACCCCTCACCGAGGCGGTCACACCTAAAAGCCACCCAAGGGGCCCCCACGTTTGTCCTGAAACCCCTCTCCCGCCGCGGAGGATACCCGGCTCCGCTGGGACCAGGCCCCTCCGAGCCGCCCCGGGGCCGCTCCCGCCGGGCCCTGAGGGGAAGAAGCCGCTACACAAGGCGGACGACGAGGCCGCTACACAAGGCGGACGACGAGGCCGCTACACCCCCCCCCCCCCCCACGGCCACGGTTCCGGCGCCACCGCCGCTGAGGCGAGGCGGCCCGACCCGGCCCCACGCCGGAGAAGCGCAAACGGGCGAACCCCGACCGCGCCGGCCCCACTCACCTCAACGACTCAGGGCCCCTCCTGGCCTCCCCCGCGGGGGGCAGCAGCTGGGACATGGGCGGCCGAGGAGGAGCCGGGTCTCAGCCTTGTTGTTGTTGTTGTTCTTGCCGCCTCCGCCGCCGCCCGCCCCCCCCCCCCCCCCCCCCGCGCCCCCGACGCCAGAGAGAATGTCACCGGAGGCCGCGGGGCTCCGCTGCGCGGCGTCACTTCCTCCCTCCCTCCGCTGCCGCCGCCGCCGCCGGAGCAGCCGAGCGCCGCGCAAGAGCGGCCGCCGCCCGGCAACAGCGCCACCCCGCGGCCAAGAGCGGCGCCGGGGCCGTCAGGCTCCGCCCCCTCCCTCTCTCTCACTCCTCTGCCCCCTCCCGCGGCGACCTGAGGCGGGCGGGCGGGCTGTCACCCACCGCCCTCCTCACACACACCCTGACAGCCCTCACACTCTCCCACCCGTGACACTCACACAGCCCTCCCCGCCCCACAGGTCCTGTGGGGGTCCCCGCGGGGCATCGCCTGAGGGGACGCGCCCGGCTTCGGCCGGAGAGAGGCATGTGGTGGTGAGGCTGAGAGGGCGTGAGGGGAACGGCGGCTGGCAGCCGTCGCCGGGGCTGTTCGCGCCGTGGAGTCGCCCGCCGTAGAGGATTGCTGAGGTAAATCTGGCGGGAGGGAGAGCTGGCTGCGGGCTAACGGCACGCCGCTTGGTTTGGTTTCCCAGCGGCGAAGCAGAAGCGGGCAAACCGAGCGCGGCGGTTGGGGCCGCGCTCACCGGAGGAAAAGAGCAGTGGAGGAAGCAGAAGGAAACGAGAAGAAAGAAACGTCTTGCCCCGGCACAGGGGCCGGCTGACGAGGAGGGCCGAGCTCGGGAGAGACGCGGGCGAAGGCGGCAGGAGCCCGGCAAACGTCTCTCACCGGTCCCTCGGCCGACGCTCGTTCTCCCTCCGACGCTGATCCTGGTGATCCTGCTTCTGCAGTCCGTGAGATCAGAGACCCGGGGACTGGGTGGGGGAAGCATGGCGTGCAATTAGGGCGACATTATAATGCACGCAATAAACCTCGTTCTGACGTTTCTTAATCAGAGTATTTAGCTTTGCAGCCCCGGGGTATATATGCTGCAGAACTGCACAATACATTGTAGGTAGTGCTCGGCAATTTGAAAACGTGGCAGCAATCATTTCAGTATAGTCCCTAAATCCTGATCGGGGCCTACAAGCGCCTGGGAAATTCAAGTGTTGAACGTGCATCGTACAGCAGATGCTGTACCCTTGGAGGATCCCGCTCCTCCACAGCCACTGGTCATGGCACAGAATCGTTATAGGGTTGATAGTATAGAAACACATGTAGGCATCTACCTCCTCCCCCAAATCACGTACATGGATGTGCGAAACAAAGACAGACATCTCATACGACCTCAGAAGAATTTATCACACTGAGGAGAAATAAGAGTGAGATTCAGGTAGGAGTAGAGCTACATATTCGGGAATTCACGGTTCTCTTTTAAAACAGTACGTTGCAAGGTATTTCTCACCACACATGTAAGAAACTTCCTTTGCAAAAGCACCAGCCTTGTTGGTACATCCAATATTGGCGGTGTCAGCAGAAGAGGGAACAAGCAGGGCGCTAATGAAATCTGCACTTAAGAAAAGATAAAACCTGCCCTGCGTGGGGCTGCTGGGGGCTCGAATCCAGAGTCTGCTCTGATTTCCTATGTGGCTCAAGCCGTGCCCTGTCGCCAACTAAAATCAGCCTCCACAATCTGGCCGGCTACTTCTGGGAAAATAATCCAGAACCTGTATTTACAGGGGAGGATGTGCTTTGGAGGCATGACTCCTGAAAGACACCCGGAGGACGGCATGCTGTTGCACAGGCGTTAGGACACGGCGGCAAGGAACAGGCATTGCAGTTTTGGACAGCATACAGAAAAGCATAACGACACAGGCGAGGGCGGTGAGCATCTGCCTCGCATTTGCAAGAAGAGTGATAAATGGAAAGGAGCTGAAAGAGCCACGACTGAAGGAATCTGCAGGCTGGAGGCATTACGAAAGAAAAAAAGAAATTCTGACTATCATAGGTACAATGGAATTAGTAAACTAAGCAGGGAGACATTAGTGATCTGTAAATATTTGAATGAAGTAAGTGGCATGAAGGGAGAAGACTGGTGATACGTTAATGATTTTAATGGGGTGAAATTAGGGAAGGGCATGTTTAAGCTGAGGATCAGGGTGGAAAGCTTTTGAATGGAGAACTGTAGGCTGGAAAATTGTCTCCCTAAGTGAAGTGGTGAAAGCTTTATTGCCTGAGATTTTAAATGCCAGATTAGGAGATATACCAGGGGACTCATTCTGAATATTCAGGGAGATGGCTGTAAGATTAGGAAGGGAGAAGGAAAGGTAAGAGGTGGTACTGGCTCCAGGAATTTAGGGAGTAAGCCCAGCGCCTCTTCTAGGCTCCTTTGGCTTCGTTTTATCATTCTTTGACCACCGCTGCCAAGAGTGAAATGATTTCAGCATTAGTTACCTCCACGGGGAAGCAGCAAGAACTCCTCCACCACGAAGAAATGCGGTTGAGAAACGCGAGTCTCAGTGGGACATCTCTAGACAGGATCACCGGGGAACAGAGCGGCAGAAGCTCCTTCAGCTGCGGAGGGGCCCAGCGGTGCAGCCCCGCGCCCCGGCTTGCAGGGGACCGTCACCGCCACCACCACCTCCCCTCTGCGGCACTTGCGCTTCCCCAAAGACAATGGGAGGAAATTAGCTCAGCGCTGGAGCAGACGGCAGGAGCGACCCCGAGCCACGCTCCCGTGTCAAAGTAAAAGCTGGTTGTGAGAGCACTTTGGGTCCTAAGGGCTTCCAGGCTGGCTTCCCTCACCCGGCTCTTGGCAGGGAGAGCGGAGCTCCTCCGTCCCCGCTCCCATCTCTTCCCCAGCCCCGGGCCAAAAGTTTCCCTGCAGCTCCAGACTGGGAGAATGACTTTTCAAGAGCCCATCGCCATGCATCTGACGGCGGCATCCGTGGGCACATCGCTAAGCATCCTCTGCAGAAAGGAATATATAGAAACTTCACCTTCCAAGTAACATTTAAACAACGCCCGTTTTCCAAGCTGGGCTGCAGGCTGCCAAGCATCTGAAATCACAAATGCGCCGCTGAAACCCAGCCAAGCCATCCCCTCGCTGAGCGCCCGCTCCTTCGCAAAGTCACCCAGAGTCCTCCACAGCCACCGGTGGCGGCCGAACGGGGACCACAGGAAAGGTGCCCGGGACACTGCGGGGTTCACCCACCCCCGAGCTACAGCCCGCGTCTCCTGGGGAAGGAAGAGAGAGAAAACCTTTCCTTGCTGCTGGGTTTTACCAGCCAATATTGGCTAATTAAGCAGCTGTGCTATGCTGCTTAATTAGCATTAAAGGCATATTTAGCAAGGGGCTAGAGGAAGCGTTTATTAGATTAGGTCATAGTTTTGGAGTTGTTGCTTGGGTTTTTTTTACCGGAGATTACACGGTTCAGGAAGGACGGTGTAATGCTGAATGACTCCAAGGCAGATGGAGGTAGTGCTCTATCCTCCCACGTAGGTAGTACCCAGCGAAGAGAGAAGGAACTGCAAGTTTTACTTTAAACACACGCTTACTGGTAAAGCCTCTGCTTACTCGCTTGTGGGGTTTTTTTGCAGAAGAAATATTCCTGAATTGGAGAAGCAGAAATCTTCAGCCCAGTACTGAATTTTTTAATGAAGCGAGCGTATAAGAAAACAAAAATATTTCTAAAGCCACTTGAAGTTACTAACAGCAACTGTGTACTCAGAGACAAACTGAAGGATTTCCTGCAGCATGCAAGGCAGCACAGACCAGGATTACTATTGTTTCACTGCTGACCCTGTAATTTAAAAATTCAAAGAATAGCTCAGAAATACAAAATCTCTCCTACACCTGTCAGAACTATTTAGTACTAGATGCAATGAAAAAAAAAATCTTAAGTATGTTTACAGACATTTTTTGCTTGTAAGTTCCCAAAACAGAATCCTGTATTGGAAGAGTATTTGGCGTTTTTTACTGGAGACGGTGTAAAATGCAACCAACTTACTTTTAAAATAAACACTGAAACTACTTTAATATTTTTAAAATCGTATTTAATTACAAAGTCCCATGTTAATATTCTCTATCTACTAAAGGATTGATATGAAAAAAAATTTTGAATACTTTTGGTCAAAGGAAACTTGAAAAGCAACCACAATGAAATGTTTGCAACAAATAGAGTATTTCTATAGTACTAGCCAAAATATATAGCCAAAAGAGATTGCATCCGCTTCTTTTGATTCAATGCATTTTGAGTAGATAGATACATATTTCAGCTCAGTAGTCTTAAATTTGCTTAATGTATTTTGCATTTCTCCAGCATTTTATTTTTATTATTCTGGTTTTAGTACCCAAATGCTTTGTTTTAAATAAATCTCTATCCCCTAGCCAAGTTGGGGATGAATTCTAGTTTTTTTCCTAAAGCCATTATTATTTTGCCTATTGGCCTGATAAGAACAGTATGTCACTTTGTGGTAAAACATATACAAGTTTACACTTGAGGTTGACCACGGGTTTTCATATCTAGTGCATAATTTTAATTTTTTTTTTTTTCAGGTGGAATTTGGATCATCACAATTTCCAGGCAGAGGAATTGAGCACACGGTGATAAAGCACACACATCTTTCACACTTCATCCATAAAACTGAGGGGACTGCAGCTCAGCCTGGCTCTGGCTCCAGCCCCACAGCGTCACACACCGTGGGCAGCTGCCCCAGAGCTGCGGGATCTCCACACAAAGCTCCCAGCAAGCACAACTGCTCTCAGCTTGCAGGTGTTAGTAGACGGGTGTCTCCAAAAATCAGGCTGGGAGTTCAGAGCAGAGCAGCTGATGTAATCTGAAGTGAGGCTGAAGCAGCAGAGGCCTCTCCAGGCATTCGTGTCATTCTCAGTTGGGCAATTATTTCATAATATACAACAGCCGAGGGGTCCAGCTGGCAGTCTCCTTCCAGGCTGCCGCAGCTCCTCACCACCCAGTGTGACCTCTGTGGAAACACTCAACAGCTGCCAGAGTAGAGAGCAAAGCCCAAAATCTAACATTTTCTCAGCCAAGCACTCAGGCTGGCGTGCTCCTGTCTTGGCAGGACCTCTGTGAGGCATTCCTGCGCCGGCATCCCATCCCTGCGCTGGAAAAGCTGGACCGCCCCAAAACACCAGCAGCGAGGAAGGACACCTCCGCTTGCCCTGCAAGGCGCTCTGCCCTTGCAAATGCACAACTGAAGAGCTGAGAAATCTTACTGACAGTCCACTGGCTGCATAAAGCTTGTTTATTTGACTTTCCCCATATCCATCAAAAGCTGAACTGTCGCACCTGACAACCGGCTGCTGATTTATGTTGCATGTGCTGCAGATGGCACAGCTGTGGCACACAGCTCGAATGCAGCTGCTGGGTATTTTTTTTTTCTCCTTGCGTTTCCAATGCTAGGAAGCAACACTTGGCTATCTCTGGGCAGCTCTTGAGTCAGTCTGGCCCTGCCGCTGTCTCTGTTCAGGCTCTTTGCCAATGAATGGGACACAGCACATGCTGTGAAACAGCAGCAGCCGGGGAGCGGTGCAGCTGCCCTGCGGGCACAGGGGGAGAACACTCCCCAGGTTTCACAACTGGTGCGGTGTTACATGATGAAGTGGTGCTAAGGGAGTGCCACAGTCCCGGGAAATCCTCCCAAGCCTTGAGTCATGGTTACGCGTGTGCAATAAAAAGCCTTCATCCAATATTAGCTGAGTAACTCTTGAGGCTCTCATTGCAAAGCAGGGCTGGTAGCATCCTCGAGCCCTCATCTAATCCATCTTTCTATCCCAAAGCACGATCAATGCTCCCTCATGTTATAAACACATAAGCAAAGCATTTCTGATCTGCTCTTAAAAGCCCCCAGTGATTAAGATTAAGATTCCTTAACTGTCAGGCCATGACCTCCAGTGCCTTACAATGGCTTTCTTGCTAAATCATTCTCTGATGTCTACCCAGCTATCTTCTGATGCCTTTCAAGATTATGACTTCTTTCCCCTTCCACAAGAGGAACAATCAGATTATGCTCTTGCTCTTTCCAGATTCAAAGACTACTCCCTTGCCGCCTTCTGGTGTTTTTTTGGCAAGAGGCAGCTGTACCTGTAGTCACCCCTGCACAACTGTGCCTGCTCTGGATTTCACATCAGTTACCTCTGAGGTAATTTCCCCTTAGCCAGTTTAGCCTACCTGTACAAAAGACAGCTTGTCCACTTGCTTTTGCCATCTTGATTTCTAGCCCAGAAGGAACTGAAGATAAATAGCCATGAAACTAAGGCAACTAACCCTTTCCTAATGTCTTGATTTAAAAACCTGAAACTAAACAGCAACTCCCACTGGTGTACAGAAGATGAGGCCAAAGATTCCCACAAGCAGCAGCTCTCTGAACATCCTTCAATTCTTCCCCATCACAGTGAAAGAAATCAGGTGAAGAAGGTCACAAGGTGAGGAGGCTGTGGCACTTTACCGACACCAGTGTCATTCCGAGCTTGCGGCTTCTTAGAAATCAGAGCCACACCCTAAGCATAATCAGACACAGATCTCATGATCCTATTGCTTCAAGGGAGGACATGAAGCAATAGAAAGAATCTCTTCCTACAGATCAGTGAAATCAATTTCTGCAGTGAAGTAACAGCTCCGGGGGACAGGCACACCATGCTAAATCATTACCATAATCTTTTGCAACTCTAATCGTAAACAGATGTAGCTACAAATTGTCACCAAGAGCACTGCTGCTATTTGTCTGGACTTTGCCCAGTACAAACAAGCCCTAGTCCCTGCTTGGTGTCCTTAAGTGCTGCCACCGTATCCAGATTTTCATTTTTCCCCCATCCACAGGAGATTTTCCTATTTTGGCTTTAGTACAAAACAACTTTAAAAGCTGGGGTGTTTTAAGGCTGGTGTGGTGGTGGCATGGAAGTAAGAGGAGGGCTCTGGGGACCCTTTTGGAAGATGACGTTTGAGGTAGAATTGGAAGGGACAATCTAGCTTCAGAATGATCACATCCCACAGTGGTTCTAAAAAAATATTCACGTATTTTCAGACCTAGAAAGGTCTTACTATAAAGCCCATTTTTGTTTTTAAAGCTATCGCTTCACTATCCATAAAGCTATTTTTCTACTTCTGTTTGCTTAGCTCTATTTATAATGTAAGGAGAAACAACAAGTAGTCAACAGTAGACTGGTATCTCTAGGAGCCTTGAACATGGGCAAACCTTACAGGTTAGTGCCGTGAGCTTCCATTTTCTCAACGAAAACTACTGAACCTTAGGAGGTTGATGCTGCTACATCTCAGCTCAGCTCTTACCTGTGCGAGCAGTACAATTTGCTGATCCCTGAAGCCCATACTACGACCCACGTGAAACATGGTCAGAGCTCGACCTCTTTCCACGAAGGTAGACAGCCATCACACACACAAGAAAATCCCCTCTGTGGGCTGTCTCGGATGCTGCAGGGGTTTAGAAGGCAATGGGAACTCCTATTCTGAGCCCTAGATCACAATTTCCATATTGTTCACTTTGATTCACATATCAAATCCCTGCTGAGGACATTAAGGAGAAAATTAACTGTTCACTTCTGTTTAAAGAAAGTGCTCAAACTAAGAAGCACTCCAGGCACGATTCTAGAACTCATCTTCACAAACTTGGTAAACATCAGACAAGCTATTAGTGGGGAAAAAAAATTAAGTGTCCCCAACCCTGAAATGACAAGAGAAAACAAAACAAGGGAGCAAAAGCCAGTGATCTAGCAGATGTAAAGAAAGTCTGTCATCACTGTACTTGCACCACCGAAGAGAGGACTCCAGGAAAAAGCACAATCCAGAGCCTGGACTGGGAAAAAGAAGAAAACCAGACTTCCTGAGCAGTTAAATTCTAAGTGGTAATGGTCAAACAAATCCTCACAGGGACATCTCCTCGCGAAGGTGCCAGCTGGAGTCCAGTTACAGGTGTGTGTCACATATGGAAAAAGAACTGACAAAGAAAACAGTAAGTTTGGGTGTTATTTTATGAAAAACAGGTGATGTTTACAAATACAAGGCAACATGATCCCCTAAAAATGAGCATGCTTGCTGGAAGGTCACAACTGTGCCATCCAACAGCAGGAAGAGTAAGGCAGGAAGCTGCAGAAGTACGTAAGAACTCCAAAATGTTTTACTAGTGCAAATAAATAGACAATACAAGGAAAATCTTCCACACAGGCCTCTTCAGCTGAACTGGAGTTTGCTGGGCTCTGGCATCTCAAGAGTCAGCATATCAATCTGCTTTGAGAACTCAGCCTCCAAGGCATTCTAGTGGGAGACAAAACCAAGAGGAATCAGTGACCATGAAACAGTTTTCTTACGTTCCTGTTAGACAAACATATCTACAATGATCAAACCTTGGGATATTATTAGCAACCCAAGATTAACCCAAGTATTGAACTGGAAGGTCTCACTACTGCAAATGGCAGCAGCCTCTGTAGACAACTACAGAGAAATCTCCAAATGAAGGGCTAAACAAGCTCAGTTGCCTTTACACTGTGCCCCAATGGGATATTAGACACCTTCAAGCTGAACAGGTACTCTCCAGAGGTGAGTATTCTGACCTGGTAAAAGCCTCAGCCTGGTAAGGTGAGCTTGTATTTCTGAATCAAAAACAAGTGGCTTACCAACCTGAGCACTCCCACCTGAAAATGTACAAGATACTCTCAATTAGCTGTGATTTTTTTATCACAGCTTTAAGGCTTATCACTGAATACCTTGTGCTTTATCTATGAGCAAGCAGACAGTAGCCCAAAGAAACAGACAGGTTTTATGCTGAAACATGGCCCAGCTCACTCAGAAAAGCTACCTATGAACTCCCCAAACAGCTTTATGTGAACGTTTCCCAACAACCGTACCCGCAAATTACACAAGCATGGATGAAACAGGCATTATGTTTTATAGGGGAAAGTCCCCATTGCAGTCTACAAGGCAGCTGTTAGATAAAATATGGGCCCTAGAGCCCTCTGAGAGTTCAGGAGCAGCAAGGAAGGTTGTGAGACCAAGAAGCTGCAACGCAGCTGAGTGAATAAACATTCTGACAGGTGAAGCAGACAAAATCCAGAGGGATATAGATACCTAATCCCCACTGATACCATTATGCCCAACTGCCTTTGTAGCTTAGATATCATTCCTCCACCAGTTCCTCCTACCAATATGCACAGCTTCTGCCTTACCAGAGCAGAATTTCCCTCTAGAGATCATTAAGACTACAATCTGAGGTAGATAAATCCACAACCAATATATATAGCTTGTTTTGGAACGACAGCACTCATTTAAATCTCCATGAAAGATAAAAAGCTCTTACCAGTTCTCGTTTTACTTCTTCAATCTTCACTTGTGCAAGGGAAGGATTCTAATGAGAGAAAGTGGCATAAAAATCAATTTCAGCTGGAAACAGAGTCCCTGCATCATTGCAAGAATCTAATGATGTGCTGCAGGGGAATTCAGGGATAACGAAATCAGTTTTGTGTACACCCTTCACATCCATAAGGTACTGAAATTAAAAGCCTACTATCAGTTTGGTTTGAGCAATCGCATATTTTTCAAAAATCTGGTATGGCCTAAAGTCTAAAAAAAAAAAACAAAACCCACTTTCCAAACCCATCAAGGAACTGGATTTTAAACATATCTGTGCATGAATTTTCCTAAGCACAATAAGCTTGCAAGGACAAACCTTCCTCCCTCCTTCTGCCTGCACTAGAAGTGAGGCACCGGGGCTCTCCCTGTCTCCACTGACAAGAAGATGGGAGGGAGGGAGGAACTGGGGAACCTAATCCGAATTGAATGTCCTGTTTTGCTTGAGGAAAGAAGGCAGCTGCCTCTTTGAGTAAGATGGAGTTAAAAGAGAAGCAGTGCCACCCTCTCTCCCTTCATCCTTTTCTTCTAGGAGGGAGACAGTAGTAGTTGTTGAGAGGCAGGAACTCGATGGAGGAGCTAAGGAGGTGAAGAGAGAAGCATGGCCCAGCAGACAGGTCCCTAGTTCATAATACAAGAGATGTGATTAATCGCAGAGTTTCTATGGGTTCCTGGACAAGTCTCTTGGTTTCTCTGGACCTCTATGCCCCATTTATAAGAACCGGAGTAAATCTTTTTCACCTCTTACAGAGAAAGGTCTGAGGTTAGCTCTATTAAAGGCTGTGGGGTGCTCAGATGAGGAGGTAACAGGGGACAGACATAGCAGGTAACTCAAATACAAAACTATAAACAGTTACAATTGTATTTAATAAAACCAAAACCCATTCAACTAATCACACTCCAGTTTTTGCTACTTCTCCCCTGAATGACAAAGAGAAGAGTCCTTAATACCTACCTGTAAAAGGAATGGCAGCCTTCCAAAGGAGGCTGGAAATACTTGGGTTTAGTAGTCCCAAGTATCACAGGTGGCGATGTACCGATGCCGCACAAAGCCAAGGCCTTCTGTTTCATGGACTAAAGCCTTGTTTACCCATGATTTCTTTAAGCCACTATAAAGTTGTTCACAAAATCACGCTTAACTGGAACAATTTTTGTAACAAGCATTCTAATTGGAAAAAAGTAGAATTCCTTTATAAAAGATGCTTCCCACAGCAGTCTGATAGTAACTCCTAGCACAGGGACCAATAGTGACAACAGCCGAAATATAAAATGAAGAAGAGATACAGAGACAGGGGCTTTCAAAACTGCAATTTGGTCACCTAAATGAGAAACCTGCATTTTCAGAGCTGAGTACGCAGCATCCTCAATAGAAATCAAACAAAATGATGAAGCAGCCAGTACTCACACTAGCTAGAGTACTTGTTTAGGGGACAACGCCTACATTTGGCTATTTCTTCATAATCATTAAAATCTTGCTCAGAGCTCCAACCACAGCACAATGTGCTGTGTCCACCATATTGACAGCCTGATGACATGTATAGCTAATATATTGGTAAATCTCAAAAAATTTGTTATACTAAGGAATTATGTTTTCTTCCACATTTCTTTGTCTAACTTCTAGCTAATTTACCTCGATACTGAGCTCAGCCAGCAAATCTGTGCATTTTGTTAGAGCAAAGTTTGCCTGGTAAGCATACTTAATTTCTTGACTTTGATTAATAAATCAATAGACTTCTGTTTAAGTAAAGTCTTCTGTTTACACATTAATAGACCTGTAGGACATCTACCTGTTCACTGAAACCATCACAACAATAGCCTTTACATTCTGAAGTCCATCAAAATTAATCTAATGGCAAATACAATAGAACAGTGGAAAAAATAATTACAGGAGTTAAATCTAGGTAGGACTCCAGTTTCTTCTTCAAAGGCACAATTTCTTCCTGCAGACCAGCCAGTTTCTGTGAAGAGAGCAAGGCAGATTGTATTCTATAGTCTTACTTGTAGAAGTGATGTAAATCAGTGAAATAGATCCACAATTATCTACAGCATTTCAGAATCCACAGATGTTGGGAAGAGCTTTCACAATCCTTCTTAAAACCCATGGAAGACGAAAGCTCTGTTATTCATTCCGTTATCAGTCAAACCCAGCTCAAATTTTACACAGAGGTATCAATGAATTTTTCTTTGTTCTGAAGACATCTTCAGATGTCTTTTCTTACAGTATAACCACCTGATCTCACCTCCCTGAAAGGAGAGGGGATTTGAAATGAGAATCCACCAGACAGAGGATTTTCTCTGTAGGCCAGAGAGAGGACTGAGCCCCAAGGAAGGAGATACACTCTCATGCCTATGGCTTCTGTGTGAAAACAGTTTTGCACACGCGGCCACAAAAAAAGACAACCCTTACACTTGCACTGCTTTGCTTATTCTGTTAACAAGGGGAGATAATTCCTCTTAGGGGCTGAAAATTGAGTACCTTCCACAGTCCTCAACTCTTTTCAAATAATCAACTTAAAAGTGAAAAAAAAACAAAAAACCAAAGCGCTCCGAAGATAAGTCATTTGTGCTGCCCAATTCACTGAGCTCTTGGCAAAGCAGACACAGAAATGCCAGGGAGTCAAACCTGCCCTTACGCTCAGGTTCTAGAAGATGACAGGTGTAGAAAATTGCCTATGACTTTTTCTATGTAAAATTCCAACAGAAATTATTTTTGGCTAGTACGCTTCTGAAACACTGTGCAATGTAAACATTGCCACCCAGTGCTGGTTCATGAGAATGACAACAAAAATCAGGAAACCTGTCCCACTGTTCAACTTAACCGATCTGCAGGAAAAGCTAGAAAAAGAAATGGGGAGAAAGACTAAGTTCTCATTACAGTAATAGCAAATAATATTAAAATGTGGTGAGTGCAGACAGAACACCACAAATACATGTTACATGTGCACAAATGCTTCAGCACAAAGCTCGAGAATCTATAGCTAGTAACTCAAGAAATATGCTTTTTCCTTTAACAAATTATCTCGCTGGGTTTACAATACAGCTGAGAAATGTTGTATTTAAAGACACAAGAAAAAAAAAAAAAGCACACAGTGGTTCAGAATTTGGGTTCCACTTGACCTCCTCCCCTTACTCTGAAGCATTTGAAAGCAGATTTATTTCACACAAACTAGAAAGAATCACCTGGGTCATTCTACCAAGTAATTGCAATACTCAGGTAGCCATGTAACAGGATATAGTCCACAGAATACCCACTGTTTATAACACAGATCACAAAGAGAGGACGCAGATCACGGGCTGCCAATTTTCTTTCAGTGGCAGGGAATTTATTCTGTGGAAATTCTCTAGTAGGCTATATTCCCAATTACAGAGGCAGAAAGAGAAAAGAGGGAAAAACAAAAGGCAACAAAACCAAAGATTCCAATTGTTCCCCTCAATCAGTTCCAGAAGGAAAGCTTCTTCCCAAATCCAAAATAAGCCCACATCTAACCCTGAAGAAAAGGTACCACTTCAGCACCCAGATGCTTCTCAATTTCCAGGAGAGACAAAGCTATCCAACATACTCCAGTTCAGAGATAACCATCTACAAGATTTTTATTTGTGCTTCTTTTTACCATTAATATTTGTTCATGTAACCAAACAGCAAACTACATTTCCTGAAACCACCCAACAAACATGCCTGCTCTGTACCACTGTAGAAACATCCATCTTGTACCAAAAGACCTACCTCAGACAGGCTCATGAGCGACTCATGTGTCAGCGACTGGTCCAACCCCGTGGCAGCAAGCTGCTCCTACAAACAGGAAAGAGTTCGTTCATAACTGACCACAAAATACAACGGGGAGGAGAAAGATTTTTACCATTTCCTTGGGTTTTGATCTAAACAGGCCAACAAGAATGCAGTTCGTCAACACCAGAAATATCTATTTGAACCACAGCTATAGCTAGTATATGAAATCAGTTGCTACTAAAATTTGTATCAAGAATAACAAGTCTTTCCAGAAAACTACTGGGAGAAGAGCACATGGCAAGGCTGCGAAGAGGCTTCTCAGTAAAATGTCATCAACAATGTTTTCCATCTCATATTTGTCAAGGTATCGGACAGCATCCAAGTGTTAAATAAAGCATTCACATATCCTTCATCACACAGGAAAGGTGAAGGAGAAGACAGTGCAACTTCTGTCTTCTGTGTTTAATCATTTATTAATTTCAAAAAATGGCTATGTTCAGAATTTTGACACACAGTTTACCTCAGTGAATCAGCTGCTCTACTGGTAGCTGTCTGTATACTCTTATAGGACAGTACCTCACAATAAGCACAAGATAGTCCAAGCTAATGCAGTTCCCAGTGAAAGAAGAGAAAGTGTCCCTGCACTTATCATAGGATGTCATGGGGAGAGACCACGAATATAGCAAGAACAACTGAAGTGTTGTAACATGTTGTCCTGTTAGCCCGAGTCCTCAGTCCTGGAGTTTAGGAAGCTCCTGGGATGTCTCTGTAACTACATGTTTGGTCCCGACCAACCATGACTCTGCCATCCTGTCACAATGCCTTGTTAGAAAATTCCTTCCATCTACCTCAGCAGCCTTGATCCTGATTTTTAAATCCTCAGATTTATCTTTCAGAAACTTCAAGTTCTGGGATCGGCTGTCAGCTTTGGCCTTTTCTACCTCCAGGAGTTCCTCTGTTTTTTTAAGATCCCTTAAAAAAAAAAAAATACAAACAGAAACAAACTTTTACATTCAAAGAGATACCAGTATACCAATACTGCTTAATTATCTATGCTCAAGCTAAAACCTATAATACAACCAACACAAGAAGGGAGAGAATGGAGAAAAAATTGCATTTCCCTGTGAGATTTCCCTGTGGAAACATCCACAGCTGTTACATCCAGAGTCCCAAAGGCCAGGGAAAAAAAGAGGCCAAGGGGAAAGCCAGCTGCATAAAAGCAAAGAGTAATAGCCTTCTGCATAATTCCCTAATTTAGTTAGAAACCTGCTACGCAAGCTAAACTTACAATCACAGAGAGCAGCCATGGCAAACCTGCACAAAGCATACAGGTCTGGTATCTTTGCTATAAGCAGTGCCACGATTACTACTTTAAAAGACAAAAACCAGAAAATAATTGGACTGGAAGGGGGCTGCAGAGATCATCTGGGTCAATCCCCACTCAAGGCAGGGGTTGATCCTGCTATGCCTGGCAAAGCACTTCAGATTACATCCTCTAGGGAATGGACTTAATACCGATTTTTTTTTTTTTTAATTTTTTTTTTTTTTTTTTTAAGTCTCCCACACACTGGTTAAAGGAAATTCTTACCTGGGAACAGGTTTTGTTTTGCCTGACTCCTTCACTCTGACTTCCTTCACTCTGACTTCAGAGCCCACACTAAATGTGGTAAGAAAATCAGGTTTGCCTTCACCCTCAGATGAAGGCAACTGGTGGCGGATGCAAGCCCGTATCTGACAACTGCTTGTAGACCATTTTTGGTTTAAAATAATGAGTTTGATTCTATCCCGAATCTCCTTTGATTACTGAATGTGTCCACAGCACATGGCTTTCAATATTGTGAATTAGAGATGTCAGAACCCTGAAATTATCTGTGTTAGTTATCATAACCAATGTTCCACACTGCAGAGATCAGCAGTATTGCTTACATCTTTCCCTTTTCTCATCCATTACTCACTCCTCTAACTGCTTTTCCAGCATCACCGCTGCAGTTAGTTTTTTCCTGAGGTTGCTCAATTCCAGTTCCATTTCTCTGTTTTTTGATTCTGTTGCATACAGCTCCGAAGTCATATCATTGATGGCAGAGAAGAAGCTGGTGAAAAAAAGAGATTCAGTGGGAATGCTCAGGAGTCAGCTCTTCTGAAAATCAGAATTATTTTCTCTACACTTTCCACAAATGACTTTTTTTTTTGTTCTCATATTATGACATATCAGATAACTGCCAGCTATTTTAGAGGAGGAAAGTAAAATAAGTCACTAGGGGTATTTGCTTCCCTTAACTAACAAAGATTTCATGTGGAAGCAGAAATGGCCCAGTAATCTGAGTAGGAGGAAGTAAACAAGACCTAGCACTCTAGTGAATATAACCACTGGGTTTGACATGACCAGATGCTCCACTCCTGGCCTGCCAAATTGCCTTTAAGAGAAACTGTGTTCAGTCCCTGAAAATGCACGTCCCTGAGATATGCCCAGCAGTATTTCAGTCTCTTCCTCTTCTCAAATGGTTCAAAGCCGCTATCCCCTCCAGCTCAGGGGAAGAGCTGCAAGAGCCAAGCTCCTGAACATCATACAAAAATTGGATTCCAAGGCAGATTTTGGCCCTTCCTGACTGCCAGTGGTCAGCACAAACCTGCTGTGTTATGGGTCAAAGCCAGGCTAGGGAGAGGGGCCCAGGAAAAGCTGACTAACAGCTGCCATTTCCCTGTGGCTGAGCCAAGGAAATCTCCTAACATTAACTGAGGCCAGGCAAGAGAGGGAAGAAAGAGGAGCCGAGACAAAGACCAGTTACAGTTCCCCAGTCCTTGCCTAAGCAGTACGAAACCTGCTCTACCTTGTGCTACCTGGCATGACAGTCTGAGTGGCAGCATCCTGCAGCCACTCACCACAAAAGCAGGGGCAAAAGAGGGATTTAACTGTGGCTGAGGCACCTCTCAGGCTTCAGAGACTTCCTTTGCTGGGATAATCAGGAGTTAGAGCTTTGTGCTCAGTTCTCCTGTCCTCCAAAGCTGCCCAAGGGGTGCAAAAGAAGCTGGACAAGTAAGGTTCCTGGTACGAGAGTCAGGTTTGAAACTGTTGAATTGAAAAACCAGAGAGACACAGCACAGACCATCACTCCTGATGCACAGTGGGAATAATTACCTAGCAAGAGAAGTGTCCTTTGTTTCAAGTGTCATTGCGCTGTTTACCAAGACACTGAGGTAGCTGGTGCCTTCGCTGGACAGACTGGATAGGGAAAGACCCAGGCTTTCTGCCAGAAGGCCCTGTAGATAGTTAGCTGAAAAACAAATACAACCCAAATTAGTAATTTCATTTTACTGTTCTTTAAGGCCTAGATAGGACTCTCTCTTTTAACATGTGTGTTAAAAATGTAATTACGGTCCCCTGGACCGTTCACTTGCTCCAAAAAAACCACATTATCAAACACTCACTCTAGACAGCTCAAGCATAACTTAATCATCAAACTGCTGTTTCAGATTCCTCAAGCGCTTTGCTTAACAGTGGATTAGCACCAGCTCAGACTCTTAAATCAGCTGTAGGGTTGCTTCCCTGTCTATCCAGCCAATATTTCAATGCTGTGCTACTCAGCCCAGCAGGCTGGGAGGTTTTAGCAATTAATCTGCTTGTCCGTATTTACAGTCTGCTCAAGATGGCTTAAAAAATTGCTCTTGAGCAACCTTATGTCACCGTAAATTTTGCTGACAGGAAGGCATGGAATGCATTGTAGTAAAAGCCGTACCAGAACAAAAGCTGAGTCCATTCCTATATATATTTGTTTGAAAGATTTTAACAAAGACAATCTTCAGGGTCACTGAGAAAAACTAACTTTGATGGAACTGAGAACTGGAGCTTCAAACTCACTTTCTGCTTCGTATTCTGTTGCCTTCTGCTTCATGTCCTCTATCAGCAAAGAAACATCCCTGTCTCTGGCTTCATTGCATTCTACAAGCTCATACAAGATATCAACTGTCCTTGCATTCACTTCGTAGTGTGGAACAGGCCGATTCCCATATATTTTCTTCAGCCATAAAGTAACCTGCCAGAGAAGGGAAAAAACAGAGTTAATGGTCAAGTGAAATGACAGAAAATAGCTGATAGATGTGAGAAATATAAAGTGCTGCAAGCTCTGCATTCCTGAAGAATAACTCCTGCTATATCAGTTGAGGCATGGGTGGAAAAAGGGAATTCAACTTCCTTTGTCTCTTCTTCAAACACCCTCTGTAGTTTAGAAAACCATTTCCATTTTAATCTCCCTCATTTCTCTGGACTCCCGCTTATCTCCAGGTGATGAAATTTTAATGTTTTTATTCACATGACATGTTTGTTACAGACACACTAATGATCCAAGAGATGTTAAATGGGTATTTGGGCAGCTGATAAAAACTGCATTAAAGCAGCGTGGGATAAAACTGCCCAAACCACCATCACTGGGAACAGTCTCTATGGGCTAGCGGGGGAGAACGGGTTACTTCAGTGCGCAGTCAGGAGCCCCGCAGAGCACAGTTTCTACCACTGAAAAGAAGGTGGGAAATGGGAGAGAGATTGTGACTGATAATAATTGAACACATGGAAGTTCAGCACTGAGGTAACAAATTCTTGTCTAAGGCTCTCTAAGCAACCTGATGGAAAAGGACCCAGCCTTTTAACTTAAAAAGACATTTCTTTCTAGCATATCCTTCTTTACGCTTCCACCATACCAGCATCTCAGCTACATACGCTGCACACAGCAAACATCACCCTGAACTATCCCGGGGAGAAAACCATCAAGCCCTTAGAAGCAGACAGCACTAATTACGTGTAGATGAAAACTCTAATACTGCAAGAAAGCCAAGTTTGCGAGCAAAGGATGAATTACATCTTTCTGCCACTCTCTCCAGTGAGAAAGCTTTGAAACGCATAAAACTTCAGGCGCCCAAGACCTCCATAACCCAGCGTCTTAAACCAGCCTTATACTTAAAGGCCAGCGAGCTCGGGCTGTTATCTAGTAGGCAGCAGAGGATGAAGCGGGCGAAGGGAGGCTCCACTGCTGCAAAACCCGCCCAGGGACCACATCTTGCCCGTCCCCCAGCGCTCAGAGGGGCAAGAAACCGACACGGGCTCGTTTCTGCCCTTAACCCTCGCACGTCCGAGCGCCGGACAACCACAACGACAGCTGCCAGGGTCCCCCAAAGCCTTCAGCGACACCGCTCGGGTGTCGAAGGACCCAGACAAACGCTGCCGGCAGAGCGGGACGAAGGCTCCGACAGCGCACCGGGGCCGGCTCCGCGCCCGGGGTGGGGGTGTGGGGGGGGGGGAGACCCGGCGCCCGCCCCTCCGCCGCCAGGCCCTGCGCCCCCGGGCGGGTGGGGGGCAGCCGGACCCGGCCTAAGACGGCCCCAGGACGGGGCCCACCTCCAGGAAACCCCGCACCGTGACAGCCGCGCCCCGGCCCGGCCCCGTCGGTACCCGCCGGAGCTTCTCCTCCATGGCGGCCTCCCGCCGCCTGCGAGCCGCCCGCCTCCGCCCCGGCTTCCCCCGCGCGCCGCAGAGCCTGACGGGAATTGTAGTTCCGGGGCGTGGGCTCCCTAAAGCCCCGCCCGGCAGGACCCCGCCCACTTTCCTAGTTTTAAATTCTTTAAAGGCGGGGGGGGGCAAATCAGCTCAACTCACTGGCTGCAGCCAACGCTTTTACCAAAGTGGACTTAAACGCTCTAAATGTTTTGAAAGAGTTTGCTTTTCCCCTATACCCCATACTTTTAAGGAAATAATCTTGAATCAGTAACACCATTTGAGGGGATTTTGGGTTTTGATGGATGGAACTGTATGTTTCACATATATCACAAGGCAAATTGCAAATAACAGCGTATAAAGTCCTTCATCAAAAAGGCTTAAATCGTATTTTTAAGTTAAAGGCCAAAAATTGAAATTTGAACAGCTGGTATATCACTGCTTACATAAATTCATATAAAAGCTGTGCTCCTTATTAGAAAATACGCCATAAAAATGCATCTTCTGAGTCAAACCCTTTACACAATTATCAAGGAACCACCTTTCTTCAGCAATACAGAAAAAGCGCAATTGCACGAGACTTAAATGGGTTATTGAAATCACGGTGGGTTTTTTTTTTTCAGGCAGTTTTACAGAATTTGAAGTGATTACCGAAATAATCAGTGTAAGAAACATTGCTGAAGCATTGTGTTTGATATGACGCATGCCAAAATGGTTGAGGATGTTTCACTTAACCTTGTCAATTCCCAGAAAGGTCTGCTGTGATCTGTGCTTTACTAACCTCTCTGGATTACCAACGGGGACACGATCACACTGTGCCTGCCTGAGTTTCGGCGCTTTCTCCCCAGCAGACTAAATCCTACGTCTCACCTATGGGACTTGTTGCAAAGCGCGCTGTCCCCACAGGGTTAGGCCTTGGTAGACGGATCATGACGAGGGAGAGATCCCTGTCCGCCATAAGCACAACTGCCTCTTGCAGTGAGATTCTTCTCAGCTTGCGACACTGTGACCCTGTCACCGTCACCTCTGATGGGGTCAGCTTTTAGGTTTCATGTATGTAAAAGACAGCTTGTAACTCCCTGAAACAAAGATTGAGAGAAGCAGCCCGAGGGAAGCATGAACAATGGTGAGAGACAAAACTTGGTAAAGATAAGGGGGGTTGGGGGCAGAGGCTCTCCAAGCCTTTCCAAGGAATATCTCAAACACTCACAAGTACCCTGAACTGAATAATGCAGGATGATGCTCAATGAACTGATGAGGCGGACACTTGACCCATGTGGGAAGAATAGCAATGGATGCGGCTGGGGGAGGAAGCCCTGTGGAGACAGGACAGTTCTGCCCTGGTGTAACTTGTGAAGTTTGTTAACCCTCTGGTTTTGGGGACATCACGTCCGATGAATGACCTTCACCTCATTACCCACAAAATACATATTAAAAGTTGACGTGCCTGCATATGCTAATGAAGATTACAGAGATCGTGCTAAACATATGTGACCACCGCATCCCTCTCTCAACCCAAATCATGCTACATGTCACCCGGAGGAAGGGGGAAGAACCTGAAACAAAGCTGCCACCGTAGCAAGAAAGTGGGTCGTACTGATATGGCAAACATAAAGGGGGAAGATAGGTGCCACTAAAATAAGGAGAAAAAAAAAAGGAGAAGAAAAGAAGAAAGAAGAAGGAAAGTGTGTGGAATTCTGCAGAAGAGCACTCTTACAAACCAGAAACCCCGTTGGCTGGACCAACGCTGGAACCAGGACCGGTGATCTCTTTATCTCCCTCTCTCTCCAGTTCTCTTTTCTCTTAGAGTTGTTAAGTAACACAAAGTGTACTTTACAACTTGCCATAATTTGTCATATACCTAACCAATTAACGGAAAACCTAGTTTAAGACATATACTAATCACTGCAGGAATCTAGCAGATGTTTGTATACGGACCTTGAGAGTTATCTCACCTTAGTCCACACCGCTTGGGATTTGCGAATCTGAGTCACTCACCCTCCTCTTCCGAGTGGGTCGTGACACCGTATTACCAGCAGACTGGCTAAAAAATTTAAGCTCCTCTGTAGCATCGGAAAGAAAACCAACACGGTGCCACACATCGCATCCCTTTCACCCCCGTTTTCCACACTTTTCTTCTGCCACCAGCACCTGCTACGGGACGGAGCAGCTAGGAGCATGAGCACCCGCAGCTCCCACAAAAATTGAAATTTGAACACCCCCCCAAAAAGGGGGACACCCCCCAACCACCCCCTGCCCCACAACCCCTCGTACTCCTGCCCCACAGCCCTCACACCCCGACCTCCCGCGCCTCACACCGGCCGCAGCCCGCCTCATGCCCCCCCGACCCCGCCCCGCCGCCGCTCTCCGCCCCTTCCGCCCGCCGAGGGCCATTTCAAGGGCACCTACCGCAACGGGGTGTTTTTCTAAAAGCCCCGTTTGGGGGTTTTTTTTGGTTATTTTTTTAAAATATATAGAGATATATTCCCTCAGCGCTCTGAGGCGCAGGGAGGGAGAAGGCGCTACCACACCTGAGCGGCGCGATGGCGGCGGGGGAAGCACTTCCGGCCCTCGCCCCGCCCCGCGCTGTGGGCGTGGCCTCGCCGCCAACAGGGGCGGAGCGCGCCGCCGCCATTTTGTGGAGAGAGAGCGGGGCCGGCAGCCGCCTCCCGTCTGCTTCGGTCTTCTCCGGAGGAGCCCCCGCCGCCATGCTCTCCGCCCGAGTGGCTGCCGCCCTCGCCCGCTCCTTGCCGCGGCAGGCCGGTCTGGTGAGCACGCTTTCTTTTCCCGGGGGTGGACGGTCGCAGCCGCTCGCCGCCGCCGGCGCCATCTTGGGGGCCGCGGTGACATTGAGGGGCAGCGGCCTCCCGCTGTCGGGAGTCTGGGGCGGGCTGTATATGGGGGGATCGCCTCAGGGCTGGGTGACAGCGGGGCCCGATCCTCTGATGAGGAACGGGGGTGTCCTTGCCTTGGAGGTGGGGGGGTCTAGGGGACGGCGTGTCCTTCCCCGGGGATGCGGATTGGCACTGTTGGGGTTCAGGTTAACGTCTGAAAGCTGCTAGATCCCCGTCAGGGTTAGGGATTTGAGCTGCGAGGCTTTCCCAGGTGGCATTTTTTTCCCCCCGTGTTTGTGGGGAGAGCGAGGGTGAGAAGATCTGTCAGGACCTGTTACGGCCGGTGTCCCTTGTGAAGGTGAACGGAGGAGAGGCCTGCCCGGGCTTTCAAAGAAACGGCGTTAAGGCTGCATGGGACTGCACTGGGAGCTTTGCTTGGGATGTAGGATTATAATCTTTTAATGCGTTCATTACGACAGATTTTTTTTTTTTTCCGTTTCTGCTATAGTGTTTGTTCTAGCCTTACTTCAGCAATTCTGCAGTTAGATTTTTCTTAGAAAGGCCAACCCTTAAAAGACACGATCGTATTTCTCCCTTATGCAGAACCATGAGGGATGCACTGATTTCTTTACACCCCAAGCTTCTGATGTTCAGCGCAAAGGTGGCCAAGGAGAGGAGGTGTTGCTTTGGGAGCTGCTGCAGTGCTGTGATGGTGACATCAGTGCAATGCAGAAAAATGCAGCAAGTAATTTAGAGCAATCTCCTTTACCGTTTATCCATGCTTAGTACTGCTGGACTTGGTTCCATAACTTCAATTTGTGAATGGAGTGCTGTGGAGCTCAACGCAAAACTGTGAAATGTTAAATGTATGAGCTTATGATCAAAAATTTTGGCGTGTTGTCTCTTAACACTTTTTTTGAATGATAGAGGAAATCTCACTGTTACTGAAATAATTACTTATTTTAGATTTCCAGAAACACCCTGGGTGCAGCATTTGTTGCTACAAGAAACATCCATGCCTCCAAAACATGCTTTCAGAAAACTGGTGAGTCTGAGAAAGGTCTTCATATAAGAGTGCAGTTTAAGAACTTGCTCTATCAGACAAAAAGGAATGTGAATATAGAGTGTGAGGGGTGTGTGTGTCAGTTGACAAAACACTTGGGGACATTTATGTCCTGATAGTATTTAACAGTGAACTGTTACACAGTTGCATCCAGGAGACTTCACTTTAATAACTATTCAAATTAATGCCCAAACCAAAAGAGTGGTCACATGTCAGTTGGCTTACACAGCTTACCTGCTTCATGAGGATTTGATTCAGTCTTCAACTCCTGCAGAATTATTTGAAAAAAATGCCTCAAATTCCAGTTTCCTGTCTTGTTTGTAATAGTGTGAAGGAATGGATAACTTTTCCAGGCCTGCCTGGGTTTGACCTCGTGTCCTTGAGTATAACTTTTTTGCTGCCAGCATCTTGGTGTTTAGAGCAGGCAGTGGCACTGCATAGCTGTATTTGTGGCAGTGGTTTATGTACAATTTTTGAATTGGTTTAGGGTGATTAAAAGTATTATTAGGAAATAAGTTTCAGGGTGTTACTTACTGTTTCATAGCTGAGGAAATAAAAAGTTGTTGGAGGTACACTGCCAAATAAATTTGAGGAAGATGGAGAATGCATTTTTATAGCTTATATCGAAAAACTTCCTCCTTAAATGTATTGAGTTCCTTTAAATATGTTTGGATCTTGGATTACAAATCAGTTGACAGCGTGTTTTGATGCCTCCAGTTGAAGTAAGTGCTCTGCAAGCGGAGCTAGCATGTCTGTTCTTTCTGAGCTACAGCTAATTATTTAGTCGAATCGCTTTCAAGGGAGAGAGATTGCTGGTAGTGTAGGACATAATGAAAGAAATTGATAGCTAAACACCCATCAATGTTTTGATTGAAGCTGGCTTGTAATGATGAGTTGAAGCTGCTTTTATTGGCTGTGAATACAGAAGCTGTTATTTCTTACGCATGCTATGTAACCAAGAGTGTTGCTTGCCAGACCTTGTGGCATACCTGGAAAAGAGTACCTTGGCTTGTGAATTCAAGAAAAGCTTACTGAGTTCATACTGTCCCTTAATGTGCTAAATGTGGTTTCAAATGTCTCTTTCCAGGTACTGCTGAGGTATCCTCTATTCTCGAGGAACGTATTTTGGGAGCTGACACCTCTGCTGAACTTGAGGAGACTGGCCGTGTGCTCTCAATTGGTGATGGTATTGCCCGTGTGTACGGCCTAAGAAATGTCCAAGCAGAAGAAATGGTTGAATTCTCCTCTGGACTGAAGGTAAGCTTTCATTAAAGCAGTTTGTTTAGCCGAGAAATACAAAGAAGACTTTAAGGAGAATGTGAGACTCTGCTCAGAGGTTCCTGTATGGACCTTTTACAGACTTCATTGCAACTTTAATATGTAGTAATTAGTTGAAATAATACTACAAAAAGCAAATATTCTTTGGATTTGTAACGCTTTGATTGTAGTATCTGGTTCTTGGCCAACATTTGAGCTTTATTTGTCTTCATCTAGGAAGTATAAGAACTAGTCTGGCATTGGATTTTGTTTTCTTTGGTTTCAGGCTAGCTTTTCTGTTGCCTGTTGAGTAATAGCCTCTCTGCTCCAATACAGTGTGCAGTTTGCTGACTTCTTACAGTCCTAAGAGCAGACTAGAGTTAAGAAGTTGTCTGACTGTTGTGAGAGTACTGCAGCAGCCCTTCCAGTATTTTTAATGATCTAACTTGCCTTAGGCAGAGAAGAAGCCAGTGCTTTTCCCTTGTCCAATTCTTAGGCAAGAGAAATATGTTGTATTTGAACCCTGCTTATCCTTTCTGCTCTTTTTAGAGAGAGAAATGACTGAATGCTAGACTGCTGCAACTATAATTATGCGGTAAGCTGAAGGCTTAGGCAGGTTCTCTAACCAGTATGGAAGAACATATGTGCATTGTACATAAAAGCAAAACATTGACTGTTGTTACAAATAAGATTGAGGTAGATTATGTTGGATGTTCTACACTGTAGAATAATCACATCGGTATTAAAGTATTAAATTTTTTGTAAATGTCGGTATGGGTTTTTCTCAGGATAATGTGATCTTTGTCCTAGGGTATGTCCTTGAATTTGGAGCCCGACAATGTTGGTGTTGTCGTGTTTGGTAATGACAGACTGATCAAGGAAGGGGATGTTGTGAAGAGGACTGGTGCCATTGTGGATGTTCCAGTCGGGGAAGAGCTGCTGGGCCGTGTTGTGGATGCCCTGGGCAATCCGATTGATGGGAAGGTGAGTGTAACTAGGTGTTTACTACCTCTGCTTGTATCTATGTGATACAGACTACAACAGGTTTTCCCCTCTCTTTTAAGGGTCCTATTACGTCTAAGACGCGTAGAAGAGTTGGCTTAAAGGCCCCTGGGATCATTCCCAGAATTTCTGTGCGTGAACCTATGCAGACTGGTATTAAGGCTGTGGACAGCTTGGTGCCAATTGGTCGTGGCCAGCGTGAACTGATCATTGGTGATAGGCAGACCGGGTAAGTTAAATGCCCAAGCTAAAAATGTTTCCTTAAACAGAGACTTGAATACAGTGTGCGCCAACGTACAGAGCTGAACACAGAACTGCTTAGAGGTTGGGAGAACCGTAGGCAGCTTAACTAATCAACCTCTGTGTTACACAGGAAAACATCAATTGCAATTGACACAATAATCAACCAGAAACGATTTAATGATGGAACAGATGAGAAAAAGAAGCTGTACTGTATCTATGTTGCAATTGGCCAGAAGAGATCTACTGTTGCTCAGCTGGTGAAGAGGCTCACTGATGCAGGTACAGATTTTTGAAGATGGTTGAGCCTGGCAACTAGTGACGCCCTGTTCTCATTATAATTCTGAATACTGCTATGACCTCTCCTAGCTGTGAGTGTGGACAGAATTCTTTTCTTATTAGATCTGAGAACTGCTTGCTTTTCTGGACAAGAAATCTTTCTAGGTATCTGGGGAAAAAAACTCCTCTTTTGCTACATTGCATTAGGAGACTAGTATGAGGCCTGAAAACTGCTGCATTTGTTCTGGAAAGGTCATCTTCCGTGTTTTTCTTAGCAGAGTTCAGAGAGCTTCCTCGTGGTGGTCAGGCAGGCCTGATGACAAGCTATGGCCTGCAAGTATTTATGGACTTGGCAATTGTTTCATATGTATGCAAGTTGGTGTGAATGGCAGTTGCAAGTTTAGAAGAGAGACTTTACTGCCAAAACATAGACTTTACAGCCCAAACCTAAGGGATTAAATGATAGCATCTTGATCTTGATGAGTGATCTCATTGACCAAGGCTGCATATGTGACAGAGCTTGCAAGAGATCGGGCACCTTACCTCTTGTCTGCAGGTCAAGCAGAGTCATACCTAGCAGGAAAATAAACCCATTTTAAAGACAGTAATTTGTTTGGTACTGTGAAAAAAACAGTAGTATCTCCTTGCAGAAGCTAGGAAATCACAGACTTTAAGGCTGAGTTACTTCTAGAACCAAAGTGTATCTTCGTGAAAGTCTAAACTTCATTTTAAATGGTAAAGAAGTCTGCAAGTGTTAGCCATTAGCCGCCATGAACTTGCTCTTGAAACCTCTTCAGTTAGTTGAGCTAATGGATGTGTTAATCTAGTACAGCGGTCTTTCCTGTAACGATGTAGTGATGTTGCCTGGGCTTGCTTCAGCAACTAGTACTTCACGTGCGTGTTGTATTTGCTGATGATGGGTGTGATGAGGTAATATACTCACAGTGGTGTGTGTCTCCAATTCTTTCCAGATGCCATGAAGTACACTATTGTGGTGTCTGCAACAGCATCTGATGCAGCACCCCTTCAGTATTTGGCTCCCTATTCAGGCTGCTCCATGGGGGAGTACTTCAGAGACAATGGAAAACATGCGTTAATCATCTATGATGACTTATCCAAACAGGTCAGGAAATACTGTTTATAGGCTTCATAGTCTAGCATTGGCGTTTGTAGCTGTAAGATCACCTCAGGTTTAGAAATTCAACATTTTAAATGAGCTACTGAAGTCTGAGAGCTTTCTTTATACCGCGCAGGCTGTTGCCTATCGTCAGATGTCTCTGCTGCTGCGTCGTCCACCTGGTCGTGAAGCCTACCCAGGTGATGTGTTCTACCTGCACTCTCGCCTGCTGGAGAGAGCAGCCAAAATGAATGATGCCTTTGGAGGTGGCTCTCTGACTGCCTTGCCTGTCATTGAAACTCAGGCTGGTGATGTGTCTGCTTACATTCCAACCAATGTCATCTCCATCACTGATGGACAGGTAGGAATTCTTCCCATGCCAGTACTTCTGTCTAACTTACTGGCAGGTTGTGTAACTTACTGGCAGGTCTCTGAGGAGGCTTCCAGGCTTCTGACCAAGATGATAATAAAGCAATTTTCTCCTGCAGATCTTTTTGGAAACCGAGTTGTTCTACAAAGGTATCCGTCCAGCCATCAATGTTGGTCTGTCTGTGTCCCGTGTAGGTTCTGCTGCTCAGACCAGGGCTATGAAGCAGGTAAGCGTGAAACTGCTGCTCCTCCTCTCAGCAGAGACGAGTAGCGTGTAGGCTTTCCAACCCATTTCACTCTAAAGAGTTGTGAATAGAGAGGGAATAAAGCTTTGGATTCCTTAGCGTTATGAATTTATAAAAGAACAAACTTTGGGGATCTCTGATACTTCCATTGCCTGCTGAGGGTGGGGGGGGGGTGGCGGGGAAATAGTATCAGTGTAAAGATGTAGGACTAGTAAGTTTCAGTATGCTGAACTGGGTACTGATCTAACTAGAAATAGAGAATGCTTTCTTAACCCCACACTTCTTTTAGTCCAGATAAGGAATTAGAGAGGTTTAATATCAGCTATGCCCATTTTAAAGAGGAATAGTACGCTCATGTTAAAAGGCCAAGCAGATGGTGGGATATTTAGAAATGCGTATAGTCATCTGTCAGAATCTTGAGATTCACTTGACTGGTATACAAGGCAAGCTGACTTGCGACAACTGTCAGCTGAAGATAACCTGCAAACTACTAGACTCATTTAAAAAACTGGTCAAACTCAGTCTGACCTGTGTCTTGTCTTGTAGGTGGCAGGTACCATGAAGCTGGAATTGGCTCAGTATCGTGAAGTAGCTGCCTTTGCTCAGTTTGGGTCTGATCTGGATGCTGCCACACAACAGCTGCTGAACCGTGGTGTACGTCTGACAGAGCTTCTCAAACAGGGACAGTATGGTGAGTGTCTTGGACATAACAAGTCAGCATTTCCCATTAGTCTCTTCTGCTAATGAGGTTGGTCTTTGTGCCAGCATTTACCGTGTCCATTCTGTGGGTGTGGTAAATGCAGACTTACTTGAACCATGTTGTATGTGTGCATTGATCTCCAAAGGAGGACTCTGTAGTACTGATGTCTCCCGCTGTAAGAGTTACCAATGGCACGAGTGCTTTCTTTTCTGCAGTGCCCATGGCGATTGAGGAACAGGTTGCAGTCATCTATGCTGGTGTAAGAGGTCACTTGGACAAGCTGGAGCCCAGCAAAATCACTAAGTTTGAGAGTGCTTTTCTAGCTCATGTTCTGAGCCAGCACCAGGCTCTCCTCTCCACGATCAGGTATGATGATTTATCTTACTTCATCCCAAGGGTGTTGACTTGATGGCTGGAGTGCAGATAACGGTCACTGAACTGTTAATTTAGTGTATCCTAGAACATCAGGCTTTAAGCTGCCTGTACCAGAACTGGAGGTTAAATCAGCCTTCCTACTGTCCTTGTGCTGCTGTCCTGAGCTCAGCTTCATCTGTCCAGTTTTTACAGTTTTTCAAGCATCCAGGTTACAGTTTACAAGCATCCAGCTGATGCTTAAAATGAACCTACCTGCATATGTCTCCTCTAGTCCAATACTTAAGTGACTTAATCTTGTCAGTTCCCATTTTTTTGACAGCTTTAAGCCATTACACTACTGTGGATTAAGTGCTGCTCACTGCCTTCCCTGCTGCTGAGTGAACTGTTGGGGATTGAGTCTTTCCATAGCCCTGTACTGTAAACTGGTCTTGGCTTGTTTTGTCATGAGTCAAATCATGTGCCTTCCATCTCTGAGGCACAGCTGTATAGAAAGTGGAGCCTTGTTGAACTATGTATAGCTGTTTTGAAAGTATTTGTTGACAAACCTTAGTTCTTCAACAGGACTAACTTTTTTAGGAGAAGGGGAGCTACATTAGTTTCGGTGGTATAGCTTCATGCATCGGACAGAAATGTGTTAATTCATCTGCTAATTTTGTTAGAAATTGGAAGGTTTGTTGTAAAGTGTTGTGGGGGTTTTTTTTTTTTGTCCTAGTCCGGGATTGACCATATATTTATTCCTGTGTCAGAAGTTTAACTGAACTCTTTTTAACAGGACTGAAGGGAAGATCTCTGACCAGACAGAAGCTAAGTTGAAGGAAATAGTCACAAGTTTCCTGGCTACTTTTGAGGCATAAACTCTTAAAACTGCTCAGACAGACTGGGCTGTTGTGGTCCTGTGCTCTAGCTCCATCAAAGACTTAAAAGTACGTGCAACTTGAATGTACAGATCCCGGTGAGAATAAAAGTTTCCATGTATAAAGGCTCGTATATTCTGTTCTAAATTATTGCCTTTCTGGCTGGCTACTTGAGCAACACATGCCTTTAACTCTGTGGTTTTAAACTCCCCTGGACACACGCTTGCTAGAGGAACTCGGAAAAAATCGGGGCACATCTTACCTGCTGTGTGGATCAAACTCCCCTTTTAGGAAGGAGAAGGGGTAGCAGCTGGATTCTGTGGCTAACACTGCAGCTCCCATCGTGACAGAGCTGAGGGTTGCTCTTGCAGTTCTTATCCTTTTCACTAGGCAGCTCGTCTCGGAGAAGGACGTACAAGTGGGGAAGCAGTTTGCGCTGTCTCGTCATGGGTGGTAACTAATTGGACCTTGTGGTATTCCTTAACGGTCTGATACTGTGACAGCGTATTTCTTAGAATTGCTGTCTAACCCACCCTGGTACCTGGCTTTCAGAAGATGGGTGCTTTCAGAACTGGCTGTCCTTGTGTCTCAGGACAAGGGCATGTTTAGCTGTTACAGTAGTAACTGCTAAAGTTGTAAATGCCACCATGCTTTGTAGTTGACTCCTGTCAATAAACTCTCTGCAATTGTTAAGGGTTTGGGGGGAGGTTACACACCAGAGCATCTTTAGTTTTGTGACTTTTTCTGCATGCTAGGTGAAGTACAAGATCCCAGTGTTACAACTTCTGTCTGGAATGTGGGAAAGTTAAGTTTAAAGCAGCTCTGCTTTGTGTGGTGTATTCAACTTCACCTGGTACACTGGAACTTGGTCCTTAATCCTCGGTGAGCCTCTGCACCACGGTTACCTGTGATCAGGATTTCTGCTGAGGCTGTTTGCTCTGTTCCCAGCCAGCTGCCTTCACAGGAGCACCCTGCCTCTGAGTTCAAACCTGCTGTGTTACAAGCAGCTGGAAACATTTCATCTAAGCCCTTCATGCGGTTCCAGGTTAACAAGCTTCTCTATTAATAGCTTGGGTGCTTTGAGAGTGTGAGCTCTGGCTTCTGCCGTACAGGAAAAAATAAACACTTCTAGTCTGGGAGTGTCAGACTTCTTTCTGGGAATTGCTAGCATGGCAGAATAATGCTGTGCTCCTGGAGGAGGGCACCCTGTGGGATGCCTTTTGTCTTTCACAATCTCATTTCTTCGACACACAGCTCTAGCACCGGTGCCTGGGAGGCTTCACAGGCACGAAGGAATACTGCCTTGGAGCCTTTTTGCTCTGGCTATCCTGCATCGCTTGTCCCTTCCAGCACAGCTCTTACAGCTTGTGACTCTGTTCTTGCACAGTGACTAAACCCCAGTTACTTGTTGGTGTTGCTGTGCCATGTTTAGCTTGAATGCTGCTGTAGATAGGAAGCAGCAAGTTCAGGGGTGTCTTGGTCCAAAATTGCACAGAGATGTATTTGTTTCTGGTAACAGATAAACACTCCAAAGTTCTGATTTCTCTCCTGTTGCTGCTATGACTTAGGAAGGTGGTGATTTCCTCATCATTAAAGCACTGGGTGGTAAATATCTCCTGTCAAGTCAGGCAGAAGGACGGTGGGGCTGGTTTTGAAGGGTCGGTCGCAAGTCCCTAGAGGTGCTGTGGGCTGCCCTGGCTGCAGGGTGGTTCTGGAAAGCTGAGAAATAGCGAGTGGGTCGTGGCAGTGTGGATTTGCGGTGAGGGTTTGTGCCCTCTTCTCTTGAAGAGCCGATTCAGAAAATCGCAGAAAGATCCCAGAAACACCCTGTGACGTGTAACTGTCAGTGCCGCGGTAACACCCGCTCTCTCTGCTGGTGATGCCAAAGCTGATATGCTGATGATGACCATTAACGAGGGCACGCTGCCCTGAGCTGCTGTGCCTTGATCCACGCTGCTCTGTCCTGCAGGCTTTGGGTCTCAACCCCACTCGGGCTTATCTGCTTGTCCTAAGGCGTGCCCTTCCAGTGCAGTCAGATCAGACGAGGAAAACTCAAAAATTTATGCCAGAATTCACAATTTGGAGTTTTTTGTACGCTTGCAACTGGGCAGATTGTACCTCAGCTCATAGATGTTCCGATGAGGTTGGTAAAACCTCTTCAAAGCTTTCACTGAAACCTTTCGGACCTGAAACGCAGATGTGACAGTACCTCTGCTGCCGGGGCAGCCATGAACACTGAAACAAAAATCCATGCAAACCTGGTTTCTTCAGTATAAAACCTCGGAAATGTTTGCTGAGGGGCAGTGCCCTCAGGTCACTTAACTAATTAAGTGGAAAATGCCTTTTTTTTACCTTACTGGACTGTTTTAGCTGTCCCCGTGTTAAAGCAGAGGCAGCAGGGTGAGGGCAGTGGGTATGATTCAGGCTTTCCGCCACACAGTGTCCTCTCTCATCTGCTTTCATCTTTTTTTAAGAACCGCTCAGAGGTCGCTCACCCACCGCCTCGTCTCGGGCAGTGGCCCCTAATTAAGGACAAGAACAACACAGGTATGGCAAAACCTTCCCAAAACACTCCACCAACCTCTGGCCAAACCAGACGGGGAAAGCTACGATGCTCACCCTCCGCTCTGCGTTCCTTTCGTGAAACCGTGCGGGTGGGTGGGATTTGACCCGTCACTAGTGGGTTTCTCCCCGTGGTGCCTCGCGTCCCCACCGCTCTCATCCATGTGCGCTGGAGATGAGGTGCCCTCTGCAGCAAGCCCACCCCGCTCCCCCCCACCCCAAAACCCCTGGAGAACCCAGGAGGGCGCAGCCAAGCTCCACCAAGCGAGTGGGGTGGACGTAACAGGGTGTTTTCGGTGGGGAGGAAGGGACGGGACACGGGGTGGGGACACCGCACCGTGGGGTGGGGCCAGGCGTGGCCGGGAGCGGCGGCGAAGTTCGGCCGTGGAGTTCAGCCGTGGAGCTCGGCGGCGGCAACATGCGGGAGACGAGGTTCAGGGATCACTTTTGGGTGAGCGGGGGCACGGTGAACTGGGTGGGGAGGGGGCGAGCGGGGACAGGAGCCAGATGGAGCCGGGGGGCTCACAGCTGGGGCGGGGGGGTCACCCCTCTTTGGTCAAAGTTGGTTCCAAAACCGTCTTCGCGGTCCTGGGGTGCTTTTGCTGAAGGCTCCGAGCATCCCGCCGGCGAGCGGTGTCCGTCCACGCGTGTCCCAAGAGCTGTGGCTTTGCAACGTGTCCCCGTGCTGCCAAAATACGCCCCGGTGAGCTGCCGCTGCCGTGCTGGAGGAAGTCGGTGCCGGGCTGAGGGCTTGATTATATTAATTGGCCGCCGGTGAACTACTCGGAGACACCATGGGCAAAAAGGATCCTTTGATGGGGAGCTAATCCCGGACTAGGAGCGAGTCCCTCGGTGTGCTGCTGCTAGCTGCCGAGCTGCAGAGGAAAAGCCGCGGTTCGGGGAAAGCCGCAATTTATTGTTTTGAGTCTGAACTGTGCTTTTGGGAATGGAGAAGTGCTGAAGAGCCGCTTATCTGCTGCAGAGCATGGGCGCTGTGGCTGCCCAGTTCCTCTTGGTGTTCCAGGTAACGGCAACCGGGAAATAAATGACAAGTTTGGTTTTCAGGGCTGAAAATCCCCATCTGTGAATGGCACTCGGGTTTTCCTGGGTGATTCCTGGGAAGCAGCTTCCATCTTGCAGGATAGGGGAAAGGTGCGTGGGCCGTGGGAGGAGCGGGCGCCGGGTTTGGGGCTCCCGTGTGTTGTGGAATGAGAAGGGTAAGTGCAGAGCACCGGGCTCGCCCAGCATCATCAGCGTGTTATCTGGCGCAGCACCGTCAAATATGTAAATCCCACACAGGTGTCGAACCTGGCTTGGAAAATAAAGTCAGCTTTGCATCTGGCAGCCGTTTCTCAGCTATTTGTTGCCCGAGAAATTTCCACCGTGCTTCCTTTGCTTTGCAAATGTGCCGCAGGGGAGGGACGCGAGGGTGACGGCGGTGGCGGCAGCATCCCCCAGGCTGGGGGGAATAATGTGATACCAGGAGAGCTGAGTAGATACGGTTTGTCATGCTTCGGTCGTGCATTGGATTGAAAAATTGGTCCTCGCTGCCAGGCTGGCTTCGGCTAGCGCTGCCCGGTTAGTTCCTCTCCCTCCTTTTTGAAGGAGGATCCTGGAGGAGGGGGCTCGGTGGGAGAAAATACAGGGGCAGGAGCTGCCCCAAGCCCCGAAGGCAAGGAGGAGCCGGGACATTGCATAAGGCGCTCATGCCTGCCCGGTCCCTTTTATTAGCAAACACATCTATTTACTGAATAATTCTCTTGCTGAGTCCAAAACTACTGTCATTGCCAAGGATTTTGCTTGGCTTTTTCCTTTCCGAAGCCTGTGTGCTTCTGTTCCCCCCCTGACCGACGTGCCTGGGGCAGGCAGCCGGGGCGGAGGTTGGATGGGAGCGTGATGGATGTGACTCAGTGGAGAGATCGAGGTCGTGCTGTGGTCGTTTGGTAGATGGAAAAGGCAGGTACCGCCCCAAGCCGTCTCCATGCCACGTACGAGTGACTGTGTATCAGCTGCGAGGGCTGGGAAGGGAGGGGGAGAACGAGAGATGGGCAGAAAAAAACAAATTTAGACGAAGCGCGGAGGGCTGCTCGTCCGGCTGTGGTTTGCTGTTAAGTGCTGTGAGAGAGCGCAAACTTCCTCCTGCAATTTTTCCTCTTAAATTACTTTGCTTAAGTCAAAAAGGGAAGGAGAACTCTGCCAAAGCAAGTGATTTTTCAGTGGTCACGGCAGCCTGATAGGAAAGGGGAGATTTCCATCCCATCCAGGGAAGGGATGCTCTGATTGATGGGACGAAGTCTAAAAAATAACCAAACCCCCCAAAAGCTGAGCCGTTTTTGGTGTTGCATCTTCCAGCTTTGAAACGCGGCTCGTCGTGAACGGCGACCGCCAAATTTCTTTGTGGGGCTAAGCTGCAGCCCCCACCTTGCTCTGCCGGGGCGGCGGGGCTGTGCCTCAAGCCTTATCTGGGGACTGATTTAGCTTTAAACCCCAGTAATTCTGGTTTCTTCGGTGGGGCGCGTGTGTCTGTCTTTTCTTGCATCGGAACCCGGTCCCTGCCGAAGTTCACGGCGCGATGCTTGCGATGCACTGCGTCGAGAAAGCACGCTGCGACCTTGCTCTCGGCGTTGGAGTTTGCTCATGCTCTTAGGTCTTAGAACAAGATGATAAATTTCCTTAAATAAAGGGGTTTGCTCTTTTGCATCCTACCACAGCTCCTGCTCACGCAGAGGCCAAAGTCCGGAGATGCCTGAAGCTGCACGTGCATTGCTCCGAATGCTCCCGTGACGTTCCCTCCTGCAGGCTGCAGCAGCCTGCAAAAGAGCTGTGCAAAATTCAAAATACACCAAAGATCATGTTTGTTTCCTCTTGCCCTGCCTGTAGCAATTGCCGTGAGTTGAGCAAGTGTGGGGTTTTCTTTTCATTTTTTGCAACCTGCTGTTCTTCTTTCACTACATGAGGTCTCTTCTTTCACTTTAATCGTTTTCTTGGTACACGCCTGGTTCTCCCCAAGCCTGTTCTTGCAGAGTATTTCGGGTAACCCAACAGCAAAGGTTTGGGTCTCATCAGAGCACTTTGGTTCTGTAAAACTGTGTGGGAAAAATAGAAGTGATGATAATGCTACGCTTTAAGTCTGATCTATTGGCTAACAGCTTGCAACTCGGAGAGTGGATTTTTGGTCATTTTGCTTGTAATGAGACAAAACCAATGCTCTGCTCTCTGCAGTGTATTGCAGGGTGCATTAAAAAGAAGCATTTGGCAAAATATTAAAAAAATAAGCAAATAATGCTGAAGACTGAGACCTGCTGACTCTCACTGAGGTTGCTCTGGTTAAGCAATTTTTGAAAATCAGACTTAGGTATCTAAATCTTTCAGGCCCTCTCAAATACTTCTTTGTCACGCCAAGCAAAAGCGATGCTGCTAAAACAATCCACGGCTCAGGCGAGTCATCCGCAGCAAAAGCTGCACTGGCATATTTAATTTTCTAACAAAGCATGCAGCAAAGTATCTGAAAACACCGATTTACCCCGCAGCGCATAGGAAAGAGCTATTGCATCTCTTTTTGCAATGGCACAAACAAAGCGTGGGGGGAAAGAAATGCTTTGCCCCTGGCTGCAGAGCAAAGGAACACACCAATGTTTGCAAAGGAACCGTCGATTCCTCCCCGCTGGCCCCTCTACCATGGGTTGCGGGTGATATTTTGTCAGTGCTGCGACTGGCTGTATTTCTTCTTCATTGCCACGATTTTTCTTCTAGCCTCGTGGAGCTGGCCGGGGATAAACTCCTTTTTTCTGCGTCCCGGCTGTCAGGGGATGGGGCAGGGAGCTGCCAGCCCTGGGCTCCTGGGTTCATTCCCTGGCTGCTGACTCACGATGTGATGCTGGCTGGGCCATTTCACTTCCCCTTAGCCCTCCTTGCTCTTCTCTAAACGGGGACTGGGTTGGTGGAGTTCATCGGCAGCGTTGTGAAATCCTCGGGTCGTCGTTCGGAAGGAACAAGGTGGGGTTTGTGGGAAGAAGGAATTGCATCGAGGTGGGACGGTCCGTTGCTTTCTGCGTCTCTGGGATGAGCAGGGTAGGCGTGTCGGCGTAGGGGAAGGAAGCTTCAAATGGCAAGTTATTAATCAAAAAGCTGCTTTTCGCAGGACACCGTTCTCAGGTGGGTGAGGTGAATTTGCAGCGAGTCCTTTTCCTCCCTGCGGTGAGTTTTGTCTGTCCTGTTGTACCCACCTGGTTATGGGATGGGGAGGAACGGCAGCCTCTTGCAGCATCTCCTGCTCTCCTCACCCTGCTCCCTGCAGGCACCAGCGCAAACGTTTTTCTTGGCCTCAGCAACGTCTGCAGGACCCTGAGTGATTCTGAGGCTGTACTGACTGCGAGCAAGAATACCACAGCTACTTATTACTGCATGGTGTTTCTCACTACAGAAATAGTTATCCAACTTCTGCTGTGTTTCCCTAAGCAGAGAAGGCTGAGGAGAGATACTAAGAGCTCTGCGTAAATAAAGATCTTTCAAGTGATGGTCCATGAGCAGTGCAGTGCCCTAAACCTTTCATTTTTGGGAAGGCTGGGACAGGTTGCCTGAAGGTAGGAAGGCTCTGCAGAGGGATCAGGACGGGCTGGATCGATGGGCTGAGGCCAATTGTGTGAGGTTCAACAAGGCCAAGTGCCGGGTCCTGCACTTGGGTCACAACAACCCCACGCAGCGCTACAGGCTTGGGGAAGAGCGGCTGGAAAGCTGCCCGGTGGAAAAGGACCTGGGGGTGTTGGTCGACAGCCGGCTGAATGAGCCAGCAGTGTGCCCAGGTGGCCAAGAAGGCCAATGCCATCCTGGTTTGTGTCAGAAATGGTGTGGCCAGCAGGAGCAGAGAAGGGATTGTCCCCCTGTACTCAGCACTGGTGAGGCCGCACCTCTAGTACTGTGTTCGGTTTTGGGTCCCTCACTACAGGACAGACCTTGAGGTGCTGGAGCGTGTCCAGAGAAGGGCAACGGAGCTGGTGAAGGGTCTGGAGCACAGGTCTTAGGAGGAGCGGCTGAGGGAACTGGGGTTGTTTGAAAAATGTCTTCGTTTGAAAAACGTCTTCACCGAAAGGGTTGTCAAGCATTGGAACAGGCTGCTTGGGGAAGTGGTGGAGTCCCCATCCCTGGAGGTATTTAAAAGACGTGTAGATGTGGTGCTTAGGGACATGGTTTAGTGGTGGACTTGGCAGTGCTAGGTTAACGGTTGGACTTGATGACCTTAAAGGTCTTTTCCAACCTAAACGAATCTATGATTCTCCCATGTCATGGGCTTCATAAAGTGTGTGTCTGGAGGGGGTTTTCCATGTAAAGTGGGGTAGAAGATGGAAACGTCAAGCTCAGCAGCTTGCCTTTTAGCTGTGACTCACACAAGGTCACTTCAGATCCCCACCAGAGCATTTTAGCCTCTCTTTTGGCTAAAAGTGCAAACAAACCCCAAAATATCACAAGCAACACACAAATTCCTTCTCCTCATCGAGCCCATTGGGAGGATGGTGCAATCCCAGGCAGTAGATTGGGAAGGGGGGGGGGGGGGGGGGGGCACGTCCTGCTGAGCCCACGGGCTTGGGAAACATCAGCTGCTGCTTTGTCACCTTGAAGTCATCTGTTTGTAGTTTCCACGGGCTGTCCTCTAAATAGCACATGGGCTCAGAGCTCTGCCCAGTGGGGAGGACCAGGACAGCCACATGCTGCAGGGTGGGAGGAGAGATGCTCGTCCTCCCACGTCCTTCTGGTTGGGGAGGGCTTGGCGCAACTCCCCATCCTCCAGACCTGTCTTTGGCTTAGTTTATTACGTCTTTACATCTTGTCCTCTGCGCCCGTGGCTCTGTGCTCGCCGTGTTGCCTTTCCTCTTTCATTGCTTCCTGCCTTTGGGACATCCCACGGGCACTCGTGCTGGTCCTTTTTATTCTTTCCGTGCCAACATCTGCCCAGAAGGGCGCTGCGAAGGCTGGTTTCACAGCATACAACCCTGCCTGGCTCCTTCTGGACCAGGAGCTGCTCCTGCCTGGAAGCAGCTCTTTTGGAAATCTCCACCGTCTCTGTTACCTCTCATGTTTCGTATAACACCTTGCACTGTGAGGTCTGCTCCAGCCTTAGGCACTTAGGATATATATATGTTCGGGAATTAAATCCTTCTACTGGAGGAGGAAGAGGGATAAAATAAAGAGCTTAGTGCACATTTTTGATGGATGCTCCCAATTTTTCTGCCTGGCGCAGCGAGCCCGAGTGTCCCAGGCAGCAGAGTGGGGTGCAGGAGCCTTCGGGTGCCCCCTGACACGCAGCGATGTGGGTCTCATCGCTCCGTCCTGCCCAGGCTTGCAGCGACCGAGAGTTCTTCTCTGCTTCCATTTTATTTCCTTTGAAACCGGGGATAGGAAGTCAAGTTAGGACGTTCTTGTGTTTTGCAACTGCCACGAAGACTGACTTCAGTGCAAGCGTGTTTCCTTTTTCACAGACCCGATTAGCAAAGACGCGACACAAACTGAGAACTGGTTGTGGGTTTATCAGTAATAAGCCCATTTTGGAGAAACGTTTGTCCTTTGTAAAGAAACAGAAGGTGTTTTGGTTTCTGCTTAGGTCCTGCTCCACGGTTCTCTCTTCCCGTGCGTGCCACGGACGGAGCAAAGCTGATCTGGGATAACCGGGGATTTCCCGCAGGTCCCACTCCACCAGATCTCCGCTTTACTTCTTGTTTTCTGGCCACTGACATTCAAGTCCTTGACTCCTTAGGGAAATCCACATAATTAAACCCTTCATTTATCCCAAATAGCAGCCCTGTTCCTCCTCATTTCTTGCACCAGGTACGAACTCCCAAGAAATCCACCCTTCTGCTGCCCACACTTTCACGCCAGTTCTTGGTGTACTCTCACCCTGGCTTCCAACCATTTCCTGAATCTCTCTGTTCTGCCGTTATTCCTCTTCAAGCTTCTTAATAACTCTTTGTGGCTTTTCCTTCCTTTCCCTGAGTTTTGTATCTGCTCCTACCATTGCTTCCTTTCTGCAGCCTCTTTCCCTGTATTTTTTGCTCCCATATGTGCTGCTCTGTACATCACCGACTCGTCCTCTTTGCAGAAGACGACAAGTAGCACCTTCTGCTCAGCTGCCTCCATCCTCTTCAGGCTTCTTCCAGAGAAGGAGAGCTCATGGTCAGAGCACCTCTTTGTATTATCATAGCACTTAGCAGCCCTGCTCTTAAGTGGTCTCCAGGGTGGTAAATCTTCAACAGTCATAGGGCAAAACCCCATTTTTTGTCGTAAGGCGATTCCAGGCATGGGTATGAGGAAAGAATGGGGGAGAGTTAGTCAACCTTCATCCTAGCCCACCTACATCACTGCTGCATGTATCTTTCTTTTTTGTTGGTTTTTTTAATAAGCATCAGTACAATAGATGTTTTTAAGAAGTAATTTGAAGGAAAGCACTGATCCTTCAGAATTCTATGGGAAGTGTGAGAGGCACTGTGGGGCTGAGAGCCCTGGGTTGGAAGATGAGACTTGGCCCCGTGGGTGGTGGAGGCAGGACCTCTCCATGGCTGTGATGTTTTGTGGGGAGTGAAGAAGCTAGCCCCGTGTGATGTGTTGAAGGGCATACAGCAATGGTGGGGGACGACCTGGTACTTCGGGAAATGATCTTTACAGTGGTGTTTTGAATTGATGTGTGGGACAGTGTTGCTTTTTGCAAGGCCAAAGAGAAGGCTGTTGCAACAGCAGTCGTTGGGTGCATCTATACCTTACTGTGAGGGCAGCGAGAAAAGCCCACAGCTCAGCGATCCTGTGCAGAAAGGTCTGATAAATTTACCTCCAGCCCAGATGTAGGCTCCTACAACCAGATGTGAGGGTGATGCCCAGAATAGTGCAAGTCAACCCTAACCAAGATACATCTCCATGTCTGCAGAAACCGGGAGGAACAGTAGTAAGACGGGCTATATCTAGAGACTTGGAGGGTTTATGGTGTTTGATTTCATTAAGTTAGAGCTGACAGCTAAGCTCCTAGGAGGAGATGCCATGTGCTGTGGGGCCAGCTGTGCTTAGGTCAGGGGGGAGCAAATAGGATGTGGTAAGACTGAGCTCCTCTGTTTTCTGAAATTTATGGAAGTGTCTTGTCCCAGATTGCCACCATTGTTCTCATTCTGGAGCCTCTCCCAGCCCTAAAAGAAAAAACAATCTTATTTCATAAAGAGGCACTTGCCCACTTGCTTCCAGCTGAGCCATCGCTTGTGCAAATGACTGCACTGATGAGGATATGACTGCCGTTCTTCTGTTTTCAGAGTACAGATCTGACGAGCACAGTTGGCTACGACAGCATCATTCAACATCTGAATGACGGCAGGAAGAACTGCAAGGAGTTTGAAGACTTTCTGAAGGAAAGGTATGGAGCTGCCTCTGAAAACGGGTTGGGTTGAACCTGGGAAGTGAGGCGGTGGCACTATTTCTGCTTCTTGTATTCCCAGTTTGGTTTGTGTCACGTTTAGCTGTCCACTGTGTTAAAACACCTTTGATTTTTGACTGATGAGGAACTTGTTTTCTTACACCTTCCTTTCCTTGCACAGCTGGTGCTGTGGTATGAAGTCCATGCCTAGGAATCCTCAGCTGCGAGGCGGTGATGGTGCCCAGAGCTTAATGCTCACATTTTGAACTGTCTGGTAAAAAGAAAGAGGAATCAGGAGCAGTTTAATAATTCAGTCTTACATGTTGCCAGACGTCTGTACTGATGTGTTTGCAGCTGTTGGTGGCCTGCCCAGGCTACACGCTTGCCCATGAAGTTCAGCTTGCAGAAGATCAGGTGAAGACCTTGGCATAGGAGAGGCATAGCTTTGTACTGAGTTTATCTTTGTACATTATGGACAGCCCACAGATTTTATGTTAAAAAGAAGTAGTAGCATTAGATAGCGCGTTTCTTAATCAGAGGATATGACCTAAGTATAGGTTCTGTAGCTAAAAAGGCACAACTGAGATGGTCTGGCCATGTATTTTGACTTTTTGGTTCACCTGGTTAGCAATGGCTAAATATGAATAGCGCTGCAGAACAACCCTGAATTAATGTCATTTTGGTATTGAGAACTGGAGAAAACAAACCTCTGAATACAAGACTTGGTACAAAACAGCCTGGAACAAATGTAATGGGGAGGAAGAAGGGGGAGAACCTGCAGTTAGAAGTGTGTAATACACCTACATCTGTCTAGGCTGTAATCCCACGTTCCGGGAAAATTTGGGCTTTCCAGCTGCCCGAGGAACCATCCGCTGAACCCTGAGAACCGTGTCCCACTCGTCCGTGACAACGGAGAGAGTACAAAAAGCCTCCTCCACAGCCTGTGCCCTGTTCCTCTTTGCTGTTGAAGGAGGTGTAGGTTCCCACCGATGTGTCTAGCCAGGAGGAGATTAGAGCCTGGACCTGGACTTGCTACTGGTACCCCACTCTGAACATGGCCCAGTTCTCCATGTACAGCACAGCTGTTACGTGGTCCCAGCTGTGGAGAACATGCCTGTTGGATCTGATGCTTTGTCTCAGAAGGAAGTTCATGGGAATATTATTAGACAGAGGAAAAAAATTAATTCATAATCTTTATTTTTTCCATTTCCCTACAAGCTTTTGAAGTTTTTAAAGAGTTAAGTTGGGTGAACCCAACGGCCAGACTCTAGAAATCAACAACATAGGCATCTGCATCTGTGTTAGAGATACAGGCATTTTAGGAAGTTATTTATTTCACCCAGTAGACCTTCTAATCCATGCCTCTAGCAGTACTTGTTTCTCTCCCCTGACTGCAGACAGCTAGGGCGGCTTGCCCAGATGGAGATACTTACGTTTGAGCAAGCAAGTCCAGCCCTGGTTGTCTGTACAGAGTTCAAAGCAACTGCAGAGCGCTGGTTGTTCTTAGACTGCAACACATAAGCTTTCTTTCCCCCCTTCCTCTTTCTTCCAAGAGGGAAGGACAATACGATCTCTCAAAGGTGTTATTTACGTTACCTTACAACATGTGGCCTCTTCTTCAGGTGTTTTCCCTAAGGAGCAGAGGCGGGCAGGAAAGAGTACCTATTGCCCCATTTTAATAAGTCCTGAAAAGCTGAAATAGCCCAGCTGAGCTTTGGGGTGCGTGTATGGTGGCTGAGTGGTCTTTGAGGTGCCGACTCCCTTCCGTCACATTTGGTTTAAATCAGCCAAATCACCTTCCAAAGTGCTTTGTGTGGATGGACTGAAAATGTGTGATCGCACAAGCCTTGTTCCCATCGGAAACTGAGCTAAAAACTACTCGGGTGACTCACCTGGCTGCATCTAGCCACCAGCTGCACTGGCTGCTTAGTCCTCCATCTCCTGCAGAGGTGGTCCTTGCACCCATTGGCCATGGGGAGATGGGGAGAGCAACGCATCGGGACCACAGACACAAAAACCAAAGCGTTTTCACTAGAAAGGCTGTTGGGTAACTGCAAACAACAGTCTTCCTTTAGCCAACCGCCCACAGTTGGTTTACAGCAGGTCAGAAGGTAGGGAGGGTGTTAAGAGCGGGTTTTGGCCTCTGCTGCAAACACGTACCAGTTTCTGAAATAAGAACTTCCTCTCATTTCTCTCTTTCCTCAACAGGGCAATTATAGAAGAAAAATATGGCAAAGAGCTCATTAACTTGTCGAAGAAGAAGCCCTGCGGGCAGACGGAACTGAAGTAAGTTCCCAGTCCTGTGTGTGTTTTGCTTTTATGGGTGTCCTTGCTTGGAGCAATGAGGGAGGAGGAGAAGGAAGGAGGCTGTGAGAGAGAGAACAGTGTTGAACTGTGATTGGGATGCTACCAGAAGATGATCTGAAATTGGTCTTGTGAATGAACGGTGCATAGTTGGGTTGGCCTTTGCCAAAAAATGAGTTGGACTCCACCAAGTTCCCACCAGCTGTAGACTAACCGAAGCATCACAGATGCTCAGGCGAGATGTGGGCTGGTGGTTCAGCAGAGGGCCGAGGATCATGAGACCTTGTTTTTCTGGCCCGAGGGAAGTGCAGGTACTTCCTTGACTCAAACCAAGCAAATCTTCGAAGCCCAGCACGTTACCACCCTGCAGCGTTGCTGTGGCTGCTGCGGTTAGCTCCGTGAGTGGGTCTCCATTTCCCCAGTAACCCTTGGCACCATCTGCTTCCTTCTTTGTTTCTCTATTTTATACATGCCCGATCTGATATTCTCTGATCATTTATTTACAGTTTTATACTGAGGTGTCACATAAAATGTTTCTAAAATCTTTATGGTACAATGTTAATAGGGAGAAAAGTTCCCAACGTTTCCAGCCACTGGCCAATGCACCATGTAGAAGGTGTTCATATGTCTGAAATGATACTTTTAGGAGGTTGCATGAAATATTTGTTATGAAACTCAGAATTTTTAATAGCATCCAACGTTCAGGAAGATGTAAAGTAGATCTCATACCGAGCGAGCTGTGTTATACTTGCTGAGAGGGAAAAAGCTGGAGGTGTAAAGAGGGTAAATAAACCTGCTTCGAGCTGCTTTGGCTGGCATTAAGTGAGGGACTTGCTACCTGGTTTGGGAAGGGTGCTCTGCTGATGCCTGTGCCTGGCGGTGCTTTCCCACTCTTTTTAAAGCTCTGCCTGTGTTTTTCAGCACGCTGAAGAGATCTCTGGATGTTTTCAAGCAACGTAAGTAATTCTTCATGTTTGTCAGGACACTTGGCAACACCAAAGCCTGCAGGCAACTGCTTGGGAAGAAAATAGCAGAGGAACCTCTCTCTAAACCTGTGCGATGCTGCGGTCAGGCATAGGCTGTCCTCCTGGCCCAGCTCATCCCAGCGGGGTTTGGGACCAAGTGCTCCAGGGCACGGGTGGGAGAGTGGACCCACAGGGTGTCCTTTTGGGGATCTCTTGGGCTTTCGGGGCGGGCTGCAGCTCAGAGGTCGTGCTCGCGTTGTACATCAGAAGCTATGCATGGGAAGCTCATCTGGAGTTTGTTGGACTTGCTCGCCTTGCCTTCTTCACACACATATGCAGTAATTCGCACCTCAAATCCCGTGTTCAGTTTTGGGCCCCTCACTACAAGAAAGACCTTGAGGTGCTGGAGCGTGTCCAGAGAAGGGCAACGAAGTTGGTGAAGGGTCTGGAGGGCATTTCTTAGGAGGAGCGGCTGAGGGAACTGGGGTTGTTTTGCCTGGAGAAAAGGAGGCTGAGGAGAGACCTTATCGCTCTCTACAACTACCTGAAAGGAGGTTGGGGTCGGTCTCTTCTCCCAAATAACAAGCAATAGGACAATAGTAAATGGCCTCAAGTTGCGCTAGGGGAGGTTTAGATGGGATATTAGGAAAGATTTCTTCACCAAAAGGGTTGTCAAGCATTGGAACAGGCTGCTTGGGGAAGTGGTTGAGTCACCATCCCTGGTGGTATTTAAAAGACGTGTAGATGTGGTGCTTAGGGACATGGTTTAGTGGTGGACGTGGCAGTGCTAGGTTTACGGTTGGACTTGATGACCTTAAAGGTCTTTTCCAACCTAAACGATTCTATGATTCTGATTGGAGCATCTAAAAGATGACGCTTTGGCCACCTTACGTTGTCCCTTCATTGCCATATGTCACAGCCCGCCGGGGTACAGGCAGCCAGCACCCGTACCTGGAGACCTAACACTGCTACCCTGTGCTGAGTCCACCCTCTGCCCCAGCCACGTTCATCTACTGTCCCGTCCCTTGGCGGACCCCCCTAACGAGGCTCTGCCCTCGCAGCACCTGACTATTAATAGCTGTGGGTTTGAAACAGCTCTGGGGGTTGAATCGTGAGCTACGGTTTGGCTTAGCTCCCTAGATGAGCTTGCTGGTGTGGTGGTTCACGGTGTGGCCGCTCACCTTCAGCAAGATGAGCCTGAGATTTTTTTAGCGTTAGTTTTTCTGTACCCCAAGTTGGTTGCGTGCTAGCCCAGGGCAATGCTTCCTTCAGACAGCTCCTTCAGGCTGCGATGTGTTGAAATGTGCCTGAATTCATCTGGATGAGGGGGAGATGTGACTGTGCTTGTTTGAACAACCTCTCTTGACATGAGTTTTCTTAAACTGAAGGGCAGGCCCCAGCAGGACTGATCCTTACATAGGCAAGCGCTGCTTGGAGGTTGCTTCAAAAGTGCCGCTGCTTTTATATGTTTCTGCAAGGGGATGTATGATCTGGCATCTGTTTGATGTCAGCTACAACAGTTGACTTGAGCAACAGAGTCTTTTTAGCAATATATATATATATTTAAATTTTTTTCTTTGCAGAAGTAGACAATGTGGGACAAGGTCACATCCAGCTGGCGCAAATCCTTCGGGAGGAAGCAAAGAAAATGGAGGACTTCAGGGAAAAGCAAAAACTGCATCGGAAAAAGGTCAGGCGCTGCGGGAGCATGCTCCTTCACCGCAGGGTGTCAATCCTGCCCTGGCGATGGGCTGCTCCGGGTGGTGTGTCCCACCATGCCCCAAGCCCCTCTGTGCCCCTGGTGCCTGCTGCTGCCGTCCTGAGCTCCTTCCTACGTGTTGCAACCGTGTCGGTGAACCGTGCGGCAACCTCTGACTTCCTTCTTCTCACTGCTGTGTCTTCTCCTTTGGGTGCCTTTTGGGGTCAGCGATAGGAGGGGCTCAGCTCCAGGGACTCCAGCCTCAGCCAGGAATGTTTTTAAAGCATATATAGAGAGAATCATGGATTCATTTAGGTTGGAAAAGACCTTTAAGATCATGGAGTCCAACTGTTAACCTAGCACTGCCACGTCCACCACTAAACCACGTCCCTAAGCACCACATCTACACGTCTTTTAAATACCACCAGGGATGGTGACTCAACCACTTCCCCGGGCAGCCTGTTCCAATGCTTGACAACCCTTTCAGTGAAGATATTTTTCCTAATATCCAGTCTAAATGTCCTCTGGCGCAACTTGAGGCTATTTCCTCTTGTCCTATTGCTTGTTACTTGGGAGTAGAGACCGACCCCCACCTTGCTACACCCTCCTTTCAGGTAGTTGTAGAGAGCGATAAGGTCTCCCCTCAGCCTCCTTTTCTCCAGGCTAAACAACCCCAGTTCCCTCAGCCGCTCCTCCTAAGACCTGTGCTCCAGACCCTTCACCAGCTCCGTTGCCCTTCTCTGGACACGCTCCAGCACCTCAAGGTCTGTCCTGTAGTGAGGGACCCAAAACCGAACACAGTACTAGAGGTGCGGCCTCACCAGCGCCAAGTACAGGGGGACAATCCCTTCCCTGCTCCTGCTGGCCACACCATTTCTGAAACAAGCCAGGATGCCGTTGGCCTCCTTGGCCACCTGGGCACACTGCTGGCTCATTCAGCCGGCTGTCGACCAACACCCCCAGGTCCTTTTCCACCGGGCAGCATTCCAGCCACTCTTCCCCAAGCCTGTAGCGCTGCATGGGGTTGTTGTGACCCAAGTGCAGGACCCGGCACTTGGCCTTCTTGAACCTCACACAATTGGCCTGAGCCCATCGATCCAGCCTGTCCAGATCCCTCTGCAGAGCCTTCCTACCCTCGAACAGATCCACACTCCCACCCAACTTGGTGTTGCCTGCAAACTTACTGAGGGTACCCTCGATCCCCTCATCCAGAGCATTGATAAAGATATTAAACTGAACTGGCCCCAATATAGTGCTGTATGATCTCCATATGGTCTGCTAAATTTGGTAAGCCTTTTAACTTCTTCTGGCTTGAGATTCCTTTGTCTGGAAAATGAGGGAAAACTGCTAGAACCAGGGACTGGTTTGAACCTAGCAGAGGGCAGTGGGCTTCTCAATTTTGCCAGAACCTATGGAGATGATAGAATAGTATGTATTGCTAGGATTTCATTTGTAGAGCTCCTTTGCATACACAAGTGAAGGCTTAGATAGAAGCATAGAAAGATGAATGTCTCGGACGGGTTTTGTGAATATGCTTTGGATAGAAGAAGGTCCTTAAACCCATCTCAATCTGGTCCGTGCCTCTTCCTTTCCTAAAACATGTAGTTCATCCTGGAGTGTTGATGGTCAGTGACATGCTGACTCTGGGTCTGTTGTTTTCACAGATAGAGCTGATAATGGAGGCGATTCACAAAAATAGGAATTTGCAGTACAAGAAGACCATGGAGGTAAAGCAAACGTGCTGCTGTTTCTTGCCGTATGGGTTAACGCTGCTAACGTGCACACACGTGGTGCTGGGGCAGACATAAACGCGAAGGTCTTCCTCCTCTGCTGCAAGTCCCCACATCGCGTCTGCGTGAGCGGTGTGCAGGGCGTGCTCAGCAAAACTGATGAGTATGCGAGGGATGTGGCTGACGGTAGCCTTGCAGGGTTGGATAGGAGTGATTTAGACGTCATGGACTCGATTGCCATGAGCTTTTCATCTTGAATGAAGAGGAGCTTGTCTTGTGAGGTCGGTTTTGCCCAAGCAGTAGGGTACCCGGGACCTTGCGTGCTGTCCCCTGCTCTGCTGGCAGCCTGCATCTGCCTCTTCGCTCGTAGTCTGTGCTTTCCTCCAAAGCCTCCCGCGTGAGCTGTATTTGCATCTCGTTGCTTGCTGACACGCTCCTGCCCTGTTTGGTGGCTCTCCTAGGCCAAGCGGCTCTACGAGCAGCGCTGCAGGGATAAGGACGAGGCGGAACAGGCTGTGCATCGCAACGCAAACCTGGTGACACAGAAGCAGCAGGAGAAGGTACGGAGAGAAGGGTGGCCGTAGGCAGGGGGAGAAAGGGGTGTCTCGTCTCACAGTTTTCTTGCCCCATGCCTCTTTTCCCAGCTTTGGGGTGAGACGGGAGGGCTGGTGATGTTCCCTGGTTGGGCTGCAGTGCCGTCGTTGATGCGCCAGGGCTGTCCTCTACCGTTCTTCTCTCTCCCATTTTTGGCAGCTGTTCCTGAAGCTGGCTCAGACAAAATCGGCTCTGGAGGACTCTGGTGAGTGTGGAAATGGTGGCGTTTGGAGGGCGAGGGGAGCGTTTCCTGGGGCATGGCTCTCAGGTGAGCTCCAGCTCTTGGGTCAGGCACAGGTCCTCAAAAACACGTGCCCAAGATAACGGAGGTGGGCTCCTGCCCTGGAGAAGCCTGCGTGGCCCCACCAAGGCTGCTCCCATGGCACAACCCTCCGTCTTGCTGCCCGAATCTGCGTCCCCTCGCCGTGCCCACCCATAGCCAAGCTCAAGCATTACTGCTGCTTTCTCCCTGACATCCCAGCATTTTCAGGCTTCACATATTACCTTCTAGTGAAGGGTTTTTTTAATTAATGTGAATCAGATGACAGTGTGATTTCTCTCGCAGACAGGAGTTACCAGCAGAGCGTTACCACACTGGAGAAGATCCGGGAAGAATGGCAGAAAGAGCACATCAAAGCTTGCGAGGTAAATGCCCTAAAATGCCTTCATGTGGCAGTGTGTTCCTCTGGATGTCCGTCCCCTTGCTGTGGGGATCAGGGACAGTGCAGATTTGCCTTCTCTGTATTCCTCTGGCAGGTGTCGCAGCCAGCCCTGCGTGTGTCTCATGCTTGGCTTCTGGATTCAGTGTCCCACTACTTCGAGGTTTCTACTCTTTTGTTATTTTTATTTTTTTTTCTTCCACCGCCTTTTAAAATTGACAGAGTCAGTGCAGTAAGTAGTGACATTTTTGCCCATTACCTTCCTGCACATTTGGTGTGGCCGTCGTCTTGAACAGTCACAGTCATGGTCACCTCTGCACACCCGGCGACTCAAGGCCAATATGTGCTATAGCTGCAACACCACCCAGCACACTCTGAAACTCCGAAAGACTTTAAATGACTTTGCAGCAGAGGCTGGTGGCAGGCTGGGGACGCAGGCTGGGGACACAGGCTGGGTGAAGCCACCTCCATGCACCAGGAGCCCTTTACCTTGTATCTCATGGACCGCGTGGTAGTGAGGGAACCCCTCCGAGTGGTTAGATCAGCCTAAAGCAGACTGTCTCATAGCAAAATGGTCTAGCAAGGATTTCTAGCACCTGCTGGGGAAGTCCAGAGCTGGTGGCGAGAGGATAGTGCAGCTGCTTTGCTGCTGACCTGTGTCTTGCAGCTGCCTGTGATCTGTGACCGAGGGATGGACAGGGACTACAGAGATGCAGGTTTTATCCCAGGTCTGCTGCAAGCTTGCAAAAGGTCCTCCCATCCCCAGCCGTGCCAATCCCTTCCCAAGCTATCTCTCCTCAGGGCTCTATTTTACTTTTTCCTTTTAAAATGGAATTTGCTGTCTGTTTTGTGTGGCGTGCGTTGGTGTCTCGGTGCTGGTGTTCTTTTGGGGTCTGGGGTCTCCAAAAACCTCTCTGATGGTGGGGCGTGGGAAGCAGTAGTTTCACTTCCACAGATGGATCATTTGGAGGTTTTCCCCTCGGTGTGTTGCAAAGGTCATAACTGATAACTAGTGCATACTTACACTTGGGATGAAAGGTTATCTTTCATAGAAATGTGTAAAGGCATGTGAAATTGAGGTACACCAGACAACAGATTTCAAAAGACTTGGGTTTAAACTTGCTTGGAAAAGGGCTGGGCAGGAAAGAAGGAGAAGACCAACCAGTCAATGCACCTCTCTTTTTCATACATCCCCAGTGCTTTTTTATTGCTCTGTACCTGTGGGAGGGAAGTGAGCTGGGACCGCAGGACCACGGGGTACCTAGGGAACATGCACTGCCTTTAGGAAGCTGTCTTGGTGTCCTCAGAGGTAGCGGTGTGCCGAGCGACCCCTTCCACATCAGTCCTGCAGACCTTCCAGAGCTTAACACTCATCTTTGAAATACCTGGTTGCATAGAGGGATGATTTCTCCTCTGGATGAGCTGGAGGACTCGTAGTTTCCACGTTTCCTGCAGAAGACCAAAACCACCTGCTCCTCGCTGAGGATAGTCGTCTTTGAGGTGGCACTTGGGGATGAGAAACGATCAGGATAAGAGATTTGCTCTCGTTTTAAAGATGTTAGGGCCGTTTTGTCTGTGTCGTTTCAGTTCTTTGAGACTCAGGAGTGCGAGCGCATCAACTACTTCCGCAACGCCCTCTGGCTTCATGTCAACCAGCTCTCCCAGGACTGCGTCCAGAATGACGAGGTACGTCACATGAAGGTTTCTCCATACCTTCATTTTTCTGTTTGGAAAGCAGAGCCCAATTTGCTTTCCTGTGCACTGAGCTGTGTTATGTCTGAGTTGGGCTGTGGCCTTTGATCGGCCACCAGACACCAGCATGAGTGTGCAGGCAGAAAGTTTTGGCCAGAGCTCTTGCAGATGAGGTTTCCTCTGTCATTCCCACATTTTTTGAGGGTGGTGAAACACTGGAAGAGGTTGCCCAGAGAGGCGGTAGATGCCCCATCCCTGGGAACATTCCAGGTCAGGTTGGACGGGGCTCTGAGCAACCTGATCTAGTGGAAGATGTCCCTGCTCGTGGGAGGAAGGTTGGACTAGATGACCTTTAAAAGTCCCTTCCAATCCAAACCATTCTGTGATTCGATGATTCCCCTGCCATTGAAGCTTGTGTCCTGGGTGAACATTGGACTTTCACCCCATGTGTGATAAATGATTGGAAAAAACCCTCTTGGTTTTTGACCTGATGTATAGAAATGCTTTTTCTTTCCTTTTGGCAGAAATATGAGGAAATCCGCAAGAGTTTAGAACTGTGCAGCATTGAGAAGGATATTGATTTTTTTGTAAATTTACGCAAAACTGGAAGTTTGGCCCCAGGTAAGAGCTCAGTACAATCTCACAAAGTAGTGCTGACTTCCTTGTACTCGTCATAGAGCTGCTGCTCTGATCAGCATAATTTTGGATGCAAAACCATTCATTTTGCAACATTCCTCCTTTCATTAACCAGCATGCAGCACTAGTCTCTGCCACTTATCACCAGCCCCTGAAGATCAGGCATTTTCCCAGAGAGAGGAAAGACTTAGCAGCTGACTGTTGGTGTTGACAAGTAGTTTATGCTTATAAAAGGTCTGTACTTTACTACTGTTAACTTTTCCTAGCTCCTGTTGTTTATGAAAACTACTATAATACACAGAGAAATGCAACTCCTGTGAGAAGTCCGGTTCCTGTACCTATATCAAGGTAAGGCGTATAACATGTACAATAGCAACTGCTATTGCAAATGATGCTCTCCTGCCAAAAAAAGCGTATTTTGTTACTTTCAGTCTATTGGAGGCTTGACTTGTGAGTATTAGAGGAAAATACTTCCCACGCTATGTAGTCCATCACTTTTCACAGCAGGAATTATGCCAGTGTGCTGCCTACTATAAGCTGTTCAAGGACCCCTCAAGCCCAGTCAGAGGTTTTTGCTCCCCCTTTTGGGGTCATTTCTCCCTTCTCATGGCTGGGAATCTTATTGTGACAGTGCTTGAGGTGAGGCTTTGCTCATTTTTTCTTGTAGCAAGCCTATTCCAGAAGTCCTTTGCATGGAGGTGAGGGGCTGTGGTGCTCAGACAGCAGAAAAGCAAGGCAGCCTGTGGAATAGTGATTTTCATGTCTTACTGTCTCTGGGAACTATCTGAACTCCCTTCTACAGCAGCCTTTGATACCAGGAGGGCTTTCCTGAATGATTCTCCACGTGGTCTGTCTATCTGAGGAGAGATGAATCAGTTAAAAGTGTGTGTGGGTAGAGGGAGGAACAGCAGAGCTGAATTGACTCCTCCGGGACAGAAGCTGGGCAGAGAGGACAGGGTGAAAGATGCTTCTGCCGGGGGGCAGATGAGGATTCAGGGCTATTAAAGACTATTGCTAAAGATGAGTGTGCCACTTTGGCTGTTACACTGGGAGAGGAGTCATGTGCAATTATGGCTTCCTGATGTCTCACTCTGGGCAAAGGCATCTAAAAAGGCATGCCCTGGGGCTCACTTGTGAATGTTTCCCCAACTTAATGTTTTTTTATTACTTTTTCCTCTCACCCACCATATCAGCTTCAATTCCTGTGTTTGCCAAGCTGGCTGTCGGTGGTGAACCCACCATGACATGCCTTGGTACCAGGTCTCCATAAAGCCCAGGCTGGCCAAACCTCTTGCCCTCCTGCCAGCTCTCGGAGGGCAGCTTAGGAGTGTAGAGCCAGGGCAATGGGAGTCCCATGGCCATGCAGATCCTCAGCTCTGTGTTTTCTTCTGTGCAGGAGGGGACCTTTACCCACCCCGACCAGCGCGCCAGGTGAGTTACTTGCTTTATGGGGCTTCTGACCCCACAAAGGATCTCTCTGCTCTTGCTCTTCCCCGTCAGGTCATGAGCTTTAGCTCTCTGAAGGGATTGCTTTAGGTGAAGCTCCTGCTGTAATTCTGCTCCCCGCTGAAAGATGCTGGGAAGGTGGGCGCTGACTCTGGAGGCAAGGTGTCACCCAGGAGAAGTTCTGATCAAAGCCCTGCGTGTAGGCATTTTTGGAGCTGAAGGATGTCTAAGCTTGGGATCCCACCAGTCTTTGCAGTTTGCCATTCTCTGCTTCAGCAGCATGAGCTGTATCATTCCCAGTGCCTCTTCAGTGACGGGATACTGCAGCAGGACTTGGTAAAATGAGGTCCTGATTTGGCTCTTCGGCAAATCAAGTCATCTCTTTGAGTCTCATTCACCCTTGCCTCCCATCCCTTTAACACGAGTGGCCAGTGCATGATGTTTCTGTCTTGTGTAAAGTCTTGTAATGAGCACTTCTCGTGAGCAGACCTAATTTTTTTGTGCTCTGTGTTTCAGGTGAGCCTGATTACGCCACAGTTGACGGCTACAGCTTGATACATCACTAACAGCCACAGTAAGTACTCACATTTGATGAAGAAAGGATGTAATATGAGATGCAGCTACACTGAGGAGGGACAGTGGAGAAAGAAAGGCCACCGGTTAAGGGATGACATTTTGAGGTGACTGACTGGGAGTGATGATCATGTCAGCCCTCCCATCGCTTGTCTGAGCTGGAGCTGTGGTTTAGACGCTGTTGATCCTGTTCTGTAGGTTCTCCAGGCAGAAGACACTGTTCATCTGGCCAGCGTGGCAGCGGTGGTGTTTCCAGTTATTCCCAGCCACACAGAGCTGAAGCGCATCTCCATTTTAAGAAAGTATTTGAGGACTCTTATGATTATTTGTACATTCAGAAAGTGCCTATTAAAATCTGTGCCTTTGATCAGCAAACTCCTTGGATGGATATCCCATCTTCACACTCGGGGGAATATAAGCAATCGACCCAGACACAGGGGTGATCTGTGTCAGAAGAAATTTTTGAAGTTCTTCTAAAGTGCAGCCATCTGGGAGAGGCTGGAGCCTGCCACTCTCCAGATAACTAAGAAGTCCCATGTGCCGAAGGGAGCGGTGCGCGATGCTTTGGGCACGCTGGCTTGTGTTCAGGGCACATGTATCCCACTCAGATCTCAGGTTACACTTTTGCCTGTTTCTAAAGTCTTTCATTAATGGTAATTAAACTTGTAATTTAGGTTTTAATTTTGTCTCTCAGGGAGCTTACTTAGAGGAGCACCAACGGTTACACCATCTGTCTGGCTTAGCTGTAGATGTGCTCCAGGCTTAAGCGCCGATACTGGGAGCTGATTTGTATCTTGCCTGGTGCAGCAGTCCACAGCACAGCTACCTAGTGAGAAACTGTGCTGCCACAAACATGCTGGGACGTGCTGCACCCTACAGCGTTGTTGAGGATAGGAGGGGAGTCGGTCAGCTCTTCCAGCCGCCTCTCCAATGAGGGGCTTCCAGTTTTTTAGGTTCATGGTATAGCTTGTCCCTGGTAGGCCCTGGAGAATTCCATTTGATTAACTTCTGGGAATCCCAAAACTTTGGATTTGTTCTGACCATGCACCACTAGAAACAAACTTAGCTACTAATGTTGGGCTGGAGCCATGCAACTCCTTTTCTGACCAGTCTCCTCAAAATTCATGCCCTTCTTGTTAGCGTATATATGATTATGGCTTTGATTCGGAAGCTCACATGCCTCAGGGCTGCTGGTCTCTCTGAAGTCCCTGTGTGCAGTGTTGCTTAACAGCTCCTCAGTGCCTTATGACACTGGACATGGGGACCAGGACACAGTTTAGCTGTCTAAACCTAGTGCCAGGTGACTAACTTTGGAGTAACAGGAGTTGCTAGTTGTGCAATGTTCTTCAAGTTGAATCTGCATGACTTCAGTGTGTGCCTAAGCCCACCGGTCCCCGGGGCTTTTACTGAATTTCCTTGTGCGGAGAAGATCACGGTGAGCTTTAACATCTGTCCTGCTGCATTATAGTGAACTGTGGAAAGTGCCTATGTCAAGGAATCAGTTGTCCTATTTTATTTCTGAAAGACCAAATGTACAAATATTCTTCTGAAGGAGCCTGTTGTAGTCTTAGTTCTTTAAATACGTATTTTAAAAATAAGTTTTGAGGCTTGTGTGCTGGATATGTTTTTTTTAAAGGTTGTCACATTCACTTTCTGTCGGGGCTGGGGCTGGTACACCTTCAAAGCACCCTGGGATGTTCGGGTGGTGTGAATTGCCTCTCCTGGAAGGAAGCGTACAAGAGCATATCCTTGCTCAGCCTTTATTTCAGTACTTGCTCAGTACCAAGACAGTTGTGGGAGAGAACACCCCAAGGAAGGCTGGCATGAGGACAAGTACTTGTGATTAGCCATGAACTACAAACGGTGTAGGGCTGTTTCCCCTGGAAAAGTATCTACTCTACAATACATTGCGTGGTTTCTTTATTGGGATTTTTCAGCTGACTGAGCACAATAGATGGTGTTAGGCTTTTCTGGATGCTGAAGTCCCCAGTGAGGCTGAAACTTGGCTTGCACATTCACTAGTTGCACAGAAGTAATTCCAAAATAGAGGTGCTGGTCCTGAATACACCAACTGTTTGAATAGACCTAAAGCCAAGCAAACCGTGGCCTGGAAGCTGAGTGTCCAGACATGGAGCTACTGGGAAGCAAGTCTGTGTGCCCATGAGCACTGAAACGACTTTTTATCTTCAGCATTTTCCCTTGCCTGGTTGTCTTCCAAGCGGTGCAGAAGACTTTGCCCTCCTCCCAGGCCCCTGTGGAGGAGCCTAGCCTTCTCCTGGGCCCCTATAGTGAGGCTGGGCTTCCTCAGAGATGTCTGTAGAAGGGTCTGGCCTCCTCCCAGACCCCTATAGAATTGCCTGGCCTCCCTACAGACCCCGATAACCAGCTGTGCAGCTCCTGCCTTCCCTCCCCAGGGTGCCCCCCTGGGAGAGAGAGACAACAAATGCCTTAAGACAACTGCTTTAGTAAGATAGAATAATAAGAGGCATACAGATAGCGAGTAAATCTTATGTCCCTTCAGATGCTGGGCACCCTGCCTTAGGGCAGGGTCGGATGGAGCTCTTCCTTTTTGGTCCTGTGAGCTAATACACAAATTATCATAAGAAAACAACTCCATTTGTAAGGAAGTTCACACTTCTCACTGTATTTACAGATACAGGCAGGGCCAGGCAGATGGACTAAGGGCCAGTACCAGGTGGGAGCTGCCCGCAGGCCCCCCAGTTACCGTGAACTGGTTGAGCTCATCCTGCGGCCAAGGGGCTTGTGCAGCACAGCAGAGCCCTGTGCCTGCTGAGGGGGTCACTGGCTCCTGAACGTGCAATGGGCTCCTGGTCAGGATCAGTGCATCCCTGCCTTGACCCACGTACAGTTTACCTTTCTCACACGTATTACAAATTACAGATTACATTACTAACACGGTGGGCTTCTCAAGCTCTAAGTACAAAGCCCAGCAGAGTGGACATTGCCTGTTCAAGATCATTAACTCCTTGACTACGATGTCTTCTGCAAGGTGGGCCTGAGCTCTGCGGGGGCTTGTCTGTCTGGGGACTGGGAGAAGTCACTTCTGCTCCCAGTGGGGCTTGGACTCGCCTCCAGTCGCGGCTCCCTGGGGACAGCTGGGTGCTGTTGCCGAAATCCGGAATAAAACTCCTTAACAGCAGTGAGAAGTTAAGAAGCAGGCACTCCTTTATTGCAGCGCTGGGCACACGGGGGATCGCTCCACCTATCGTGCGCATCTGTCTGGTTTAACTATGCAGGTTAAATGCACACCTGTTATACATATTCACTAGATTTCCGAGAAATGTTATACATAATCATTAGTTTTCCAGGAAACTATTAACATATGTAAATGTCCTTTATGCAAGCGCAGTGAAAGTCTCTGGTGGTCTTCAGAAGCCCTCTGGTGGTCTTCCATAGTCTTCCTCACTTGTCCGCTTCTTGACCTCTCAGGTGATTCTGCGCAGTACGATTCTCACCATCATCTATATTAGTTTACATAAAAATGCATACTATGTCTATTCTTAAATTTAACCTTTCTAATAATTGGTCATTCAGTCACACCATCTTATTAATATTCTTATGTTAAAACAATCATTGGTTAATCTCACTTAACTCTACTGATTGGAATCCTCGATAATTAGATCGAGGTAGAAAGGGTAAGGGGTTTCCAGGCAGCAAACTGGTGTCCATAACGGCTTCCCTAGTTTCCTAAAACAAAACACTACAAACCAATAAATCTTTGTCAAAATTTCTGTGCTTAACTGATTTTAGACAATACTTGAATTCTTATAGTCACACATAGTACATTTTCTAAAGTTCCTAAGACTACATTTCAAACTTAACACTCCCATACCTATGCTTCACAATTTTCTACTTCTTAATCAAACCTAACTCTTTTATAAAATTAGATTTTAATTTCTTTATCAAAATATTTTCAACAGTGCCAGGGCATGGATCAGAAGGGACAGTGCTGCCTGGACCCCCGGGCTGAGCCAGCAGCTCCGCTGTACCTGGAGGTGCCTCAGGACAGGCTGCCCCACTCCAGTGGCACTTCCAGGTCCTGCCATGGCGCAGACAGAAGAGACCACACACTCCGCATCCTCAATAGTAGGGGCTTGGCTTCTCACCCCACATTCCCTCTAGCAGCAGCCTGGCTTCCCCACAAATTCTTACAGGGGAGCCTGGCCTCCTCCCAGGCCCCTATGGAGGAGCCTGACCTCCCCATAGATCCTTATGGGAGAGCCTGGCCTCCTCCCAGGCCCCTATGGAGGAGCCTGGCCTCCCCATAAATCCTTATGGGAGAGCCTGGCCTCCTCCCAGGCCCCTATGGAGGAGCCTGACCTCCCCATAGATCCTTATGGGAGAGCCTGGCCTCCTCCCAGGCCCCTATGGAGGAGCCTGGCCTCCCCATAAATCCTTATGGGAGAGCCTGGCCTCCTCCCAGGCCCCTATGGAGGAGCCTGACCTCCCCATAGATCCTTATGGGAGAGCCTGGCCTCCTCCCAGGCCCCTATGGAGGAGCCTGGCCTCCCCATAAATCCTTATGGGAGAGTCTGGCCTCCTCATAAATCCTTATGGGAGAGCCTGGCCTCCCCATAGATCCTTATGGGAGAGCCTGGCCTCCTCCCAGGCCCCTATGGAGGAGCCTGGCCTCCTCATAAATCCTTATGGGAGAGCCTGGCCTCCCCATATATCCATATGGGAGAGCCTGGCCTCCTCCCAGGCCCCTATGGAGGAGCCTGACCTCCCCATAGATCCTTATGGGAGAGCCTGGCCTCCTCCCAGGCCCCTATGGAGGAGCCTGACCTCCCCATAGATCCTTATGGGAGAGCCTGGCCTCCTCCCAGGCCCCTATGGAGGAGCCTGGCCTCCCCAGAAAGCCTTATAGGGGAGCCTGACCTCCCCATAGATCCTTACGGGAGAGCCCGGCCTCCCTCCCAGGCCCCTATGGAGGAGGTGACGCACCGCGACTCGGCGTGTCCCTCCGTCCCTGCCGTAGCTGCCCCGCTGCTGATTGGCCGCGAGCGGCCGGGAGGCAGTAGCTACAGACCCGCCCCTTCCGCCACCACCCCCGAGTCGCCCGGGCAGCGCCGCAGCGGGCGGGGGCCATGGCGGAGGCCGTGAGGGTTCCCCGCAAGGCCCGAGCCAAGAGCAGGCCCAAGGTAGGGGTGGGCCGGGGCCGGGGGGCGGCCGGGGAGCTCCTCGGGGTGTCGTTCCACCCTCCCGGGGGCGGGGGGCCTCGGCCCAGCGGCGGGTCTGTCACTGCCGCCTCTCGTTGGTGGCGGCTCCGGGCGCCCTGGGACTTTGGTCAAGGGGTCAGGCTCCTATTTGTGTTACTCTTTTTCGTTTGTTTTTTTTTTTTTTTCCTTGTTTGGTTTTGGTTTTGTTTTAAAGCGGCGGGAAGGGTGGCTGCTCCGGGCGGTGTTTATGTCCGTGTTTCTTCGTCTTCTTCTGCTGGAAGCTGTTAGGTCTGGGGGCGGGGGTGGGCACGCTTTTCTAAAAAGAATTCTGAACGTCTGCGCTTTCCTGAAGCGACGTAAGAAGACCTAGCTGGCTGCCAGGTGAAGGGTGTGATAGTTCCTGTGCTGTAAAAGGGTGTAAACAAGGTTTTTAGTCTTATAGCGTATAGCTGTGCGCAGCGAGGCAGCTGGAGCTGCATCAGTGGTGAAGCTGTAGAGCAGTAAAGCCTATTGGCCTTTAGCAGTGTTTTAGTACAATATGGGATGGTGGTCTTGCTACATCTCATACGGAAGGGTTTGACTTTGAAATGCTCAAAACATGAGGCCATGTATAGCAGACGGCAGTGTTTGTTCTTTGTTTGTTGGTGCTGCAGCCGTTAAGCATCACTCTTCCTAGGTTTTAATCCTGTTGTGAGTATGTTCCTCCTTCATGATGTTAGTACTGACAGCTTTCTGAAGGCTTTATTTTCCTTGCAGCTGTGCTATGCGGAATTTCAGTAGTTTGTGGAAATGATCCGAACCAAAATATCTCGCCTCAGAGTTGAGTCTAAATAGAAACATTTCCCTTAATTCCTTAACCTCTTTTATGTTGTAAACTGCACCGCGTAGAGCAAAGGCATTGAAGTCATGGCTGTCAAAGCCATGTGAAAACAAAATTAATGGATTAATTGACCATTGTTTTGTAAAATAAGGGTTAGATCTAAGTGTCAACGGCTGTGATTCCTGAACTCCAGGCAAGTAAAGTTTGGAGGGAAAAGCAATCCCAGAAGAGTAAGTGTGTCATTGTTTTTGTTTTGATTCAGCCCCATAGCATGCGCAAGGCAGTCAAATCTTAAGACTGCTGCTGAAGAGAATCAGTTCCCTGCAGAAAGGCAGTGAGTCACAGATGACGCTGGTAGTTCATTAAGGATGTATATGGTGACTCCAGCGGCTGCTGTGTTTGGCTGTCCCTTCCAGGTGTAATTCACTGTGAAACAATTCACTGGCGATGTCACGTGTGAGAATCCAGAATTCTTCAGTGTTACACATGACCCATTCCTGATATTTTTGTTGCTATTACTATGCTCAGCTCTGTTAATAGGCAGGGGTATTTGAGGATGCAATTTGGGCCTCAGTCACATTAGGGACTTTTCCATCCCCATGCCTCAGAAACAGCCATAATCCTTTGAAAAGCTGAAATTCTTGTGAACTGAGAGAAAGGCTGGCTCAGCTGTGGGGCTGCCAAGTAGTGGAACGGAGCCCAGGGCTTTCTGAAAATAGTAGCCCCAAAGTTAAGCTTGTCCAGCACCAGTAACACCAGACTGATTCAAACACAGTTAGGTGGCAAAACCAGTGAACCTGGAACTGGTGAAGGTGAACCTGTGTGTGTGTCCATCTCGGTGGGTAGCACGTAGTTACTCCAGAGATGTTTCCTGAGAAATGGTAGGTGTCCTTAGAGCTCGAGGTGTCATTCACCGACATGCTAGGAGGGGAGAATGGTTAGGCATGGGACAACGCTAAGGAGCAGCTGTCATCTTTGACTTAAAGGCTAAACCTCGGAAGAGAGAACAGCAGATTTTGCTTTCGTGTTAATTCAGAACCCGATTTCTCTCATCCTTTCTCAGATGAAATCCCTGTTAACGATTATGGCATTTTTTGCCTTGGAAGGTGAGAACTGAAAGGCACTTTATAAATTTTAAAAACAACTATTTTATCTAACAGTAGCATTTGTGAGGAATACAGAATGCTACTGAGAGATAAAGGGAGTTTCTTCTATATGAGGACTGCAAGAGGGAACTTTGAGATTCTAGAGAGGAAAGGAACAGCATGCGTTTGTAAAGTATGTGGATTAGTACACTGTCAAAAATATGATCTAGTGATATAGTGTCCTGTGGAAAGGACTGACTTTGAGTTAATTGTCCGGAGATGTTTATTATAACATCAAGTCCTAGTTTAAAGAATTGTGCTGATCTGTTTTTAACCTCTCACCTGTAGCTTTAGCTAGCCTTGGAGTGTGTCACAACTGTTTCATGATCAGAAGTGTTTACAGGATTTAATATACTGGAAAACACAATCTGTAAGCAAAGCCAGTGTATTGCTGTTTTGTAAAGGAGCTGTGAGCGTATGTTTGAGGTAAAATTAGGCTTGAGGTCGAAGGTAGTTAGGGCCTTGATTTGAGCTGTTTTCTTGTATGCCTTCTCATAAGGCAAAGTCATGTCAGATGTTTAATGAAAGTATATGTGATACTGTCAGCAAATTTCCCAAACTATCATCTTTTCCCCAGTTATGGAGGAATATTGAGAGCTTTTCCTAATTTCAGCTGTGTTCTTTTTTATATTATCTGGGTCATCCAAAACTGGAGCATTGTAACCTAACTCTTCTCAGTTTCGCTCCTAATAAACTGGTAGGTACACACAAACAATTTAAAAATTGGCAAAACACTTTGCCAATTTGTAAAACAAGAAATTGGCAAAATGATTTACAAATTGACAAAATCTTGTTGATTTCCTGTGCAACGTTATTTCCCATGCGGTGCTTTGGGAAGGAGGCTAATCTATACCTTAAACTAGGTTTATGGGAACTATTTACCCCCAAACTGATCTTAATTTAAAAGTGGATAATCAGTTTACAATTTTAATGTCACTGCTAAGTTCTTCTACACCTCTAGTGTGTAATACCTATTGAAAATAGGTATTTCAGTAAATGTACAGATGTTGTGATAGTTTTATAATGTAATTAGGGGGTGCATTCCAGGCTTTCTTTGTTCTGAAATTACTTTTATGAAAAGAATTTTCCATTCATTAAAATATTTCTGTAAAACTTAAGATGAATTGCAAAGTAACTTTTTTTTGCAATATGTTGAAATCTAGTGGCTGTTTTTAGAGGTCAGGGTCCTGTTATTTTGATTATTTTATATGTTAATGAAACATTTTGTCCTGTGATATTTATAGCTTTTTATGTAGAAACGTTGAAGCATTGTTCAAGAGATGACCAAGAAAATAGGCACTGATAGGCAGTCTTCAAAGGGCAGCTAAAGAACAAGGATCTGTTTGGTACATTTGTTTTTACATCTAATGTTATGAAAATTAATGTGTTAAGAGGGGCTTTTGGAGTTGTGATGTTGATAAATCCTATTTTTGGTGATGGTGGGGTTTGGGGATGCAAGGGGGGTAGATTCACTTGGTAATGACACTGTTAATTTTTTATTTTTCCCTAGGAAAAAAAGAAAAAAAGTAGTGAGGAGACCCACATACAAGAGCCTGATGATGTCTTCCTCCCTCCCGTGGCAGAAGTGTCTTCTCAAGCCAGTAAAGTGCAAGTGGAACATCCTGGAGAATTTACAGAAATTTGTCTCAGTGATGAAGTAGAGGATGGAAAAACTATAAAAGATGTGTGCGACATCTCCCAGAGTCATTTATCTTCAGCAAATGAAGGATCTTCGACAGTGACTCTAGAGCCTCCCACAGATGCAGAAGAGTTCAAAGCTGATCATTCCCATGAGGAATGCAGGGGCGGTGTTGAGAAGAGTGGAAAAAGCAAGTTGGACAAACCTCACAGCCCTGTGGAGGTGGTTGCTAGCGGATCAGGAAGCTCTGATTTATCGAGTAGTACATTTCATTCTAGTGCTGCTGGCTCTCGGACAGTAGTGGGCTTTGTACAGGACAAAGTAACTGAAAATGTGCAAGATGATAAAAATCCTCTTGTCTGTTCGTCAGAGAAGCTTCCTCCTAGTATCTTGCAGCAGTCTGAGAAATCCAAAACACGTGTTCAGCGATTGGGATTGAAACCAGTTTATCCAAACTTGTCGGCTGAATTATCATATGAGAGACCAACTGTAATAGCAGTTAAACCGCTGTCACACAACGAAAGGTTGTATCCAGAGCTCCCAACCGAACCAGAACTGGTGCCATTTACCAGAGAACAGCTGAAAATTTTTGAGCCGTGTTCATGGTTGGAGAATGTTGACTCCTATGCAGAGGAATTTGAAAGCGTTGCTCATCAGGACAGGCACGAATTTTATGAACTGCTCCTGAACTACATGCGCTGCAGGAAGCAGCTTTTGCTGGCTGAGGCAGAGCTGCAGGCTATGATGACAGACTGCCAAAATGTTAAGGGGAGATTATGGACTTTTAAAGAAGAACAGAAAACTGTGCAGGTGCTGTTGCTGAAGCTACTTTTGAGCCCAAACTATTGGGATGTGATTCCAGACCTTAATTTTACTTGCTGTCAAGTTTATTGTATTTAAGCTCTGTTGTTTTAAAAGACATGATTGCCTTTGCTTCCTGTCTCTCCACTAACCCCCAGTACTTCAGAGTATCGTTCTGTTGAGACTTAAGACAGTTTGTTGTTTGATTTTTAAACTGATGAATGTAGGGTACTAGGATCTCTGTTAGTGATCTCTTGGGAGTCAGACTCATGTGTAGTCAGTCAGAATGAGCTGTGTACAGCCAGTTCTGCCTGTAGTGTTAGGTGAAGTTTGTGCCACAGTGCTTCAGGTAGATGCAGGGGATACGTGGTGGAGTAGGACGTCAGAATGACTGTAGCGGTGATGTCCCATCTGGCCTGCTGCCTGTAGTGACAGTTTTCATTGACGTCATTCCTGACTGTCCTGCTTTCAGAGGTGGCAGCTGCAGAGGAGATTGAGTCATGCTTGTGGGTGACCCTGTTGCTCAAAGCAAAGGACGTGTGAGGTCCATCCACTTTCAGTAACAGTTGCTCCATAAATGTAGCTGTGGTTTTAGCTACTCCCAGGGTGGTCATGGTACTCTGTAGCATTTCTGTCTGCAAACCAGAAGGGTCTGGAGAGCTCTCTGGTGCACACATCAGAAAAATCTTTCCCCACACTCATTCTGTGTAACTTGTTTTTGGAGCTGAACATTACGGTGGAAGTGAATAAAATTGTTCTGGCGCTCTGATGCTGTTCATAGCCAACACACCATCAAAGTTGTCCAAGGGTGCTAAGTACCTATGTATGTGGTGGCTTCACTGTTGTTTCTGTGAGTGCAGTGCCTCTTCTGTGCAGTTCCTCAGAGCTGAGATGTTGAGAGACATTCACTGAACAGATTTGAATCTTTTCCTTTTTATTAGGGTATAACGCTGAACCTCACTGGACTCTGTTTTGTGTTGATCGCTTTCTACACTGAAAGCAATTTTGGCTTCACTCTTACATCCCCACTGGGCATCATACAGTTGGCTAAGCTTGCTGCTTGCTTTGTTCTATCCTGATTCATTATGTATTTATTGTATGTCAGAATAATTGTTTTATGCCAATTTAAAATTCTTCTTCTACTAATTTAGGAAACACAGGGATAATTTCAAGCTAAGCTTCCAAAGTGCTGGCTCTGAAGCACATTTCCTGGTTGCATAGAAGAATAACAGGAATGTTACATATTGTGGTTTTCTTGTGCTGAAGAATTAGAGGTAGGACAGAGGAAGACTGGCCTCAGCTTTTAATTCCAGTTTGAGGAAAAAAGTTAGAGTACAGTTCATTTCTGAAAATTTTAAATGTACAATGGGGAATTGCTATAAATATTCAGTTCTGGGAGCTTAGAAAAATATTTATCTTGTTTCAGTACATATTTTAGCTTTAAAATAGCAGACCCAAATATTTATGGAAATCTATAAACTGAGAAGCAGTTGCGCTCACTGGGAATAGAGAGACCTGATTTTGTTCACATCTGTCAGTGATACAGGCAAGTCACTTCATGTCTATTTCTAAATCTGAGTTATTGAGGGTTTGTAGAGTAATTTTTTCAGAAGTAAGGGATATGAATCTTCAGTAATCAGCAGCTCTAAAACGTATGTAGGATATTCTGACATGTTTGTCTTTTCCACCTGTTAAGTGGCCCCTTTTATGAAGGCTTTGAAATATGCTGAGGGGACGGTTATGTCAAGGTTAATTTCTGTAAACACGCTTGACCCAACAAAATGACAAAGCCACTTCAATAAAATAATTGCTTTCTTTTCAGGGTGTCTGTGCAGATCAGTGCAAAGTGACAGGTCACCATCGCTACCAGACGGTGGAGCTGAATGAAAGTGTGCTGGGGGAACTGAAAAAGTTGTTTGAAGCCAAAGCAGAGCATGTGCATCAGACGCTGGCGCTGCACTCGTACACTTCGGTGTTGTCCCGCTTGCAAGTGGAGTCGTATGTCTACAGGTTGCTCAGCAGCTCGTCCCTGCTGAGATCAGTGGCTCTTCAGCAGCAAGAACAAGGTGTGTTGCTGGTCTGGACCGCTCCCCGTGCTGTTCAGGGTGCCGAATGCCCTGTTCACCTGCAGTTTTGGAGTCTTGTGGTGGAATTTGTATGCTGGTGTGTTTCTCCTCTGATATTAAAACCTGCTGATCTTATGTAGAGATCAGGGAAACTTTTTTCTCACAGGAGAAACTCCGATTCTCTTGCCTTATTCACCTGGAGAGTAGAAGCTGAATGCAGGATTACCTTCTAAGCTACATACTGCCACTGATTACTGTAGAGGAACACTGGGTGGGGTGGGTCACCCAGACTCCAATCTTTTGTTGTCAAAGGCAACATACAATATAGTCCCTTTTCCAAATTGAGTATGCATAAGTGTAAAACCAGCTGGATATTTTTCCTGCTTTACTTCCTCTTGGAAGGCCATTCGAAATCTTGCAGCTCTAATACTGAGAAATCTTTTTGATTTTCATCCTAGGTATATTACTTACTTGGGTTTGTGCCAATATAATCTTTTAGCTAAAGTATTCCTCCCCCTCCCGCCCCGGGTGTTTATCCTTCCTAGTCCTCCTCCCTTTGCCCTCCACCTCCCAGATTGTTTATATGCATAGTAAATGGTGGTTCTTACAAAGTTTGTTTTGAGGGAAGGCCTTTTGTGAGAGTAACCATAGTAATATTCTTCTTGTAATTAATGTCCAGTGCTAAATTATAAGATGAAATAAAGTACTCTAAATAAGTGTTCTTCTCTGTCGGATTTAGCAAGCAACTGTGTTGAAACATCTTGGTATCTATAGATAGAGAGAGCAAGTTTTCTGTATCGCTTCAAAACCACTACTTATGCTACTACTCTGAGAGCTGCTTGTCAAAACTCCTTAATTCTGTTTTTGATTTACAGTTTCAAAGCAATCAGAAAATCTTTCTTCAGACTTGGGCCACTTGAAGGAATGTATCAGCGTCCTTTTTAGTTTCACTCGCAGAGTTATTGAAGATCCTCAGTTTCAGAGTGACCTTCTCATGTGGCTGCAGAGACTGGTGAGGGAGTAAGCATGGATATATCTGTCTGATCCAACACAAGGGATGAATTTGGGGGTAATTTCTGAAAGTGTTACTGTTTCTCTTACTGTCCCACATGCAATTTTTGGGGGGTTTGTTCTACTTGAGCAACAGAATCTGTTAGTGAATCTTTATAATGAATTCCCTTGGCTGATGAAGTCAACGGAGGTCAGCAGCATTAATGAGGACTGGCACCTGAGCAGCCAGCACTGCTCAGAGTGGACTTAATATTCAATATTTATTATGCTTTTACTTATTTTGAAATTAAAACTATTCAGACTTGTCATTTTTGAGAAACTTCTATTCTTGCTGATTTCTAAATAAATTTGTTTTTAATGCAGTTGTAAAGTAATTCATGTTTGTACACCAGAGAAAATGGTTTGTGGCTCATAAGCCAAGCAAACAGACTTTTAAATATTGCTCTCCTGTAACTTGCTCTGAAAATTGAGGTTTGTTAGAAAGCGTGGGAAGAGAAACGAAAAAACAGTATTACTCTAGTTAGCAAGACTATAAAGGAATGAACCTTGAAATTGTTTACAAGATTCCAGTATACTTCCCTTTAGGTGTCCGTGTTGCAAAGAATTGGCTGTCCAGGTGACCATCTCTTCCTCTTCAACCACATCCTTCGATGTCCAGCTGGGATCAGTGAATGGGCTTGTCCATTCATTCAGGTGTGAATGTTTAATTCTTTATTGTCAGGAAGTTGGAGTGGAGTGGGTAGGACAGTGTCTTGTGCCTAGGAATCATGGTAACAGTGAAGGGTTTGTCAGGGGATGTATTTACCCATGTTAGCCCAACTGTGAGCAGGTTTACAGGGAAACACACTTCTCATTCTTGTCTGGAGAGACTCCATGAAAGGGAGTCAGGGACTTGCGGTTCGCCTCAGAAGGCCTCAGGCAGCAGAAGGTTTGGAGTGCTGTCCAAGAAATAGAAAGAATATTTAGACTTGTCTCATACACAGCTGCTGCTTCAAGTGAGATTGGAGGCAGCTCTGTGATGTATAAGGGGTGAGGAAGAACAGATTTTTATATCCTGCACATTGAAATGGGACTGGTTTCACTGTAAAGTTTATTAGTTAGGTAATTTCAAGGGCAAGGGAAAGAGTTCACTTTGTATAGATCAGAGGGAGTGCAGATATCCAAAGCCACCAGGGCATTCTTGCAAAGAACATTTTTGCCCCTCCAAGAGGGGAAGATGTTGGAAATCTAGCCGTAGGAAAAGGATTGCAATTACACTAACAAGGGAAAGGCAAGCAATGAAATGAAAGCATAGAATAGAATAATAGAATCATTTAGGCTGAAAAAGACCCTTAAGATCGAGTCGAACCGTTAACCTAACATGGTAGGATCCTAACTTCCCCAGTGTTTAACATCCCAATTCCTGCTGGTGTCCAGAAGTACGTGTGAAACAGAGAAGTTGCCTTTTTTGTGGAGCTTTTGATGTGTTGTTTTTTTTTTCCTCCTTTATAAGTAATTATTTTGGACAACTCCCAGTATTTTGCCATAGCAATACTTTCTCCAGGGTGTGGGTACTGTCTTTTATGGATACCTTTTAGTATGAACAAAAAGCTAGTGAAAAACGTAAAGCTCAGAATTCGAATTTCTCTACTAAAACTAATTTGCCCTTTGTTTTACTTGTTTGGATTTACTTAGATTTTTGCATTTAATTTCAGATCAAAGTCTTGGATAACCCATCAGGTGTCTTTCATTTCATGCAATCTCTTGCCTTGCTTATGTCTCCTGTCAAGTAAGTATGAATATGATTTTATAAATATGTTCTGATTATTTAAGAGTAGAAAACATGACACACGATCTGCTTGTGAAACTCAGAGTTCATTGCAGGCAAAGTTATAAAAGCAGGCACAAGACAGACATTCACAGTTTAATTCAAACTGTTTTTACTCATTCATCTTAAAATACAGCCTTGGCAGTACATTCTCCTACTGTGCACAGTATGATGCAGCTTGCTTTCAGCTGTCAAGTAGCTTGTGAAGACTGACATGTTTTGTTACTGTGACTTTTGAAATATAGAGTTCTTGCCTTGCATGACGGCCTGTTCATTATACTGTCTCCTCAACAGAAGCCCTTGAGTAAAGGGTTTGCTAAGTTGGTGTGTATGCTGGTTGGGCTTCTTAACTGATTTTTCATCCTTTTTTTAATCTAGAAGGAATACCTGGTGCTTGGAGAAGCTAGTTGATGAACTCGGTCATTAGTGAAAACTGTTATGTGCTTCAGATAAAATATATAACTTGCCTCCCAGCTGCCCAAATTTTAATGTCAAAGGATCAAACTGCTGGTATTTAGGGTTGTCATTGTGTTCTTGATATACTGACCCTGAGTTAAGTGGGAGTCCTGTTTATTGGAGGCTATTATTTTTAAGGGCTTTGTTTTCACATTTCCAGTCTAGAGCTGCCTGGGGAAACAAGCGTATCCTCAGGGCATGCATACTGCCAATGCATTTTGATGCTTGTGTTTTGAACAAGGTCTACCTTAAGGTGTCTGGAGTGATGCTCTCAACTGTTGATACATGAATGCAGAGCCTCCACAATGGCTGTACTTACTGGTAAAAGAGCTGAGACTTGTCTGTTACAGTTGCTTCGTGTCAGGAACAAGTTTGAATTCTGAATTTGGTTTGTGAAATCAGTGTCTTAAAACTTGTATTTAATTTGTAATAGACTGGTATTATCAGAGTATAAGTTGAAGGTGATCAGGAGGTTGATAATTATTCCAGAGTTTTGTGGCACCGTGTGCAGAGTTCTGGCAGTACAGTTCAAGTTAGAAGGAAGTTGGATGTTATGATTTTAACTTTTTGTATAACCTTTCTGCACATTTGTTTAACTTGCTGGTATGTCTGAACAACTAAGGATTTATACAGTATATAGAGCCTGAAAACTAGTATCCCAGACTTGAGGTGGTCTACTACATGGAACGGGAACTGGGTTGATTTGAGGCAACTCTTTCCTGGAAGGTCTTTAGTTGTGGTAGTAAGACCAGTCTTACTAACATTGATATGGTATCCAGCTAGTGCAGCTACAAAAGTTGTATAGTGGAGCTGGCTTGTGCTTGTCCTGTTTGTTGTTGACTCACCAGATGATAGCCTTAAATGGTTGTTGTAGAGTACCTCTTCTGAAATACGATATCCTTTTTTTTTTTAAAAGGACTTTTCTTACACATGGGCAAGAATAGTGTTATTTCTTGCATATTTAAATATGCTTGCTATACAGGGCTGATAGCCATTTACATTGTTCAGAAAATTGCTTGGAAGATCATTTACAGAATACAGCAGATTGGTGTGAGTCTTGGAGGATATCAGGTTATCGTAGCATCATTTAGAATCATAGGGTCATTTAGATTGGAAAGGACCTTTAAGATCATCAAGTCCAATCATTAACCTAGCACTGTCAAGCCCACCACTAAACCATGTCCCTAAGCACCACATCTACATGTCCTTTAAATACCTCCAGGAATGGTGACTCAACAACTTCCCTGGGCAGCCTGTTCCAATGCTTGACAACCCTTTCAGTGAAGATATTTTTCCTAATACCCAATCTAAACCTCCCCTAGCGCAACTAGAGGCCATTTCCTCTTGTCCTATCACTAGTTACTTGATAGAAGAGACCAGTACCCCCCTCGCTACACCCTCCTTTCAGGTAGTTGTAGAGAGCGATAAGGTCTCCCCTCAGCCTCCTTTTCTCCAGGCTAAACAACCCCAGTTCCCTCAGCCGCTCCTCCTAAGACTTGTGCTCCAGACCCTTCACCAGCTCCGTTGCCCTTCTCTGGACACGCTCCAGCACCTCAAGGTCTGTCCTGTAGTGAGGGGCCCAAAACCGAACACAGGACTCGAGGTGCGGCCTCACCAGTGCCGGGTACAGGGGGGCAATCACTTCTCTGCTCCTGCTGGCCACACTATTTCTGATACAGGCCAGGATGCTGTTGGCCTTCTTGGCCACCTGGGCACACTGCTGGCTCATACTCAGCTGTCTGTTGACCGACACCCCCAGGTCCTTTTCTGCCAGGCAGCTTTCTGACATACTCATTAATTTCTTGTTCTTGTATCTGTTCTCTTAATATCTTCTCTTTACTAAAAGCTGACTTAATTCAGAATTTTTAATTCACTAATTTTTTGTATACTTGTTTTTTCACTTTAAATCAGAAATCGGGTAGACTTCATGTGCCATATGAAACCAAGTGAAAGGAAAAGTTCCTCTTCATCTGGGAAAGAATCTGGAAACTGGACCCTGGTAGATGAAGGAGGTGAAGAGGTACAGCAAATGACTTCTTTTTTTTCTTTTTTTCCTTTTATGCTTTTGCTCAAGCTTATTTTATTGATTTTTTTTTTTTTTTTTTTTAATGAAATGGAGGAAGAAAAGCTGACTTGTTCAGTTAAAAAGCATCATTTGAAACTTTGATCTATTTTACTCTCCTTTTATCTCTGTGATATAACTGTAGATAGTGGAGCTTCCAGGAATGAGTATTAACAGAATATAAACGTTTGAGCTATTGCATGCAAAAGGAGGATGGAAGCAGACATACGTTTGAATAGGTGCTTACCTTCAGAAGGTGGGTTGGACTAAACATAGCATTGCCTCTAGTTCTGTTTCCTAGCTGATGAGGGCTTTTATGTAGAAACACACACAGAAGAGGAATTTAGGAGCTTGTGTGTGTGTGTGAAGGAGAGTTCATTTGCAATTTCTTTGGTTTCCTCTTACAAGCAAACTGTAATTAGTACAGTAGTGAGGCCCTTTTACCATGTGTTTTATTGTAAAGCTACTAAAAGTGACTGTATTTGTCTGTAGGATGAGGATCCTGAAACAAGCTGGATTCTGCTCTTGGAAGATGACTTGATTGCCCTGTTGTCACAGTTTCCGTTTCATGAACTCTTTCAGCAGTTCCTTGGATTTAAGTCTGGAGGTAAATAAATCAGCTGCTAAAGAGCTGTTCTTCATTTTGCTTACGCTAATTATATTAATGACTAAAACTGCCAAGAATGCTACTGCGTTAGAGTCTCTCGGTGAACTAATAATGAACTTGTGCAACAGCTCACAGACTAAATAGATGAGATGGAAGTGTATGCCATGTGTATGGGATAACTTAAAAACTTATAGCAATACAAGCATGCAAAATGTTAGAGTCCTTTTCCCTTAGTTTTGATCTGCTCAGTAGTTACACTCACAGATGTGCTTTCAGGACTAAGTTTTCCCCTTTGCCTCTTAGCTGTAACATTACTGTGATTTTTCTCCAATTATTTATTCATTCTTTATTTTGCTAAATCTCTGGACAAGTACATGAAGGTAATTGCTTGCTAGAGGTCTTATAGCTTGCATAGTTTATTCGTACTTTCATACTTAACAGGTATTTATTGTACATTTCATAAACAAAACATAAATATCAGTTCACTACGTAGCTGTCAAACAATGAACTGTTTGCCAGCTGTATAGTGAATTGTTGTTTTGAGTGCTTGTGAAGTTACTTAAGTCCAGAATTCACAATTTTTTTTTTTTGAGACGTATTTTTCTGTCTTGGTCTTAGGTGCTTATTTTCCTGAAAAAACAACTCCCCAGGAGATGATGAAGATTTTTGCTTTTGCAAACTCGTTAGTGGAACTTCTGTCTGCGGGGTTAGAAACATTTAACAGAGCACGGTACCGACAGTTTGTGAAGCGAATTGGTCAGCTGATCAAGTAAGAGAATATTTTTGCTGTAATACAATTAAATCTTTTTCATACAGTCTGGTTTAAAGTTCAGAGCTGCAAAAAAAGAAAACACCAAAAAACAACCACCAAAACCCAAACCCCACCAACCAAAGCAACCAAACCAAAACAAAAAATCCAAACGGTTCTTGGGTAGATTTTGCTCTGAGAGTTGGTCAGTTTAGGGTTAGCCAATCTGGGAATCTGAAATTCCAGGGTCCTTGACTCTAAAGCTGCCTTTGAAGTGGGGTATTGCAGAATCTAAATGCTGTGGGTACAAAGGAGCCGGGTGAGCTGTGGAATACCAGGCTGGATTGCATCAGGGATGTGCTCAGGCTTGTCTTGGAAAGTCACTGAAATCCAACAAACAGTTTCTCAAATCGCCCCTATTTATAACCATTGTTACTGCTTTCTTTCCATTGTTATCCAGAATTGTTTTAGGGTTTTTAATTTGCTCCTTGAAAATTGTCATTGTTGCAGTAAGCAAATGTAATTGAAACCTAAAAGTTGCTCTTTATTTTTAAATCCATAGCAGTCACTTTATATGGCTTCTATGAGTGTGTTTTCAAGGGGGGGATACAGTTAAGTCAGAAACAAAATCCATGTTTTCCTTTGTGTTATTAGAGCAGTAACTTTCTTGGTATAATTATTCCTGTATGAGTTTTTTGCATGTACTGCCATTTCATCATTTCATCGTCATAATCATTCAGGATTACCTTAAGGCTCCAAAGTTCATACACAAACTAATTGGGTATAACAGAATATTATGCATTGTTTGCTTGCAAAACCAAGGAAGGATAACACAGGAATTTTAGACTAACCCTGTCTGAAGAGGGAAGGGAAATGCTATTTATGTGGAAATCTCTGGAAACCAGAGGACAAAGGATTGAACATGTCTCTTGTGACTAGACTCTGATCTAGTTGCACTTGTCTGCGTTTTTATATGGTGATGATGTACTTAATGATCCTTCTTCGACTTGTTTGTTCTGCTGTGTAGGATGACACTTTGTCATGTGAGTGACCACTGGGCCCAATATGTTAGCGGCAATAAACAGTATGGATCAGTAGCGCATCCCTACTCCGTGGAAAAATTGCAACTGGAGTTTGATGAATTGTTTTTCAGAGCTGTTCTACATGTTCTGAAGGCAAAAAGGTAGGCGGTCCCATGTGGTTGATACTGGCATTGTCTTGGAGGAGTCAGGTAGTTGAAACTGGGATTTGGAATAGCTTTAAATACTTAATGGTTTAAACAAGACTGCAATATGCAGGATTTTTCAGCACATTGGTAGCATCAGGATGGGGAGGAATTATGTCTTGAATTCTAGCCTCTGACAGAAGCTCTGAGGACTTGTTCAGTTCAGAATGAGGTTAGCTCAGAATTTGAGACGCTAAGACACATCCTCACATTCCTAATTCTGTTACATGGCAGAGATGTGGCTGTATGTCTCCTTTTCAAATGTTGGGATTTATCAGGGTGAAACTGTTTCTGTCTGCCTCTTCAAATCCAACAGGTTGGGAGTCTGGTTGTTCATGTCTGAGATGCCTTATGGAACCTTATCCAGCAATATGCTTTGGAGGCTCTTCTTTGTCATGCACTGTGCGGAGAGCGAGCACCTGGAAAAGCTCTGCTCTACTCTGCAACCTGCTGACTGCAAACAAAGACTCAAAGGTAGAATTTCTACACTCAGAACCAATTCTAATTGATCCAGCTACTGCTGCCTCAGCTACGGGTTTAGTTCTTCACATGCTGCATTGTTAAATACACCCTCAGCACCATGACTTGTCCAGAGGCCTTAGAAGTGTCTTGGGCAATTCATGGTCTTCCAGTACTTGTTTGACCAAACTCTCATTTTAACAGGCATTGTCAGATCTACTGTCCTTTTAGTTTTCTTTCTGATGGTGACTGCTACTGGCTGCTTCAGAGAGCTGCAAGAGTGCCATGCAGTAGGTACATCTTGTGTATCCTCGTATCAGGTCCCATCTTGGCCTTCGATAGTATTTAGAGAGTAAGATTTAAATCCTCAAATACAGAATTTTGTATCACTTAGGTGGGTTTTTTTGTTGTGGTTTTTTTTTTTTTTGTGAGCTGTTTACTGTTGATAGTTCTATAAATACCCCAGTCCTCTTCTCCCCCGCCCCGCTCCCCCATCTTGCTAGTTTTGGCTTCAGTAACTTACATTGTAGGAGATCTGCTTATCTTCCACAACTACAGATGTTTCCATTATCTCAAGCCTTCTTTTGATGCTTTTCTTGTCCTGTATGACGCCTTTTCTTTCTGTTTCCCCTTGACTTTGGTCCTGTGTTCATCTCCGCAGTGATTGTGGTGGCTTCAGCTGTAGCGGAGTTATTTAGAAGCCAGCTGGAATGCTACTTCCCCTTTGTTGCTGCCTTCATGGAAAATATTTCAGGACTTGATTGACAGGGAGACAGGTAAACAAAGCAGTAACTCCCTACTTCACAGCTTCTTTGCTGTCTTCAGGGAGAGCAAATATCACTGTCAGTTTTACTTTCCAGCTAGCTGGTAGCCTAGACAGCAGTTACCACATCAACCAAGTCTTTTGATGGAGAAGCAGAAGAAAATGTCGATCTTGAGAGGTTACTGAGTATCTTAACTGTGTGCAAGCTCAGCTAACATTTAAGGCAATGTGAAGTGGGAGAGAGAGATATCAAGGCTGTAGCTGTGTACACTTCATGAAGTGCTGATCTGATTAGCACTTGCCAGCCAAAACAGTAACGGTTACACTGTTTCAGTAGGACTTCTTTATTTTTGTTTTTGCAAGAAATTTTTACTGCATCTCAAACAAAGAGAATGTAATATGATGTAGTGGGTTGCAGCTCTGACAGCAACAAACAGTGGTGTTCTGGTGTGTGGGGTTTTTTTGTGTGGTGGTGTTTTTTTTTTTTTTTTTTTTTGTTGTTCAGCCTTTGTTTTGCTTCTAGCTAACTTCTATGTTTTAAAGTCCCTGGTATGCTGACGCAGGATATTTTTATCCTCTTCATTCTCCTCGATGGGTTATGTCAGCACAATACTATTTTTCACAAATGTCTAGACAGGGAATATCAACGGTTCTTTCAGTGAAATCCATCTAATCTTCTGAAGTAGCTTCTTTTGACTGACACTTACCAATATAATGCTGACTTAATTTCCTGTAATTCATACCCTAAAAGACCATGGCATTAACATTCTCCTGGGAGAGAACCATTTTTATTGATTTCCCTTCCCAGATTAAGTTTGAGAAATGTTAAGAGTGGTGAATCTACAAGGGGTAGCAAGCCTTGGTAATTGATGGAAGCTTTAGGCTTGCATATATGGAGGTGGGACCATAGTTGCTTTTAAGGGATAGGTAGAAAGAGAATGATAAAATGGAGTGCAGTGGTGGAGCTGCACTTACTACGATAACCTCTGGACTATGAAAGCTACCAGATATAAACCCCTTCTCCATGCTGTGGGTAATTCTGCTATGCCTTTATATATAGCAATGGCATAGTCTTTTTTTTTTTTCTTTTATTTTTGTCCTTCTGTGTTAACTTAAAAAAATCCCAAAACAACAACAAACACGGTGCTCTGTAGCTTCTGCTATAAGGATAAAAGGTAGCATTAGGAAAGGGAGATAAATGGATGAGATGTCTATTGTATCTATCAGGAGTGTAGTTTGTCCTACTATATGGAAAACTCTTTACTTAAATTGCCCAATTCTCTAGCACACTGTTCATGAGATGTTTTGGCTGTACAAGTCTGACCTTCTCAGGTTGAAGTACAGTTGCAAAATTCTTGAAAGCCCTTAAAATAGAATGTAACATAAGTGGAAGTGTTTAATCACAAGCCTGCTGAGCACGTGCCTGTGCAGATTAAGTAGTTGAGTGCCACAATGAGTGCTTTTTCAGTATATTCAACTGGTACGGTAAGATCACTGTAAACTGTTTACTGGCATGTTATGCTTCAGAGGAAGCACACCACTCTCCAAACAATTTTACAGCTCAAATGCTAGCTTTCAGTGATTGTTTTGCTGCACAGACTTTAAATAAAGTTATTTGGAAGAAATAAAAATCATTTTAAACTCCTGTTCAGGTTTTTGTTGTACCCTTCCCTTCCTGTTGTCCCCCACCCCAAGGAATGAAATGTTTATTTGCATTTGGCAACATCTCACTCTTGGGTTTAAAGAGGAAACCTGCCTTGAATTCAAGTGAAAGTATCTCTTATCCTTCCTGTCCTGTGCAACTTCACAGTGAAAACTTCTCTGTTTTCAGACATTTTTTTCCAAACAAGTGCATTCAGTAATTTTCTTGTATTGAGTTTGAGAAACCGAAACCGACCTTTCCTTGTAACTCTTGGACATAATCTAGGCCCAGGGCTAGATGCTTGAAGTATTTTTATTTGTAATCGGCATAGAATGATCTCCTCACTTTAATTGCTGCTTGAGATCATGGTATGTGGAATGAGCAATCTCTCAACTTGATCAAAACCTCTCTGCTGTGCTTGATGGGCTTAGTTTTAATCTTCTCTTGACTGTGTGCTGATTAAAATTAGAATTCTTTCATATAATTTGGACTTAAGCTGTGGAATTAATTGCTCCAATATGTAATGGCAGCCAAAACCATGATAACATTTTTAAAAAGCAAAAAGATTCAAGCAATTCTTCCTGTGGATGGTTAACATTGCATAGTTAAAATAATATTAACAATTGAATTCCAGCTGTTCTTGAAGCATTTTTAGCTTTCATTATGAATTATGAATTACTAGCGTATTTACTGAATCATATGGACTCACTGCATATTATGGTGTTTCTTGCACCTTATTTTAAAGCAGCCAATACCAGCCACTTCTGAAGAGAGAATACTAACCCAGTGATGATAATTCTGTTGTCACCGATTCCTTGTCTGGGATTGGACTGTCAATAAATGTATAAATATTGATGATGTATGTCCTATAATAGTTCTTTTATCATGTTGCTTGCATGTGACTCTTTTCTAGACCCAGAGCACCTTGAAAATTTTGAAAAGTATCTCAGATCAATGAACTGCTCAGAAGAAATTTGTCTGCTCACCACATTTGCTCAGATGGCACAAACCAAACGGGCTGATGTTGATGAGGATTTTATCAAAATCATTGTTCTGGAGATATACGAGGTGAGTAATATTACCGGTCCATTCAGGAAAAGAATGAATGCTCTTTTCCTAACAGTGGAAGGTGTGAAACGTTCATGGCTTCTATAGTTTATTCTACCATGGAACTAAGAAAGCACTTCTTCTGAGGTTTATTATCTAGTACTGAATTGAAATACCCTGAAGTGCATGTTCTTCAGGGAGAAGAACAGCTTTTCTGTAGACCAAGCCAGAATGAAACAAATGAACAAAAATATCTTTGTTTTGCTTAATTTTTATCGCATGGATCTAACTTGTAGCTCTGAAATTCCTTGTGTGGTGTTTTTTCCTGTTGTGGTGTGTAGCAGTTTTTTTGTGGGTTTTGTTTGTTTTGTTTTTAGTGTGTGTCTGTGGTTGTGTTGTTCCTATGTTTAGTTTTGCACTTTGTTTTTGTCATTGTGAGGTTATAATTTCCTTGTCTTCTAGGACAATCAGTTTCAGTTTTAGTATTGGTATTTATTAACTTTGTCCAGGATCGCCAAGAGCAATTTAGTTCTGTATTTTTCAGAAGACATTTTATTGCAGTCAGTGAAGGTCAGCCATAACCAGTAACTTCTCTCTGCTCATCTTCTCAGCTGTCTTATGTTAGTCTTTCCACAAGAGAGACATTTTCAAAAGTTGGTCGAGAACTCTTGGGAGCAATTGCCAGCATCCACACACAGATTATTTCAGTACTGCTGGATCGAGTTAAAGAGACCATTGAGAAAGTTGGGATGGTAAGTGCTAATATCCATCATTTAAAGCAGTTAAAACTAGAGGCCATACCAGACTGTGTTACAAGATACGGCTTGGTACGAATGGATTGTGTTAAAGACCCGTCCATGTTTTTTTGATCGTATCACTCTTTAAGATAGAAGGGCATAATGCTGATTATTGTTCCATACTGACTACCGATTAACCTTTTTCTTTTCTGCCCTCAAAGGTTTCTTTATATCTGTTTAAAGAACTGCCGTTGTACCTGTGGAAGCCTTCTTCGTCTGAGATAGCACTGATTCGTGACTGGTTATTAAATTACAGTCTAACGACAGTGGAGAACAAACTAGCCTGCATTATCTTGGAAGGGCTAAACTGGGGATTCGGTGAGCATGTATGTATTAAAAACAGGAGGTCTGAACTTGGTCAGTTTTGCAGAGTAAAAGTATTACTCAACCTGGGGCTATAACGGAATTTGAAGACAGTTAATTACATGCTTTTATATGATGGCTGTACACTTGATGGCATAGGATGGGAATTTCACAGTAGTTTTGCAGCATTCTGCCTGCGGATTTGATTGTGTTGCTTTCTTGTAGTCTGCAGCTGAGATTAAAAGAGATATTTAAGCAGGAGTTTCCTCTCTCTAGAGGAAACAGCTGACAGGACAATTTTTGTGAGTGACTTGATTAAGATATCTCTGGCTGCAGAAATAGAGGAATCCTCCAAGAAGTGTGTATGAGACGGATGTGACTCTAGTTTGCAGGCTGGTATCCAGGTATGGTTTTCACAGTGCCAGAAAACTAACGATTGAAATTAGAGATTTCAAAGCCCTCAGCATTCTTTAAATGGTTGGAAAATATTCCGTAGAATGGGTTATTCCAGGAGCTCTATCAGTTCAGGAACCAACTGAGGGTGAATGTTGTTTCAGAGAGAAACAGAAATAGATTGGGGAAAAAATCCTGTTGCCTGTGTTCAGTGATCCATTTTAGCATTGTAATCTGTGCATTTGATCATACTGAACTCTTCTTTTGGCTGTGCTGATACTTGTACATGAAGATTGCGTTTACTTTTTCTCCCTGTTTCTTGATAAAACATGAAAACAAAGGAATGGTAGGGAAAACTAACTGTGAGGTCTTTGCTGTACAATAACAGTGTCATGTCTGTACCATTTGATACAGGAAAAAATAGTTCTTTAATGTGGCAATTGATAAGAGGAATTACTGTGTTTTGATACAAAAAAACCATGATACCTTTTTTTGGTTTTGTTTTGTTTTTAAAGGAAAGATTTCCACTGTCTGTACTATGTAATTTAAAATGCCATCTATGGATTTTTTGATTAATTTCTATAAATCCACCAAATGCACACGAGAAGTGATTATGGTCCTTTTTTTTTCTGGAAATAATCTAGCTGTCGAGCTTTGTATTGCCCAGTGTGAGCTCATTATTCTTCAATGTTGGCCTGAGATTTTTCTCACTGGCCAAGATTTTGCCTAGGTATTACAATACTTAATCTCTTTCTGGCTGTTCAGATTAAGATTTATTTCTCTGTAGTGCAACTGAATGACACAGTTGTAGAGACCTTTTAAATGAGGCAAAGTTGTTGTGCAATTCTGTTTTTAGCAGGATGCTCTTCATCTGGATCCAGCTGTCCATTCTGAAGTTGCATTGATGGTCCTGGAAGCATATCAGAAATATCTCTCTCAGAAACCATATGCTGGGCTGCTCTCTGAAAGCATAAAACAGGTATTCCTTCTTCAGAATTACAGGGAATAGATTATTGATAGTGATAGATAGGAAAAACTTCAGGCCAAGACCTTGTTTTCTTTTTTCCTTGTAAAAGCTATACTATCTTGATAGTACTAGAACATTACAACATACCAACTCTCAGTATTTTTGCACCCACAAACCTATTTGAAGATACTGTTAGACTTATGTTGAACATCTATATGAGAAATAGAAATTTAAAATTTGTCCCCTTGCAGGTTTGCATTATTATCCAGCCTCTAGTTGGATAGTTGCAAACTGTTCTTGCAAAGCATCCTTTACTCGCGCAGAGTTGGCCAGTACTTGCTTAATCAAAGGCTACTTACTATTACTGGTGAACATAAGAGACATCCTTCCTGTGCCTCCAGCTCTTAGTCTTACCTTATTTAAAGACTCAAGATTTTAGGAGCTTTTCAGTAGTGATCGGTGCTGTGTTACGTGAACACCCTACAAACATTTATTACATTGATTTTACAGCACACTGGTGACTGAGGAAGGTATGGCTCCAAGTTACAGAAGGGGAATGGAAGGATAGAAAGATCAAGGTTAAAAATCCCTTTTTTGGATATTCAATCCAAGATGCTTCTATTTATTTATTCAGAGCTTTTAGCATTGTGTTGTGCTTTGTCTTCTCAGTATTTCTTGTACAGTGCTTTCTCCTCCCCTCCTGCCCTGTGTTTTTTCCCAGTCTTTTCTTCCCCCACTTTGAATGTTCCTTATTGTCTCTGCTCCTTTCTGACTTGCTTCTCTGCACTACTTAAATCATGGTTTGTTGTCTTGTGCCAGCTAGATGACTTTTTAAGCCTATTTCAGCCTTGGTTGCCACTTGTATTGGTGAATCTGTCCTGACTTGCATGAGCTTGTAACTGGAATTTGAGAGAAAATAATGCTTAGATTCTTGTACCCCCACTCGGAGAGAATGAAATATCTGCACTGACTCCCAGCTCTGCAATTTACACTGGTCTGTCAGAGCATGTATAATAGTTTTTCCCAAAGATTTGTAATTCCTTCTGATCTGGACAGGGTTTTTAAGATAATGGACACATGTACGTGACACAGAGACTCTGCCTGTCCACATTACAGAGTTCTTTCTAAGGAGAGGCTACGAGGTTTTAGGCTTTTTTTGACAGATGTTATTTTTGTACATATATATCTTTTGTATTCCTTTCACTAGCAGTCTTAAACATTACTGAAGGTTGTGTGTGTGGTTTTTTTTGTGTGTTTTTTTTTTTTTTAAATAGTAAAAATAAAATTTAATTTGAGACCAATATCTAGTTTGGAAAACTTTAGCCAAACAAGTATAGGTTGATAGCCTTCACCAAAAGGGATGGGTGCGGGGGGAGAGGGGTTGTGGAAATCAAGGCCATAGAAACAGAGATTTCGGATAAATTTAATTGGTGGTGCTACGTGGTGTGTCTGAAAACTAACTACTGCTGCTCTGATCTTGTGTCACAGTATTGTGACAGAAGAGGAAACTCATACAAGCTGACCCAAGTCCTAGACTAGTGCCATATGTGCTGTAATATGGCTGTGCTTCGTCTCATTCCTGTTCCTGCTGCTTTGTTCCAGGTCTCCTACTTAGCCAGCATTGTTCGTTACGGAGAAACACCGGAGACTTCCTTTAATCAGTGGGCGTGGGGTTTGGTTTTGAGGTTAAAGCTTCACAGAAATGACCGTGGCATGCAGCACGGCTGGCCTGCAGTCCCTGTGTCTGACAGAGTGCTTGACATGACAGAGTTGGTCACGCTTCACCCCCTCCTGAAGGCTGTCAAAGCAAGCATCCCTATCGGCTGTTATCTGGCGCTGGCAATGACCACGCTAGGTCACAGGTAAGTGTGCTTTTTTGTGTTTGCCTTGGCCGGATGGCCCCAGTGACTGAGCAGCCTACCTAATGGTGAACTGAGGGCTATTAACATCTTTATGCATGTTTAAAGAATAAAAGCCGTCAGATGCAAGGGACTGAGCAGTCTTTTGGGGACTGTAGTTTCGAACAACGTGCCATTTCCCTTATTTTGCTAATACTATTTTTTGCCTTCTGCGTGTTAGGGTCAAAATAGTCATTAGAAATAGTATTGCAACTGAGGGGTTAGCATGATTGCTATGGACAAGAATAACTTTTAACCACACTTACTGAAAGGGTTGTTCTACAGGTAATTTTTTTTAGCAGGGCTGAAGTAGACCATTCAGAAAATAGTGAAGAGAAAAAAACCACTTATGCTGGTAATGATAGAGAGCTTTATGACCTTGATACTGAACCTCCTAGCCCTGACTGTGTTCCAACAGTCTTTTCCAGTGCTTTCAGCTAGTTTGTAGGTAAGGCTTTGGACGTAATCAAATGTACTAGTTGATGAAGGTACAGAGCCACGGGTAGGTTAATCTCTCCCAGGTCTGTTTTCCCTGAATCTGTGATCTCTTTAATTATCTCTTACTCTATTCAAAATTTTCACTAACTTGTTTTCTGCATATAATACTGCTTTACTCTTTAAAGATAAATTGTCTTGGCTTTCTTCTCCTTCCCCAAGCCATTACTTGATGCTGAGGTTATGCCATAGATACATGTGTGCGTCTTCAGAGCACTGGAGTAATTTGAGACTGATGTGAAGATATACTGGTTTGAGAATGGAAATGTTTACATGTCTTGGAGCATGGAACAAAAGCAAGGAACCTCTTTACTTCTGTGTTGGTTTCCCCCCCTGTCCCCCCTTTGGCCTTGCGAAGAACCATTTGACATCCTTCTCCTGTCTAAACAATAACACTGATATTTATCACATGCAAAAGTTCAAGGCCAGTTATGTTAAGAAACAAAGCGCTGTACTGTATGCTAGTGACTTAATATAATATTTCATTTTCATGATCTCAGAGTAGACATAGGATTAATGTTTTACATCTTTTCCTAATGTGCAACCCTTCTCAGTTAGCAAAACTTGATGCAGAGCAATGTACCAAATACGTTGCTGCTAGTGAGTTTTCTAGACAGTAAGAGTAGGATTCAGCTGACTGCAACCATCGAAGTACCTACTGTAAGGAAACCCTCTGAGCTCCATCTGTAGGTAGTGAAGAAAGATGTCCAGAGCATCATCCATGCTGAGGAGATGTCAAAGCTGGATAATATGAAGCTCCTTCTGTAGGTTCTTTCTTTGCCTGGAGAGGGAGCCTGGTTGGTTAGGTTAGGCAAGAACACTGAGCTTTAAATTGATTGAGGCTTGATGGCTGAAGACCCCCATCTCCAGTGATTTTTGGAGGACAGAACACAACCCCCCCCAGAAGGGCAGGAAATACCAAATCTGTCAGCAATTGAATGACTCCTATAGCTGAAGAAAAAACTCTGTGGATTTAGCTGTTTAGGATTTCAAAGATCAAGTGTAAGTATATGAATGTCTTTACATCTCAGTTCACAAAAAAAAATCAACACCTTGTCTCCTTTTCTTTCTTGCTCGCTTTTTTTTTTTTGTTTGTTTTTTTGTTTGTTTGTTTGTTTTGTTTGTTTGTTTTTTTTACAGCATTGAGAAGTTCTGTGCTGAAGGGATCCCTCTGTTGGCTGTACTCATCCAGTCTAGATATCTGAGAACAGTAGTCCATGTACTGGATAAAATTTTACCCTTATTTTACTCTTGCCAGTATTATCTCCTGAAGAATGAACAGTAAGCATTATACGTTCCTAATATGTTTATTGATAAAGAACAATGGAAGTTAATCTTAACTTATCAGACTTTATTCTGGGTTTTGCATCTGGTGAGAATGTGACGCAGATGATGGGGAAGTACATCTGGTTTGTTTGCCGAGTTACTTTTTGACACTGACTGTGGTTGAGGAAGTAGTTGTAGAAGTGTGTCCTACTGACATCACGTGTACAGTCGTCACTGATGCTGCTGCTGTGCCACAGAAGGGGCCTTCAGACAGCTGTATTTACAAGTAGCTGTTGTATTCAGGTGAATGAGAAAGACAAGCAGCAATACTGTTTAACTGTGTCACTACTGGTAAGTTGAGCAACAACTGGGAGTGTTCTCAAGTGCTGGACCTCAGCTGTGTGTCCTGGTCCTTTAGTAATGTGGTCCCTGGGGTGCTTTTGGCTTGGACCACCTGGCAGTCTCCCAAACGGTTCCTGGGCTAGATTTGGATGCTGATGTGCATCAGGAACTTTATTCAGTCCTGATGAGCTGCATTGAATTACAGTCTGCCATGAACTGCTCATACTGTGCCTATGATTTGGTTAAATCTGTAGCATGGTTGTGAATCAGAGTCCTTGTCTGTGGGTGTCACTAGTGCTGTTGAGCTGGTTTTAAATTCTCTAGAAGCAGGTTTTCTGTATATTATGCAGTAGGAGAAATTTTAGAATTAATTTAATTTGTTGACATCCCTAGGTTTTTATCTTACATCCAACTATTCCTTCATCTGGATAGTGGAGTCCCTCAAGGCGTGACCCAGCAGGTTACCCATAAAGTAACACAGCACTTGACAAGTGTGAGCTATGGAGAAAATGTTAAGCTGCTCAGTAGTATGATACAGGTAAGAAGATTATTTAAATAAAAAAAAAAAAAAATCGAGGGGAGGTTGAAAAACAGGTCAGCTTTTTTGACTGAGTTAGTGTTGAAGGTTAGAAAGGATACTGAATCTGGCAGTTGTGCAGCCACGGAGTACCCTGTGTCAAGCAGAAATAGTTGGGTTTGGTTTCCTGAAATACTTCTGCTTAAACTTGCCTAAATCTGGCAATGCATGTGACACTTGACATGACAACAATATGTGCCTTCCAGACTTCTTGGAAAGCACATTTTGTAATACCAGGTCATAACTGCCTAAAAAGGGACTGTAATATGCAGCCCTGCTTTCTTGCTTGTGTTAGTTGAGGAATGCAGCAGATATATTAATGTTTGAAAGCTTTGCTTTTGACCATTAATTTATGGCTGTGGTATGAAAAAATGTTCCTGTGTTAGGGAACAGTATTTTTTTGAAGTGCAGGGAGGTCAAGAGCCAAGGTCCACTAAGAGAGGGGTAAGGACTAAAGGGAAACGGACATGCTCTGGGAAGTCCTTTTGCAGAAACAGCAGGTTACACTTCAGAAATAGGTGCCATTATGCCTGCAGGTCACAGGGGTCCCACTTATGGCTTTTGTGTCTGGTTTTGGTGATTTTGGTCTGTTTTTGGTACAATCTGCAGCTCTCCAGGCTGCAGAATCTGCAGAAATTTGAAGGTTGGAGATGCAAAGCTGTTTTTACATAGGCATGGAGAGCGTTGTTGTAAACTATTTATTTTAAGGATAGGCCCACAGCCTTATGCAATTTAAACAGTTCTTCAATAATTTCTTAAGCTTTAATTGAAGCTGCGATCTCTTGAATAATTTTACCCTTTAATTTGGCAGACTCACATTTTCCTAAGTGACCAGCCAAATGGAGTGGGGCCGGCTGCAGTACTGGAGTTCTGGGTTCAGGTCCTCACCAGCCAGCAGCTGTGGCACAGGGACCGGGCAACACTCTTCTTGTTGGATGACTTATGTAAAGCTGCTTTTCAGTACAGTCAAGAGGACTGTGTACAAAAGCTGCTTTACCAACAACACAAGGTAAATAGCTGTGGTGTACTGGTGTAGCTATTGAGTAAATGGTCAGTTCATGTGTTGCTCATTCTAATTTTGATATGAATATATTTTTCTGAAATGCAACAACAACAGTCATGATGATAAGTGATAATGGGGGTATGTGATTTGTTTCTGAGTAGGTCAAGATTAATGAAACCTGATATTTTAAGCATAATAATAATTAAAACCTATTTAGAACACAGGTTCATTCATATAAGTTCTATCATATTATTTTAGTTTGTGATCTTTGCATTTCAAATGTTCAATAGTGCATTTAGAACAAAAATAGACACTGAAAAAACAGACACTGTCACTGTAACAGTCTTTTCACTGAGAAAGGCATAAAGTACAAGCAGGCATTTTGGTGGTGACTGGCTGAGCTAAGGTTGGGAAGTAGCAACGTGAGGCAGAAAGGAACCTGGATGAAGGTAAAGTGACAAGTCTGTAGCTTGTAAATCATCTGTTAGGTTGCTTACAATAAAAACCCCAATGTTTAATGTTTCCATGCAGAATGCTTTGGGCTATCATTGTGACAAAGGTCTGCTGTCTTCGCTTGTTAGCTGGATTGTGGCAGGCAATGTGACACCTTCCTTTGTTGAGGGCAATGCTAATTCCTCTCAGGTAAGTGGTATGATGGTGTTGTATGAACAACCCTGGGATAAGCAATATTCAGGTGTCTAGGGTTTGGGGCTTGTTTTTTCTGCTTTCACAGGTTTTTGCAGATTTTTTCTTGTTCCCTCTTTCTTCCTATCCCAGTATTTGTGAGTTTTCTTGTGATAAAATCCTAATTTAGCCTAAGAGAATACTGTGGGTTTATTACACTAAAGGGAACATGGACATTTTGCACAGAGAGAGTTTGTCTGATTTGTGTCCAAGAATCCATATAATAGGATTTATTAGTTAAGATTTCTTTTAATCTTCAGTTGTTCTCGATATATTTAATGACAGAAAATACGTAAAGCCTGACTTTTCTGTTAATCAGTCTTTATCTGATAAATATTTTGAATACTAGTTCCTTTCTCTCTGCTTAAGCAAGTTCCTTATTCAAGCAAAAAGAAAAAAAACCTGCAGTACCCCAAATGAAATGTGTAGTGCAGGTGGGAGAGAGGAGATCTTATTTTACTGCATTTGAGTAAGTTGTTTTCTCCAGAACTCTCTGGATAATTCTGTCAGTTGTCCCTGGTTTCCCCCTTCTTTCTCATGATTGTACAAAATACACAGGGAAAGTTTGAATGTAGATAAGGAGGAAACTGATTTTCAGTTTTCTTGTTCAGATATGATACTGCTTTTGCAACTTTGTAATGAGATTCTGGCAAAAACGTGTTCCTCTTAAGAAAACAGCAAGCTTCCTGATCCTACCCCTGCCGTTTTGTTAATTAATATTTCTGTTACTACTGTGTTGTATAGGTCTGGTTTTCATGGATGGTGTTGAATATGGAGTCAATATTTGAAGAAGATTCACAGCTTCGCAGAGTTGTGGAGGGGGAGTTGGTTATTAATGCTTTAACTCCTGATCAAGCTTTGAAGGTGAGAGAACTGTTCATCCGCTTTTATTAGAGAGAACTGCTGGAGAAAACTGTTCCCTTGTATTGTTTAGTTTTTATCTTACATACTTTTTCTTACCAGGATAAAAGCATAACTAATGCTTTATCTGGCTTTCCAGGAGAAAATACATCTCAGGGAAGTTTGCTTTTACATTTTGAGTTGAACACTTAAAAACTACCATGCAAATATCTGTTTTTTAATATACCATTATTTACAGAAAACTTCAGTCACTAATTAGTGCTCTTGCATGATTATCTGGGTCATCTGAATGCCTTATGATCTTCAGTGGATTTATTCTATACCACTGAGATGGGGAGTGCAGATACTCTTATTTTACAGGTGGCAAAATGTGTCTATATTTCAAACAGCATTTCTCAGATGATCTGAATTTTGCAGAAGTCAGGGCTTTGCTTTTCTCAGTATTTGCTGAATTATTTTCCAAGACTTTCAGAACTATTTAGGTCTTTCCCTTAACAAGGCACTTAGTCAGGTGTGCTTTAAGCCACGTTGCAGCATTTTCCAGGTTCTTTGCCTAAATTCAGTTAGAAATTCTGGAATGAAGCAAGTGGAAACCAAAGCTGTCCAGTCTTGACGTGTAACTTTTGGCCCATCCTTCATCTCAACTTTTTCAGTGTGTTTTAATGAAGAAGGTAGTCTAGAAGCTCTATGAAAATAGGTTTGTTTGGGCTATGTCCAGACTAATACATGTCTTGCATCCTTGGAGACTAGTCTGGAGAGCATTAGCCCCTGGGCTTGCGTGTCTCAATTTAGCTAGAAAACAGTGAGATAGTATGTGGGTAGTGTGTGGAAAAGGGTGCTGATGGTTCCCGAGGTCTAGTGTGGGGGGTGAGGTAGTGCCAGGGTCTGCACTAAGACTTGGGAACTCAGAAAAGCCTCCCATTCCCCTGCTTCAGGCACAGTCCGTGGGAGCTTGGTGTGTGACTTCTTAATGATTTAATGGGTCCGTGGAGTAGCATTCCATGTTGCTAATAGGGAGTGCTGCTGCTCATACGTTGCTTTGCCTTTGTTCTGCTTTTGCAGAAAGAAATTTTTTTTTTGTTTCCTTCTGTATTCTTTCTTCACATTAGTTTTACTTTGTTTTAGATTTTCAATAGGGCTGTATGGAATGTAGTCTGGAAAAAGCTAAAAGTGTCATGCTGTAGGATTCTGTGTCCTCACGTGGCTTAAGACTGTTATTTTTACCAGTTGGAATGTGCCCTGTGCTTCACTATTGCTGCTTTGTTCTCTAACATCATCAGTCTTATGGAAGTCTAAACCAGGAACATCTACTTCTGTGAGGAGGAATGGTAACTGTAATTAACACCAATGGCCCATATGTTGGCCTGGCACCACAGAGCCATCATGCTATTTATTGTTTGTTTTTAAGCATCAGAGGTGTAGCATTGTTCTCTAACAGCTGTCCAACATAGCTGAGCAGGGCAGCTCTTCCTCTAAGACCTGTAACAGATGTGTGAATATTTCCAAAGTTTTCTCCTCCGTAATTGCTGAGTTTTCATGCTGTGTTAATCTGTTAAGTTAACCTGTGACAGCCTGTTACAGGGAACCACAGCAGAACACTCGTCTGAAAATGTTCTTTTTGCAGAAAGCACAGACCCAGCTGAAGCTGCCCATCGTACCATCCCTTCAGAGGCTCCTGATTTACCGCTGGGCTCACCAAGCCCTTGCTACCCCTGCTGACCACCCTCTCATGCCGCTAATCTGGCAGAAATTCTTTCTCCTTTACCTTCACCGACCAGGACCACAATATGGGTGAGTCTGATCATAAGGGCTTTAGCAGATTAGCAAGCACTAATGAGTTTGCACTGCAAGTGAGATGAAATGCCTCACACTAAGACTGCACCTGAAAGCAGTGGGTACTAGCAGCTTCTCTAAAGAGTCAATTTATTTGCAGACATGCTGATTTGACACTTGCAACAAGAGTTTGTTGTGCTGCTTTGTTTATTTTTAGATTACCTGTAGATGGCTGTATTGGAAGACGTTTTTTCCAGAGTGCAGCTCATGTTAACTTACTAAATGAAATGAAGCAGCGGCTAATAGAGGTAGCAGACTTCCACCATGCTGCCAGTAAAGCACTAAGAGTAGAGAGTCCTGCAGAGGGCAGTGACAGATCACCGGAGAAGGCAAGCTGCTCAGCAGATTACCTGACTTCACCAGAACTGCATAAGGAACTTGTCAGGTAAAAAAAAGCCTGCCCAGTTCAATCTTACTCAGTGCGACCACCTGAGCAACTAGTAGAGCACAGGCTTAGCTGTGGGAGGCATTAAGGGATGTGACCCTTGGCTGACCTAGATGTACTGCAGGCACTTGGTATATGCATAGTTGTGGTCAAATCCGTTCCTCTGTTGATATAACTTGTTTTGTTTGAGAGGGGCCTGATTTTACTACTAAAAATAAAACATCGTTGATGGGGTTGTTGCTCCCCTTAGGGGAGAGCTTTGCTTTTTTTAATTAATGGTATCCCCATGCTGGTAAAATATTTGTTGTGTAGACGTATCTGCTACTGGTATGTACGTCACTAGTTATAAATGTAAAATGCTACTTTGTGTGTATACATCTGTTTGTCACAAACCAGGGCCTAAATTCATGTCTGAATAAGATTACTTCATCAGGGAATTTACTGGGGACTTCAACACGTTTCAGTTAGTGCAGTTTACCCAGTTAGCATGCTAAAGTTGAGCTGCGACGAGTGTGTTATGTGCCAGCTGGAAAGTGATGTGTCTGCTTAACCAAAACCTTAGCAGAAGACTGTCGTCTTGTGTTGGAGTAGACTAAGGAGATGGGCATGGTCACTTACTGTGACTCAGCTGATGAACGCAGTTGATGAACGCTCACTTTTTGTAAGGGGTGGTAACTTCTGAGAGCTACGTACCTCATGCACACTGAAACTGTAGCTGTGCTGTTCAGAAGTCCGTGGTTCTGTTACACAGACTTTTGGTCTGAGAAGTCTACCTTAAGAAATGTTTGCAGTATTACAGTATCTGAATATTCCCAGAAACTAGTTGAAAGGATTATTTGGAAAGAGTCCCTTGTTCAGGGGGTTTGGGCATATGGGATCTGAGCTGCTTTTGGAGTGCTCCCCCCTGATTTGCCCCCAGCAATCAGTAGGTACTGTACAAACAAACAAGGGAGATCATAAATCCTCCTTGGTCACTTGTGAAAAATAATCCAGAGATGCTCACTGGGTGTAACTTCATTAATATTTTCAGTCTTTCATTTCGGAGAAGTTCCCTACTCCAACATAAAACCAGACTGCTCTACAGCTAAGGAAATCTTATGCTCAGGATGTTTAATGACCACCTAGACAGGAGGGAAAATATTGGTAGAGTTCATAAAGACTGATTCTTGGAACTAGACTACTTCCATTTTTTCACCAATGACACCGATATAGAAAACAGGAGTTTGCTAATGATATTTAATACCACAGTGTGAAGATTTAATGGCATTCTAGTTCTTCCTTGTCAGGAAAGCTTGGATGGTATGATTATAAAAAGGGTACCACTCAGTAGAATGATGCCAGTTGAAGAAAGAGGTATATTTATGTTAAAATACATTGTTAGCAGGGGAGGAAATGTGAATAAACTAGCTGTGAATTTGACTCTGAAAATAAATTGAAAGATGTAACTCAACTCAGGTGTGACCTTTTGGAGTGGGCATTCTAGAGAAGTCATGGGGTGAGAAGCCAAACTTGCTCAGATGGGCTCTGTTTTTTCCTTTGGTCTTTCGAATGGGATTGTGGATGAGATTTCCTGATATAAGAGACTATTCCAGTCCTGGGTCATGTGCTAATTTGCATAAATGTTTTCCATTTCAAAATTTGTCCTGTTAATCTTTGTTATTGCCCTTCATATTTTTCTAAATAGCTTCTTTTCACTGCTGGTCTTTGAACTGACACTTGGTAAACTAATCACAAAGCATCTGAAACACCTACGTTTTGAGCCATGTCACCTTGTAGCATTATTTGTTGCCTTAACGCTAAACCCCAGAATGAGACTGCTGTGTAATTCGTGCTGTGCATAGAATTAAAGTTCACATTGATTTATTTTTTCCTCTTTTTGTTCTTCTTCTCAGGCTTTGTAATGTTTTTGTTTTGTGGTTGGAAGAAGAGAGTTTCCAGAAAGGAGACACGTACATTCCTTCTTTACCGAAGCAATATGATGCACATAGACTTGCTAAAGTCATGCAGAATCAACAGGTGAACTGCTAATGACACTGCCAATCTGGGATCCCAGATTCACTTCACTCATTAAAATGGGTCCTCCAAAGTAGCGAGAGACTTGGTGTCACTGGTCTTTAATATACATACAGCATGTATGATACCTTCACAGCTCTAACTTTTTTCCTAAAAATCCTGTGCTATCCCAAACTGCCTTCCTTTATGTTTGAGCGAGGACTCATGAGTAGATTTCTTGCCTATCTTAATGAGAACACAGTTCTTATTCTGTACTGTTCTGTAATTCCTTTTATTTTCTAAGACGGTTTTAGAGAATTATTGAAATTGGAACTTTAAATGACAGAATATTAGAAGTCAAAATCTGCTCATGTTGGTAGTCCGTAATATGTCAGGTTCAAATATAAGTTAGCGAGTGGGAAGTGTATATTAATATGTCCAGTAAACCTAAAGAGTTAGTATAATTAAAAAAATGTCTGAGAGGGGAGATTTTGGAAGGGCATTTCCTCATGCCTCCTTCTTTTTTTTTTTTTTTTTTTCATTCCTCCAGTCCTGCTTTAGCCTGATTACAGTTAAATCATGCCATGATGTTTTAGACTGTCTTGGTTTCCTCTGTGTTTCTTTTTTAGGAACAGAGTTTTAATAATCTGTACCCTTTCTCTTATTTGTTAGAAATTATACCGTGTGTGCTTGTCTGATTTCTTCTCTAAGTGTCACGAATGCTTTTCAGTGGCTTATCTGTATATGTGATAAAAATTCTGCAGCTTTTTTCTTCAATATAGATTTCCCCCCCCCCCCCAATAATAATTTTCCTATGACTTAAAACTGCAGGGTCTAGTTTCATGTACTTATTTTAGTTACCCAGCTACTGGATGGATGCACAGTATATGGTACTGACCAAAATGGGAATGATAATTCTTTTGTGCTTTAGGATTTGTGGATGGAGTATGTCAATGTTGAACTCATACACCATGAGTTTCAGGAAGCTCTAAACCTTTGGCTGCAAGTTCAGCTTGAATCACATACAACCTGTGTTTCTGCAGGTCAAACAGATTTCACCAACCCTTTATCAGGTAAGAGATAAGAATATTGTTAATGAAGCTGGGTCAGAAAGAATCATTAAGCATGTTGAAGCCCTGGTTTCTTTTCTAGCCAAAGAGAGGATAATGAATAATTTGAAGAAGTTTGATACTCCCAAGCCCCCTCTTCCGCTCCAGACGATGAAAGCTCCTGTGCCAGTTATTTCCTCTGCCAGTCTAGTAAGTCAGAAAGAAGCAATTCAGCTCATGCGTATGGACCTTAACATCTTGCAGCGACATGCCAAGTAAGACATAGCTGTTTTCCTTCTGCCTCACTAGCATGTCTAGCAGCGTCTTCAGGTGCCCTTTGCAGCAGCCTCATTTGTGGTGTTGGCACAAGGCTGTCAGTACTTGGCTTCCGCTTCTTGTCGCATTTTTTTTTTTTTTTCCTTCTTGGTTATCATGTTGTTATTTCACTCCTTTAACTAAGATAAGACTACACAAGTCTTATCTAATGACTGACATTACATTAGCTAACATCTAACTTCTACAGTTTCTTTTCTCATTTGGCATGCTTCTTAAAATAAAGCCTCCCTTTAGCCTAGATTTGTTGACAGTAAGTTAGTTAACTCTTTCGCACTAATGTAGTAGCTGCAATATGAAGTACTGGAGCCCCTAAGAGAGAAATCTGATTTCTGGAGCTATTAGCTTTGTGAGTGAAAGAGACTTTCTGTTTTTAATATTGCTACTAAGAGAATCCAGCTGAATTATTTTCAAACACAGTTGATGAATCTATAGCTGTTCTCACCCAATGTAGTCATTTAATAACAATATTATAAACCAACCCAAAACTTGCTAAGCCCAAGAGAGGATGTGTCTAAACAATTCCAGCAGCAATTTTAAGTGGGCTTTTTTCTGTTGACAGAATCATCCCACAGTCCAGCTTTTTTTGTCTGGTGGAAAATTGCATTTCCTACAGAGGGTGATCTGTTTGATTTCCTTCCAGGTTGTCATATAGAATAATTAAAAAATTCACGCAGACTTGAGTAGTTTTGTAGTTATAAACCTATTTCTTTATTACTTTGAAGTGCTACTACTTTGAAGTTTTAACTCAATTTCATTTAATAACCTTTTATGTTTTCTAGGAAAGTGTCACAAGTTTTTTTTACAGCACATTAAATTGAAGTCTCATCTCTTGCTTATAAATTCTTAGCATTACTGTTTTCAATAAAGGTTTTGGTAACTTTATTAATGGATGCTTTTCAGAATTGCAGCTCTCTGGGAATCTCAGCATGTTGCTCTTAATAGTGAAATATTGGACACGGTACCTAAGCTGTATGTCAATCGGGAAGAGCAGATCACCCTCCATTTGGAGTGCCGGGGAACTTCAAATAAAGGCTGTCAGGGAGCAGCTCTTCTAACCATCCAGGTTAGAGACATGGCATCACTTCTATTTCGGGGCTGTTGGACATGGATAATGAAAGTGAAATGGCTGAATGGTTACAAGAATGGTAGCAGCTGACTAAATAAATCCATACACACATAATAGTTACCTGAAATAACTAGTATGTAATGCTCAAAAGGAGATGCAGATCAAAGGCTGAAGAATAACTTGTCACATAAAGTTTGTTTTGCTCATAGCATCCATTCTAAACTGCTTCCCAATGTGTGAATGTGTGAATATGCTCGCTGATAGGAATAGAAGCATGAAAATGTTTATAGAAATATTCCCATGTTGCTTGGTACATGAATTTCTTGATTCCCCTCTAAGTTTCAGTCCCTGTGGATTAAAAGTCTTACATAAAAGATGTGAATTATATTACTGTGTGATAATCAAATAGGAACGTGACCAAGGATGTGTGCTTGGGCATGATGTACTAAATCTGCTCAAAGCTCTCGGGGAAAACCATCTATATTCAGAATTTTCTTACTGGGTTCTGCTTCATTTTTACCAATAGGTGCAACATAGAAGAATTTTAGAATTACTCTGAAATGAATGTGTCTTTTTGTCATTTAGTTTGAAGGGAAACATAAAAATGAAGCAGTGAGCCAGCAGCTTCATGCTTTGCGTAAAGAAGTGAGACAACTGCAGGCAGAAGCTACGAAGCCACCTTCTCTGGGTGTTGTGGAAGCAGCAGTACATGTGGAAAATTTTATAACGTAGGTTGTTCAGACACTGTTTTAGGTAGTGATGTTTTGTATTTCTTTTTTATATGTTAGAGTTAAAATGTGGAACCTGTTTGTGTTTTTTGTAATGCTTATCAGCTTGGTTCGACAGCAGAGCTGGAATCCCAAGACCTGTATGTTTGTGACACAGACCTCTAAAGGAATAACTGTATTATCAGAAGGTCATTCAGCCTCAACAGGGCACACAGTATTGTTTTCTACTTCAGTTTATTGTACTGTGTATTAGTATAGCCCTTCTAACCCTGCAAAACAGGATGACAGGAATGCTATGTTAAACTTTAGGAAGTGGCAAACTTGTACCACAGCTGTCTCAGCCATAGGCTAAACTATGCTTTTAATATCTCTGTAGGTTTTTCCCTGTTATAGTACAGGACGTAGCTCTTTAATAGAGAGTTATGATTTGAGGTAGGTTTTCAATGTGTGAAACAAAACCATGCAGTGGAAGAGGATTATATAATACCACTTTTTGGGGGGGGGTGTGTGTGAATAAGTGGATTAGTCCAAGACCCTCTGCCTCTTGAAGACCTTTTAGAGTTCATCCCAGAGGTCCAGTTTTGCAACACCATTCTTCTCAATCTTCTAGATTTCTGCTGGGATTCTTTCAGTGTAGTTGGTTTCCTACAGAGTGTACTCACTGTACAAGTAAAAATATTTGGTTACTATTTCTACATGTTCATTCTTGATCATTAATTTGAAAAACTCTGGATGAGCTAGTTCTTGGGATTTATAGCTGTCGAACTGAATGTTTTTCAGATGTTTAAATTCAGACTCAGTGAAGATGGGGGTTTGAGCTCAATAAAACACTTACTTGGCAATGCACAAAAAAAGGTTGATTCTGTTTTAATTCTGTTATTGCTGAGCCTGTTAAGTAAAATGAGGTAAATTTTCTTGCAGTACAAATGTAGTTGAGACGGCCTAAGAACATGCTGAACACATGATTTGAGGGAGAAATAATCTGTTGGAACTATGCTGTGAAAAATCTTTTGATGATCACTTTCTGACTCTGATTATGGAGACTTTCTAAGGTTTGGAGGTACCCGTTTCAGGCAGCAAAATGACTCGAGCTAAACCTGGGACTGTTCAGCCTGGATATGAGAAGGCACAGGGGGTTCTCATCAATGTGTAGAAATACCTGAAGGGAGGGTGCAAACGAGATGGAGCCAGGCTCTTTTCAAGGGTGCCCAGTGACAGGACCAGAGGCAATGGGCACAGAGACACAGGAGGTTCCCTCTGAACATCAGGAAACGCTTTTTTACTGTGAGGGATGACACAGGGTGCCCAGAGAGGTTGTGGAGTCTCCATCCTTGGAGATGCTCAAAAGCCAACTGGACATAGACCTGGGCAACCAGCTGTAGGTGGCCCTGCTTGAGTAGGGGGGGTTTGGTCCAGAGATCTTCAGCGATGCTGTGATTCTGTGAACCCATGCTTGATGATCATGTGAGCCAGAAATATCCATCTCAAGCTATATATTGGCAAGAAACCTTTCTTTATTGTCGCATATTATTTTCCATGTGTAAATTTACTCTGCCTTTTTTTTTTTTTTTCAGGGCCTTAATAAATATCTACAAGGTGCAGCCTATGCCTGCAATCAAGAAAGTTGGAATTAGTTTATTTTTTATGTTAGTGGAATATGTGTGTGATGAAACTCAACGCAATCCTCCCACAAGGCAGTTCTTCACGTCCTGCATTGAGATTCTAGGCCAAGTGAGTCTATCCTCTGATTTTTGGATGCCTAATGCTTATTTCAATTGCCTGTTGATATTGGCGGTCTAAAACATTCAGAAGCCTGAAAATTAACTTCTAAGCTTCTATCCCTTTCAACTGTTCCTTTCAATTAATTGTGTAATATTGTTGTGGTTTAACACCAGCCAGCAACTAAGCACCACGCAGCTGCTCACTCACTGCCCCCCCACCCAGTGGGATGGGGGAGAAAATCGGGAAAAGCAGCAAAACCCGTGGGTTGAGATAGGAATGGTTTAATAGAACAGAAAAGAAGAAACTAATAATGATAATGATAACACTAATAAAATGACAACAGTAATAATAAAAGGATTGGGATGTACAAATAATGACCAGTGCAATTGCTCACCACCCACCAATCGACACCCAGCCAGTCCCCCAGTGGCGATCCCCCGCCCCCACTCCCCCCAGTTTATATACTGGGCATGACGTCACATGGTATGGAATACTCCGCTGGCCAGTTTGGGTCAGGTGCCCTGGCTGTCCACCGTCCCAACTTCTTGTGCCCCTCCAGCTTTCTCGCTGGCTGGGCATGAGAAGCTGAAAAATCCTTGACTTTAGACTAAACACTACTGAGCAACAACTGAAAACATCAGTGTTATCAACATTCTTCACATACTGAACTCAAAACATAGCACTGTACCAGCTACTAGGGAGACAATTAACTCTATCCTAGCTGGAACCAGGACAAATATACACAGTCTTTAGGAGAGTTTAAGCTTGCATATAAGCAAAATAAAAACTGTAGCTCTGAGATGCCTGCTTAGTGCTAATAAACGCTCACTGTGTTAGTTAAATGCTAAGGTAGGCTGGATATTTGGGCAGGTGACTGAAGTTTGGGTACTTCCAGAGTGTAAAAGAGTGTTTTGGCATATGTTTTGCTATTACTGATTGCTTTTTCTAGCTGACGTATATCTTGTCAACCTCTGTATTTAGACACCCCTCTTCTACAGCCTTTAAGTATTCTTTGTGTAGAGAGCTAGCCAGAAGTTTACTGGTAGAGAACATAAGTGCTTGTTGCTGTTGGTAATGTTTGCCATGGGGAATGCATTACGTGGGGGCTCTGAGAAAAAGCATTAGCCTCTGCTTTGGGTTCAGATATTTATTTTCATCTCTAAGATACAGTTTGTTCCCATGTGCAGCTGTCCTTAAGCGCCTCTAACAGCTGAAGTGCTGAAAAGTTCTTCATAGCCATAGTTCTGTTTACATTTTTTTCTAATATCAGGCAGGGCTGCTGAAATCAGGGTTTGTTTTCTTTTGCTATCCCATCAGAAAAATTGTATTTCTAGGTATTTTTAGACACCATGTGTGATCACAAGCGCTGTTCTTAAGCATGCTTGGGAAACATGATTATTTTACATTATATCTTGTGGAACAGCAGTATTTAGTTGATGTTGATCTCGTACAGTCTGTCATTTTTGAGAAAACTTTCCTTTTAGAAAAGGACCAAAATTGTACTTGTCTCGACAAAAAGCTTTAAGAGGTCGGTTTTCCAATAGAATCATACTGGGACATTTTTCTCACCATTCCCAATTTCCTCAGGTGTTCATCAGTGGGACCAAGTCGGAATGCAAACGTCTCCTCCAGACGATCCTGCAGAATCGAAGGCTCTGTACTCTCCTTTCTCCCTACTTTACTCCTGTTGCCTCTCCCAATGAATTTGTGACTTTATATGAAAAAGTAGTGGCCTTCCTGAGTGAGGATAACAGTGATGTTGTCTTCATGCTTCTGACAAAGGTAAAGTACTCATTGCGTCTGTTTTGTGGGTTGCTTTTGTGGGTATTCTTTCCCTAAAGACACTCTGACTTTAGGCTAAGGAAGAAAGAGGTGCAAATCTGGTACTTTAAAATAACATTGACAGGTTTTATAGATCTGTGTTGCTCAGCCTGAATGGTATGTGTTATATTTAAGCTCAAGAGGGGCTGGAGACAAAAGCAAATAGGAAGCTTAAACTACCCTTTCCTAGCCCAGATAGTATCAGTATGTGCTTCCTAGGGCTTACTCTTCAGTGCACTCTTACTCTTGAAATTAAAGCAGGTTCTCAATGGCTTCTTCTGCCTGATATCTCTGCAGAGACATTTATCAAAATAGCCAGTGAATCCCAGGTATCTTAAAAATCAAACAAAAAAAAAAAATTTGGAACAGTGTCTGAGTCTTCCACCTCTGTTTGGCACCCATGTCCTTCCTGCCTATCTTAAAACATACAGAATTAGGTAAGAGCGAGTGATTTGCACATCTCTTGTTTCAGAGCTGCATGATACTGTCTACCTGTATTGTCAGTGGAGAAATTACTGTTATACTTAGGCTTTGATATCGACAAGGTTTGACAGCTGTGAATAGCAGTCAGTCTGTTTTGAACATGACTGTGAGCTGTCCTTAGTGGCAATGATGAGCGTTGTCCTTGCTGACCTAGGTCTGAACAGATGGCCTAGAGGCTACAAAAGCTTTGCACCTCCACCTGAAAATTTATGGACTATGGAGATTAGCCCAGTCTAATGCTTCTAAGTGTTTGTTTGGCAGTGGTACTGAAGCTTGGAAGTTCACACACATCTTTATGAATCTGAGAACCCCTGCCAAGGGTTGATTTATAAATTCAGGGACTTCTGCAATATGCTAAATCAACCTTTGGAGACTATTATCTTGGTTTTGAGTTAGGGCTAATGAGGTGCAAATTCATTAGGTTTTTCTTAAATATATAAAAACTTCAGGATTTTTTTTTTTTTCCCCTGACAATTTCTCCCTTCTCCTAAAGGTGTTGTGGCTGTTAAAGCTTCTACTTACAAATGCTTCCTGTCCTCTGTTCTAGTTTGACCTTACACAATGGTTAAGTGTTGCTAAGCCACCTCTATCTGAACGTACCAATCTTCTGGAGTCTATTCACTTGGCTCTCAATGCATGTGGCCTTGAACCTGAAGAAGATATTTTGATGCCATTTAATATCTTCTGCAAGCATTGGACTAACCTTCTCCAGTATCAGTTCCCTGATCACTATAGTGATTTCCTAAGATTGTTTGTGCAAAGTGAGTATCTGAATTGGTGCATACACTAAGCCTTTTGTACAGAACTCTTCTGGCTTGAAAATATGAACTGCATGCGGTAGAGTTAAATAGCAACAAATACAGAATGACTTAAACTTTCTTAAGTTTCTGTATGCACTTTTACGTACGTGCTATGCGATATGTTTTTGTTAGACGTATTTTAGCTCTACTAGAAAGAAACACTCTTTTGCAGATTGAAGTACACGCGTCAGTGACAACAGATTTTCATCCTTCAGGAGAAGGATGGAGGAGAGGTTTCTATTAATGGAAGCACTTAATTATAATTATGCCACAGTCTCTAACGCAGCATCCTTGTTCTTGAGCACCCTTTAATGTCAAACTGAGAACTGGAATTATGGAGACTTGGGATTGATACTGAAATTTGCTGAAAATGTCCTGGTTCACATTAGATGCTACCTATAATCTGATGAGCCTCTAAAATGAGAACGAAAGTACTTCCTTTCTGTCAAACCATATGTGCTGAGGCAACAACTGTCTCTTAATATGTGTTTGTAGCCAGGGATGTACTAAGTGCCTGGGAAACTCTCTAAGAGGAGAGCATGTAGATGCCAAAAAGGAATGTTAAATTACTTATCTTTGGGAATTGGAGGTTTCTCTCACCATTAACTTGGGGCTTTTAAACTCCTGCCTCACCTAATTTTTTTATGTAGCAGGGAACTCTAATTTCAACCTCTTCTGACTTGCATTGAGAAAGGGACTAATATCCTTCTCCTGATTTTCACAAATGTATTCCCTTCTCTTTCTTCTTAAGGCTCATCAGAGCAGCTTCTAAGCCCTGACTGTTGGAAGGCATCACTTGAAGCTTTGGGATGTGGTTCATCAGTGACTGAACAGGGAAGCTTCAAGAAAAGTGATTCTACTGAAAGTCCTGTATTGCGGGATGCTGCAAAAATTCTCCTCTCTGCAGAACAGGTGGGTGCCTCTTTGGTTGATCTATTATGTTTTCTAGCCGAAACAGATGTCTACCAGTGACAAATAACACCGCTGTGCAGTCTTTCTGTAGCTGATTAATAGTTTCCTTCTTTTTACAGGTTAGAGAGACAATAGAATGGCTTTCCACATCTTTCTGCAAACTCCGACTGGCTTCGATGGACTTCAGGACTTTTGGCCTGTTTTCAAAATGGAGTCCTTATGTGGCTGAAGTGAATAAATTTCTGGAGTATCTTACTAAACGACTTATTGACACCGAAGTTGCCAATTTAGCCCAAGAGCCTGTTGGCAGTAACAGAATTCTAGCAGGTAATGTGTCTTAAAAGCAAATTACTTAAGAACAGGCACTCGGTTTCTCTAATTTCCTCTGTTAAAGACCATTTAAATATACAGTAAAATCTTCTTACTCTGCATTTGTACGATGATGAGAACGTTAAAATACAGATGGGAAATGTCGATGCTGCTTCATGGCCATGTGAGACTTTATGCTTTATCTTTATGCTTGCTGGAGGAAGCTTGTTTATATTTTAGCTTGCTTTAAAATTATTTTATGAAGAGATCATACTGTCTTCAAAGAAAAATACAGTCTTTTGCACTGAGCAGAGGTTTGGCAATGAGGGACTACTGAATTTCATCACGGTGTGATTTTGATTTGGAGAAGCTCACCAAAACCCATTTTAGTATATGCAGGTTTAAAGTGTGAATCATCATTACCCCCACAATTTCAGATGTGTTAAAGTGATATTAATAAAACATCTAAGCAATGCAAAATGTTTATGATTGTTGTTACAACCACCATATTGTTAACGAGAGTTACTAATAAGCATATTGTATTTTAAATTTTTATTTGATGAGGAAGAACTGATTAAATGTTGGACTAAGCAAAGGACGCTGTATTCAAGTTTAGAAAAGTGTAATATGTTCACTACTGCTGATTTGAAGGAAAAAAAGCAACTTTGTTTTGTTTTCTTCTAGCATTGCAGTCCTTGTATTCAGTCATTGCTGGACTCTTTAAACCATGGATACTGGTCTTGGATAAGGAAGATGCAAGGTATATATTGCATTTTAATATGAAATGAATTTTTGCTAAAGTAAGGACTTCAGCCCTATAAGAATGGCTTTCATTGTTAACCTGTTTTTTTCTAAATCATGACTGTATTGTGACCTTCCATTTAAATAGCTGTTACTTGTGTCATATCCGTAATAATTACGGAACTAATTCAAATTTTCCAAGGCTTGGATTGAATAATTATTTTAGATACAAGAAATATCTCTGCTTCCTGACCAGAGCTTGGTTATGAGAAAAATACGGATTGTAATCAGTTCTCAAAACACTGAAATTTGAATTTTAGATTCCTTTTTTTTAGCTTCCACAATATCTATAATGCCTTAGTTTAAAACAAAACAAAAAAGCCAAACAAATACAACCCCAAATGCCAGTGGTATGTAAAGAAACTTCAGTCTAAATCAGTTCTATGATGATCTATTGTCTTGTATACCTCTGTCTTCACATGGACAGTTATTTGTAGTATTACACATTTAAATTGTACTTTCTTCCAAAACCAAAAGCTTTTTGAGTTGTGAGCGCATCTTTAGCACTTGATTGGAAGGCTGACTGCAGGTAGTATGTGCTGTCATTCAGAAATTCCTGTGTTTTGGTCTTTAATTCAGTTATGAAATATCAAACAAGTAATCTGTGCTTACTCAGTGGTGTCGTGGATCCTCAGTGTGATATTAAGTATGTACCTGTTCTAAGGTCGAAGAGTTGAGTTTGAGAGAGCTGCTGATACCTGTACTATATTGATTTACTATGCTTTAGAATATTTAAAATGCTTTAGTGTTTATGATCTGTTTATGTTCTGGTAGCTCAGCACTGAAATTTGTGTTGCTTCACTACTTCTTTTTTTAAGTAACCAGCCCTGCTACCCTTGGTTAGAGAGCGACACTGCTGTAGCATCCACCGTGGTCTGTTTGTTTACAGATTGCATCAAGCTTTTGCACGAGAGCTTTAAAGGTGGGTGAAGTCCATGCTATTTTAATGTAGTGGCACTTTCTGTTCTATCAGACCAAAAAAGATTTTTGACTGAGTTGTGGGACGTGAGGGGATTTTGTTTGTTATGAACATTTTAGCCAAGATGATCACTGCAGTGGTACCAGGAGCATTTCTTTATTTCATCCTTAAAAGACAGCTTTTTTCCTTGGCAAGGGTAGATAATGTGATTGATAAATGCGTATGTCAGTTAACAAAGTTAATGTGAAGGAAAGCAAAACAAAATGAGCTGTCATGAGAAGTGTATGACTTCATTCCAGGTCTGTATGTTGTTCCCATATAACATATGCAGTAGCATGTCACGATGACCAATACATGTGTCTCGACAGCTATTCTTGGGGATAATGTAATTTCCACAACTGATCATTCTGAGCTCCTATTTAGCATTGCTTATTGTGCCTAATATGTAGTTAGATGTAGGAATGGGAAAAAATTAATTTCACAATACCTCTTAACAACTTCTAGGGATGAGCTAGATTCAAACTTATCTTGTAAAAATAAATAATTAAAAATAACATTAATGTGTGTTTTATAAAATTCGAGATACATAAGATCTTTTTAAAAAAACCCCAAAGAACCCAACATAAAAGCAATGAAGTCCTACACAGAAAGAGTATTTTATAACTTCAGATTATTGTCCAGCAACTCTTCAAAAGATCGAGGAAGGGCATGAAATCATAAGCTTCCCCACTTGTTGATTTGGAGAAAAAAATCCAAAAGGTTGATGTGCTTTTTTTTTTTTTTTTTTGACAAATATATTTTAGCGTAACTTGCATGTATGTTTTTTCATCTTCAAAATTGGACTTCCTTCTGTAATCAAGCTTTCCCTGAATTTTTGCTGCTGTTAATTCAGCTATTATCTTTGAATCTAGATAAGCTGTTGCCAAGCCACCATGGGCCGCTCTGGTTACATCTAATGCATTACTGTGAATGTTGCACAGCTCCCAGAATGCCAGAGTTTATTCTCTATACTTTCCATACTGAGTTCAGAAGGCTCCCATGGAAGGAAATGCATCCAGACCAGGTGCTTATGGAAGAGTTCTTTAAAGTGAGTACACAGCATCTGTTGAATTAAGTTTATAATCGGTGTTGCCCTTGAAAATAACTGGAGAGCTGGAGACGGTTCTTTTGGCAAGTAAGCTTTTGAAGTTTGTTTGTAGCATTCACAGCTGCTCGTTTTGTGATTGATTTTTGTGAAGGAGTGCTACTGAGTCTTGGACAAAGTTGTGGAGAGGTGTAAAGCTGGCAGTCTTTGTAATCTGTCATTGCTCTATCTGAATGTCTCATGTATTACATATATATTTAATATGTATTTAGTTGGAGTTAATATATTTTACTGTTACCGTGTTGTTCTTACTTCCAATTTTTCTGAGACAATGTAAAGCTGCAGATAGGTGTGGAAGTGCCTCAGGTTTTACTGCTTATCTGTTTGGGATGAGTTCTTCTTGGAGTTCTAAACAGGCTTAAAGTTTCTTAGTTTCTCTTAGAGTGAAAAGAAATGGATGCAATCACGCAGCTAAGAGTTTGTAATTATTTTTTTCTAGTTTGCAGTAGCTTGGTATTCTGTACTGGTTGTTTGAGAGGCTTAGAAAGTTATATGTGCAACTCTTCTGGTGGTGGTGGGCAAAATGATGGAGAAGTGGCATCTGTCTACTCTTCTGCTGAGCTAAAATGCTGCTGTAGATTTGTAGTTGGCTAAGGAACTGACAAGTATGAAAGTGTTTACATCTTACATTGTTTTATGTGCCTGTCTTTTTATCTTTTTCCTTCCTAGATTGAAAGAGGCAGCCCCAAGAGTTGTTTCTTATTCTTGGGTTATGTTTTATGTGAAATAAACTGGGTCAGTGTCCTCTCTGATGCCTGGAATCCCAACCCTCATCCTCAGACTCACAATATGATTGTCTGTTTGCTGTATATGATGGTCCTGTTGGCAAAGGAGGAACAACTTGCAGGCAAAGAGGTAATTTTTGGAAAAGTTCATACCTGTCTGTCTTAAAAGAAGAATAATCTTTTGCTAGCAAGGGCACAGGATGTGACTTCTTTCTCACTTGCAGAATGATTAACTTGGAAGTGTTTTTTGCATAGGTAAAATATCCAAATTGTATTCCAGAGATGGCCAAGACTAATTCCTTATGTGAGGCATTTTGTATAACTTGTGTGAAAAAAGAAGACCTGCTGTTCATTTTAAGAAGCTTCTGTAGGTGCTGTGATCCAGTAGTGTTGCAAAGAGTAAGCAAATAAATACAGTTTCCTGGAGTTACAAAATGATACTCTGGGTTCTGGAAAGAACAAATATGTATGCTAGTTTCATTAGTGTTCAAAAAATTATTGTTATTATATAAAGCCACTGTGCAGTTGTTTTTCTTTTCATTCAAGTATGGGATGCTGTACTGTATAGTTTTCTTGTCTCTTAGGCCATCCCTTAATTAAAATGTCCATTTCCTTTTCTCTTGCCTGGTTTTGGAGAGCCTTAGTTATAAGCACATGCAAAGTAGAGGTAGTATTAGCAAGAATTTACATATGCACCTATAATACATGTGCATATATATATATATGTTATGTGTACCTATACATAGATGCATATGTATTGTGCATGCATATATATATATATATGCATGCACAATATTATGTATAACTTAAGGTGAAGCTTTTTCTGACAGTCTGAGTGAAAACAGTGTCTTGCGTCTGCCCGGTTTGATTCAGGCAGTCTGCTGATGTGAGTGCAGGAGCAGCTCGGACTGTGGTGTTCGTGTCTGTAGCACCTGTGATGCCGTGAGAAGAATTGGGAGGCTCACTGAGTCACATTTATTCTGTCACGGCCAGTCATGTAAATCTCTGCTGTTCCTTGCTGCTTTTTCTGAGTGGCAAACATGAATGTGTGGAGGGATGGTCAGGAATTTTATGAAAATTCCATTTATGAAAAGCGTATGCCTGGCTCTGTGTCTTACTGTGCATGTTCGTGATGTTTTCCAACCTGACCTTCAGTACTGGTCACACTTCCAGTTGGTTGTGTTAAGCACAGCTCAGCAATGGGATTAGTCCCTGTGAGGTTAGGAGCAGCACTTGATCTGAGCGTAGTTTTTTTCACAGCTGTCTAAAAGGAAAATATTTAGTTGTCTGCTTGAACATGTTTTCTCAGGAGTTATTTATAAGTGTTGTTCAGTACTTACTCAGAACTGCTTTTGCAAACATGTATTTCTTACCATAAAATGCTCCCCTCCTAACTACATATGATGTGATGACAAGTCACAATGGTGTAACAACATCTTGAAGACCAGATATATTTTTAATATATATATAAGCAGAAATATGTCTGCTTCTGGTGAATTACTGGGGACAGATTACTTCATCTGTTGAATCATAGGTTGAGTTTTCTTGTCGCCTTACTCTGAAGGGGGATTTGATCATCTGTGGTTTCTCAGGGCTTTTCCCATTTATAGTTGCATTCCAGTATTTCTGAATTGTTAGACTAGGAAAGAGAACACTAGGTGTTAGGATGAACTTTCCAAACCCTGCTTTTGCTGAGAGCTCTGTGTGGGTAAATCTAGCATGGTCTCGTTCAGCCCATTCGTTCTAGAGGACTCTTCCAGAGGGGCTGGGTAATCTTCAAGAAGTCCCATTTCACATCTGCCAGCTTTCTCCCACTTGGAGCATCTTCCGTTTTCCATTTCCTCTGAGGCATTAGGAGATGCTGTGTCAAGCTGTCACCAGCAGCCTTTGATCAACGTCGTATTCCAGTTTTGGAAAATCGCCGGAGTTCACGTGCTTTGACCTGAATGTATTTGCTTATCTGAAGCTTCTCAAGCTTGGAAAGATACCTGTTTGCACATTGTATGAGTCAGCCTCAGGAATTCTCTCCTAGCCTCCAGCAATATGTTAAACTGACAGCTGCCATCACTTGTTTTTTACCTCCCAGAATGTTCCTGTGACACCTTGACCTCAATCTCAAACTTTCTCAGCCCAGTGTTCCAGTGCATGAGCAACTTGAGAAGTACTTGATGTACCAGTGTCACGTTCTTGTTGATGTAGTCTAATTTGGGTCTGTTCTGGATCCTTAAAGTCTTTAGGTTGTGTTGGATGTCAACACAATTACAGTATTTGTTCTTTCTAGAACATGTAATAATTTGGTGTTTCTCAGTGTCCAGGCGGGCCCTTTTGTATTGCAGATGTATACGAACCTGTGGGAGGAGGATGGCAGTAGCTGAGGATAGACTCTCTGCTGCTTGTAGACAGAGAGACTTTACCATCTACATACTTGCACTGCCTGTGTGAGCTGTGGATACTGTAGGCTGCTGTACTGTTCAGGATGGTATTTACGAGAATAAGCACTTGAGGAGTCCCCCAGGTTGCTAGATGATTTACTGAATGGAAAATCGAGGGACCAGGCTTCTGTAGCTGGTTCAACTGTGAACTTAGATTAATTTTTTTTTTCATAATTTTTTTTTAATGCCTTTTTTAAACCTCTACTGAAGTGACTTTACCTTGTAGGGTCTCCATTTCTTTCTAGCTGTCTTTATGTGTTTACATGACAAATTTTAATGTCTCTCACTGACTTTTTTGCTTGGTTAGAGCTGCTGCAGCAGTCTAAGTACTGTTGTGTGAATGCTAGAGATGACATACACATGTTGCTTGAATGAGGAGTTGCTTTTCAGCCAGACTCCCAGTGGTCATCTATTTCTGCTCCATCTCCTTCAAATTTTGGAGTCTTGGCTTCCTTCCAATATTGAGTACTGTGAATATTAATTTAAAATGGCAAAGAAGGTGGAGCTTAGACTGATGTCTTTAAATCTTCAGGAATCGCCACTCATCAATCTTCTTGGACAGACCAGCTCCCTTCCTTGGCAGCTTGTGGGCATTTCGTCTTATCAAAGCATCATCAGCTACTGCAACAGTCACTACCCTCCCTCTGTTATCCTTGCTAAGGATACTGCAGCTGAACTGATAGTGAAGCTCCTGAAAATCTCAGCAGGCTTTGGTTCATCTTCGGATAGCCACATCCACCTTGTAAGTTGCACTGGTTTTGCAGTGTCTCTGAGCTGTTCTTGTCATTTGCAATGTTCTGCTTTTGTATATTATGGAGTGTGGAAAGAGTACGAAGCATGATTTTTTTTTCTAATTTATTTTAATTTTGATTACCAGGATGCAACGCTGAAGTGCCGAGCGTATATTCGCCAGGTGGTTCAATTTCTCAGCACCTTAGAACAAAGCGGAAAGATTACTCTTGCAGTTTTGGAACAAGAAATGTCCAAGTTGCTAGATGATATAGTCATCTTTAATCCGCCAGGTTTGTGTTAAAGAAGCGGCAAATTACTTTAAAGCTGTCAAGATCCTTACTCTACTGCATGGATTGTTGAACATCTGTGACTATGTAATTACTTGCATTACTATAATGTCTCCCTTATGGGCAGCAGGGCATGTTGCTTTGGTGATATATGTATAGGTGGTCTATTAGTGCAAAACAAAAATATGAACGTTACCCCATAGAGCTGTCAAGAGTGACAGAACCAACAGAAGAAACAGGGGTTATGTTGTGAGTAAAACTGATGACACAAATACACTCTCTTGGTCCTGAGGGATTGGGTTCTAAGAAACGGTTCTAAACTGTTGTGCATTTGGGAAAACTTGACTATATTGAAGTAGGGGAATTATGTTGATGTACGCTAGTAGTATGGTGTATCCACACCCACAGCATTTATATTGATCTCATTTTTAGTCTAGTACCATCCTGAGCTTCCTCTCTCAAACTAAAACTGCAGGTGAAATCAGTCTTCTTGCTGTACTACACAGAAATACTTGTCAGGAGTCGTGTCTCTTCCTATCTATGAGTCACAGAGGTGTGCTAGCAAGAGTGTCTGAAAGTGTCTGAAAATCTGAGAGTCATAACTGTGCCTCAGTATTTGTGTTGCTACTTGGGGAAGCTCTGTAGGACAGCCCCGTAGTCCGTAAAACTCTTTGCGTCTTGGAGACGTGAAGGCTTGCCTGTTGCTGCTGACGCTCCTTGTGGCTGAGAAATTTTGGAGGAGACAGGAGCTCCAGTATCAGAGGAGTAGCTCTGTTTCATGAACCCCTGTGCACGCTTGTATGCGTTAAAAGGCTGAAAGAGAGGATGCTCCGTGTTGCTCGTGCCCGAGGATCACTGATGCAGAGTGGCAGGGAGGTGGTGGTGTGTATCAGATTTAGCTTCTCTGCGCGGTTTGGAGGGGGCTGGCAGAAGTTTTTGCAAGCAACACCTTCTGTTGACAACAGCTGAAGAGGAGAAAGCTGGACTTCTCGTGTGGGCAGTGTGCCAGGGCTTGTCCCAGAGGATCTGGTGGGCTCTGGTGTCAGGTATCTGGTGGTGGTCCCACTCGGTGGTCTGCAGCCTGTGGGACTTGGCTGTAAAACTCGTTGTGACCGTAGGCAAGTCAGTTAACCTCCTGGCATCGTCTTTCTCGGTTGGTCTGGGATAAGAGATTTTTACCTTACTGGAGAGCTGTGCCGTGACAGATGACTTTTGGGGCTTTTTTTTTTTGTGCCCCCCCCCCCTTTTTTTTTTCTTAGTAGGTAGATACGGACAGAATAGCTTAGTTTGGAAGGGCTTTTGGAGGCCTGTAGTCCAACCTTCTCCTCAAACCAGGGCTAGCTTCAAAGTTAAATCAGGTTGTTCAGGGCTTTGTCCAGTGACCTCCCAAATATCTGCAAGTGTGGAGGTCTCAACCCCTTTGGGCGATGTTTTTGCAGTGATTAATCCTTCTTTGTGCGCAACTTTTCTTTATAACCAGTTGAAATTTTTCCTTCTACAATGCCTGATGTTGTTTGAAAAGTTTCTTTTATAACAATAGTGGCTTTTTTCATCAATATGTGCAAAGGTCTGCTCTGTAGTTAAACTTTTAAGAGCCAAGCGCAGGAAGCATTTGTGCTTCAAGGGTACTGTTACAGGTGGCCCGTGATAACATGTTCAGGCAACGCCAAGAGATGGTTTCAAAAAATATTCTGGGGCAGAACACTGGGTTTATCAGGAAATCTAGAATCCTGGAAATGCATGAGGGGATTGCAACATTTTAGGGTTCATCTTGGTCATATTTCAAATTGAATCACCTATAATCTTGATTGTTTCACTCTAAGCTGTCCTTTAAACTGTGTTTTAATACCCAAGTTTTCTTGGAGACTGTAAATGTGCTTTATCATTCAATTTATTTGCACTGTAGTCATGGTAAGAGACCGTAGGTGAAAGATGGGCTCCAATGTACTCTGCTGTACAGTGTTATCAGCTGTCTCTCTGTTTAACAAATGATGAACTATCACATCAAGGGAAGAGACTGCGAGGAACGGGTGTCTTACTGCAGCTTCATAAGTACAGACAAGGAATTGAGATGTGTAATGAGCAAGAGGCTTTTCCCAGTATCTACAGAAAGCGTTCAGTGGTGAAGTTGAATTTGGGTTCTAGTGTCTCTTTACTGAAACAGCTCTCTTATTTCTGACTTTCAGATATGGATCTGCAAACACGTCATATGGCCCTCAGCAGTCTCTTTACAGAAACGCTGACGATGATGAACAATTCTAGCGTTACAACAGCTGAGTCGCTACGGGGGAGCTTACGAAAGTGGATTGACAGCAAAGTGCACGGGTTGTTAGCAATGCCTCTTCTCACAGCAGCGTGTCAGAGCCTGGCCTCTGTGCGACACATGGCAGAGACGACAGAAGCCTGTATCACTGCTTACTTCAATGAAGGTAGGAGTCTGTCTTCTGCTGCTGCTTGTCTCAAACTTTGATCAGTCTTGGATGCCCATTAAATACAAATAGTCTGGAATCCCTATAGCTTCCTGCTGCCCAGTACTGGAACTGGGTTTTAATCTGGTTTCTGTAATCAGAGCTCCTTTCTTTGTATCTAATGGCTCCCAACTGTCACACGTATGTGCTGTAGTAACTAGTTGTAGAAAAGTTAGGGCACTGTGGTTTGGGTTTTTCAAGTGCTCTAACTGTGTATTTTCTTAACAACTATACCTGTCTCTGTGAAAAATGATTTGCTCTTTTGCAACTTTTTAAAAAAACAATCATTTCAAGAGAACAAAACAGGTATTTGTCCCCTCCTCTAGTGTTCTGTGGGCTAACTTAAGAAAAAATATTCTTGATTGGTAAAACTCTGAAATTCTGTGGTGTGGGGGGTTTTTTGGTGTGGGTTTTGTTTGTTTTTTTTTTTTTTTTCTTTCTGTTTACATATTCCTTGTGGAACTACATTTCAATTTCTTCCACATTCTGTGTGATCAGATTTCAGTACACCTGAAGGAAATATTTAGAATTCCATCGCTAAAATTTTCAAATTTAATCCTGACTGAATGCTGGGAAAATATCTCTCCTTGACCTCAAGGAGGTGCCCTATGATAGTGGAATTTTTCTTTTCTCTCCTTTAGAGTTGCATGACAAACTGATTACCTGGAAAACAGCTAAACCAGCCCAAATTCTGTAACTTACAAGAACACAGTGAAGTAGTTCCAGTTCTTAGGTTTTACCAAGTACTGCTTTCTCGCCTGTTCTTTGTTCTGTCCTTTTGTTTTCTTTATAGATTTTCCTCACCACCAGGATTTAGGCTGGGGCCCTATACTTGCCTCCCTCCAAGTTCCTGAGCTAACCATGGAAGAATTCCTGCAGGAGTGTCTGTCTTTAGGAAGCTACTTGACCCTGTATGTCTACCTGCTGCAATGCCTAAACACTGACCAAACTCTTACCAATGAAATGAAAATCCTGCTAACCATCAACAAATGGCTGGAGCAAGTGTACCCAAGGTACAAAATTCAAGGCTTCTGAATATACTTTGACTTTTAAATAAGGCTGTAGTTGTATAGCTGGTATAATTAGGTGGCCAAGTTAATTAGGTTCATTTCACCAGGCTGCTGGATGAAATGGCCGAAGTTTCTATATCCACTGTTAAGGAGTCTGCTCAACGACAGTGCCAACGCTAATAGTAGTTGTGGTTAAACAGAAGAAGGAATTTTATTCACTTGAACACTTCTGGTGCAGTTTTGGTCGGTTTTCAGTCAGAGAAGCTTGATTTCAATGGCAGCCTGGATTTGTGTTCAGTTAAAGCTACTTTAAGCAAACCCTAAATCACTGTGGGTTCCACTCTCCCGAATGTCCACTAGGTGGGATGAGTTATGTGCTAAATATTGAGTTTGACACTCAGACACCTGGCGTTCAGCATCTGTGAGCCAAATCTGAACCCAGTGGATTTGGTGGGGTGCCCAGAGTTAGGGGCCTGTATTGCTATAAAACAACTTACTAGATAACAGGGTTCCAGCGGGAAAGGATGGATAGCTTTGGGATTAAAATGATAATACTTTTTACCTAAAGTATGTAACAGCTGTATTTACAGTAGCTGTTGAAATTGCCAGAATTTAGCAAGCATGGTGAATATTTTTCCATGTTAATGTTCATGTTTGCTGTGAAAGAACATTTTTGGAAAATGTACATTCCCACTGTTTCTTGAAATTCAAAGAATACTTTCACTGTTGTAGGTACCATAGTAATTCGATTGCCAAAGTGTGAAGGAGACAGCAAAGCCACCATACGCAGCAAATTAAACCTTGCTCTAAACATCAAAGCTGAGGGTGCCTGGGATGGGAAATGACTGGGCGGAGTAATGTGAGGATAGTCTGATGCAGGAAACTCGTGCTGATGCTTTATGTGGAAAATCTGAGCTTGTTAACTTAAACTGCAAAATGTTTGCGGGAAGATTAAAAATATCATAGGGGGAACTTCACTTTGTGCTTTGCTCAACAAAAAACTTCAACGTTTCCTTTTCTAGAAGATCATATTAAAAGTCTAAATTGTTGTGGAAACAACAGCTAGTGCTTCCTAAAGTGTTTTATTGGTAAGCGAAGAGGAAAAAAAAAAAAGAGTAGAGATACAGCTTCATTCCTTTTATACCAAGTCTTAAACAAGTTTAAATCCTGTTATGGCTGCAATATAATTTATTCTCAGTTGTAAAGCTTAAAAGGAAGCATTGTTTTTTGTACTCTTATAGGCCCTTAAAACCTGCTAGCTGGTGTCTGGATCAAATCCAGAACAACGGCAGTTACAGTGGTATAATAACTGGTGGGGTAGTATAGTTATGCTATCCTCGTATAGTAAGATTAGCTCTCATTAATAAACCATCTGAATTCTTCATGGGCCTAATGGGGAGAGACACAAACTTCTTAACCTATGCATCTGACTCTCTTTTGTAATTATATTTTGTTTTATTTTATTCTTTAAATCTCACCTAAAGCTCAGCGAAGGAGGAGGCGAAGCTGTTTCTTTGGTGGCATAAAGCCATGCAGTTATCCTTGATTCACATGGAGCAAGATGACACCGTTCTGATTGAATCTGTCATTCGGACACTGCTGTCGATCCAGGGCAGGCAGAGTCAGCTGGCTGAAGAGAGACTGACTTCTGGAATACTTGGTGCTATTGGTCTAGGCAGGAGGTCTCCTTTGTCACCCAGGTAAGGGTTGAAGGTGTGGCAAATTAATTGGTTGGAGTCATCATGTTAAAAAAGCTGCAGCCTAGGTCCAGACTGCACAGTGCAATGTCAAAAGATGTTCTGAATCCATGCTGTCCAAATTTGTAAAGTTGTTTGGGCCCATCACAGAAAAAATGTAGCAAGTTTTTTAATCTGGTTAAGAAGTGAAAATGAACTTCTTCAAAGTTTGTGGTGGAAAAGGAAAGAAAATGCAGTTGTGATTCTGGCTTAATGTCCATCTCCAGCAAAGTTTGTAGGGAAACTGTTTGTTACAGGAAGATACTTTCAGCTAGTCTGCAGAAGACTGTTCCAGTTGACCTCACGAGAATTTTGTATGATTACATGCATGTTGCCTTTTCCATCTTGACCTTGAGGGGTTGGAAATGTTAAGAGTAGCTCAAAGAAGTATTTGCTTGCTTGTTACTCACTTTACCTTCTAAAGAGAGACACCAAGTTTGGTTGTTAGGTATTAAAATCAAGTTCACCATGGAAAGAATGCCAAGAAAAAACACGTAAATGTTTGTGGTTCAACACAGTACTTAAACATAACTTTGTGTTTATAAAGACCTTCTGGGATGCAATCCTGTTGAAATTGTTCTGAAATCTTAGTCTTGTTCAACTCGCCCTTTGATTTGGGTGATGACACTGTTTCAAAGGCTGTGAAATGAAGGAGTATTTCAGATGTGACTTCAAAGCTTCAGCTAAGCTTGGAACAGATGTAACATTTCATACGTATGGTATTATATTATCCTCTAGTATGTATGACATCCTGTTATGTATATTTTAAAGTGATTTATTTTTTTCTAATGCATTGAAAAAGATCCTCTAAAGCCTTTACTATGTTCCTCATCAGAGAGATCTCATAGGATAGAACTTCCAGTTTATCCGCTGTCGAGAACTTGCAAATTTGGTATCACCTTCTCTCTCTGTCCTTTTCCCTATGCAAGGTTTCGGGTGGTTGCCCGCAGTTTGTCCGCCTTCCTCTTGGTGCAGATTCCTGCAGAGAGTCAAGTCCGCTTGAAAGCGGGGTCAGAGCCAAAGCTGTCGCAGAAGGCCCAGCAGGTAGTGTGTGCCAATTGCTGGCTTGTTGACATGCCCTCTTTGCATGCTTGCTCAGCTTGTGGGGTGAAGCTTATAAAAGTCACCGCAAGCATTTTTTCGAGCTAAATCCTGCTCTTAGCTTGTTGATTTTATTCGGCGCTGAATGCCCTCAATCTTTTTTTACTTCTGCTTTACACCTGGCTCTAAATTCTGAATTTCCGAAATAGCTTGCTGCTCTCACTTGTCTTCTCAGGGAAGGGGGTGTATCACAAACCTGTGTACTATTTTGCTATACATCAAAACACCATGTTGGAATTTGCCAGAGACGAGGCCAGGTGCAGCATAGGCCAGATGATGATGCGAGTTTGCTGAACTCTGGTAGCAGGACTGTGTGCCTGAGCCCTAACCTAAAGTGATCCTAGGTAAAACTGTTTATACAGCGTTCTGTATAAGTATGAGGGCATCAGTATCTAATCTGATATACTGAAAAGGTGCAGGTGAACTTATGTCTGTAAACCCTGAGTTCAGAAACTTTGGAACATAGCAGGTCGAAGGAATTTAAAACAAACAGGAAAAAACAGTGCTGCTGTGATTGCACTGCTGTTCAGTGAGAAAGAAGGGCTACATTCACACTAACGCTTGTTTATGTGAGATCAGGGCTTAAAAGCCCTATGACAAATAAACGTGCCTTCTTCAGCATGTGCACTGACCATGTTGTTGTTTTGGTAAGTGCATGGGAAGAGGAAGGAGGAGTTGATTAGAAACCAAAGCAAAGTAACTTACTTGGTACAACTTGTTTCTCTTCTAAGAAATGAATGAAACTTGTTCAGATATGTTTCCAACATTTGCCCCAGCTGGTACTGCCAGCATAGGCTCTTTTACATATAATTTTTAACTTGACATTGTCTCTGTAATATTATTAATGGGAGTAAAATAATACTTTTATGAAAATCAAGATGTTCATAAGAACAACCTGAAGTGAATAGTTCAAGTGTGTCACAGTTTGTAGTTCGGTGTAATTCCCTTGAAACTATGTCTTGAGTTCATGAAGTAAATATTTTATGATATTTGGGTTACAGAATCCTAGCAAGCCTTGATAGAACAGTTGCTACATTGATCTCAGAGAGAGAACAGCTTGAAAAATACGAGTTGACTTGAAGCACTGTTATGTGATTGTATTTTACAAATGTTTTGTTCCGAATACTCTGGGTTTTCTAGGAGATAAGGATCTTCTAGTGAAATTGTGCATATGATGGCTCATGAAGCAGTTTGTTATGGACCAAAGTACGCACAGCTAACAGAATTTTCCCTTGTATCTATAGGCACTGAATGCTCTTGAATCTATGGCATCAAACAAACAATATATGGATTATCAAGAGCAGCTCTCCCAGTCTTCTCAGTTCATCAAGCATCCAGAACATTGTCTTCGAGATGGCAATAATCTCTTGGCTCTCCTTATTAACACTCTGTACCCAGAAGTGCATTATTTGGACAGCATACGATAGCAGCACTGAGCTCACAGAATCATCATGCAATGTTGATTGCTGTGGTTTACATATAATGTTGTTATTGCACAAGTAATTTTTACCTTCGGAGTTCCACTTAATTAAGTCAGAAGTGTGAATGGGAACTGCACACTGGCAAGTTTTCTCCCCTTTAAAGTTTTCTTTCTTTTCTTTTGATTTGTAGGCCTGTGGAATTGCTTAGTTTTTGTTGACTGAAAACACCTGAGTATCTTCCTGTGTATGGTGCGTATCTGAGAGGAGATACCTGAGGATAGGTGTACAAATCATTAGACAGCAAAGCTCATCCTGTAACACCTTAAGTTTTTGCTTTGTGCCTTTTTTAATTTTTCCAACGTGTCATTACTCAGGCCAGTTCAAAGTGAGTGGAGGATTGTGTGTAAAAGAGGTTTTGACGTTCTTAACCAGGATACCTCTGAATCTTACGTGAGTGTGTGTCTGGAGACTTGTGAAATCCCTGTATTTGGCAAGATAGTGGTTTAAATTTTTACTTTTTTTTGCTATCCCACAGAAATCTGTAGTAGAAAGGTAAGCCTAAAATCTTCTCTCACTTCTGTAAATACAAACTAAAGTTTGAACTAAAGAACTTTGGTTTTCCCTGTTTTCTAAATATTAGCGAGTCTGTATCCGTATTGCTTGATTAAATGCAAGTGACTTCTACCCAAGTCAGGTGATTTAAATCCAGAGATGGATTTTCTGGATCCCCAGTGTCTGGGAGGGAAATAGCCAGTTATGATCATGTTAGATAGGATTCCTTAGTTCTGAAAGTTTGGTTGTTTAGGAAATACTGATTTAACAAGTGGACACCCACCACTTAATTATATTCTTTTCTGCCTAGCTGGGCATGACACGACAGGATTTTAGATGACACTGTGAAAAGGTATTTACCTTGTATTAAATTCGGTGATCACTTGTTAGAATTCTATTGCCAAAGCATGAACCACGAGCCTGTAAATGTATTGTCTCAGCTGAATGATCCCTGGTTTTGTTGCCTTGTCTGACCATAAGATGCACTTTTGTTCAGGGAAAGCAGAAGGCGAGTTTCCCCAGTTGCTTGTCTAATGTCCCTTTTATCACCGATACATTTGAGGTGGCCCAAGGTCCTGCAATCCCAGTCTGTACACCTCTATGAAGGAACAATGATCACTTCTCTTCCTCCATTAATTGTGCCTTTCTGTTTAGAACATGGTTACACGTTAAAACATTGGTTCTGGTCGCTAGAGGAAGGATATGTGCTACCTACTGTCTGGTCAATAATGCTTTGAAGTGTTGCTCTTAACTGTGGTTCTGGTGCTGGAGAACAAATCACCTTTTTCTTCTTGACAGATTCTGCTAACTGCGCCAGCTGGGTCATTAGATCACCTTCATCCTAATGTGGTCTTAGAGTTCTTTGCTCTATCTGCGAGCCTATAAATATATATATACATATGTACATCTCTCTGTATACTAACCAGGTATTGATGCAGCATGTTTTTTAACAGACTCTTTTGGAAAATTCATGTCTGGAAGAATACATTCTGCTGCTTTTTTCCCCCCCAAAGACTTAAAAGCACTGGGTTTATTAGATTCTATGTTATTGATCAGTTGCATAAAAATGTGAAAAAGTCAGTTATATATGTGTTTGACATGCATTTTTAAAATGAGATATTGTTTCAGCTGTTGAGTTTTTACAAATGTTGTATTTATAACATGCTATGTCTGCAGAGACCATGCAAAATAAAAATGAAACCCCAAGTAATTTGTGACAAACACCATGATATTTTCAAGAATCATGCTGGAAGAATCCACATCAGGTAATAGGTAATTGTTCTTGGAGAGGAATGTATGATGGGGGAATGCCACGCAGTTGCTCAGTTGACGGAGGTCTGGAGACTCTTCTCTTTAACATCCTGGATTCAACACATGTGTGACACAACAGCCTGGTTTTGTGCCCAGAGCCCAGGAGAAAGCTCATTTGTGTAATGGCAGAAATAATGTTTCTCTGTCCTGGCAAAATCCCCCAAAACTCTGTGGTAATGTAGGGTGATGCACTGGTTCTGTTCTTTCAGCACTAACAACTGACCCAGACTGTGGAATTTGGTATTTATCCCAAATGAGGGGAAAGCTGGTAGTGTGGAGGGAAGTAGGAGAAAACTATGCCTCCAGTGCTGGTGGTACAACATTCTTTCTCAGGGCTTTGCTGGTAGGCAGGGTTGGACCAGGCTGGGGTTACTGCTGTCAGCAAACACCATTGATGCCATCATCACGTCCATTTGTCTTGACCATTGAAACAGCTTCTTTAATAACTTACTGCTTAAAATGTAATAGAAATGATGCTGTTGACTTTTTTCCCATTTCTCGATCTAATAATTGTGAGGAAGACAATGTGTTTTGTCATGGTTAAAGTCCTCTCTGTATCACACTATGGTAGGTCCTAAGAAGTAGGGAGAACTCACCGTAAGCTACAGCTTTTGCTTTATGTGTCACCCACAAACCAATCTTCTGGCTTCTCGGTGACCATGCTAGCAGTAGAAGTCTGAACCTGTGCTTTCCTCAAATACAGGGGAACAGTTTTATGAACTAACAGATCCACTGGCAGTTCTCTGTCACAAATGTGAACTCCAGAGCTTGGATTATTCTCGGAGTGGTGCCCAACAGATTGACTTTTCATTTCTTCTGGTTTTACTGGAAAGACTTTCACATTCCCAGCATCTCCCACCCTCCCTCCTACCCTAAACTGCAGTGTTCTTGTTCACATCATAAATGGAACCAGGCAATCTCAGAAGGAAAACTGAGTTTTGTGGTGTTTCTAGCATTATAGATCGCAGTGGAAAGTGTGCCTTTTGGACAATTCATGCAGTTTAGTTGGAGAATGAGTATCTGTGGCTTTTTGAATGTTTGACTCGCACAGCAGTTGTTGCACTGGGATGAATTGTTGCCTGTGGTTGGCAGCTTAAGTATTTATTAAGAAAATAAGGTCAAATAGGGAAATGAACATAACAGCTGAATGTGGCATTAAGTTAGTGGAACGGAGAACCAGAAGTTGAGCAGCAAGATGTGTGAAATGTGCAGACAGTGCTTCCTATGCAGGCTGCCTCTACAGCGTCCCACAGGGGCTGTGGTATTGTGGTGATGGGAGTTGGTATCGTTTACTCTGGAAGCTAAAGTGCTCAACAGAGCAATGGCCAAATCCTCCCAAACCCTGATTATGTATAAACCGGGAGAGTGGGGGGTGAAGGGGAGGAACTGGAACACACTTGTTAGGCCAAAGGAGGTCAGTACTAGAAACCTCCTGGCATGTGCTGTGTTTTGTCCCTCCAGTATATACTGGTTTGAGTCCTCTGTGAGGACCAGGGCCTGTCAACGTGGGGTTTCTTCCTTATGTACTGCCTGGGCAGGTGGTCTGCAGTGGACACCCACCACACCATCACCTGTGTTTGCTGGCCTGCTAATGCTGACCTGTAAGCTCTCAGGTGGCTCATCCTCAATCCTGTAGGGGTTTGGATGGGTTAAAGAGGTCCCTTACTGGGGAGAGGGACAGGATTCAGGCAAACTCATTTCTGTGCCTTTCCTGGTGTCCAGGGCTGTGGTGGGTTCCTGTACCTGGACCTCCTTGTTCTCCCATTTGTTGCACTAACGTGGACTGTGCTTTGGAAACCAAATAAAGTAAAAGTCGAACAGCGCTGATCCATGAGTTTCCTCGCATCTAAATTGCTGCAGCAATTTTGTGACATGCGTTTGCTGGCAGTGCTCCGAGTGTAGGGTGCTGACAACGTGCAACAGGGCACGCTCAGTGCATCCCGGGTGGTTTTGGGGCACGAGGTCTGATGCTTCTATTTGGACCCAAACTACTTGAGTTAAAGAAGTAGTTTTCAAGAGAAGAATCCTGTAAGCCAAGCCTCAATCCCATAAAAAGGTAGAAATGGGTTCTCATTACTCTAATACATGTCTATAAATCATAAGGGCTCAGAAATTCAATTCAGTTTGTCCGGTTAATATTGCTGATGTCTCTTTCCTCCTGTGACACCTGTGAAACTGAGCTTACCTGTCCATGACTACACTGTCTGCTATAACTTCCTTTTTATCTTTGCATCTCTTTCTATTTGTATTAAACCTGGCTTTGCCACTGCTGGGATTTTAAACTGGGATTGAAAAGATCAGGTTCAAGTATTTCCTTGCGTTTATTTTTTTCTTCCCTTTTTTTTTTTTTTTCCCCTTGTTATCCTGGCCAAGTCATTTAAAGTTGTGCTTTACTTTCCCAGCGCAGATGTTATGAAGAGCTGAACTTTAAAATATTAATTCCCAGGCTGGGGGTGAGCTTGCAAGCAGGACCACAGGCTTGATGGTAATTCAGTAGCAGCTCGGGCTTCCAGCCAGCGGTGGTTGTTACCAGAAGCAGGATCGTTAAGGGAAGAGTTTTGGAGCTGCTGCGCTGGAATGATCGCACGGAGCATTGAATCCAGTGATACAAACCTGGAAGTAGGTTCTTGTCACTTCTTTGCTTTTCATTCTTTTTTCTCCTCCTCTATGCCAACCCATCGCTCTTCACAGCCCTCTCCTGGACCTTTGTCTGACCAAGACGCCAGGTTGACTTGCATCATCCTGTACCATAAGCTGGGTCTATTCACCTGGTCTTGGAGCACGTTCCCAGTTGGGTTAGAGACTTGTCGGTGGATGGCCAGAGACTTTGTAGTAGCGACTTCATCGCAGAAGAATTTGAAATGAGCAGTCAGGCCTTAAAGGACCTTTTTCATGTAATACAGAGATGGAAACTGTTTAGAAATAATTTTGGGGGCTTTTTTTCTTTAAAAAAAAAAAAAAGCCCATTTGGTTTATTGAAACATTTTCACAGGGTATTTATCAAAAAGCTCTGAGATTCTGCTTGTGTGGGCACTAGGAGCTGCAGTAGAGTTACAATACAGACCACCCTTTGCGTGTCTTGCTTTCAGCTCCACCACCTTCTGGAAAACCTCTTTTCCTTTTTGCTTGGGCTCCTCTTGAAAGTTAAAATTTCCTCCAAACTCTTAAATAAACTCTTCCGGAAGTTAAGGAATAATAATAATAATAATAATAAAACCAAACCAGCAGAAATTCCAGTAGTGTTTTTTTCGCAGCTGGTATTTGAAACATGAAAATGGCTCACTTGCTGGCTTTCGGAAGCTGCATGTGTTTTGACAAGTGGAGTGGTGAAAACTGCTTTTTGAAGTAACTTTTGAAAAATAGCAAAGCAAAAAGATGTGAGAAAATGGTGGACCGTTCTCTGCTTGCTAAACACTATCTGATAAGGGCTAGAAACACACAGGTTGGTTAGAACTGACATCCTATGTAGATCCTCTTCTGCTCTTCCAGCTCCATCCCTCTTTGTTTTCTCTTTTCTTTCTTCTGTTTTCCCTTTAAGGGCTTCCCTTGCTTGTAAGCAGCAGCGGGGATGGAAGTCACGCACGTGCAAGGCCTGTTTGACCTTCTGCGCATCAGTCAACGTCAGTCTTATGTTCGCTGGGAAAAGGCACCCTTGTAGAGAGCAGACAGGAATTCGAACTGTGCAAGCGGGTGCGGATGAGACGGCCCAGGTCCTCAGCTGCGTCTGGATGCTGTTCTTTCTGTCGGCAAAGTCTGGCCGCTGCCGTGTCTGCGGTCAAAATTCTCGTAGGTGGAGTCTTGTGGCTGTGGCCTGGCAGTGGAAGAAGTGAATAAGGTGAAGACACATTTCTGGTTGCTCTAGACTTTATAAGTGGCTTTAGCTAGTAGTTAAGGAGAGTCGGAGTTAAGTGTCTGCAATACTGTCTGATACGGGTCCTCCCTTCTGCAGCAGGTAGTTTTGAAGTGTTTGAGTTGCATCTAACGTTTTACATCTTAAAGCATCCAGAATGATCTCCTACACCGTTAGCATTAACTGTTCTGCTGCTCAGAGCCTCAGGAGGTTGCGACAAACTTCTCCTGAGAGGATCTGCTCTTGCAGAGCGTGGAGGAGCTTGGTTTTTAAGCTTTCATCTATGTATGTATCTATACAAATGTAATCAAGGGTGCAGTATGGTTTAGACACTGTTAAAGCAGCAAAATGATGCTTTTGAAAATAATTATTACAAATTTAACTGTAGGATTAAATTCCCTGTTGCCCCTTTCGCTGTGTCCTGATGCTGTACGCTTGACTGTCCTGCTGAAATGCCCGTCTTTCTTGGGTAAGGGGAGGGAAGGAGACATCACATAGGGATAACTCGGGTTGGAAGGGAGCGGCCCCAGGCTGATGTAATTATGCTGACCTCAGATACAGCTTCTTTAGGTTTAGCCTAAGGGTTGTTTTTGCATTTTAGTTTGTTGTTTTTTGGGTTTTTTTTTCCCCCATCCCTTCCTGGCTTGGCCACCACAGCTGTCGGGAGTGTCCAAGGATGGCGTTGTGCTGGGTAGTGGGAAATGCCAAGGGTACCGTGGGAGCGTGGGGTGGATGCCAGCCAAAGAATTGGGCCCTGCCCCACCTGAGCTGACTCTGAGGTGGGCCGTTTTGCATCTCCCTACCTCTTCCATACTTGACAGATCTCATCAGCTTTGGCGTGGACCCTTTTTTTTTTTTTTTTCCCCCCATTAGAGACTGGGGTGCAGAGGGAGGGGAAGGTTTCTGTCGCACAGTTTCCCCCCCCTCTCTCGTTCGTCATTCCTCAGCCTGGCACAGACCCCGTCCCAGTCTGTTCCCTCGGGTGGGTGGTTCTCTTGCTAGCTTAACGTGGCTTCCTACCACGCTCTGGGCCAATGGCCCACCTAAACTTCTGCTAGCCCTTTGCTGCCGCAGCATCCGCGTGCCGTGGTCTCTCCAACCTGCTCTCCCTTGTCCTCACACCAGTGGGGTCTCTTCTCAGCTGTACCCAAACCAGAGCCTCCTCCCAGCAGTGCCCAAGCCTTGGTCCCTCACACCGGCTCGCCTGGCCATCACCCCAACCCTGTCCTTGTCCCAGGAGCCTGCTCTCAGGCCAGGAGGTTGTTGCCAAGACCAAGGACACGTTGCGTTTCTCTCCTTAGCCATCTCTACCCTCTTGCTGATAACGTTGAGTAGAAGGCAAGACATCCTTACCGGGCCAGGCTGGATGGAGCGGAGGAGGGACCTGTGAAGTGAGAAGGTAGACGTGGGTTAGCAATGGGGTCAGAGCAAGGTGGGCAGCCAGGACTGACCTCGAGCTGTCGGGGAGCTGCACTGGAGTGTGGTTGTGACACTCCAGCGACTGGGGAGAAGACCTTCTGTCAGGCGTGTGGCCCTCGTGGGAGTGGGAATTAGGCACTGGAATACAAGGAGCAAAGCGTTTCTGGTTGGTCTCGATGCTTCTACGGTTTTGAGACAAGCGGTGGCTTTCGCAAGGTGTTGACGTCAGACTGTGCCTACAGATCGAGTTGCGGTGATGTGACGGTTTGTCCAGCCTGAGAGGCAGAACCCCGGATCCCTCCTGGTCCCCTCCTGCCCACGCCATCCCATGGCAGGGGTGGTGGGCACAGGGGGGCCAGTGGTCTCCGGGCTTCTTGGGAGGTCTCATCCCTCAGCCCGTGAGCTGATTTTTGTCTCCTACGAGCTGGGCTTTCCCTGCTCTCATGGCCTTGGTGCGGTTGGGAGGTGGGATTTCACTAACGACGGGGAGCACCTGGGTAGCGAGGCCCAGGAGACCACGAGGGGCGGTTTGTAAAATGACGATGCCCACCCCAGGAGATTAAACTGTTGTGTGGGATGCAGCGAAGGTAAATCCTGCCCGTGGGCTACAGGGGAAGAGGTAGTAATTAGTCTGCTTCAAGAAAAAAAAAATTAAAAATCTGGTTGCGTAGGCAGTGGGTTCTCTGCTAATTGCCCATCTGTTAGTTTATTAACCTTTCTCCTCAGGTAGGGAAACTCCTGCTCCCTCTGTCTCTTCAAAGATCCCTTCCCAAAGGAGACCTCCTGTCCGCAGGCTGCGACTCAGCCGGCCAGGAGGTCCCTCTTACTTGTTCTTAGATTTCCCATTAGAAATGTCCTTCTAGGGTGGAAAATCATGAAATCATTTAAAAAAACCCAAACCCAAACAAACCCAACCCCTCCTGCCTGACTTTATCTCCCATCTGGTTACCAGTCTGATGGAGGAAGACTACCGAGGGAAACAGCAATACGTACCTCCTCTCGAGAAAACGGTGGAGCTCAGTATCACCAGTAAAATAAGCACTTTAATTCCGAGCGGCACAAAGATCAGGATCAGGAAGAAGGAGCTGTTGGATGCTTTGAATTTATAGAAGTACACAGCCCCTTCTGCTCTCCCATGGGTGTTGACAGCGGTACAGGTATATTTTCCGTCGTGGGTCAGGTACCGGAGCTCCTTAGTGACGCGATGGTTCGTGCTGGTGATGGAGGTGATGTTGCTGTAGGGTGGTCCGGTCCAGGTCAGAGCGGGCGCTGGTTCCCCCTCGGCAGTGCAGCGTGCCTGGAAGGTACGATCCCCGTTGGAGCTGACGGTGATGTTAATGATCCTGGGGGCAGCTGCAGAAATAGCAACAGGGGAGGGAAAGCGGTCAGGTTTCAAAGGCAGGTCTAACGCAAAACACCTGGAAGGAAGTCTTGGTGCACCCCCGGTGTGCTATATCAGGGTAATGTTGGGATCAAACCTCCCCTTCCTCGTTTTTTTTCTCGGCACTTTCTTTCCCTAGATTTCCCCACCCTGCCTCTGTTGGATAGAGGAACAAAAGGATTCACCCAGCAAAGCCTGGGTGCAAGGATGTGTACTCTATTTGTGTTTTATCCCTGTAATGCCATTTTTCTGAACTTCGGTCAACTTCAACTGTTGTGACCTTCCACGGTGGCAGAAGGCAGAGGCACTGTGCTGTAAATCGTCCATGAAGAAGGGCTGCTTTCTGCAGTTGCACCGTGAATCGCAGCCCACTGCTGTGCATGACATAGGCACAGGGTGCAGCTGGTGACCTTTTCGGACCGGCTGCATTTGCACGTGGTCGGGGACAAGGCAACCACGGTCCTCTCCTGCAAGTGTCTCATGGCTGTTCCTTTGGTCTCTGACCTCCAGAGCACCCATGGCTGGATCCGTTTGTGCGAGCCCTTTGCTTGGTGCCTGAGACTTGCCAGATTTGGCAAATTATTGTCAGGAAACATTTACGCTCCTTGCTACAACCTATTTTTGATGTATTTCTCCAACCCTGTAGCGACCACCCAACAACTGGTGTAGGTTCCTGGTTGCTTTGGCGTAGTACACCAATACCAAGGTAGGGCCACTAATTTTGTGTCCTGGATTTGTAGCATATGGGATTGTGTGACTGCATGAACAGTGGTAAAGATCATTTTGGGGATGCAGAATGTTAAGACATGCGCTGTTGAACATGTCATCTTTGGTTTAGTCTGCTAAGGAGGCGTAGGTGATACGACCAAGCTCGTGTTACCCATCGATCCTCCCCTCTTGGGCCTGTTGACCCATTTAATGCATTTGGTTCCTAAAGGCACTGTGAAAACTGAAGGGAACTAAATGAGTGTCCTCGCGGAGGAAAAGCAGGAGTTCAATATTGATTTAATTTTTGGTCAGACTAGACAACAAATATATAGCTTTCAACCACCTACAGCACGTCTTCCCCCTTGTCTATGTAATGCAGGAGGAGTTTGAGGCTGGAGGACTGATCCATAAGAAAGCTAGCTGTGTTAGTCGTGTGTCATGTGTCTGTGTGGTTTGGTGTTTCAAAAATAACCTTTTAAGCATTATTTAACCCCTCCCATTCATACTATCAGGGTCCATTCCCCAAACCATTATCTGTGCAATTTATCATTCCTCTGGTGTTAAAATCCAGGCAGCCCCTGAGAGACGGATCTTGCTGCCGTCCTGCCCTGGTCATGCTGTGTGTGTGGGTGTTTAGGAGCTGCTCCCAGTGAAGGAGAGCCTTTACGCAGAACTTCCCAAGAAGTAACCGAACTCATCCTCTGGTCCTATCTGGACGCCCACAGTGCACAGCAGGCGTAAGGCAGTTTCACTTTGCAAGCAAAATCATCCAACTTGTGGCAGCTTTGCACTCACGGGTAAGGTCTGATGCTGTTCCCGGGTCTCAGCACTCCCTTGATCTGCGAGCGCGCCCTGGGACACGGGATTAGCATTTGACGTTTGTTATGAGCTGGTTTTTCAGGCTGTTTGTACTTAATGTTTCCTGCTGCAGAGGATTTTTGGACCTGTGGCGTGTGGGTGCCAGGTATCTTGTCTTTCCAATCCCCCTTCTTGTGCTTGTATTTGCTAACACGTGCTCAGCGCCCAGGCTCTCCTCTTTAGATTCTGATGAAGAGGATGCCTTTAACCCTACGCCATCGGCTGCTGACCCCAGCTTGCCTCTCTGCTGCCTGCACAGATCCTGTGCTGCAGGGACAAAGTGGGATGCCCAGGACTTGGCTGGCTCTTACCCCAGCAGCCAGAGCCTTGCTTTTTCCTTACCAGTTTTGTTCCTCTTCCCTTCTCTGCGTTGCGCTCATCGCCTCGTACTGGAAGGCTGCGGAAGGCAATGATTATTCCCTGCCCAAATGTTATAAACTATCCACGGAGCTGGAAAAGCCAACCCTTTGGAAGACCATTTCAGGTCAACTTCTGCTACCATCTCATCAATTTCCACCTCTTGTGGCTCTCGCTTCCCTACGGGGTGGCTTTGGCTCTCACGCCCTCTTACCAATCAAGTGCAGCTTTATCCCATTCCTGCTCTCATACTTGTCGTGGATATCTCCGGACAACTCCACCCGACAGAAGTATCTCTCGCTGTCGCTCCAGGTCAGATTGTCAATCCTGATGGAAAGGTCCTTGTGCCGGGGGTTGCCAAGCAGTTTGTATTTGTTTTTGTAGCTGATGGCAGTCTTACAGAGCTCGCTGGTGCTCTGGCTGATGCACTTGAAAACTATCGTGCCATTGTAAGGTTCCTTGATCCTCCAAATGGCAGTGAGGGTCCGGTCAAATGTTTTGTAGGGGTGCGTGAAAGTACAGGGCAGGATAACCATCTTCCCAAGCTCACCAGTAACGTCAGATGGAACATGAACAGACCAGCCGTTGGACTGCACACCTAGAAGCAAAAAGAGATATCGACACTGAGTTATCCGGAGTGTTTAAGAGGGAAATTGGGCATCCTTCCTGCATCTGCTCTGTTGTTGGTCAGAAAACAGATTCTGCGTTCTCGTGGTGGGCCCTGTGCTGCTTGATGTTCTTGCTGAGGACTTGCAGATGATTGCGCAGCCCAGTTACTGTGGCTGGATTTGGTACCGGTCTGCAGCAGAGCTCCGGGGACTGACTAGCTCATGTTGAAAGTGATTGAATTCCTAAGCAGGCTTCTTGTTTGTCGAGTGAACAATAGCTCCTTAAGTTGCGTAACAGTCTTTTGCAGTTAACGGACATTTATGTGCTTGGAGGGACAGCTTAGTTTTTTCTTTTTAAAAAAAAAAAAAAGCTAAAAATAGAAGTTTTACATGTATTGAGAAATCTGGTGGCTTTAGGCACTGAAGTGCAGGAAGCGTAGCAGCCCTGCGTTTGAGTGCATGCACACACGCACTCCGACGTTGTAGTATTTGTTACACTGATCACTTGGTTGCATTACCCCTGGGGAAGGGAGTAACAGCTGAGGTTTCTAATGATCAGTGCTACGATCATCGCAAAGTAGCATCTTACTCCTAAGCTGTGACAGGATCTGAGCAAAGACTTTAAGATCATTTTACACAGGCTGGTGAGAAAAGGCAAGTTCTCTGTATCAGCTCTTGCCGTAGGACAAGACTTGGCAGTACAGAAAGCATCTCCCTGTTAGCAGAGCATCACTGCACAGACTCGAGCTGCCAGGATCTTCCCAGACAGGCATTGTCCTGGCATCCCGGCAAGGGAAATCCTGAGTTTTCCAGCTGAGATGTCACAAACATTGGTTGGGATTTTGCTGTCTTGGCCAAATTAGGTCACAGTAAATCCTAGTGCAGTCTGGGGAGCTGAACCTCGCTGCCACCAGAGCCAGTCTGATCATTTTTGTGCAGTGATGAAAACAGCCTTCACCTGAATGGACGCTCCCTACCTTTGAAATATATAGGGAAAACTCAATGTCTCATCCGTTCCTCTTCCCCAGGAACCAACAGCATCAACAAACAGCACCTGTTAAGCAATGCTTTCCATATAGCTATGTGTATCTATCCACTGTCTTGCTAATTGCAACAGCTGTAGCAGCAGATTGTGGCTTCAGGAATGTCTGTGGCTATGTTCCTGTCTTATGAAACTCACTTGATGGCTTCATTAAATCAGCGCTTTCCCCTCAATAGCTGAGAATAACTGCAAAAAATGTAAAGGCATCCTGTAAGTAACTGCCATCCATCCCTGGTCTAGCTGGCTTCACTCTGGTCTGCAGGTATTCAGCTGTTGGGTTACTCGTGTAAGCTCTAAGATAAGATTTGTTGCTTGTTCATATATCTGTTCTCCATAATATTTGACAGATACCTCAGTGGCGGTGCAGCTTGTATTAATCTATTGTGCGCTGCACAATGGACAAAGGCCAACCTAGGACCGGTTCTCTGCCATTAAGTTATTTATCTGGAGTCAGTGCCAAGCCCGTATTTTGATTACTGAGATTTGAAGTCGGGCTGCCTTGTCATTCATTATAATGATACGAATACCTTTTGCAGCCTAGCTAATCTAATATACAAGGCTACGCGGCCACAGGACCTCTAGGAAGCTCATGGACTTTGAGCACAAGGACCTGGCAGTGAAAACAGAAAATGCTATTGCTTTCTAGTTTATTTCATGTTATTTTGGTTATTTTACGGCATGTCACTGTGACCCTTACTTTTGGAGAACTGCAGATCATGTGCTTTTGAGCACGTGATTTGCTTTTCTCTGCCACCTCTTTGGTTTGCATTTTTTTTTCCTAATCTTAAGCAAATAACATTCTTTTTAGCACATAAACATCCCCTTGCCCTCCACATGAGAAATAATGTTAAAAATAAGTGCTTCTAATGTTACCAGCTCCACCCATTTCTATGGAAACACAGTTTGCCTAGGTTATGAGTGGAGGGAGTTGTCAGCATCTTGTCTATAATTTAACCTTAAAGCTTCAGCATGGTAGGTCTTCCGTGGCTTCCTCCTGCTAATATCCAGCTTCCATTTGTTCCTGGAATTAAAGCTTTCACAAGAAACAGGGAAGGTCATAGGTAAATAGCCTACACGCCTTACACGAGGTAACTCCCAAAAGCAGTTGTCAGGTCAGTGGACCTGTTAGTTGTCAATGGAAAGATCATGAAGACAACAAGATCGAGAGCTGGAGACCACCACAGACACTAGCCTTGCTCTAGCAAACAGTTTGACAGTATGTCTAAGCAAATCCCATTGAGTTTAATGGAACTTAAGTGCATACTTGAAGATAAACGTGAGTTTAAGTGCTCAGTGGAACTGGAGCAAATTGTGTTTGTTGCGTAATAACTCCTAGGAATGTGAAATAGCATTTCTGGGTGGTGATGGAAATGCTGCATCCAACTGAAAACGCACAGGAAAAGTTAGATGAACTCCTTACACAAGTTAAAAAAGCAAAAAAAAACCTTCCAAACCCAACCAAAGACCTCTCTGACAACTGCAGAGTCCAGCCTTTGAGTTATTCCAGTATTCTCACATGCACCTGGAATTTCAGGATCCTTTTAAGCAATGCAAGGGATGGTGCAATTCTTGGAGAATTTATTGTACCAGGCAATTCCCAGGGTACTTTGACTAGAGCACAAAGAAAAGCCCTGATCAGACAGGGATTCGTAGCAAGCTCAGAACTCACCCTTCCTGGAGATGCGAAGGAGGCACAGAAGAAACAAGCCAAACTCTCTCATGCTGGTTGACGTTCTCCACTGAGGTGTATCAGCAAACCAGAACCGTCTCTATTGCATCTGAGCTGCTGGTCTTGCAGTCACAAAACATTTTTCCAGGGTTGGAAGAAGTTGTGGTTTTCCTCTCCCTGGAGGGAATGAGCTGTCAAGCTGAACCAGCTCTGGATTCAGATATTAATAGTTTTGTGGTCAGTCATGTGAAAAATACACCAGAGGGAATCGGAGTATTACCATTTTCCAGCTAAAGGAAGGGGACTGCAGATTGAGGCTGCAAACACCCACTCCGTGCGTGTGATGGGGCAAGAGGGGACGGCTTTCAAGTGCTACCAACTCACCAGTCTGGAGGAATTTCTTACAATCTGCTTAAGGAGGTGGTAAACAAGACCCTTGCTCTCCTGGCTTGAGGCAGTTCTTTCTCCTGAACCTGGAGCCTGCAAGCCGACTGTGCTTTTACCCCTTATGCTCCCTGGTTGTTGTCATCCCTAGGTGTAAAAAAAAAAAAAAAAAAACCAAAACAAAAAAACCAAAAACCCAAACCAAACCTCTCCTCTTTGGAAATAATCTGAGCACTTGTGCCAAGGTTCAGCGGTGGAAGAGTGCTCCGGTGTCCGCTGGTGCCCTGCTCTGTCCGGACTCCCGTGACCCTGATGAGTCGCGAGTTGTTCTCCTCCTTGTTGTTAACCTGCGTTTGACATCAGCTGAGCTCCAGCTTTTGCCCAGAATCCTTGCGCAAACGCTCGTTCTTTCCCTCTGGGTTTAGCTTTAGCAAACTTTCTGTGCAGTTTGCTAATCTGCGGAGCTCAGGGCTTGTGGAGAGCTGACCGTGCTCCCCTCCACGTCGTCTCCCACACGGTGATCCCGTGACATTGTTAAGTTTAACCTTGGTGCGTGTATTCCCCGCTGGGGCTTAGCTTGAGGTTCGCTGCTTTTGCTTCAGACCGGAGGGAGGGCTGATGTCCGACTCCCTCTTCCCATTTCGGCAGCTATGCTTGCTGTAGGGTCCCGCTGCCTCTCTCCTCTTTGGGGATGGGGACAGCAGCACCCACGCGATTCCCGCTGGAATGTGGGTGTGCAGCCGCTGGAGGCCTCCCAGACCCAATATTAGAAGATGTTGCCGCTTTTGCTGCGCCAAGAGCCAGCGCCTTCTTCCAGCAGAGATAGCAGGGTTCCCCTTTGCTCCTCACCTCTTCTCCTTAAACTCTCCATGTATGTTCCTTTCTTAACTTGTTGTGCAAAAGCTCCTAGAAGAGGGACTTGGAGATTTGGTAGTATTAAGTGTGTTTGCTGCTTTCTGAACCCTTTCTTTGTTCTGGTCAAAGTTAGAGTGTCTGTGAAGGGAGGGATTTTTGTTTTCCCAGACTTTTTGGAGGAGGCTTTGAGAGTACCTAGCTGTTATTTACGGTGGCTCGGACCTGTTGCTACTCAGCAGAGGGTGGTATTATTTCAACTAATGACTTAGAGCCCTGCTCAGTCCCTATGCATGTCCTCCTCGAGCAGGAGGATCAGGACCCAGTGCTGTAACTACTTTGCAAACTGTCCTTAGTAGCTGTAGAGAGTAATACGTGCCATTGTCAGCAGAGAAACCTGAGGGTATGGGTGGTGGAAACAGCGAACAAGAGACCTGTATCCTTGTCCCATCTGCGTTATGTGCCTTTTCTGTGCACCTTCTTCATTTTCCTCCATATACTGTTCGATTTTATCTATTTGTGATGTAAACTTTTTGGTGTTGTCACTGTCTTTAAGCGTTTCACCACTCATGGCACAGTGGGGCTCAATGGATTGAAGTAAAAGATTAAAGTGAAATCCATGCCAAAAACATGTTGTTACAGTGAAGCATAAATGATTATGTAAAGAATAGCTGCCATTAATACTTAGTATGAACTTCTCCCTCTCTAATGTTTTGCTCCAGCGTCTCCTAGACAAATATCTGGTAAGTCAGTGCAGAAGTATGAAACCTTTGAGTTTTATCTTTGGACTGATTTTCTTTTCAGACCATGAGATAGCTATTTGCAATGAAGCATTTTAATGTTTAAAATACCGAGTTGAAAAGGTATAGCTGTAAATGTTTACAAACTATTTGAATCAGCCAAAAAATTTTGTAAACAAAAACATCCATGGCTATATGATCCACAGACTCTGTTATCTGTGACCTTTTTTTCTAGTTCTGTGCTTAAGTAGTATCTAAGGTTTTTGTAAGGGAGGCTGCTTCTGGTCCAACACCAAAACCAGGAGGTCTTCCATATGCATCAGATACTGTTTTTTTCCTGGTAAATCTTTTTTTTAAGGGCTGTAGGTAATGACAGCAATTGTTATGTTACTTTACTAATATCTTCCCTCAGTGCTTGTACAGAAGCAACAATCACAGATCTGGTTCCAGAGATGCACCAGTTTCTGGTGCTTTCTTGTGCTATGAAAATACATGGAATCTGGAGAAAGAGGGGAGTGGAAACTTGTGGGTTTTCCCACTCAGAAAATGGATGAACCCATTTAAATAAAAAGAACCTGTAAATAAAACTAGAGGAACCTGTAAATACAAGTAAGTAGCAATCGAATATAGGCCAGTGGCAAATTTTCAGCTAAAGATAGGGAGCTATCTGCCCATCCTGCCAATGGTATGGCCAGTTCATGCCGTGCTCTTTGGCAGCTGAAGGGGAGTATCTCACATCCCCATCGCTTTCATGGCTGCGTCTGGTCCTATGAGTAGCAGTCCTGGGGTTTTGAAGGTTACCTTTGGAAGATGGTACCGACTAAATCAAACTGCCTTCAGCGAGAGCCAACGTCAGCCTTTCCTCCCTGGATTTTGCCTCCTCTGTCTGCCCTGAAACCAGGTGACGGCCTCATGAGGCACCGAGAAAGTAGAGAGATGTATGGTGTCTGGGTGTTGCTTTGACTGCATTAACCATGTGTTAGTGGCACTGTACGGAGTCACGTACCATACCATATAGGCTGCAATTTAAAAGTGTGATCTGATGGAGAAAGTAAAGAAATGTGAATGTTTTACAGGGCCAGCAGCGTTTCCCAGCTCCTTTTAGCTTTTTCCCGGTGGCTGACTTCTCGTAAAGGTTAGCCTCTTGTAGAACGTTCATCTCTCCTAACTCCCTGAGAAATTCCCGCCGTGTTTTGTGACGCATGGTTGGCAAAACTTGCAGGGCAACCCAGAAGCATGCCAGGATGATTTCTTAGCAGATGTGCCCTCCGTTCGGCGATACCCCTTGCACCACGTACGTTGGCAGGCAGCGACTTATTAGCAGAGCCCTTTGGACTTGTCAGAAGCCGCTCCGTGCCACCTTGCACGCTTCTCCACTGACCACCCTGTTAAACTGCTGTGACCTGTGCATCTGTCTGGTCCTGGGGGGGGCCGATGTGCATCCAGGTTGCAACACGTAGCTGGAGATGAGCACGGCAGAGCTCACGCCTCCTGGTCCCAGGTTTGTCGCTGAGGACCTGAACGATGAGCTTTTCTGTGTGGCTGTACCTGTGCTGACAATGCACCCACTTATTCAAGGACTGGAGTGAAGCTGGTTGTTCTCCCTTCCTCCCTTTGGGTCTTAGTTTCAGCTCCAAGGTTTTCTACTTCAATTACTTCAGCAGCATGTGTAAGTCCTGCCCCTAGTCCTTCAAGTGTGCCAATCTGCACACGTTCGACACAAAAGCCTTATGTTTTGTCAAATCTGGCACTCTTCCCTGAAGGGATTGGGTCTGTGAAGTAGCTGGGAGGTGAAGCTGGGAGGCCAGAGGAATTTTCCCTCTGCCTGATCTCTGCCAGCTGAGCAGGAGAAAGCTGAGCCGTGCTCCCCTTCTCAGGGAGCTGCTGTGGGCTGCCCATCCTCCCTGTGCGTCCACTTCATCCTCACCAAGCTAGAGGGAGAAAAAAAATTAACAGGTATACCTACAGTGGAAGGAAAGTAGAAGGGGTGGGAGGGATGGAGGGTGTCAAAGCCAGGCACCGTTATTGTAGATGACACTGATCCTGCTTCTTGGCATTGAGTGGTGCTGCAGAACATGGTCACCACTGCGTCAAGCTCCTGCTGATCCGATTTGAAAGTCTACAGGTTCAGTCGCTCGCCTGTGGTGTTTGCTCAGCCCCTTACAAATGCTCCTGACCTGAGAAACTCACCTGCTGGCCGTATCATCGCTGCGAGGTCTTGAGCTGTTCCATCACCAAAGCTGCAGCGGCGAATTGATGGAGGAGCGACAGGGGTGCTGGTGAGTCCTTGTTGCCTCTGGTGAACATCAGCTAAAGAAAGTTAAATGCGTATTCGGGTAATTTTCTCCTAGTGGGCAATTACTGTATGAAAACCATAGCTTGCATCTTATTATGGGCAGAGCATCGTGGATGGAAGAAGAAATAGGAAGCGTCTCTCTGGTAAGTTGTTGTCTGTTGAATTCTACAGTCACGTCCGTGTATTGAGATGAAGACCAGGTCTGATTTCCCAGACCTGTGCGTTTCTGTCCCTACTGCTGCCTGTTCAAAGCCTAGTTCAAAAGCTAGGACCGTGAAGAACTGTGTTTGGAACACCTGCAGACAGGCAGTGACATGGTGGACTCAACTTTGCCCTGTACCAAGGTAGCTCAAAGCTTTTGAGAGAATGAGCCTGGGGCCGTGATAATGCCGGTGCTTCTCCAGGCAGCACTAGAGCTCAGGATAAGGCAACTGTTTACTATAGGCTTGCAGAGTGGGGTTGTCTCTTCTCAGCACTGAACTTGGTCCTAAGCTTAACCAACAGTGTAGATACCCCTGATTTAATCACTGCTTTGCCCTTAAACGCCTGATGTGGCCATTCAGAACGGCAACCCTAAGAGACCTTTGGCTCACAAGGGATATATATGGACTTGCTTTAATAATAGCAATAGAAAGTTTTAGGACTGAACCCAATGCTGCTCGGACCCACGTGAGGTTACCAGCCACTGACTGTCCTCCCCTACCCTGGTCATCCTGTCACCCAAATCAGTGCTAAAGGTCTGGTCTCTGTGTGACGCTGGGATTAGCCTGAGCAAGGGGGTGAGCCAGCTGGCAAAACAGAGACACTAAACCTCTCCTTTAGCCTAATCCAAATGACGTGTCTGATTAAAGGCGCTTGAAATGCCACCAGAAAAGAAGTCGCTGCCTACCCTTCCTACTGAAAGTGAGAGATTTATGTGCTCTGTCTTTCCCTGCTGAATGAGCGCAGCTGGCGATTTAAGAGATTTATGCTCCTTTAGCTGTAGATTTCATAGCCCTTCTCTGGGATGAGAGCTGCAGCTTGGGAAGGAGCGTGGGCTGGTTATAGCCATCAGTCCACACTATATATGAAGCAGGTCCTGAACTTTCCCTTGACACAACACTCTTGGCCAGTGAAGCAATGGGACTGATGCATGGTCTGAGCTCTGGTCCCCACCACCTCTGTGCTGTCTCACTTTGCAGACTCAAAGCAGATTCAAAAGCACTTAGACTTAGATCTGCGGCAATGAAGAGAAACGCACCTTTCTAGGATGTGCCTCTGGAGAATACCTCTCTACCTCTTGAATTTACTCGCAGCCTTCCTTGCCTGAGGTCCTGTACCCAACCTCTCTAGAGTGAAGTTTATTGTGGCACCTTCTCCGAGAAACATACCATTCTGTTGTCCTTTGTCCTTCCTAATGTCCAATAGCCTATAGTGTTTCATCGATCCAAATGCAAAATGTAACCGTGATGATGTCGTTGTCGGTTTGGTTTTTTTGTTGTTGTTGTTGTCATTTGGGTTTTTTTTAATTTATTTTCATTTTAACCTTGCTGTCCCAAGCTGTCATGCATCTGAAATGTGATTAAGGCCTGGGCTGTTCAGCCATTTCCCCTTGCTCACTGGCAGACTTCAGCTGAATTTCTCCTCCGTTCTGCTCCTGTGCAGCTCCAGAAGTGCTTCGACTGCTCCTCAGCTCACCCACCTGTAAGTGTCAACCACAGGTTTTCCATCCTGCATGGGTATCTCGCCATCATGCTTGCTCTTAAATATGGCCCAACGTGTGTTTGAAAGCGATAGCTTTCAAGGGTGGGTTGACTGGCCAGAGGAGACCACTGCACAATCTAATCTGACCTGGCATATAACTTCTAGTATAACATAGATTGTTTTCATCCATTTGCTCCTGAATTCCAAAACTTGGATTTGACCTAGGTATGAGTTACCGTGTGTGGTCGGAGGGAGTGAGGGAAGGCACAGTGCTCGCAGCCCCTGCCCAGCCACGCTGGGCAAGCGTGGGAGGAAAGGTGAGTTGCAGACGTGAAACCAAGCTGTTAAGGTAATAAATGAGGCAAGGCTGAGTGATCGCTCTTTCCGATGAACTGTGTCCAGAGGCAATATTCTTTGACAGCCTTGACCTGATTGTCCCAGGATTGTCTACGTTGCAGTTTAAATCTGCAGCTGAGTCATAGGCAGAGGCAAGCGTATTTTAAGGGCATTGTAGACACTTTTGCCTTTAAGGGGACCACTGCAAATAATTTTTGTAGGTAGCTCGTGACCTGTATGAAGGGCAGGCACTGTAGGTACTACCGAAAGAGGAGACCTTTCCTTGAATTCTTGGCAGAGCCTGTCAGTGCAAGATTGGCTCCTTTCTAGCTGGGACAGGAGTTAGATGAGATGAAGGCAGCAACTTTCCTTGCCCTGATGGAGTGACCTGCCCTTGGAAGAGCCAGGCGAAGGAGTCATTTTTGCTCTCTATGGCAGGGGTTCCCCAGAAGGCAGGTTGAAGATGGGATTGTGTCGCTGTTTTATCTTCTTTGGGATTGTTCATGTAGCATTCAGTTCGCTCAATGGGTGTGATATTTTGATCGATGCAGGCAACAGGGCTGAATAGGACATACTGATAAAGCATTACTGCCCGTGTGTTTACTCTTCACCTTCACCTCAGGGAACATTTCTGGTAGTAAATGGAACATTTAGTGGCAGTAGATGGCAAACTGTTTTCAGCACTTCTCCAGCACGCTCAATCCTGCCTTCAAGCAACGCTGGTGCCTGTCTGTGTTGGTAGGTGCCCAAGGCTGGCAGTTTCTCTTTCTGTGTTGTTTGTACTGGGATCTGCTGGGCTGGAAGGTCCCAGTGATGGAAATGCCAGGAAAAGACATGTGAGTTGTAGCATATAAAGGCATTTACTTTTGCTTCCTCTGGTCTCTGATAACATAGAAGTGTTCCCAAAAGCCAGTGCCAACACTTTCCACCTTTACTCAATTTCCACCTTTACTCAATTGCACTATTGCCATAACCTCATGTGGCCCTTTAGATACCAACTGAGATAATGCCCCACCTAGGGGAGCTCACACTCATTAACAGTGATGGATTATGACATCGACTCCTGGGATTAAGATCGGAGGCTGATAATATGGAGGAGAAGTGTTATGGGGAGTGCATTGTTCTTATCAGTTCTCACCACACACGGGGTTGAAGCAAACAATAGATCAATTTACATCACTTAATACAGCCTGCTCACAACCCTGTGTGCAGGTGGCTGTTGCCTCGCTGGCAGGACCTTGCTGAAAGCTCAGCGTTCCTGTCCAGACAAGATTAGAAAGTGAAGTCGCAGCAGAGGAGGGAAGGTGCTTGACACAGAGGTGGCAAAGTGAGGGAAGCTGAGGAAGCATGGTGGGAAAGTGGGGTGAAGAAGAGATGCAACTTGGGGTTGGGCAGAGATGATGCTGCAGTGTCAGAGAACAGCAGAGCCTGGGAGATGAGGAGAGGATGGCCCTTCCATGAGGTGGACATTTCTATACAGTCATTTGTCTCCTCTCCAATCTTGAACCCCCTTTATGGATTGTGACCTTTGGTCATGGTCCCTTTTGCAAAGAGATTGCCTTAAAGCATAGTAGGATGGAGCCAGGCCATCAGCAAGATGAAATTTTGTCATGCTGCAGGGTAAATAAAATACTGGTAGTCTAAAGCTGGGAATTGGGTAAAGCAGCTGGGGAGGGGAACATGCTGGTTAGGAGTGAACATAATGAATGGAATGAGCAGTTAATGGCACTTCTTGGCACGCGGGGCAGGCAGGTTTCTCACAAATCTCTGCTTCTCACGTGACGTCCTCAGAGACCTTAGCTAAGTTAACTAGAGAGGCTCAGCAGTCCCTGAAGGCAAACTCTTTCTGGGGTTTCTACAATCAGTTGGGTTAGGTGTGAACTTACCTTGGTGTGTTTGAAAATCGCTGTGCCTTGTTGCAGCATATCCTTAAGTACCTAAAGAGTTAAAAATACATGACCCTAGATTGCCCATGTTGTAGTTTCCAGCAGTAAGAGGGGAAAGGAGGTTTCTCTTTCTGTTAGGGAGCTGGGTGACTAAGGCCATCTACAGGTAGGCTTCCAAGGAGTAGACTGCAGGTGACTTTGTCATAGAATCATCGAATGGTTTGGGTTGGAAGGGACCTTTAAATGTCATCTAGTCCAACTCCCCTGCAGTGAGCAGGGACATCTTCCACTAGATCAGGTTGCTCAGAGCCCCGTCCAACCTGACCTGGAATGTTTCCAGGGATGGAGCATCTACCACCTCTCTGGGCAACCTCTTCCAGTGTTGTCACACAGACAAGTTTTGGTCTAGCCCATGTTGATGAAACAGAGCCAAGAACTTGTAGGCAAAAGGCATTACTTTGTTAGAAGTAATCATACTGTAGAAAGATAAGCCCATGATTTAGCAAGGGAAGGAAGAAGAGACATGTGCATCCTCTGAGGTACACTCACTCATTTGCCTGTCAGGCTTGATTATTTTGAATAATCAGGGCTTTGGCCCTTTTTCTCTGAGTGTATAAACGATTCTCAGTTATCCTTTGAATCCTTTTGGATGGCTTCCCAGAAGAACTGAAATCCTGGATGGTTTCGTGGCATGTCTGTAAGCAGCTGTCTTCTCCAGCACCGGAATGTGGTTACCTCTCCCGTGATCAGGAGAAATCTGGCTATGCGTATTTGAGGAGCACACGAACAACCCCATGAACTCAGAGCTGTTTGGGTGCATTTCTTTCGTTGCTTGCTCGCAGCTTCATCTAAAAGCACAGGTTTCTGCAAGTCTTACAAATAGCCATCATTCTTTGAAAGGACAATGGAACAAATGAATGTGCAAAACTTGCTGGCGTGATTATAGGTCACGTCGCAAATGGGACCTCTGTTACCTCCTTAGCTTAATTACGTAAATCTGCAACGTATGGGTTAGCGGCTGCCTCTGGGAGAAGGATTGTTGTGAGGACAACGTGCCTTTCCTGCACGGCATTCTTGCTGATATTCCTCCTCTGGTATCGTAGGCTTCAAAAGTCCTTGGCCGGCCATGTGCTCTAGCTTGAAGGGTGGCACTGGTTTTGCCTGGCTGGTTTACGTGAGTCGTGTGGATTTCGGCTGGTTTATGCGAGTCGTGTGGATTTCTGCTTGTTTGCAGAATTGCCGCCCTGGGAGGCAGTGAAATACTTACAGCTGTGATATTTCAGCTATACTGGAAAGGAGCTGATGGGTGATTTGACTTGCTGTGAAGGACCATTCCACAAGATCCCAGCAGAGTTTAGCCTGGAGCTATGCAGATTGCATCCCTCTTGTGTAATTCCTTCTTTGGCTCCTGCTGCTCTGGAGCCTTGCTTGTACTGAAGATGAGAGACAGCTTCACCTTCCAGGAGGTATCAGTCCGGGGAAAGATTTTCTTCTGGAATTTTTGTTGCAGGCAAAATATAAAACAATAAACATTTTTGTACTAAAGAAAAAAGCTTTTGGTATTCAGTGGAGAAAGTCTGGATGTCTTGATCTAACTAAGCCCATTTCTCAAGTACATTTGATGTAACTTATTTCTGTGACACTCCTCCACTGCTTTTCAGCACATCTGCAAACATCTCAGGGATAAGGATAGATCTCCTTTTCTGTTCCGTTCCTGGTATTCTGCTCTCAGTCCCCAGCACAACTTTCAGTTCACAACATCTATCATTTGGTATGTTAGCCAGCATTTGCCCTTTCAAAACTCATCTAGTTCTTCTCTCTCTGCTTTGTATCAGCTTTCAGCTTTGGCTTAGTAAAATAAAAAATTATAACGTGGCAAATTCATCCCAAAGCTGTATCACTCATGTTTTGGCTAAATGGAATCTCATGCTGCCTTATGTAAAATCCCCACTATGTTTTGGATGGGCTGGTCTGTCTGCTGCACTGCTGTGTGGATCCTGTCTTTCCTGAATCCTTTTTTTGGTCTTTTCCAGTTAAACTAATGTAATCAAACAAGGTCTTCTCTATCGTGTGGATGAAGGGTGATCAAATGGTATGCAATGTGCCTGCATGAAACCTTTACTGAATGCCTCTGTAGTAGTTTTGTTGCTGTCCTAGCCCTCTGGGAATGCTGCTCTTGTACCTGGACAGAGCGAGTCTCTGGTGCTGTGGACTCTCTTGCGAGGTCATGTCTTTCGTCATTCTCCACCCCACAGAGGTGAAATCCTGTGCCTTTAGGTGTTTCGGGAGAGAAATGAATGGTACGTACTTTCCAACAAGCTGCTGAGGGCAGCAAGGGTTGAGTGAACTCCAGTGAGGGTCTTGCTCATGGATGCCTATGGAAGGACACTGCTGTGACGGGAATGTGGGTTCAGGGAGCCCCAGAAGAAGCTCTGGTAGCAACTGGAGGGTGTTGTGGCTAAGGATATTCAAGGGTTAGTGAATTCAAAGTGTTTGGTGGTGCTGGAGAAGCTAGAACGCTTCCCCAGAGGGCTTGGTGACCACGTCCATCACCAACAACACACTGCGAGCAAACCAGGAATGGGGAAATGGAAAAGGGAGCGAAGGCTCAAAGAGCCATTCATGGTGGGACGGCTGAAAAGGGAAGGCCTTTCTTGGGGAGAAGGACAGAAGTTCAATATCCCCTTAGGGTATTTTTTTTTTTTTTCCCCGACTTGTAGTTCTTCCAAATTATTGCTGTGTTCCTTGTCTCTTGGATAAAACTTGGGTTTATTACATGTAGGAAGCTTGCTAGCTGCTCACAGTGCCTGGCAGAAAAGTTACGCAGAGAGATGCGTCTTGTTGCTAAGTCACCACCACACACCGCTCGCTGTTAAGTGGGATTTCTCTCTCCAGGGAGGGACAGTTTGTATTTTGAAGATATTCTGCGCGTAGGTAGGGTTGAGTCACCTATGCAGCTTAGATAAGGGTAACTTGAAGATAAGTGATCTGTTGGGTTATGCCGAAGCGAATCAGAGATGTGTCAAGGGCGTTATCGTTCTGGATCTTCCTATTCAGGTAAAACTGCTGCTTTGTATGCAGGGAGTGTGTGAACGTAGGGAAGGGTTGTATCTTCCTCTGGCGGAGAGTAAAGCCAGGATGTTTCAGGCAGCAGGAGGTGGCTGAGGATCCTCCATTTGCTGTCAGATGCTGCCACTTGCTGTACGTGTTCTCTGTCGTGTGAGTAGAGGAAAACAACAGTGAGAAAAGGGAAGATGGGGATGAGCTGGGAATGTGTAATGAAAAATATATAGCAATGTCAGATACAGGAAGTTTTCTTATTTTCTCGTTCCGCAGATGAGAGAAGGTTCAGGTCAGGGGAGACAGACATAACACAAGCTGTTACTTATGTGGCCTGTTTGTCATCACTAACAAAACCTCATCTGCCTTTTTTACCCCCACAAAAGGTGTTCAGCATCCGGGTGGCTAATGAAATGAATGACCGGCCTTAGATAGATGCCCCTTGACTGCTTGCTGAGGGTCCTGTTCGTGTTTTAGCATCTCAACACAAACAAATCAACGTTGGGTTTGTTTCTCCCATGAAAAGTTAAACCCCAGAAAATGTCATATTTTGTGTAATTCCATTCTGTTTTTTGAAAAGTCATAAAGACCCACTCCCAGTTTTATAGGCAGAATAGGCATTTTCCATTTAGAAATGACATTCATGCTTTCTCCAAAGTAACGTGTCTTTCCACCTCCCTCTCTCTTTCCCTGTGGGAGAAACCAGGGTTCAGAATCGCAACCTGAAACAAAACTAGATGGGTTCTGCTCTCCTCCATGGGATCTAACTCTCTAGATTGTGGTGCTATTTATCATATGAAGACTTAGTTCCCAGAAGGACAGAAATGCTGGGATCCTCACTGGTCCACCTTTTAGCCTCCAAGTGCTTTGCTCATGATTCACTGGCATGACCGGGGAACTAAAAGAGCATCGTGGTGGGCAGGGACCCTCCTGCACTACCCAGTAGGAAGGCTTTGGGGGGAAGATGTGGCATAAGTCCCTCAGAGCCTTTGCCCATTCCTTGAGCTACCATCTAGAATTAGGCCACTAAGCTGTTTCACGTTTTCTCAGTAGTCTTCATGACGCAGTAGGGTAGAGACTTCAGTCTCTGTTCAAGTGAATGCATAACGTGAGATAATTAGAGCATACAACAAGGTAGATAAGGGCAGTATATGTCTATGTGGTATGGTGCTGAATACAGGTACCAGTTCGGGACAGAGAAAGGAACACCACTTCTTCCTCCTCTTGTGTATGTGGATCTGTGAGCGTGCTCTGAGATGCGCATGTTTCCTGCTGGATTGGACCCTTCAGGCAAGGGAAGAGTGGTTCTGGACACGTCCAAGAGCAAGGAGCTGTCGGTGTGGGTGGGATCATCTCCCAAGGTGATAAACTTGTTGGTGTATGCGCATGAGTAGTCATCCAGGCTTTTGTTAGGATCAACGTAGTTCTAGTCCATATTGTCCATGGGGTCTAGAGAGTGATTCAGCACACCCTAAAATTGACCCCCACATTTGGCCAGCTGAATCGCCGTCTGGACTCCATGGACTGCATTGATTAGATCTCCATTGACTAGAGCAGGACTTTGACACTTAATACGCACGTAGATGCCAACTTGTAGACACCTAAATTTAGTTTTCTTTATCTGTGGTCCTCTGGATACTTTATAGGTAAAGCACAGTTAGGCAGGGGTTTTGAGGATCTAATCTTGAATTTAGGCTTAAGCTGGCTGTTAGCCAATACAGAGCCACGTGGTACCTCTTGGAGCTGTTTCATTGTGGACCTAGACCCTTTGCGGATCTACGCTTACAGCCCAGATTTGTCCCGTCTAACTTGGTTGTCACCGAAGTGGTTGTCTAGTTGCCCTCAGCACCTTCTGTGGTCAATAGAGAAAGATAAGCTGCTCCTCCTTAGCTAGCTATTTCAGAAAGGATTGTATTATCATGGAATTACTGAAGTGCTTCTCTCTCTACCTTGAATCTCTCTCTCTCTCTCCATGAATTGTATGAAGAGTTTGTAGCTACCAGACTCCAAAGTCTGGCATTTCAACAAGAGTCTCTGAAGTCAAACAGGGCATATCTGGGCCTTACTGGGACAGCGTTTGGAGAGTACCAGGCACTGTTATCACAGAGAGCGCAGCAGGAGACAAGCGTTGCCTGATCACAGAGAAATCTAAAGGGTAAAGACAGGCAAGGCAAGTTGAAGAAGAGTTTGATACATCTTCCTTTTAGAGGTGAGAGATTAAAATGCAGAGGGTTTGTCCAGTCTGTGTGTAGTCAGAGACACATGCGTTGGATTCTTATGGCGGGTGTTCAGTACATCATGTTCCCATTCTGATTTTCCTCAGTATAAGTCCTAGAGCTTTATGCACAGATCCTTAATGATAGTCAGGCTGTTAAATTTGTAGCTCACTGGTGTTCTAAACCATTTTCCCTGAAATCTAGGCATGTATCTGCTCTTCCATGTTCTTTTTTTCTAGACAGGTGTAATTTTCTTGCCCTGCACATTTGATTGGCATGTGTAGGGCCTTTCATAGACATTGCAACCTCTGCAATAGACGTGCAGAACATAACCTGCCAGCAGGGCAGAACATCCCACCCTGTGTATGAAAGTGAATTCCAGGGACCAGGGAGGTCCTCTTCTACTGTGAGTACTTCTACTCACGTCAGTTTGCAACTTCCCTCTCTGTTTCTTAGAAGCTGTTTTCAAGTTTTGTTGTCTCTTTAAATAGCCTACTCTTTTTTTGTGTCTCATAAGCAGCAAATACGGAACGGGAAGGTAGCATGAGATTATTAGAATGGCCTCTTTAATAGAAAAGAAAGTTCAAAGATAGCAATGTGACCCTTAATTTAATTTGCTTTAAAATAAATAAATAAAAAAATCTATTGTTAGGATACCATCCACAGGTTTTCTGTAAAGTTGAAAACTACACTGCTGGGTTGTCCTACACTTTGCTATGCCCATGTGGTACGAGAGCATAGTCAGTACAGGATAGTGCTACGAGTAGCGCCTTCACCTGTAGCAAATCCTTTGTGCAGCAGTGTAGCCCAGAGTGGCCGATTTTCTTACAGAGTATCACATCCTTGCCACCAAAACCATACACTACAACGTGTTTTATAGCTGCTTTATGGCTGAGGCACCAGCACTGTTTGCTGGAAAATTCCACTTGAAAAAATTCCTTCTTTTCCTTCCCAGTGCACCATGCTAGGGCCATGCTTTTCCTAGTGTTATTTCTTTAATTATACTAATGAGAAAATGTGATCCTTAACCTTCTACTGATCTCAGCCTTATCCGATTAAACTGATGACTGATCCAAGAATGTTTAATCTAAAGTGAGGGGATTTGTAGTTTGTCAGTTTTCCAAGCCAATGGTTCCCATCCATTTTCTATTCTATATATTTTCACGGGAGGCCAAAGAAAAGAAAATAGAGGTTTTCCTAGGAAGTGTTTGCATTTGAACTCCCAATTTTGCAATCATGTGCGCATGCAGTTTTATTTTACTCAAAAAAATAATCTCATTGACCTCACTAGGCCTAAAAGTGGAAGCAATTGCTCTGATGTTGTCCAACTGAGCCATATTTTCCCACACAGGTACTTCTGTTTGATTGCACATTGATTTCATTGCTCACTTCTAAGCATTTGAATTTGTTGTGAGAAATCCTTCTCATGGCGGTTGAATATACTCCGCTTTTGGGGCCAGCTTTCAAGCGGCGTCGCTCCCTAGGGCAGTTTGAAATACTGGTATTGTGGGCAGGACTTCTTCTGGCCGCAGACTGGATCTCGTTGCCCCAGTCTCTGAGGCTCTTGCCGTAGCACGTGAAGCAACATGAGCTCCTCTGTCACACGTTTGCCCTTTCAGCCTCCCTTTTGCTGGTTCTTGCTGGCATCCTTCTTCAGCGATACCCTTGGGTGATGCCCAGAACCACCAGGTTGTAGAGTTACTCGTGTTCCCTCTCCCTCTTTCTTTCTGTTCTTCTTTCTACCCCAAGGCTTCTGTGTCAGGCAAAGGGCAGGGCTTCAACGCCGCTGTCTCCTGTGGTCTTCCCCTCGCGTGTGCCAAGGACATCTTTGGCCCTGGCGCTGGAGGCAGGGTGGGCAGCAACCCTACGGTGCAGGAGCTAAACCCCAGCCCCTGCAGCACCAGGAGGCTGCACTTGCAAACAGTTCGGTATGAAAGGGGCTCTCGCTGATAAAAAGTGCCGGAATGCCATGAAGCAAGTTGGTTTACTTTGCGTTGCAATGCAATAGCAAGTCCGGAGGGCTCAAGGTCAAGGTAGGTAATTTAACCTTCAGAGCCCGTTTGCAAGTGAAACGTCTTTAAATGTTAGCTGAGGAGCCAAGAGAGGTCCACGCTGCCTGCTGAGCTGTGTCTGGGCACTGCCTGAGGGATGCTGGTTGTCAAAGGCTGGGACTGTGCCAGGGCATGTATGCTCAGTTGAGCAGGGTGGGTGTCTGTGTGCCAGCACCTGATCCCTTTTTCATTTACCAGCACCTGATCCATTTTTCATTTACCAGCACCTGATCCATTTTTCATTTACCAGCACCTGATCCTTTTCATTTACCAGCATGTACATAGCCTTTGGGGACCTAAGCCCAAATTTTCTGGCCCAGATCTATGAAATCTTAAGGCTTCCGACTCCTGTTTAAACACTTTCCATTTCTATGTGTGGCAAACTATTGACCTTGGTCTACCTGTGTCTTTGAGAATAAGCAGAGTGAGGGTCTTAAGTCACTGGGGTGTATTTGCTTTGAGTGTCACACTGTTTCCCATCTCATTCAAAATCTTGAGTAAGCTGAACTGCTGGTAACAAAAAAGGCCTTACCACCCAAAGGCAGGTTTCCATGGCAAGACAAAGAGAGAACATCAGGAAGGAGTTCATTTGTGTCTAACAATTCACTTGCTATACTGGTCTTTGCAATGCTTAAACTCCGAGGGAGGGGGAAATAATCAAGTATTTCTTTTGAATGCACAGCCCTGCTTCCTCATGGCTAGCATCTTTCTTAGCGAGTGAATTATTCCTAGCTATGGCCAAATTCTGTGTCAATTCTACCCTTTATACTAAATGTCAAGATTCAAAAGATTAGACAATTATCAACACAAGCATTCTTTGTACTGTTTATATTTCATGTACAACATGGTAAAACCAAACAAAACCCTCAAGAATCCTGGAGGATAAGATAAAGGAGTTTGTATTGTTGCACGTCCCCACATTTGAGCATCTAAAATGCTGCTGTGCTACACTCATACCTCCTGCTTTTGGTCCTGCTTCTGCAACTGACTCTTGGGTCTGGTCTTCAGCTAACCTGGGCTGAAAGTTTCCTCCTCCCAGTTCAGCATCACCAAGGATGTAACATCTTCGCTGCCCGCCTAAATATTGGCCTCTTCTGCGCTCGCCCGCATACTGGTTTGCTGGGGGAAGGGGAAATGAGGGCTGTAGCCCACGTGTTGGTACCTACCACTGCTGGTGTTGCCAGCATGCCCTGGGCTCCGTGAGGAAGCAGAGCTGCTTTGGGAAGGGAGAGAAGCGGGCTCTGCTGACAAATATCTGCTGGTCCTTGCTCAGCATCCTACGATTGCTTGTCTTAAGCTGGCATTCATGCTTTCGCTCTTTGTACCACCAATAACAAACCCCGTGCAGGACTGGGAGGTGTGCGGCTGCACCCTGGGCTAGTGGGCAGCTGAACCACAGCAGAGGATACTGGTGGCAGGAGACGTGCCAGTGTCAAATGGTAGAGACTGGGGCAGTTGCTTGACATGGAATTCCGTGGGAGTATTGGAGAGAATTACGCACATCAGACAGAAGCAATGAGAGTGGCTTAGGAAATGGCAGTGAGGCAGTTCAGCTGAGTTAGACTTTTGGATGAAACCTGATTCCAAGCAGATGTTTTCAAGTGGTTTGGCATTACGGGTTTTTTGGGGGTTTGGGGTTTTTTTGGTTTTTTTTAGAAATGTTAAATGCAGTGACATCTCTTTTGCTATGTTATGCTGGCACTGGGAGGGTAGTAGTCCAGGAAAGAGCCCCAAAACTCCTGCCCAGCATAAATGTTTCTTATGAGTCTGATATCACCTGCGTATCAGAAACAAGAATGCAAAAAGAGTGCTTGAAAAAAAATTGTGGCTTGAATAGCATTTATTTGATGTAAAGGGGGGGGAAAAAAAAAAAAAGAAAAAAGAACAGTTTCAATAATAAGATAAATTAGTCCTGTTAGCAAAGACTGCATTATGAACGATAATGGGAAAAAGCATGATATGCATATTCTGACTGATATACGTGTCATATTGCCAAATAACTGTTATTTTGCATGGGGTGATGGGAAGAATGAATTCTCTGGATAGCATAAAATGAAGAACTAATTCTGAATGATGTGCAAAGTCTTTCTAATGGCTGAGACATGGCCTTCATCTTTTGTTGTTTTTCTGTTCTGTGCATATGGTTTCTTTATGGTACTGCCAAAATGTCCCTGTTGCTCAGCAACAGCAAGCTGAAATAGCACCAGTTGGAGGAAATCTGCTGATTTACACTGGTCATAAAGTGTGTACTCCTACCCGAGTGCAGATTTTGACATAAGAGTGAAAGCTAGCCTTTGTAGGTTTGTCTCTCTGGGGCACACACAGTTCTGGGAGGGGGGATGTCAGTTCAGACACCAAAAGATATCCTTTTCCATTTGCCCAGTTTGACAAATGGAGAGGTGCATCCTCTGGACAGAACATGACTTTATCTAATCCCAGTGTGGGGGCCTGTCCAGCATCTCCCCTAGGAATGAGTCTTCATTTGGTCTCAAGGAGGTTTCCAGCTCTGCCTGTAGCTCTGCAGGCACAACACCGTGCCTTTGGCTGATCGTGCCTCCTGTACAGAAGCAATTTGCACATTTAAGAAGGTATCGATGCAGCAAAATGCCATAAGTACAAAGAGCAGAAGTTAGAAGTTTCCAGAGCATCCCCCATACGCTCATTTCATAATTTTATTTTCCAGCATCTTCTAGACTACTTATTTAAGGGATAATCTGTCTTTGGAAGAGCCTAGTGATGATAAATAGAGGAAAACTTATACCAAACTCAAAAAGGCATGAATATTTGTTTTAAAAATTAACTCCGCACAATATTATGTAGCTATGTACCAAGTAAAACACAGGAAATGGTACATTTTTACAAGTGATCTGTGGAGTGTCAGTCATACAGAAATACTGTCAAACATCTGAAAACCTAACAGTTCACCAGAAAATACTGCCAGCAGTTCATCTCAAATATTTTTCACTCAGATCTTTTTGATGTTTGCAAAAAGGCATGTGTTTTTCCCAACCTCAAAAATCAGCAGTAGCACTATTCGCAGGCTACTTCTGATTTCCTCTGCTACAAGAGGAACAGGTTTTGATCTGCTTTCCCAGAAGCAACGTTACTGCACGTAGGCTGATGTCAAGCGAAGGACCTGAGCGTATGGAGTATTTTTGGTGAAGATGTCAGCTTCGTCATGAGATGAAGTATCTCGATGAGCCAGGCAGTGACCAGCACTGTTGGGTGCAAGGTCACCTTCCTCCTTCCCTACCTGCAGACCCCAGGAGCCCGTGCAGAGGTGGCACAAGGCTGGTCTGCTGTAGACCTCTGCTACGTCCACCAGTCCTCCAACAATCCTCTTCCCATCGTGGCGTGGCGGGAGATGGCAGAGCAGCAACTTCGGCAGCAGACGAACTTGCTGCTTGACATTTGTGGGCCGAGGGTGGTGATGTAGGGAGAGAGGTCAAGAAGATCAGCTCAAATTAGTTCTGCTTGTGCACAGGCTGAATAGAGCCATTTTATTGCATAGGAAAGGGACAGCAATGACTTTGCTGCTGTCCCCTCCTTTGCTAACACATGACCAAGTTGAAGTATCAAGAAAAATCACGAGATTAACATAAAATCATTACTCTTATTCCTTTTTTTTTTTTTTTTTTCCTTTTTAGAAAAGGATTCTTTTCACTGGTATTTGCTTTCTTGGCCTTGGGTTTACAGACTTTTCTCTGCAACTGGGTAGGCCTGAAACATTTATTTCATGAAATGTTCCAGCCTAGTGCAAACTAAAACATCCAAAAGCTGGGGCTGATAGACAGCCTCTCCCTGCCATTATTGTGATTTTTACCACAAGTCTTGCAAGTGTTAGCAACACTGCCTGCAATTTATCTGTGTCCATCTTGTGTGTGATGATTGCTAATGCACATCTCTCTCCACTGGGCTTGAGAGATCCTCCAGGTAGAATTCTTCACCATCTATTTTCTACTTAGCAAAGGGTACTCTTTATTCCACTTCTCTGCTACTATGAAGCTCTCTAAGACGTATCCTATTGCTGTCGTAAGCTGGTTTTAGCCATTAATTAGGAGTCCCATCAGATGCTGAGAGATGCTCTGCTCTTTATTGCTTTACGTCCGATTGCTGTGACTTCGATTTCACAGACTGAGTTTTCTTTTCAACTTCTAAGTCATTTCCCCACTGCTTAAAATTGAAGTGTCTTTTCAGACATATGTGCTTTTGAATCGTTACAGATTGGTCTTGGGAAAGGTCCTTCCAGCACAGCACAGTTCTATCTAATCAGGATAGCACAAAGGAATGCAGTGGAAAAAGTCTCTCCACTCATGAGGTGGTGATTTTGGTTTTTTTGGTCTTTTGACTTTGTAGCACACAGATCATGTTTTTTGGGGAAACACCTTGCACTCTTGCCTTAAAATCTGCAAAGTATCTCTCTTCTTGGGTCTTTATACCTCACAGCAAGACCTCTGATGTTTCTTCATCTTCAGGTAATAAGCTCGGTTGGCTTCTGGATAGGTGACTTTGGAGAGTGGCAGCTTGTAGATGGCAGAGTTGTTTGTGCTTATTAACAGGAAGGTCAGCGCAGACAAGCAAAAAGACCAGGTTCCTGATGGCACCCCAAACTGCAAAGGAAAATACAAACCACCTATTTACTGTATGTCTTTCTTTCATTTGATCCCCCAGCCCTTGAACAAAACCCAGAGCCAGGTAGCTTGGAACAAGCTTTCTCGAGGAAGTCTTGACTTGGTTTTGCATGGAGTCTCTCCCTGGGGAGGCAGGATTTCTTTACGAGATCTTGACATTGTGCATTAACCTGCAACATCTACCAGCTCCGGTGAGAAGGCTGCCTTCTCTTAGTGCATCTGCAGTGGTCTTGGATGGACCCTCTCCAAGACCCATTCTGCCTTTGGCTGAATTATTCTCTGAGTCTTGGTGTTCTGCCTCACAAGCCAGGAAAATGTCCAAATGTTCAAGATGTTCAGATCTGTCTTTGGGGAAAAAAGACCTTAGCTAATACACTACTTACCACAGACAACATGTTAGTCACTGTTGCTCCCAGGTAGGCACTGAAGAGCGCTGTGAAAAAGAAAGGTAGTTCCTGGTGATTTTGGTTGCTCGCGGAGGAGAGCAGCAATGGCAAAACATCTCTCACACTGCCTTGTGTAGCTCAACCAATGCTTACAACCATGCCTGGACAGCCCCCTCTTAAAGCTCTTTCCTTTGCACTGTGTCCCCTCCAACCTGGAGCTCATGGAAAGGGCGAAACAAAAAAAGAACTGGAGTGATGAAAAATGAGACTATGGAAACAGAGCCTTTTGAAAAATGCACTGACATGGAAAGTATGTAGCTTGATGGATGGGGTTAAATAGGAAAATAAGCCTTCCACCCCCATCTCTCCTGCCTCTAGGGCTGGAAGGTGGGTCAATGAGATACAAAGCTAAATCTTTTTTATATGAGCACTGAATGAGCAATAGTTTCACTCCCAGCTCACTGTGATATTGAAATTTCATATGGAATTGCCTTATAAATAATTCTTCAATCATTCTGTGTTGCCTAGCTCATGCCTTTGGTATCTGTTTCAGTAGACTGAGGAAACTGTACTGTCTAACTATAGGTGCGGACTCATCTTGAGCTCCAGTTTTCTCAAAGTTTAGATACGTCCTCCTCCAAAGAAGGAATTTGAGCTGGTATCTATGATTGGAAAAAACAATATGATTCATCCAGCAATGTTGAACGAACACAATTAATGCCTCAAAACTAAGCATCTAATTTCAAAGACCTTAGTTAATCAGCATCCACTGATTGCATCTCTTGTTTTGAACACAACTCTTGGCTGAAAGTGAAAGCACTCCTTTTATTTTGTCAGGGATGTTAGAGCAATGGCTCCAACATCCAGCTCAATCATTCGGCAGTCTCGCCGAAGTCCATCTGTCTGTCTAGAGGTGGCCATTTGGCTTCTGCTCGCCTCCAGTATAAATGCATCTTGTCTCACTTCAAAAGGAAGCGTGGTAATAGTGAAAATCCATAGGGTACGTACCACAGGCAATTGCCAGCAAATGTGTCTGCCAGGTGAAAGCGTAGAACATGCCTCCGATCGCAACGCATGAGAGGGAGCTGTTGTAGCCCCACAAGCCGGAGTAGATTTTGCTAAAAGGTGTTGCTAGGCTCAGTGCTGGAAAATAAGTCAAAGATGTGTCATTCCTTGGCTAAAGAGAAAAAAGCAGCTGAGAAATGGCATGAATCCAGCTTTTTAAGGGCTCTAGCCCTCATACGTACATGGAATTCCTATTTGTAGTCGTGTTGCTATGGTCTAAGGCTAAAGCCACTTTAATCTAATGCAATCACGGCAGAATTTCCCTACTGCTGTAGAGCTCAATTCGGCCGTGTGATTTCAGCAAAAGATGCATGAGTGAACGAGCGTACGTGTGAGCCTTAAATGTATCCGTGAGGCCTGCACATTCAGACTGATGGCTATGACTTTTATTAAGCTGCTCCTAAACCTGTCAGAATATACCCAGAAATGAAGTATTTAATGATAAAAATTCATTTCAGCCAAAAGTAGGCTTCTTTCTTCTGAAGATTTCCACCATCGTGAAATGAGGTAAGAGAATGGGAAAGTCAAACAAAAGAATTCTTAAAACAGAATTGTATGTATATTTTTTTTTTTCAAGCAGTCATTCTCCAATGGAAGAAACGTTTGTGACTGTAAGTGCTCCACTCATTGCAGTTCCTCTTTTATTCTCCATGTTTTTATATAAATCTGCAACACAAGTCAAGTCCTTACCTGCCAGCATCCCTACTGCTGATCCAATTGCCGCATGCAGACAAATGAGTGGAGAAGAGATAAATAAAGCAATCAGGAAAATTCCTCCAGTCCAGGGGTTATCGCAGCCATAAACCTGGCCCACACCAACTGGAATGGATTGCAGGAGCTGCAGGAATTTAAAAAAAAAAAAAAAAAAAAAAAGACAATTTGTTATTGGCTTTGTAATTTTCTTTTTTTTTTTTTTTAAAACCTATTTTTCTTGGTCAGATTGATGTTCGGCACTTGTTAGATGCAGTGTCTCTTCCTGGACTGTAAGTGGAAAGTTTGGACATTTCTCAGGAGACAGCAGGGCATTTCCACAGGGTTTCCCCTTCGATGAAAATGAGTCATGCCTTGTTCCGGAGCCATGAGCTCCTCTGCCAGGTTTTTGCTCTAATATCAAATGCAAATGTCTTTTGTGAAAGGGTTTGCTCATCATCTTTACACATGCTGCTGACATGACCGTTTTTGCATGCTGTTATGGAGCATGAGAGTGGATCTTCTCCTCAAAATGTTGAGTTCCTCCACATGGAACAGCCCATTTATGGTCCTCATAAAATTATGTGCCACGGTAAATGTTTTTTGAGAAATGTTCACTCATATGGATTGCTATTTAGTATCAATTAACTTCTTTTTCTTAATAACTCCCAGGGAACCCCTCAAAAGAGCCCACTGAGCCTTAGGGGAAAGCTATTACTCCAGTACCTACGTTGTTTACTATGCTATGCAGGAGAATAATTTTTTTTTTTTTTAAAGGTCCCGCTTGAATCTTAACTAAAAATATGTGAACATGTGCCTGCACCCAAATTTGTAACCATTCTTCCATAGTAATATCTGCTTGCTTATTTCTAATCAGAAAGATGCAATTTTAAAAACGCAGCACTCTTTACATGGAGAACTAAAATTAACCTGTGAGTGAACTGGTAGTCTCGGCACAACCTTATCTATGGGGTGCTGATCAGTATACGCACAGTAATGGGTAATTAGATTCTAGAGGCACTTTGAAGATTATAGTTTAGATCCAACTGTAAATGAAAGATAGCAGATGATACCAAAAAGATTCATATTTTCAAGCTATCAAAATTGTCAATTCCTGGAGTAAACCTTTACGTTTTGGATAATAGTTATCTTATAAATGCAATTTTGTATTGCCAGGCCGTAATGCAGTAACAGAAAGGAAGATAATATGATTCTATAGCGGTTTTCTTTGTAAATCGAGAAGGTTGTTATCTTCAGGACACCCTACCATTGGCATTTCAGCATTCGTCCAGGTGATGTTTGGTGTTGCTGTTGCAGACTGAATGACAGTTGTAGGGAAGAAGAGGTTATGGGGTCCTGATGCAGCCAGATAGAGGGTCAAGGCCAAGTTGAAAGGCAAGGTGAAAACAGGCAGATCCCACTTACAGAAGACTGAGCCTAAAGCGCTGGTGAAAACAGGGCTGAAAGAAGAACAAAATGGTCTCACTAGGAGCTTGTCAGCTAGGAAAAAAAAACCCCAAACAAAACCCAACAAAAAAAACAACTGCAGGAAATTCACTCTATTTTTTTTAAAAAAGCTGTTTAATTTCCTCAGTGTTTCTGATAAAATCAGAGATATGCTAGGTCACCCGGTAAATTTCCTACCCTTCCCAGGGCAGTTAGCAATGTACAGATTCCTGTCAGGTTACGCAATATGTGGTGAATTTGGTGACCGTGAGGGAGCCAAGATCCTCCATTCATGTGGAGGATCCAGTGATTTAATGGAGTTACTTCCCAGCTCAGTCTCAGGGTTTACTTTTTTTCCTTGTAGTACGTGAAGTGGCTTGAATTTAGGACAGCCGTGTCAGGTCTGAGTGAATTGTGAAGAAGGCTGTGTGTCCTTGTTCATTCTTAGGGATCAGGGTCATTAGAAGTAAAGGCTGATATCAAAGGTATGCATATTAAAGTGAGTATAATACCACATGAACTCCAGGCAGACAGATGATTTGTGTGGTTTAGCAATCTCCAGCTAGACATTTGGGGGCCAAAGGCCAGCTTTCAAAATTTTCACTGTCCAAATACCTAGCAGATTATGGTGTCATATATATAAGTAAAGTATTATTAGTTGTTTGTTTTCATTAGCATCAACCGTCATGTCTTGGGACCACTGAACAGCTTCTGTGCTTGGAGAAGTAAATTTTCATGACATTTTTATATGGCAGCTTAAATAGATGAAACACTTGTGGTTGATGGTGGTGGGGAATGGTGAAAATAATGTTTCTCTTGAAACAAAAATGAATTGACTCATCGCAGCAATATGCCTAACATTTGGGGCATTGAATTACACATGATCAGCCATTGATTTTCCTTTTCCCCGTTGGGTTTATTTGTGATTATGCGGGTGTTTTATTTGTTTCTGGATTACATTCGAGTTTAAAAGTGCAAACAATGATACAGATTTAGTAGCACGTATGTGCCAGTTGTGTTTCTTTTGTGTTGTAGTCGGCATAGTGCGTAAAATACAACAGCTCAGTCTCCATGTGGGGACACTGGAACTGGAATAAGAAGCAGATTTGCCACCCGACTTACCACGTCATGGATACCAGTGCTACTGGCAGTAGAAGCCACCAGTGGTAGTTTCCCTTAGCAGAGAAGACGGCCATGAGCAATCCCACCAAGACCCCGTTATAGCCGTACAGGCCTGCTGCTATGGCTGATCTGTGTGAAGAAAACAACTATCTTGAAATTTTCTCCCCTGGGGGTGCTTTGCTCGCATCACCCCCTCCCTCCCCATGCAGTTGTGACTCTGTGTGATGACGACCTGCCAAGGTTCCTGCACCGACCTTCAATTTACTTGAGTCCCATGTCCTCTCAGCAACTACTCCTTCTGCAGTTACGTCTAGTGTCTCTTTGCACCAGATGCAGCTGGTGGGAAGATCTGTCTGGTCCTACCAGACCAGATACGTAGCCGGCGAAGGCTAGATACGTGCTCTTCAGCCACGTCGCTCGTTTAACACGTAAGTCAGCCCTGAAGTGACAATCTGGTTTTGAAGGGGAAAAGGATGGACTTACCTGTCCTGACCCAGAATAAGTGCTGTTAAAGTTGAGACAACTGTTCCTAAACAGCCCGTGAGCGTCCACCATGGGTTCTGCACTAGGCAGCCAGCAACTACGATAAGCCCACTGAGGGGATTGTTGACAAACATCACCTGGGATATCCCACGCAGCACCCAGTCAATAAACTGGATCATGAGAGGTTTATCTGGAAGAGATCAAATTAAATAATAAACTGCCCCCCCCCCCCCCAAATACACAGATGGTACTGATTCGGGATGTTTTTTTCGAAACTCAGGAAGAATTTTGGCAGTGGAACTTGGCAGCACGACTGGAGCAATGAATCAACAAGACTGTAAAACCTGACTGGGATTTATTATGGTCTATACTGAAGACTTACAGCTGGAAAGCTGAGATGAACAGTGTGGTTGCCAGAGTACCCTGGACCGGATTCATATAAACCAGCTAATTTATGATGCCTGTGCCTCAGATGGCAAATCGTGTGTGTATCCCATTGCTGATTTATTATGGGGACCAAACACACCTACCTATGTGTAATTTAACTTCACAGTGGCATTAGGCTTGACAGAAACTGCTCAGCTGAAAGGACAGAGAGCATTATGAAGAATGGCAGAGCACAAAATAACCATCCTAGGCTATGTTCTGTGGGACTAAATTCGCTTTGTACATGGCGTGTTGGGAGGTAAATGTCATCTCGGTCATCCTCAAGATTTAAGTGGTATGTGGATCTCTGCACAAAGCTGATTTTTTTCCCTACAAAATGGAAATAAATCAGGGCAGAGGTAGTTTCTGTACTACTCTAACTTGAATCACATTACTGAGAAGTTAGTTATTACTCCTTTGATGCAATTCTTCTTTGGAATTCCCTAATTAGTCATGATGAAGTAGCTTTACCTTTTAGCCAGGCTCCAAATTCCTTCATGTCTCCGGTGATGTACCCAACAGCTCTGCAGACTCTCTTCCCAGCTTTGCTCAGTGGATTCTGCTTTATTGGCTTTCTTTCCCCTTTGGTTTCTATCTTGACATCAACACTGTTTTCCATGTTGATGTTCTGACCCTTTGGTAAAATTCAAGGGAAAAAGAAAAGACAGTTCATTACAATGCCTCTTACTGATCCCTGTTTATTCTCTCTACCACATATTTTTGCTCACCATGTGTTATTTTGGAGCCAGAAAGAGGAAAATCCTTACTCTGAACACCTGATTCTCATGTCTCCATGAGCACATTCCCTCTTCATGTGCCTTTGGGACCCTGCGCTGTCCTTCCAGACTTTCATGCAGTCGTAGATTTGAACACCACAAGGAACCACTGAGCCTTGTGTCATAGTATTTTACGTTATTTTAACACCCTGCTCAGCTATACCATGTTTTCTAGAAATCAAGCAGCTCTTGATTTAAAGGGTGACTTCAAGAAGAGCAAGATGGCATTAAAGGACACTGGCTTCACAGAAGTTGAAGCTTACCTCAAGATTCAACTTATTAGAGATCCAGCACATCTAGGAAGCTGCTTCAGTGATTACGTTTCCTCTGCTGCTTAACCCATATTTCCAGTTTGATTTTATCCATCAGCCATCAATAATAGGTACCTAGAGTTAGGTTTATAGATCTCTATCCTGTCACCTATTGGGATCAGTTCAACCTTTCTCATGTCCTATAGCCAATTCGTTACTTGTCTAAGGGCCAATTCTCAATATGAAGTCAGCAAATTAAAACCAGCCAAACCTTTCCCTGGAGTGTATTCAGTTTCCTGACGAGTAGGACTAATTCTTGGTAATTGTCAAGACAAAGAAAACACAAGACAAGGTACGTTGTTGAGTGAATACAGAACCAGAGCTGCTTCAGGTCTCACCGGTGAGTAGCAGCTTGTGCAAGAAGTAAAGGATTTAAGTTGAGAATTAATAGTCTAAATAGGATGATACAAACACAAAAGTATTTGAGTTAGTCCTTGACTCACTTGCAACTTTGGTAAAAGCCTTCCCGGCGGCTGGGGAAGAGAATCCATGCTTCAGAAATACAGGTGCTGAGTACTTAAGCTAAAGCAGCCTCACCCCTGGGCGTTACACTTGCAGACCCAGACACGTGGTTAAACAGCTCTGAGTCTGTGTAGGGGAATGGCTGGTTAATGTACGTCCTGGCCAGTTTCTTACTGTGTGTTATTGGAGGGCTGTTGGTGACATTTCAGAAGTAGTAAATATTTGCACAAATAATAAACAGACATTTTCTGCTTTCTGGGAGGACCCACCTAATGCAAGGATAGGTTCCACGTGAAAGAAGCTGAAGACAGGACCAGTAAGTAGAAGAGTGTTGAATTTGACTTTGTGTAGGACACGAAGGCAAGGAGCTTAACTAGAGGAGGAAGAAAAGAAAAGGATGAGAGTATTGCTAGGGATGGTGTCTTGGTGCTGGAAGGCTTTTTCCCGGCTCAGTTATAATTCATTACCTTGATTCATTAACCTTCGCTTCTCTCATATTTTATTCTGAAATAATGGAATAAGTGAATTGGATGCACTTTCAGTTAAATCAAAATTTCCAGCCGAGATAAATGCTCTTCATTTGGTGAAACTGCCTTTACATTTTCAATTTATAGAATCTTCCTCTTTAGGTAACTTAGGCTTTCTCTGTTGCTAATCCGTAAAGTCAAGGGCTGTTGCATTTGCAGAGTGGTGTTGTGTGTCCCGTGCTAGCATGCCCAACATGTTTCCCCGCATGCGGACCGAGGAGCTGTTTGCACCGCAGGAGCCTGGAGACGTTCTGCAGCGTGGGATGTAATGTGCACGAGAAGAAGTATCAGAGTCACTGTCCGGCCCGCTCGCATGGTGGAGAAGAAAACGGGTCAGATTGGAAGCCCTAATTCATCAGAACTTTGAGTCGCTTTGCCATAGGAAGGCACATTAAGTGCATATTTAACTTCCCAGTGCAGCAATGCGAGTCCAGTGCTTTGCTGAATCAGGACCAGAATGAACGGGAAAAGACTTCTCCCGTGGTGAGTACCCGAGTGGAATTTCGCTTCTTTCTTGTGCAAGGTAATTTTTGCGCTGGGCTATGTAATAATTACACGCTGTAAATCCCTGTGAGATGTGAAACTTTTTATCTGCTCTCGACGCTGTTTGGCAGTGCATGGGCTGTGCTGCTGGCGTGGCAGCTGTGCGAGGCAGTGCTGCACTGTGCAAGCCTGGAGAACTCCTTTGCTCTGGGTTTTCATGGGCAGAAACGAAGTCAGCTCGATGCACTTGGCACGGCAAAAAGGCCAGGTGAGGCAGTTCCACCAACCTGGCTTGAACTTCACCCCCGGTGAAGGCTGCGTCAATGCCCTGCATACCCGTTCTTCCAGAATATTCAAAATCGGAGTGCTTGGGGGGTGATCACAGGCACCTTCTGGCCGGTGGTCAAACTCATGTTCACTGTGTCCCTGTCCATCAAGTGATGTGTCTCTCTAGAGAGGATTCGCATGAACTTCAGTTCATCTTTCCTATCAGCTTACATGGGAGAAGGAAATCATTACAAAACACCCCCATCACCTGCAGAGCAGCCTGGTATGCAATGGGTAGGCCAAGAGCACTCTTGGTTTTGGTGGGGTCTTGGTGACACCGTAAAGACCCAGATCCAGCCCCGCCGGCTTCACTGCCACCCCAAATGACATCGCGGGCGCCGTGGGAGGGCTGCCTCCTGCGTGCGGTGGTTCGGCTGTCACCACAGGCCTGGGAATTTTCCCATCCATCCAGAAATGCAGAGCATGGAGGACTTGCTCTACTTCTACTTAGTTGCCCAAAGAAAGTATAAAGGAGCAGTGAACCACCTGGAAATGAGCACCAGCAGAGAATTTTTGGGGCAATTTTAATAATTTTTGGCATTGTAAGAAGCGATAGCTGCCATATATGCTCAGATTAAAGATCTGCTAACACGTTATCTTGTTTTAGGGGGTAGGTGATAGCAGCCATTTTAAGAAAGGACAGAACACACGGAGATGTTCAGAGAATTTTAAGTCTTGTGAAGACCTGCTATTAAAGTTATGTTAACATGCAGTTTTCGGTCAAAGTGGGCTTTTTTTCTTAGTGGATGAAGGAGGGAAATGGAAATAATTGTGGAAGGACTATTCTGCTGGAACAGACTGCTTGGCTTCTGTGGGGAGAAAGGATTTTGTAAAAATTTTTTTATTCCTTATTTCTGTTAGTCTGGGAAAGTGTTTTTTTGATCTCAGATTCTGAACTAAAGACTGTGTAAGTCCTGCTCTCAGACACACAGCTTGAAGTGCACTGCCTGATCTCACGTATGCTCTGGAGAGGTGCTCCAGACGCGCATTTGGTAGGAAATCCAGTGTGGGCTCCCCATGCTGGTGTGTAACTGGTGTGATACAGGAGCAGCAGCAGGACACAGGCAGAGTGAGTCTGAATGGGATTTTCATCTCTGTGGTGCAAGGACTGACTTGCTGCAAGTGCAGAGGAACTATTTAAAATTATTTTCCCATGGTGTACCGTGGAAAGTGAGAGCTAGGTTTGGGGCGCTGCTGCTTTTCCCCAGTGATTCCAGACGTTTGCTGCGTCCCCTTGCCTAGATATCTTTGTGCTGTTGGATAATATCTTTCTGCCATCCTCGCTAATAATGCTCATGTAAGCAAAAAGGAAAGTTTTGCAGCTAGAATTATCTAAATACTTTTGTATCAGCTATGAAATGGAATCTGTGAGAATAGAAAAGAAAAAAAAAGATGTTTCTCTTGCATGAAAATGAAATCACCTCAGGGCCAAGAAGCTAATCTATTGTTTTTTTATCATCTTTTCAGAGTTAATAAATGTCCTGTAGCAAAGTACTGATGTTATGCAACTTCATGTCTCCCTAAATCAATTTCTCTTCCACTTGTGTACACTTCTTCCATGTCACGCCATACCTACGGCATCTCAGTAATGCCTCGTTAAAGCTGCGGCGAAGCAGGCTCCGTGCTGGTGCTTCACTCCTGCAACATCTGGCCTGCAAATACTTTTTTTATTCACGTGCTGAAATGGAGACAAGCCCAGTCACACATTCAGTATGTGTTATGCATGGTAAAAGTGGTGCTGTGCTTGCAGCTGGGAAAGGAGCAGAGGCTTTTATTTGGCTAATTGTTTTAACACTCCCAGGTAATAGTTAATTCCAAGCTGGTGCCTGCGTTGCTAGGTTTGGGGCTTTTATCTCTAAAAATGCAGCAAAGTTATCTAACATGTTCTCTTCTTTCTGGAATTTTCCTCTGTCTCTGACAAAATTCAAGTTACTCTGTAAATCAAGAGGATTTAAATTACCGTGCGGTATTTCTTTGTCCAAGGAACTGCTACTGCACAATTACAGTCATTGTATCTTGCATTCTCTGAATTGTTGCTGCGAAGCGTGCGGGCAGCCAGCTCTGTGTGCAGCATGTTTTTAGAGGAATTCCTGCATCCAAGTACAATAGGAGGAAAGGGCCAGATTCTCAGCAACTCTGATTCCAGCATAGCCTGTGTAATGTTACCAGGGGTTTAGTAAAGCTGGATAAATGTCGTGTTATGTATAGGAACACACGCACGCACAAGCACACTCCCCAACACAGAGAGATTATAATGCACTTGACCCTCACTGAAAAAAAAGTTCAGGTTTTCCAATAGAAGATACATTTCAAAGCATTAGTTCAAAAGAAAGCTTATCCCTCAGATTCAAATATTCATTAAGCCCATTCGCAATTCAATTTTCAGAGATCTGTCTCTCGGGGACAGAGAAATCCAGAGATACTATCACATTAACTGTATATTATTACTATTTGGGCATTTTTCATTTTGCAGAATAGAAAGGCAGTCAAAGGAGATGTTAAAGAGTTCCAGTTGTTTGTTGTTGTTGTTTGTTTTTTTTTCTCAAAGGTTCAGGCAACTGGGCTAAGCAACCCTAATAAATCCTCACCCTGCTAGAAAATTCTCAATAATTGAAATTCTTGTGACATTCGCTAACCTCTGTGCTCCTCTTGAGCTTTAGCTGCTCTCACTCAGGAGGACTGTTGAAATGCTGTTTGTTAGGTGTTTTGGGGAAGAAGAAAGATCCAGGTAAGACAGTCAGTCAGTAACAGGGTGCATGTTTATTGCTGTGCATTCAAAGGAACGAAGAGAATGCTCTTACCTCTCCGATGAGTTCAGGGGTAGCTGTTGCTTTGCTGGCTAGGACAGAAGGAAAGCAGGGCTAAGAGAGTGGAGAAAAAGAAAATGCCCTACCAGCTTATATAGCCTAGCATGGCTCCTGTCCTGATATTACTAATTAGTTTGTTTCTCCTCCCACTTAGTGAGCTCCAAGCAAATGTTAAGAAGTTTCCCTCTTGAATTCTCCACCTTTCCTCTTGCTCTGTCCTTGGTCTCTTGCCAACAGCCTGTCCAAATGTCCTCTTCCCTGCTGCTTTTTTTTTTTGTTTTTTAACTAACTCTCCTTTAACTCTGTCCTTTTTCCTCCTCCACCACTTAAAAGGACTCAAGGCTTCAAACCAGACTCTCGATATACCTGAGCTTGACCTCTCCAGTGTTATTCTCCTTATTCAAGACAGGTCAGCATCCTTCCCTCTCAAAACACTGACCTGGGAGTGTGCATCACAGCGTGTCGTGTATCAGCAGCCTGTTGAGTTTTCCTGTTTCTGGGTAATTTTTGGAGGCACTATTCTGTTAACACACCAGAGCGAAGGACCTGGTGACCTTCCGTTGTTTAATTGCTTTTTATCAGTTATTTGAGAAATTCAAGGGGTATTTTACTTACTTTTTTTTTAACCTGGCCTCCCTGGCTCGCTGGAGGAATCTGGAATATCAGAAGCATGGCGTATTTGAGGGGTTTATAAGGCTCTGAAATCACTGTGAAAGGTGGAGAAGAGGCTGGAGAGGGAAGTCTTGAGGGAGTGAATTACAGGAGAAAGGGCAGAGAAAAAGCTAGTGAACTTAAAGGAACCTGTTAGGCTAATTTAAGCCACAGTTTAATTCACTTTAGGACTTCTTGACAGTGATGGCTTAGAGTGCAACTTCACCTGAGTGCTGGAGCGAATGGTTTGTTGTTGAACCAAAACCCATCTGGCTTTATGACTTTGCTTCCTCCAGCCCTGTGGAAACAGCCTCAGCATCTACGTGAGCTGGAGTGATGTTATTCTCACTGTGTTCCTTCCCAGGGTGCCTCTCTTTTGATGGAGATGTTTTTAACAGGAGACTGGATTTGTTTTTTCCACGCCTAAGAGTAGGGTATCTGATCGTGGTTGTCAGCTTAGCGTTGCTGAGTGAGCAAGGCTTCCTCTAATCGAACAGGCACCAGCCTTTGGGAGCGAGCCAGACGCTGCCATCCCCTGACTTTACACCCAATAGTACACGTTACATTAAATTTTGCAGGGGAAGCTGCTTTACTCCAGCGCAGTAAATTTTTTTCCCCTTTACTGTTAATTTCTTCTTGGGCTGCCTTTGCTTTCTCACTGGTAAAATGAATCCTTGCATCTCAAAAGAAGGGAAATGCATTGGGTAATTTGGATGGGATATCCTCATAGGGAATCTGATTGGATTGAGTTTTAGACTTCACATCTCTCATGTTTCGAGGATGCTCAGGCCTGGCCTCAAGTTGTTTAAAACAACATCTTTTCTGCTTTCTGTGAAAGAGATGCAGCACAGGGGGCAGGCAGGATTCGCTGTCGGGCTGTGCTGCCTCCATCTGTGGAGCGGTGGGGTGGCTCTTTCCTCCAGGGAACCAGGTTTGGGACTGCCCTGTCCGAGTAAGGCACTTTAATGAGGTTGTTGACACATTGGAGGGGATTCACAAAAAAAAAAAAGCCACTGGCTTGCAGGTCCATGATGGATGTCTTGGAGCGATGCTTTGTTTAGATTGTCAGAGCTGGTTAATAAGTAACAGGGTCAGAGTCTGCTGATGCCTACGTGGGCATGAAGTCCCTGGCAGCAGCCTGCTCTGTGAACTAGAAGCAGAGCAGTGATGATCTCCACTGCCATGTCATGGGTTCACTGGATCATAGGTGCAGCCAGCTATGGGGAGGGTTTGACTACTGCAGCAACTGCCTTAGGGAATCCCTAAATTTCTAACAATTACCTTCTGAATAGGTCTGGGCCAGATCACAGATGGGGTGCTGGAGTCCGGTGCGGGAACACCTGCCCGCGGCCGTGTGCCTTAGACGGCCAAAGCGCTCCTGGTTGCCTGAGGACTGAAATTCCCTATAGGATTGGTGCAGGAGGGTGGGAATGATAGAAAACCTCCCAGGTGTGATTCAATCCATGCCAAAACAGGTGCCCATCGCTAGCCTCCAGTGCTGGGCACTCAAGGGTATAGGTAACTACTCCTGTCTTTTGGGCTTTGGGATTCAAGGTGGGAAGACTAAAACAGCAGAGGCCATTCCTCGTCAAAAGGGTCAAGATGTGCCAGTTCTGTAGCTGTTGGGTACCATCTGTCTGGGAGTGGGCCACGAGCTCTGGGTGAGCTCTGGGTGACCATGTAATGATGTGCAAACTGAGCAGGCAGGTAACACTTACAGGTGACTAGCGAGTTGCCTCTTGGTTTTAGGCACGTGTGAAGACCAGTTGGTGCTGAGGACAAGGCAGTTGGGGTTGGTGTCTGGCAGCTAAGTCCTGTGTGATTTAGGAGGGCTGAATCTACGGCTTAACCCATCAGCTCTCTGCCGATGAAGCTGGTTGATGTGTTTCTTCTGCCTGCCGTGCTCTGTGGAAAGGCGGCTCTGAGAACGCCCCTTGGACCGAGCCCAGTGGTTGACATGGTCAGGAGAGGGGTTGGTGGTTGGATCCCAACCAGACTTAGTACCTGAGCTGTCCCAGAGACATGCCTGAATGATTCCTGCCTGTCTTAGCTCGCCAGGCAGGAGCTGTCTGGTTGTGTTAGCTGGGTAGAGTGCTTGAACTCGTCAGCTCTGCCAGAAAAGAGTCTAATGGCCCTAATCCAGTTTCACACACTCTGTCTCCGCACCTCTCTCAAGGCTCAGTGGCCTTCAAGAGGGGCATTGAAAACCACTTGGTAGCAGATTGCCATTATACTGCTGGTTTTGGCTGTGCTCCTCGGCTCAGGTTGCACTGCAGGGATTAGGTCTGCACAGGGAGCTGCATCAGCTCTTGGGCTCCAACAGATACTCTAAAATGACGTAAATCTACATATGGAGCTCGGCAGATTGCTAAAACTCAAGTCCTGGTTTGCCTTTGCTAGGTTGGGCCAATGTTTGTGGGTTCCTTGTCATCCCTCATTGGGGGGGAAATCACTCCCAGCAGCTGAGCTCCTGTCACTGGGCACCACTGACAAAAGTCTGGCTCTGCCTTCTTTACTCTCCCCCACCAGACACTTGTACACATGGATAAGATCCCCCGAGCCTTCACTTCTCGAGGCTGAACACTCCCAGGTGTCTCGGTCTCTGCTTGTATGACAGGCGCTCCAATCCCTTAACCATCTTTGTGGCCCTTTGCTGGACTTGCTCGGTATGTCCCTGTCTCTCCTGTACCAGGGAGCCCCAAACTGGATGCTATAGCCCAGATGTGTCTCACCAGTGCTGAGTAAAAGGGAAGGATCACCTTCTTCAACCTGCCGGCAAAGGTCCTCCTGGTGCAGCCAAGGAAGCTCTTGGCCTTCCCTGCTGCAAGGGCACATTGCTGGATCATGGTCACCTTGGTGTCCACCAGGATTCCCAGGGCTTTTTCTGCCAAGCTGCTTTGCAGCTGGGCGGCCCCCAGCATGTACTGGTGTGTGGAATTGTTCCTCCCCAGATGCAGGACTTTGCATGTCTCCTTGTTGAACTTCATGAGGTTCTTGTCAGCCGTTTTTTTTCCAGCCTGTTGAGGACCCTCTGGATGGTAGCATGACCCTCTGGTGTATCAGACGCTATTCCCAGTTTTGTATCTTCCCTAAATTTGCTGAAAGTGCACTCTACCCCATCACCCTGGTCATTAGTTAAGGTGTTAAACAGTTTGGGCCCCAGTATAGCCTCTGGGTTACACCACTAATTACTGGCCTCTAGCTGGAATTTGTGCCACTGATTACAATCCTTTCAGCCCAACCATTCAGCCAGTTTTCAATCCAACTTGCTGTCCCCTTATCTAGCCCATAGTTCATTAACTTCTGTGTGAGTATATTATGGGAGACAGTGTCAAAACCAGATGATGCTCCAAAACAGCTCCAGCAGGGTAAGGGACCTCTGCAACTCATCTGGTCTAGCCTCCTGCTGTAAGGCTGACTAGGACCGAACCCACTGTTTCACTTCCAGAATTTTTCCCAATCTGTGGTTTCTCTGGAGGGCTGTGGAGAGGTGGCAGTGGAAACAGAGGTATGGCAGGAGGGGGAGATAACCAGACGGTGTATTGAGGCTCAGCCCAGAAGCAGGGTGCCTGGAGGAGCAACATCAGCAAGTCTGTTCCCATCAATGTCTGTGGCCACGTTCCTTTTCACCGTCTTGTTTTTATAAGCAAATGCAGAGTGGAAAAATCTGTTTCAGCACAGAGCACCAAGGGGGTCTGTCACAATCTTGCACTTGTTTGCTGAGGGAAATAGTTTTGGGTTTATACAGAGTGGACCAAAAGCCAAGCTGGTGTGGGCACCTTCTATCCCTTCATTTTGACCTGTAAAAATTCTCTAGGGAAAGTTGCGATTTGACATTCCTCTGTGCGACAACTGGATGACTTTTGGTAAGTGGCTATGGGGATGGCTGGAGAGGAGCTAGCTCTGCCTGGCTTCGGTGTCCAGCTCCCTCTCGTGGTATGTCTCCAGCACAGCCCCATGTGCAGTTGGGAAATCAGAGCAAATATTCAGATGTCTATTTTTTTAGAGGGCTCATAAACAGCAGTTCTCTGGCCCTGGCACTGTCAAAACTCCCCATGCTCCGAGCTTCTGTAAGGCTCTGGATACTGCTGCTGATGTAGGCTCCCAAAATAAACAGTTCTAATGCACACACATTACTTTCCTCCTCTGCCCACCTGCTCTGGAGACCCACTGCCCTTTCTGTCCAGCTTGACATGCTCTCAGGACTTGCCTTCTCAGTCCATGCAGCTTCAAGAGTGCATAAGTGCTATCTGGAAACCTACTTACTGATTAAAAGCAATAGTCTCTGTCTCCTGGGATAGGAGTGGGCCAGGAATTTGTGAAGAGCGGGTTGCAGATGTCTTGTGGCTAGAGTAGGGCGTAAAAAAGCTCTACACTGTCATGGAAAATAGGTGCCAACTTTAGGCAGAGGTTCAGACTTTCTTCCTATAAGCTAATGCTTGGAATACGGGAGTGCTGGGTTAGCAAATAACTCATGTCTTTTAGTTGCAGATTTTTCAAGGTATTTGTTTAAAACATTGGTGCTAGTGGGAGTGAAGAATTGCTTGGAAGTGAGCTAGTTGGCCAAGGCCAACACATGCCAAGGACTGCACTGGTGGTTCAGCACCTAGGTGATGATGAGCTGCGGCCGGGCACCACTCCATTCACTAGCATAGAGGTGGCCGTGGTGTCCACCACAGAAAATGTCTCTGAGACCCCGAGAAAGGTCAGGTAGTCATATGTCTCAATGAAATACAGGTCAAAGAAAAACCAAGTGCATTCATCTGGCTGGTTCCCCTTGTTTGGTTTTGTGTTCCCTGCTTTGTTTCCAAGCAGCACCATCACTTCTCTTATCAGCAGTGGGCATTTCTCTAGGCTGGCGTGGATGCCTGTGGAAATGACATTGAGTCGCAAGCACCTATGGGACCTCCACTGGAAACCGTTCTTTTCACCATCATGATCCTAACTCCGATGGCTTACTATGGCAAACTGGCTCCCAAGATAAGGTGCAGGAAGACACTGGGCTCTCGTATGGTCGTCTTCAGCTTCAGAGAGCTTCAGATGCTCTCTTCTCTCCCTGTTGTGTGCATCTGTTCTGGAGGATGGAGTTTCAGTTCTGTCTGGCTCTTGGTATGATCCTGTTTGTTTCTTTGCCCTGGGACCCAGGAGCTGGTAGTGAGAAAAGCTCTCTGCTTCATGCCAAGAGTCTGAACCTCAGGGCTGCTTGTTTTTCTGGTAATCTGTAGCATTGTAGACTGGATCAGTCATATTGAAACATCCTGAAATACTAGAGGGTTTTGGAAGCCTGAGGTTAACTGTATTGATGTATTTCAGAACAGGAGAGGACATTGCAACTCAAACAATTCTAAATTTCAGCTTCAAACCCCTCTCCTGTTCTCCTGGCTCCAGGGAAAAGCCCAAATCCAGAGGCTTATTTTCCAAACCTACCTCAAGACAGCAGGATCCCCATAAGAATGACAAAGCTGGCCAGACTTGCCTCATTTTTAGGACACAAGGCAAGGTGGTTTTCTGCTGCTTTATCTAATTTTGCAATTTCAGAGTCAGTTCACTTAGCTTCCCTGCATCTAATCTCAGCTTGGTAAAGTTTCACGCCCTTTCCCCTTCCTTTGCCCTGATGGTAGGGGTGCGAGTCTCACCCAGGACGTGCCTGCTTTTAAGGAAATAATCCATTCTCACAAACATGTAGTTGTAGGATATGAATGTGTTAGGCCTTAGCAAAGAGCGGAATACCATAATAGTTCCAACAAGAAACTCTTTCAGCATATAAATCCCAGTGATTACTATTTTCTTGCCCAGTAGTTCTTAATAGAAGTGGAAGGTGCTGTACATGGCATGGGTTGCAGCTCTGATCAACAAGAGAAAGAGGACCGGTAGCATCCAGAAATGAACCAGCAGACAGTAGGAACAACTGAAAATTAATAATCAGTGCAATGGATAGAGGTAGAGTTACACTGGCTGTAGATGCTTATGGAATTTTGCAAGGAGTGCTACAGAGCAGCATTTTCACGCACACACACACACACAAGCAAACATAAATCCATTTGCAGTAAAGATGCACTTTTCGTAGTAGACAAAAAAAGTCATATGTGTTGGATAATTCAATTTCTGGGCACGGAAAATGCCCTAAACAGGGTTTAATTTACACAAGTGAAATAAACTCACTCGGCTACAGTAAGAAACCATCGCTGGCTGATAGTTTGTCATCATCTTTGCCTCTCTGGTTTTCTCCACAGCCAGGAAGTCGCTGCCTGGTTTCTGGCGGAGTGGTTTTGCAGAGCGGAGATTTGTGGATGACAGAGCAACAGAGCTGTCAGCACTTAGTTGAAATGAGGGAAGTGTGGAGGAGCGAGGTCAGGTGCAGGCTGGGGTGCCGTGGAGCAAGGGGAAAAAAGACTCCAGATCATCCCGAGCTGCACGGGTCAAGGATGTTTCTGTCTCTCTGTCTTTGCCTGGTGCAATTCAGTGCGCAGCACAATTGGATTTGCAGCTGCTGAGATGCGCTAAGCAGCCTGAACCCCTGTGCGTTTTGGGTGGGTGAGGTAGATGGATGTTTTTGGAAGGGCTCCTGCATGTACTTGGTGCTTTAAACCTGCTGTGCTGAGTGAAGCTGCACATTTTGGGAGCACGGATTTGGGTGTGCCTCAACTGTCTATGCAAAGGGCTGTCCCTGGAGAAGGAGGTAACGAAGCGGCTCCATGGCAGCTTAAGCTACTAAATGCACGAAGGTAATTGAGTGTGCTCAGGAGCTGCTGAGCTGTAGTTGGAGGTGCCCAAACTCATTCCCAGGGAAAATGTGGTGGAAGAAACTTTTGCTTCCCACAGAGCTATCCCCAGTCTTCTCATCCCACCACTGGGATGTGTGAATTCCAGCTGTGGCAACAGCTGCAGGAGTTTGTAAAAGACCTCCTGAGAACTGTAAAATCAACTGCAATCAAGGGTTTGTTTCCTGTTTGAACTCCTTCCATCTTCCAAATTAAAACACACCCTTCTGTTGAAGGGGGAGTGAGGGACAGTGTTTGGCAAACAGATCTCACCCTCAGAGTGGTGGTAATTCTGTAACCCTGGCAAATGCGATCAACAAAAAAAGGAGTCAGCCCGCAGCGTTGGGGAATACGTCTGTCATTCCAGACTGGAGATATCTGGCATGGACAAAGCACAGAGCAACTTCCCAGCAGCTGGAAATTGTAGGGACTTACCTTATTCGGATATGTTGTAGAGTTTGGGGCTTTTCAGCTTGTAGTGAGGCCCCCGTGTTGCCGGAGTGCCCCTCTGGAGCATAAAGCCCTTCCTGATATTTGCTGGTGGCTGCCGGGATGCTGCCTAAGGGCTGGAGGGGACCCCTGCTCTCCCTGTGTCTGACAATTTCGTGCTCCTATTTGCACCCACCTGTAGTTGCAGGTATGGAAAGAAGAGGCTTTGACGTTGCAGAAGGGCTGAAAAACCGACAATATTTATTTTAAGCTCACAGCAGCGTTGGATGGGGCAGGGAGAGAAGGGCCCAGGCTCTGCTGCAGAGCAGCTGTGGCAGCTTGAGAATGGAGACCAACAAGGAAACCTGCTCAGTGGCACCAGACTTTAACCCATCACGCTTTGCCTGGCTTTTTCTTCCCATGCGACACTGCAGCCGCTTCTCCTCATCACTGTTTGAAAGCATAGCAGTGGGTTTTCCAGCCCTAGAGCTTTGGGTATTCTCCCTGGGCTGAGAGGTGTCACCATCTCCTATGGTGGTCTCCCTCTGTGCTGCTGTTTCTGTCTGCTCTGGACCCCTGTACTACGTGGGGGGGTTGTTTGGTCTCAAAAAAGGTCATCGGATGAAGGAGTCAGGAGGTAAACATCACGCTTCAGCAACTAGGATGCTCCAGTGTGGATGGCAGCGTGGCTCTTACCTCTGCTGCAAATAATGTCCACTGAGAAGGCAAATCCCTCCCCTCCGCATTCCCTCAGCGCAGCTTTGCTAATTGTTCATGAAGAGCCATTAACAGGTTAGTCATTCTGGAGTCATCAATACCCAAGCCAGGACATCTAAAGCACTTGCCTCAGCTTTTTTTGTAAGAGGTTCTGTGACTGATCTTATCAACAGAAGCATCTATGTCTATGGGAGAAGAGCTGGGAACGTCCTCTCAAAGAGAAAAGTTGTTTTTTTTTTTTCTCTTAGGGGGTATGGAGCAAATAGAAGAGTAAGAAAAATGACATTTGGAGCAATAAAGTAAGCATTTTACTTAGAACCGCATAGTATAGGTACTGTTTTTACATTGGACTCCAGTTATAACAGAATAGATGGTCTTCTCTGTTCACTGGGGAGGTATCTTGCAATTCCTTCGTGTTTCTTAGACCGCTCCCATTTGCTGCTGCTGTTCAGTTTTTGCAGGCAAATTTTCAAGAGGTTGTTTTTATATATGCTACTGCTAGGCCAGGCATTGATTTGTACAGGAAAAATTATTTCATTCATGTTCTGTGGAAGTGAGCTGGGTGGAGTGACTGCTCTACCTACAGAAGAGGTTTTAGGTTTTATGCTGCCTTTTTTTTTTTTTTTTTTATGGGCATATTTGTTTTATGTTAGATCTCTGGAACTGTCTCAAAATGATTAGTCCCATTGAAAACTGTACATTTTATTTCACTTAATGAAAGTTTTTTATAGAACTCAATAGAGCACAGGCTGTTGGGCTACCATTGATAACTTCAGTTGGTGCTTTTATTGTCTACTGCTCCATTCCAGGAGACACTTGATTTGTCTTGCCTGTTTTCAAGAATTATTAGTACTGGCTATAGTTACTCAAATCTTTTGATTAGCTAGAGACTTAATAAAGCTGTTTATACCCTATTTTTTATGGACAGCTTCAGCTCTAGAAATTGCTTTACTAATTGATTTCAGGATGGATTTACTTGTGGCTGAGGAATTAATGTCTATAGTGGCTCTTATATGACAAATTCTTTCCAATAGCTATATTGTGCTTGGACTTCACTCTTAATTTTAAGAAAAAAAATAATATGCTTGGCATAACTAACCACAGTTGAGGTTTTTCTTAAAAAAATATGGTTCTAGCAGTATTTTTGTAACTTTATGTTGCTATTATTCAAATCTTTCTCTAATGCTGGACTGTGTATGAGCTAAATTAAACTGTGCAGAGCGGACGGCTAGGTATAAGGAAGAAATGTTTTACGATGAGGGTGGTGAAACACTGGAAGAGGTTGCCCAGAGAGGTGGTGGATGCCCCATCCCTGGGAACATTCCAGGTCAGGTTGGACGGGGCTCTGAGCAACCTGATCTAGTGGAAGATGTCCCTGCTCATGGCAGGGGGGTTGGACGAGGTGACCTCTAAAGGTCCCTTCCAACCTAAACCATTTGGTGATTCTATGAACGGGTCCTGCTAGTTTGCACATGCTTATAATTTCATTGACTGCTGCAGAGGGAAGGTGTTCAGACAGCTATGTATCACCTCATGTGTCATTCTGCCTTTCTTTGTTTTCTCTACAGCAGCAGTAACATTGGGATGTCCCTGATCTTGCAGCCTGTAGTGACCATAGGAGGCTGCTTTTCTACTAGCATTGGTTTGCTGGCATCGTGGCTCAAAGGGCAGCTTGTTCTCCTGTGGCTCTCTGCTTTCTTCCCTGCCTGCTGACACCTTTTCTGATGGTGTCTTTGCTTTTTCTGGAGTCACCATGCAGGAATAAGCAGCTGCACGTGCAGCCTACAAATACTGTTTAACACTGGCTGAGATTGTAGATCCATTTGCAGCAGCCCTCTGTGATAGCTTAAAGGCTTCACTGTCTTTGTCCAGTGCCTGGGTCCCAGGTTGTTTTTTTTGCCAACCATCTGTTTCTCCTAAATTAGCGGTTTTCATCCCTTGCTCTTGTGTTACAGAAATACACCTGTGCCTCTGGGCTCCTGCTGCTCGTCAGAGCTCAGCATCTCCGGGAGGCTGCTGGGATTTGCGTGGGAGGTTTTGACGCACTATAGTGCATTTGCTGCACATCTGCAGTTGCACATCTGCAGTTGCAGATCTTCCTCCCTCTAATAGACATAGGTCAAGTATCGAGCTGTGGTCAGTCCCATACCTCTTAGTTTGCCCTGGGCCAACAAAAATCTCACTGCTAACATGTCAGGCAGACTGCTGGGATTCTTGGTCTTTTATTAATCTTCAAGAAGACTTGTGGCATGTAGGAATGCCAGTTCGTTCCCTCGGTGCTTTCCTGGAGGGCATTTGTAAGGTCAGGTTCAGAGGTTAGCCTGAGGTCTAAAATGGGACAGAGATATAACACAGGTGCTCGTCTGAGGGTGGTGGACCAGGTTATAATGGCTACAAAGCTCCCTCGATCCCTAAATTTTCAGTAATAGGGTGATCTTGGCTAGGGAAATTTGGAATTATCTGCATGTGTGAGGCTGTCTTGCCAGGTGGAATCTCAAATCTGTTGTCATCCAGAGAGGGGGGGAAGGAGGACCTAAATTTTACCAAAGTCCCTGAAATGGCCTAACCTGTTTAAAAAGCATCTGAACATACTTTTATGGCACAGGTTTTGTCTCCCAGGCTGAATTCAGTCCTGGATGCTGCTTCTAGGGGATATTTAGAGGGGCTGGCAGCTGCTTGTGTTGCTGGTCTTTTGGTTATAAAGACACGAACAGTCCCATAAGCAGCACCCAGGCTCACCTTTTTTAAAAAGGTCCAAGTGCTGGGTTAGAGCTGGGCTCCCACCTGCTCAAAGACCCTCAAACGAATCTGCAAAACAGCAGAAGCAGAAAGGACAGCATCTGATCTGAATGTTTGTGGTTGCATAGTCTCTTTGGATTTTAAATCTTCAAGTCCTTTGGGTCTGTGATTTTTAAACCGATCATGTGAAATGACTTTAGAACGAGGAAGCCTTTCTGTCAGGCTTGTTTTGGAGAGGTTTTGGAAAAGGTTCGCAAGAAAAGTCCTCTTTCGGGCAATTGGCCCCTGAAGGACTTGGAGGAGGCATAAAGTGGCAGCGTCCTCCTCGCACCTTATGCATCTTAGAAACCAACCCCCAGGGAGAACGTCAGCAAGAGGGTTCTCAGCTTCCCGTGACTAACTCTGATGATGCCTCATGAGGTTTCTCATGAGCCACTGAAAACCCATGTGAAGATCCCTGTCTGACACCCAAGAAACATCAAGGGGAGCCTTTGACTTGTTCATTGCTCATGAGTTGATGCAAGGGAACTGCTCCCCTAGGAAAGGCAGAGAAAGAACTGCAGTAGCTGCCACCTGCAGTAAATGTTTATCTCATTCTTTTACATGAAGTTTTCCTATTTCCCACTGGATGCACGTAGGGATTCAGACCTGCTATCCTGCATTCAGCAGGAGAGAGATCTTCTATTTGTAAGACAGAAAATTATGCAAGGAAAAGAAAAATGTTTGATCATTGCTGGCTAGTCACTTTTCTAGTCTGATTAAAGCATATATATTCATATATTCATTGTCTTGGCACTTAATGAGAAGTCAGGAGATGGCACCAAAAATAGTATGCACTTTGTAAGAATATTTACCTGTGTATGTTGTAGCTGTTAAAGGGATTAAGAGGGTTAGACATTGACACAAGAAAGGAAGAGATCAGTCTGTTTATTCCACTTTCAAATATACATGTTCTTAATTTGAAGTGCAGCTCTTGATGTAGTTCTTACATTATTTATTGTTGTTAGATACCAATGCCTTCTCAGCATATTTATTTTGTTAAATTGTATGTCTGAAATTAAATACAGCCTCTTGTCAGCTTTAATGTTCTTCTGCCTATTCTTATAATTATTATTGATAAGAGGTGACTTTGAAGTTAACAGCCTGTGGATTGATAAGGCAGGCATTATTATGTTACCTGAGTGCTTTTTGGAAAGCTTAGCTCAAGGGCAAATCATCTTTCCTCCGGAGCGTGGGATGCTGAATCCCCAGCCTGCAGACTGCTACTGAAGGTGGTGTTTGTGGCTGTGGTGTGCTTGGCTGGTATCTGAAAAAAACACCCCAAACCTGTACACTTGTGGACATTTGAAATCAGTAAGCGTGGCGGTTTTTGGGGGTGCACAGGGGGGTGCCTCCTGTGCTTATTTTTGAGTCACCGGAGGGTTTCTGCTCCTTTTGTTTCTGCTCTTCTCTCCGGCTCTCTGATGCTCTTCTCTTCATTCTCAGGTAGTAGATCCGGTTGGCTTCTGGGTAGGTGACTTTGCAGAGGGGAATTTTGTAGATGGCTGGGTTGTCTGAATTTATCAGCAAAAAGAGAAGTGCGGAGAAGCAAAAAGGCCAGGTGCAGAGTGGCAGCCCAAGCTGGAAGGGGAAAGGACAGACAAACAGGTGCCTTTTGGTACCTCTTTTTGCGTGTTCCCTTTGCTTACTTCTGCCCGTTGCTAAACTCTTGCACTTGAGAAGCTGGAGAGCCTGTCCTTACCGTGAGGACAGTGTGAAATGGAACGCATCTTCCTGACCCCCCCCATACAGGATCCCCCATTTGGATCCAGAGGAGGATGCCCAGATGCAGGTGGCTACGTGGTGGGGGCTACATGTGAGCTAGGTTTCTGCTGGGCACTGGAGGTCTGGGAAGCTCCTCGGCTACCAAATGTCAATTCAGCTGCTCACACAGAGGTATCTAGTTTATCTGAAATGTATGGGGCTACGTAAGGCATCCTGCGCTGGGGACCTCAGTCCTTTTGGAGATGCTGCTGTTGGTGCTGAATGGTACTTGGCAGCAATATTGAAGCAACTGAGTCAGGCTCCAGAGCTCTGCTGACTGTAATGAAAGCCAAGACACCCAGCTCACACATAGGCATTTAAATTCCCTAATAAATGAGCCAAATCCTACCCTCACTGTCCTTTAAGATATAATGTACTCAGAGTACTGTTCACACATATTCGCCATCCTCAGTGCCCATGTGTTACTGGCATTGCATCCAACCCGCAGTCCTGCTCTGTGATCCCCACCTCTTGACCTGACTTGGGGTCTGCCAAAAACAAGATTACAGGGAGAAAAAGTAGATGTCCTTTTTTCTGATGCATCCCAAAAGCAGGTGTGCTTAACAAAGCAACCCATCTGCAGGGATCTACATGGTACTGAGTGGATGCCAGATGAATACATTTAATGCATGAAGCTGCTAGGTCTAAATTTGTTTTCTTTTAAGTTACTAAATCAATTTTATTAGAAGTATGGTTTTGCTTTAATCCCTCAGATCTTAAGGAAGAAACAAAGCTTGGCATTTCTGGCTTCACCTCATTCTTGATCTGTCCAGATATGACGATTATTTATTTAAGAGAACAGTCTCCCCTGCATTTTAGTTCTCATATCCAGATCAAACTTAAATAATATCTGTGGGTAGGGTGGGAGAATGACCTTGGAAGAAGTAAGTAAAAATTTAGACCATTGGGAATTGTTCAAAAATATTGCCTGCAACTAAGTATTGCATCTCAAACCATATGCTGTTGCTGGAATTCACATATACATGCACAATCCCACTGTGGATAACATGCTCCAAAGGCCTTTGAAATCTTATTATAGCTATAGAGTCTGCAAGGGCACAATTAAACTGACACAGAATTTGTACAAGACCTGCCACTGGCTACTACTTTTTCTCTTCAGTGCTGTCAAAACTGATGGAGATTTTTGGGGCATTTCCTTAGTATTGTATCATAACAAATCAAAATACAGTTAAAACAAACAAGCAAACAATCCCACAAAAAAACCCCCAAACCCCAAACTTACCACAGATAGGGCATTAGCAAAAGCTGCTCCGGAGTAGGCACAAAATAATGCTGAGAAAAGAAGACCAAAGACAGCTCAAGGTGAGGAAAGTCTTGCTCATCTCTCTAAAGAAATTATCAGAAATAGTAATACTGTCCAAAGGCACCGTGAAATATCCTCCCAGCTACATGATGTGAGGATTAATGTTAAAATTCAACAATTAGTTAAAATGCCCCGGTGCTGCCTCTGGCCACGTGGACTACATTTGGTCCTACCTGCTCTGTAGAGATGGCTGGTGAACGAAGAACGTGGTTTTGTCAAGAGTAGCTGATGGTGGTATTTCTTTTATCAATTGGCACAGCTTGACCTGCGTGCAGTGGGGGATTACAGAAATTCTCCACCAGTGCCCGTCCTTTGGCTTCAAACCGCAAGCAGTTAGCAGTGACCCTCCTGGCCCCAGGATGACAGAGGTGGCAAAGCAGGAGGTAAGGCACCCAAGGGCAAAGTCAAGGAAGGGAAAACTACTGAGCAATCCAGAAACCGTGCTCAGGACAGAAAACTATGGAAATGCAAATAGTTGGAGGCTGGGTGAATCTTTATGGGAATTTTATATATGCTACACCGTTCTTAAACTCTTCCCGTAGAGTCTGGGTTTGGCTGCTGTTGGAGACGGGGGTCTTTGGGTAGATGGATTTTAAACTGACCTTGTGCAACAGCTCTTTTCTCCTGACACACTTCCTCTAATGATATATATAGTTACAAAAAGGCTGCTTCTGTGAATCTGTTGAGTTGCTAATTTGTTAAACTTCTGCTCATGGCATAGCTTGTGCTCCTTTCACAAACGGTACTTCCACCGTCTCCAGATGTTTTTAAGTTATCGGGGCCTAAAGGCCCTTCTCTCTGCAGTTGCATCTTGCACGTCCAAGCTCAACTCATGCCATCACAGAAATAGCTCGTGCGTAGTACCTAGTTTTGCAGCAGAACGGCAGCTGACTCTAAAACCTGTACGACTCGTAGACTGCCTGGCTGCATAAATTTTTGTCTTCCCTTTTTGTAAAAGATACATACCACAGGCAAGTGACAGCAAATGAGTCTGCCAGGTCAGGGCGTAGAACATGCCCCCCATCGCAATGCAGGCGAGCGCGCAGTTGTAATTGTGTAAGCCAAGGTAGACGCTGTCAAATGGTGATGCAATGCTCAGCGCTGCAAGACAAAAGGCAAGGCTGTGAGGTCAGGTATGAGAGGTATCTGCAGGAGGACCCGTCACTTGCTGGGAATCCGTCATCTCTTCCCAATGACATCTAGACAAATTTAACTGTATTTGCGCTTGCGTAACATGGACATGCAGAAAAAAGGATGAAATCAAATGAATGAAGCTCATTATTTCACAGCTCTGATAATGCCCCTAGGGTTGGAACTTGGCCCAGTCTCAAACATTTCTTTCAGGCAAAACTTTCTGCATATGCACTTGAGTGTGTTGTAGTTAGTTCCCCAGCTGACGAGGTGAAGGATCCAGCCAGAATGTAGGAGGACCTTCTCACCTGAGTGTCCTTCTTGCAGAAAGCTGTGCTCACGTGTACTGTTTAAACCTCATACATACCCTGATCTTGTATATCAGAGGCACAGCTGAGAGTCTTCTGTGGGAGTAAGCAGAGTTTTCCATCTCTTCCTAGTGACCTTTGCTAGATGTTGTCTAGTTACTAGAGGTGGTCGCTCCATCAGTGCTGTGCAAATTGTCCACTGGGATGGGAGCTGAGGGTCTGCTCCAAATCTCACCTCACAGGTACTTCTGCAGGATTTCTCATAGGCTTCAGGATTACCAGTAAAAAGGAGAGCACAATATGTAGTGCACAGGGCACCTTCATGTCACTCTTAAGATTAATACATTTCCTGCTATAATATCCTCATTTGTCTTCTGTTTCATCACCATGCTTATCCCCAGATACTTTCCCCTGACCTTTCTCTTCTAGATTAAATGTCAGACCTGTACAAAACTTGCCAAATGCTCTTAGCCATACAAATTGTGGATAGTTTTGTTTAAAAACACCAATAGGAAGCAGCTCACATCTTGTACAAAGTGCTTCAGAGCACAGAGAACTTATTGTTGGGTGACTGTGCCTTTTCCAAGGTTGTTGTCTCAGACTACACTTATTCCACCATTTTTTTTTTTATTACAATCGGTCACATAAGTGGCATTAATCTTGTTTAACTTCAAGGGTCAGATTCATCTCTCTTAAGATTGTTTCTCTGGTTAGTGGAGAGACAGGCCATTTTGAGTGGCATTCATTTAGCTATTTTTACAAATCTGCAGCAGGATAAAGTGAACTGCATCCTAGAAAAGTCTGTTTCTTTTCATTGACTGATCAGCTCTGAGGCAGACATCTGCTTGTGGTGGTAATTTAAAACACTTGTGGTGGCAAAAGATCAGTTCTGAGACTATTTATCTGGTTTTCTTTATAATCATCTCCATGGGATTCATCACATCCAATGGCAGGAGGGTTAAGCAAGGTAGAATAAACCACCTGCCCGAGTTAAAAATCCAGTAACAAATTTGAAGCTTAAAGAAAATTTGCTTCTGTTCTTGCCTTCACCATGTTTTGTGACCTTTAGTAAGATGTTCCAAATTTAGAGACAGTTTCAAAAATGAGAGTGTTTTCCCAAGTACATCCAAGCCCGTGCAACTGTAAAGTCCAGACAGAGTCATATAATGTCTTGAGTCAAGATACCTTAGTTACAAAAATGACTGGTAAATATTTCTTACCTGCAAACATCCCCACCGTCGATCCAATTGCAGCATGTAAACAAATAAGTGGGGAGGAGATAAGTAAAGCAACAAGGATGATGCCTCCAGTCCAGGGGTTTTCACAACCATACACTTGACCAACGCCGGCTGGGATGGATTGTAAGAGCTGCAGCAGCCGGTAGAAAAGGGCATGTTATTTTATCTTTGTACTCAGAAGGACACGGCAGTTATTTTGTCCAAGCTATTGGGTGAAAAGGAAAGGAAGGAACCCTGGCTCTGAGTTGGACTGCTGGGTAAATGTGGGCACTCATGCCCTTCAAACCAGAGTTAGTTCACTGTTTAGTTTGAACTTTATCAGTCCAAGATGGACTTTTATTTCTTTTGGGATGGTAGTATGGTGGATGGGGTGTTGGGGATTGTTTTCTTTTTTTTGGGGGTGGGGGGGGGGTGACTTTAGTGGGGGAGAAAAACGGTAACATTCCTGGCTGTACATATCATATAGCCATTCTGCCCCACGTTAATTGTTATCCAGAGCTGAATGCCTTCATGCTCACCTTTTTAATAAGATAACATAAACCTGTTGGTGTGAAGCTTACCAATGGCACATTGATTGCAGACCAGGTGATATTGGGGACTGAAGCTACAGGCTTGATGAGGGTTGTAGGGAAGAAGGGGTTGTAGTGTCCTGTGGCTGCCAAGTACAAAGTCACCGCAATATTGAAGGGCAGAGTGAAAACAGGAAGGTCCCATTTACTGAAGATGGATCCCAAAGCACTGGACAGGATTGGACTGAGAACAGGAGAAGACACACAAGTATAACTTGTTCATAACAATTATAGTGGTGAAACAGATCTACCACTTTGGTCACAAGCTCGGGTATATGCAAGCCAATGCCATTCCTTTTCGAAACATCAGGTACTGAATACCTTAATATATTCGTCTGCATCAGACAAATAGTTGCAGAATGCTGTTCATCTTTTTGCAACGACTGTCACATCCATTCACGGATGGTATAAACTCCGCACCCTTCTCTCAGGAGAGGTGGCTGGTGTGCAAGCGCCCTGCTAGCTATGCTGAGCTCAGGGAATCAGTGAAGAAATGCATCCAGCACAGCATTTAGGCACGGATGGAGAAAGGTAATCTGGCTTCTTATTTGGTAGAAAAATCTAACAAGAAAGAGAAGAGCAAATTTTGGGAATGCCACATGAAGAACTGTGGAGAAGTTTAGATGGTTTGAAAAAGCTGCTGTCTTGAGGAGGCAAGAGGGAGCTGGAAATTACCTAATTTGCTTTTTTATTTATTTATTTAAATAGCTTGAAGGATATCAGAAGATGGTTCTGGAAAAGAAATAAAGCAGAGGAGGTGATCAAAGAGGATGGAAAATCTTCCATTAAGATGGAAAATATTTACTATGTTCGACACTATTTTGGGGGAAGGAGGACTCCTTAGGACATATGGAGCCTGACAGAGTGTAAGACGAAGTGACCACTCTAAGAGAGGTGTGAAGGGTGTTGTGCCAGGCATGACCCAGACCTTGGTTGATGTTTCTGCTTATGTCAATGAGACTGAAGTTGCTGTGTGCTGCCCAGGTACCACCCAAAATCATACGGCATTTTCTGAAAACTGAGCTTAGTTCTTAAGAAACGTGATTGAGTATATTTAGCACGTAAAGTATTTGGGGTGACCCTCAAAATATTTAGAGACTGAACACTAAAAAGCATGCAAACCTTGAGATACCATGACTTTTCCCAAAGTTCTTGGCTGTAGAACCTGGGATATAAACTTCGCCAGATTTGCTTTCCTCAGGACATTTCCAGACTGCCTTATTTCCACTTAAAGTGAGTGTCCTGCATGAATGACTTTGTGGGAGCATATTGGCAAGATAATATCTGTTTTTTATGGGGCCCACAAAGCTTGTGGAAGAGAGTGAATGGCCAGGTCCTGTCCTTGATGGAATTGGCCTGTGTTCTGCTGCTTCCAGCTGAGCTTTTCTGATATAAGTGAGCTCTTATGGTCAACCTCCAAGTAGCAGTGGACATCACAAAGTTTACAAAAATTCAGTTTAAAGACTTGAATTTTTCAAGAAGCTGCATTTGAGTCCTAGAGGGTCATTAAGCTGGTTCTAATAAAGAAACCCCACCCAAACTATGTGGCATTTCAAAAGCAACATCTTCAGTCCTGTTGTGTAGATACTATCAGTGAAAAAAATGCTTTGTTTTCCCTGTATAATCTCAGATGAAGCCTATTCTTTTATGACAAATTTGGTTCCCAGAGCAGTTTACAGATTTCCTTGCTTGTAGCTGTAGGAAAAAAAATCAGCACTTCAGTGCAAACGGTGTCCTAATTTCTGTGCTGAAATACAAAGCTTCTGCCAGTTATATATCTTGTCAGAACAAAAGGAAACAATTAAAGAAATGCTGACTTCCAAAGCTGAAATTCAAAGTATCAGTTGAAAAAATCACTGAAACGTCTAATTTAAAAATCTTTCAGCTCTACCCTTGAGTCTTGTGAACTAAAAGAATGAAGAAAAGTTTGAACAAAAGGCCCCAAGGAATTCTGGCAGACAAGACAAACTAAACATTCTTGCAACATGTCCTGGGTTTTGAGAGGTTGCTGCAAAATGACCTTTGCTGAGAGTGACTAAAGAAATAAAATATGAAAAAGATCTGATCTTAAAAGCAGTGAAATGCAATAATGACTTGCATCTTATCACTAACAGTGATTAAAATGTGACTCTTGAATTAATTTCAGTTAAGGCTGTTAAATAGATTCTGCAGTGCTGTTAGGGTCCATATTTAGAAATGGTAAATTTAATCCTGAAAGGACGTTGTCTGGCATTCGGAGATACTTGGAGGAATTAATTTTGCTCACGACTGGTTGCGTATCTGAGAAGGGGAATATTGAATTCAGCCCGAGGGAGAGCACCGGGTCAGTTCAGCGCCTGGCTGAGGAAGAACCGTTGCGGTGCTGGGCACGATGACATCCACCCTGAATGTGTCCTGCCGATGAGGGCCATTCGCAGAGCGTTGAATTGGGGCTGCTGCTTTGTCTGTGTGCTATAATCAGTGCTTGCGCACTCAACCTCCTACCAACGTGCCTCGCAAGCTCTGTGCCTCAATGAATATCTCTTCCCAGTGCCACCGTGGCTGGAGCTGCTGGTGTAGGGGACTGGGCAGAGGGGACTTCCAATGTGTTTTAAGCTGTATGTAGCAGGACTCCTCATTCTCTGAGAATTGTCCCTAGGAGGAGAAGTGGCACTTACCAGGCCATTGATGTAACAGCCACAGGAGGAAGAAGCCACCAGAAGTAATCCCCTTTGTCAGAGAAGACGGCCATAAGGAGTCCCACCAAGATCCCGTTATAGCCGTGCAGCCCAGCTGCAACGGCTGATCTGTGACGGAAAGAAATGTTTGCAAGGTAGCAAGCTGTGCTGAAGGTGGCCTGTCACAGGGACCCACTGAAATTCAATTTATAAGTGTCCTGCTCCTGGTGAAAGGAACGTAGGGGAGGGAGGGATGAACAAGTGGTGAGGTTGCTGCCGTATTGCATCGCACTGGCGTGTGGAAGGGGAGAGTTTGGAGATTGTTGGATGATGATGAGCTGGGGTGGTCCTTGTGACCCAAAGGACCTGCGTGGTTGTGACAGTGGCTATCCAAGAGAGATAACAGTCTGCTCTCAAAAAGACAGCCTACTATGGGGACAGGCCAGCTCTTGACCACAGCTCTGTCCTCACCTAACTGCTTCCAAACCACCCATAAGGAAAGCCAATCTGCTGTCTCTAATGTACTCAGATGCGGGGCTATGACCCGTCAGAGGGTTCCCGATATCATAACGATCAATTTTTATTAAGTGCCCGAACGTGAGGTACCACCTACCTGTCCTGACTGAGGGCCAGCGCAGTTAACGTCGACACGGTCGTTCCAGTACAGCCTGTGAGCAGGCACCAGGGGCTCTGGATGAAAAGCCCCACTAAAATAATGAGCCCGCTGAGAGGGTTGTTGACAAACATCACCTGAGAGGTGCCTCGCAAGATCCAGTCCACCAGCTGAACCATTAGGGGCTTATCTGGAGGAGACCAAATAACAACGTTGGCAATAAGGCATCATTTCAGCAAAGCGTGCTCATCTCTACAAGTCGCTTTCTGGCCACAGAACTGAGGCGATGTATCAACGGGACTGTAAAACCGGTCTCTGATTTATTGCTGTCTGAGCATATTTTGCATCTGGCACTTGAAAAGCTAATAGGGATGGACTGGGCACTGCTATAAAGTTCACGGAGGGATTAATAAAAAAGTGGTTTATTTATGGTGGTCAAAGAATAGTCTTTCTTGCATGGTAGATTGCTTAAGATTCTGCTATAAATTTAATGAGAAGATAGTCCCTTTTTGGTGTATTATTCAGATGCAGAGAGCAACTTAGGCAAAGACTGAAACTAGTTTGTACGTGGATAGGGAAATATGAAAAGGAAAACTTTTGCTGTTTCAGTGACCCAGAACATGGAGGTATACTGTATATAGGAGATGGGGTCAAACTGTCAAAGGTGTCTAAAAAAGTACTTTGGGAACCGAAGAACCTAAATTAAGAGACTAGTTATTATAGCTTCGACTGTACTCAGGGGAAAGAGGCATTTCCAAAGGACAAAGAGCCATTGCTCTTCAGAGAAGACTGTTGAACTTGGACAGAGCAAACGGGCACCAAGTTGGGGTACCTCAGGTGAGTGCAGGGGGGAGGTGGGATGCGTGGGGGGCTGAGGGCAGCCTCTCTGAGGGCATCTATGTACAGTGCTCCTAGTGATGTCCGTGGGCAGAGGAGGGTCTTTAGCACTGCAATAACTTTTTGCTGCTGGCTCTTCTGCTGCAAATTGACTTCAGGTCTTTTTCTGCCACGTTTCTGGGAAAGGTGTAACCGTTTCTGTACTGCTGTGCATTATTCAGCATGATGCAAGGAGAATAAATGAGAAAGAGGGGCTGCTTATGCGTACAATATGTATATGCATATGTCTGTGCAATATGTATATGCGGCTTTTGACTTCTTAAATATTTAAAATTAATTCAATTAGTTTAGATTGTTAATTAGACACAGCATAAAGTACCAGACTACTTTTTGAATCTGGGCAATGACATATTCCTAAAAACTCCCCTCTCGCCCACTCCCTCCCTGTGTTGTATTTACAGTCGAGGCTCAGGTTTTGCTTTCTGATGAGAGTAGCTTAAACAGAGGATCTCTGAAGGGCCAAGTACCACGCTGCATCTCTTCAGCATCCCTGGGAGAGCCCTCCCAAGAGGCTGGAGTGCAAGTTGAGGGATGGCTTCACGAGCATCCCTCAGGCTGTGCATTGTTGGGGAGCCAGGCAGTTACAATCAGGGAGGAATGAGTTCCTTAGAGAAAAATAATCAGGCTTTTCTGGAATAATGATTACTAATATTTGGTGTTGAGCTATGAAATATATCAGCAATGGTCTTGGCTTTAGACACAAGTATTAACTGTAAGTATTGAAATATAACCAGTGGGCAGCGGCCAAAGCTTTTCAGGACATTCAATAAGAAAACATGGACCACTAGAGTAAAGAGAAAGCAGGAGGAGATGATTCCCTGCAGCTGGGGACCACACTGCCAGCCTGCTGAGCTCCCTGGCTGGAGACACCTCAGCTCACGTCCTCCACCAACGATAGCCACTGCACAGCCTGGCTGTACACGGCCGTATCTTATTTCTCTCCTGTTGCTGGAGTTGTACTGCTAATGAACCTAGCCTTGACAGAGGACCCACAGTCTTACAAAGCCTCTCAAAGCCCCAGATCCCTAATAATTCCGGGTAACGTGGACCATCTGCTCGTGTATTGTTCCTGTCTGGACAGTAAACCTTTGAGATCAGTACTTGCTTTGTATTTTATAGCGACATAACAGCCACAGTGCTTATTGCTCCCCCAAGGCTGGTAATACAAGAGCCTTTGCCCACACAATCAAGAGTCAAGTCCCCATCGTCAGCCCACACGCGGACGAGGAGACAGTCGCTAATCTAAAGCACTTACAAACAAGACTAAATCCCCAGCCCTGTCGTGTGATTCTGGGCACCGCTATAAGGAACGTGATGCTAATGACACGTAACTGATTAAGTGCAAAAGATGTGTTTTGCCTGTGCTGAATTATGCCTGCAGCCATGGTAATGGCAAGAGGATGCAGTGAGATCCCCTTCCCGAGGGTAAAATGATTTGGGTGAAGAGACCAGAAGTTTGCAATGAGCTTGGACCATGCCACCTCTGCTCTGCCTCAGGGATGAAATGGCCCCTCGTCTCATGCCCCAGCACTGAAAGTACTGTTGGCAATACAGATGTTCCCAGCTTGCTCTTTCTAGCCAGAGAGCCCCAAACACATCCCTCTGCTCACTTTTCATCCACTCTCCATATTCTTTCATTTCTCCTGTGAGATACTCGAAAACTTGGTGGATGCGATTTCTGCTTCTCCCCAGCAGGTCCTGGGCTCTTGGCTTCTGCTCCGCATACAACTGCCTCTCGCCGGGATGTTCAGCCACAACGATCTCTCCAAGCTCCATCTCTTTTGGGTGGTGGGAAGCGTTAACTGTAAATCACAAAGCCCTCCTGTTAGAAAACCTTTTGGGTTGTGCCCTGGCAACTTTCTGCTGTATTTTAAAGCCCCGTGGTGATACCCTTTTTCAAAGATGGAATGTTTCATGGAGAAGGGACCTGCCTGAACCACTGCTGAGAGCGGTGTGCGCTGCTGCCCACGGCAGTGGTTTCTCCTCTTGGGGATGAGGACCAGGCAATGACCCACTACTGTCATGGAGCTGTGGCACAGAGCTGCAGGGGCAAAAAGGGATGTGGCATAGGTGCCCTGAAGCATCCCACCCTCACTCCAGCTCCTGCTGCAGCGTGTGACAAGCTGCTGGTTGGACTGGGGACATAACATTTGCCAAGTACCTGCCTGCTGACCAGTGCTGCTTGGCCAAGTATAGCTGCTGTTGCAGCTACTGAGGAGGGAGACTGCTGATGTCTAACTAGTAGTGAGCCAGAGGGAAGAAACGCAAATTGCCAGTACAGTAGCAGACAGCAGGAGACACAAAAATACTAGAGGAGAGGCTAAAGCCTGTATCCCTTTTGATGTTTTGAGCTGGTGCCTTCATATATCCCAGCAAATCTATGGCCTTTCCATGCTCCTCATTCCACATCTGCCTTTGATAGACCAAGAGAAAACTGGGGTAGCATCAAAGTACTGCACAGAAATCAGCATCCACATGTGGCTTTAGACAAAGATAAGCACCTTGGCTCAGGGCTGTGTGCTTTTTAGTTAGCAGGTGAATATCCAGCAGGAGTATGGGTTTATTCATCTCACAATTGCAGTTGCAGGGCTCTGTTCATTAAAAAGTCCATTAAGATATAAACCCTTAAGAGCATATACACTGCATCGCACCCTAGTGAGCTACACTGCAGGTTACATCTGCAAAAATGCCACCCTGCTTTCTGAAGGAGTCTGGCATTGGCTGGTCTGTGGGTTTGCTCTAGTGCTTTTTTGGAGACCTGTGGCTGGGTTTCTAGGTGTTGCCCAGAAGTGGACTGTGTTGTGAAGTGCTTGCCCCCTGTTTTGTGGAATATGGGCACCACCTTCTGGTGGGAGCCTGTTTTTTGGTAGCTCAAACAGGCTGGCTGTTAGTATTAAAGCCTTTAGCAGCAGAAGGACAGGCTGGAAAGGGATGCCTGGCTGGAGGGAAGGCTGTTTTGCAGGGACAAACACTGACAGGCAGCTAGCAAAAATATCTGTGGCTTGGAACGCACTGAGAAGAGGATCCTTGAACATCAAAAGATGGTTTTTTACCTCACCCCTGGCAGCACAACGCTAAGTGCAGCCCTGCAAATGCATCGTGCAGAGCCTGTTGTCTAGTGCTTTGGCTCTCTCTGCCGGCAGCTCGTCCCTACGGCAGCAAGGAGGTTGTAGGGAGGTGGGTACCGGTGTCTTCTATCGAGTAACTAGTGATAGGATGAGATGAAATGGCCTCAAGTTGCACCAGGGGAGGTTTAGATTGGATATTAGAAAAAAATTCTTTACTGAAAGGGTTGTCAGGCATTGGAACAGGCTGCCCAGGGAAGCGGTGGAGTCACCATCCCCGGAGGTGTTCAAAAAACACGTAGACGTGGCACTTCAGGACATGGTTAGTGGTTTGGTGGGCACAGTGGTGTTGAGTTGATGGTTGGACTTGATGATCTTAAAGGTCTTTTCCAAACTAAACGATTCTATGATTCTAAGAGTCTTGGTGATGAATGATTCTATGAGTCTTTGTGATGACCTTCGGGCACCGGCATCAGCCTGGGGCTGGATGTACTGGCAAGCGATGTTGTTAAATGTTACTGTAAAAACTAAACCTAAGCATCCCTCAGTTTGCTTGATCCTAAGGGGGGGAGGAGGATTATAGAAGGTATTGAGTGGTCTAAAGCAATAAATGTGCTTGTGCAAGGAATAGACACCCCCAAAACCTTGCTCCTGGGCTCGTGAGAAAGGAGGTTCCCAGGTTCTGCCCAGCTACACTCAGTGCAGGAGCAAGCAAGGAGCAAAAGAAGAAGGAGGGTGTGGGTTTATTGTCCCTCTTCTTTTTTTGCTATTGGTAATCTGATTCTGGCCAGAAGCTGGGTCCAATCCCTGGTTTCAGCTTAAGGCAGCCTTGGTGACTGTCATTTGTGGTTAGTTCCTTGTAGCCAGCCAGGAGGACATTGGTGTAGGGAACACTGAGCAGGAGTCCCCTTTCTCCTCCTACATGTCTTCTAGGCTGAGGGAATTTGCATCCCTCTGAGGTAGAAAGAGGCCAGGTCTTACTGGAAAACCAGATATTTGTGCCTGAATACATCCCATAAACACTAGGCTGTGTAAGATGCGTTGTTGCCCTGGGCTTCCTGGTAGTCAGTGTACCTTTGAGCACCTTCAGATGGAAGTCAACCTATTTCAGCTCAGAACTGCGCTCTGAAAGTTCCTGTTCTTCCCATTAACAGCTCAACCTGGGTGCTCCAGTCAAACACCCAATGTTTTTGGGGAGGGACACAGGGTCTGAGGTCAACAGCACAAGCAGAGAAGAGACTCCAGAGTAGTGCCAGGCTAGCACCTGGCTGTCACAGAGGTTGCTTTCCCACCAGAGCTTAATATTCATAGTTAGCAGGTGTGGCTGATATCAGAGATATTCAACATTGCCTATTTTATTTATTTGCTCATATTCCTTCCAGAAGACTTCTCCAAAGAGTTTCAGAAGATTGAGATGGGCTCAGACAGCTGCAGTGAATCCACATAAAGGAGACGGGAGCATCTCTTAGGATCTTGAAGTCTTGGGGACGCATCAGTAAAGAAAGGTTAGTGTCCCCTTTGCTGTCAACAATATCCACCACCAGCAAGCGAGTGCAGCTGTTACCAGCAGGGAGAATAAATGCTGAGTGGTTGTGTCTATGTCTTCACAGCACCTGAAAATCTCACGCTCATTTTAAACCACACCAGGAAAAATTACTGTGGGGTTTTACAAAGCAGAAGCATCACTGCAGAGCTTCTAAAGCCTGTATTTACAAGACTGCACTGCTCAATTCCCTCTGAAATTGAGACGTGGGACCTGTATATTTTTAAAATTCTTGTCCGTGCTCACATAATTTAACCATTAGGGGCTAAGTGCAAAGTAGTCATATGAGAGCCCTTTGCAGTCAATAGAGAGAGAGGCTAGTATCTCCAGAGAGTGATTGATGTCCCTTTTCTTACATACCTATCTGAGATGTGAAAAAAAAGGGTGTCTGTCTCTCCCTTTCCACTGGCTGCAGAGGGAGCCTGGTTGCTGAGTTTTTAAAGGGCTACTTTCAGGCAAGAGAAATTCCAGCCTAAGAGATTTTGCCAAGGTCAACCTTGAAGTTTATGGAAGTGGGATCTGGAGTCCCAGGCTAGTGCATTAAATCACTGAGCCATCTGTAACAGGCCTGTAATCTGCATCAAGAAGGGCATCAAAGCTCTGGGGCTAAGAAAAATTACAGTCTCTTCCTATGATTCCTGTTTGCTGTCTCCCTACGGATCAGAAGGGAACTAAATCTCTGCTTGGAAGGGAGCACACTCACCCACCTCAGAAGGAAGGGCAACCTGGGACATGACTGGAAGAGACGGCTGAAAAATTACCAATTTTGGGGGGAAAGGAGTAGTGCAAAACAGAGATATGGAGATGCTGAAATCCTCTACACTTCTGCAGCAGTGAACTGTGGGGCTTTGAAGCAGAGTGGCCCAAGGGGTTGCAGCAGCTAGGGAAAATCCTGGAAGGCTGTGATGGGCACAGTGATCCCCGCAGGAGCATCTCCCTGGAAAAAATGTTTCTTTGCAGTGAGCACCTGTCAGTCGATAGGCTTGTGCTCAGTGATACAGGCTCCATGAATAATAGAGAAATCATTTGAACAATTAGCTAATTAGGGCTAATGAGAGCCTGAATCACTTATGGCATACCTAGGGCTGATGGGGAATTCCTTGAGAAAAGAGCCTTTTATCAGCAAATACTGATTCATCAGTGTGGTAATGAGCTGTCCTGCTTTTTATGAACATTTATCAGACTTCAGGGTAATGCCCAGTGTTAGGGCTTATCTCTAGACCTACCTGTGCCTGCTCATTCCCAAACAGACAGCTGTTGTGGAATGCTTTTGAGGTGCAACATGCTGTTAGCCTTGTATTTTTAAGCCTCTCAGAGTAAGCACTGTGTTTCTCTTTGCCTTGTGCTGCTAGAGAAAACGTTCACAGTGTAGCACCATCACACAGCCTGCAGTGATCTGGTGGCCCCACGAAAAAAACAAACACAAGTGGGCTGTGAACAGCGTGATGGTGCATGACCAGGGTGATGGGTGATGTGTAACACTAGAGCCAACTTTTCTACAGGGCTGCTGTTTGTGTCGGGAGCTTAGCCTTGTGCTAAGATACCTGAAGCCAAGCCTGGGCAATCGCTCTTTCCTCCTCCACGCTGAAAGCATAGAGGTGATCAGAAAAGTGTTGACTTCAAGGGACATGGCCTCACGAGGGCCTTTGAAAGAAACAGTTTGTAAAAGCACATTGCTCTCATAAGAAACCATAAAGAAATAGAAAATAAATACAGTGCACAGCTAGAGGGCAAAACTTTGGGATGGTGACAGAATGCTTGGCTGAGTCGTAATGACTTTACCAAGCAAAGCTCTACCAGGGAGCAACCTGTGACATCGAAAACAAATGAACAAAGCAAGGCATTTCAGAACAGTCACTGAGGTTGAAGGCAACACAATTGCAGAGACTAGGTATGAAACACTTAGCCACAGACCTTTAAAGTAAAAAAAACCCCCCATAATAATAAAAAAAAATCCACTCAAAAGGAAAAAAATGCTCAATTAAACTTGTTTCCTATCACAGGTGTTAAATGAAGGCACGTTCCAGAGCAGCTCTGTCATATCTGTACAAACACAATTACCGTGTGATAGTTAGTAATCAGGATAGTTTAACTTATGGGGCTAAATATGACTCTTACGTCCTTATTTAGATACTTGGCTTTTACGATGTGGTCTTGGAGCCTTTCTGTGTCTTCCTTTCCCTGTCTATGTAGTACGTAATGCAATACTTCGCTTTGCTCCAAGGCAATACTTTTCTTCACTACTTCTTCTTTTCTCTCTGCTGCAGCAGTATCTCCCAATCTGCCAAATGGAGGCACATAGGTTATTTAATGGATTGTCCTACTGTCTTGGGTAGAAGTTGTGCTGATACCATTTGTATATGGATTGTACGTATGTGTGTGTATGTAACTGTGGAGAAGGAGGGTTTGACTTCCTTACCATGGGTCTCCTGAATGATGTCTATAGAGAGGGATTCCTCTTGACTCCCTGTAGCCATTTAAAGGCCTATAGTTTTGGCACTCTCTATGGTCAACATAGCCTGATCGGTATCATCTCTGGGCAATTCACCCAGGTGTGTCAGACATCATCCTTGGGATGGGATGGATTTCCTTCCAGAGGGGTCTGTCTCATCCCTTTAGTGGCACAGAGAGGCTAAGATGGAGCTCATGAGTCTGCCTGTGGGTATCTCCAGTGTGAGTGTCTGTATCTGAGGAGCTTGCCTTGACTTCCAGTGAAGAGCTGGTCAATATATGGATCTAGAGCATGATTCATCTCCTCCCATCCTACACAGATGAATCATGTCCTAAACTCTGTTGCATTTGCTGTCTATAATGGGAAAGACAGACAGCTCAGATACACACAGCTGCACTGCATATATGTAGGGAGAGGGGCGATGAGTCTCAGCTAAGTGACTATCCCAAGGTCATTCAGGAAATCTGTAGCTGACTGGGGTATCAAACAAGGACACGTCAGTGTTTGAACCAAGTGCCTAATAGATGAAGAATTTTCAAAATGTCAACTGTTTTTTTATATAATAAAAGTAGTCAGACCAGGTAGATATTTTAAGACACAAAAATCCTGTTTTCCTGCATATGGTTTCAGTTATAAAACCAGAGGGGAAAACAAATAGAGAAAATATGAAATATAAAAACCATCGCTTCTAAACAGAATGTTTTTCAAAGGTTTCCATGAGGTGTTGGCTGCTCAGCAAAGCAGACTGTAAAACAACTTTACAAGCCACATTTATTCTAAGAGCTCCACTTATTGAAGTACAATTCAAACTCTTGTTCTGCCAGCCAGCCAAATTCCATAAATTAAACACTTGTCCAATAACACATACCTCTCCACTTGGATTCTCTGTTTCTTTTTGGCTTTGTGTGTCTGTGTGTGTGTGTCTCTCTCTTTTTCTCTCTTTTAAAAAAAAAACCTTTGCAAATGGAAACAAAAAAGGTTTGCTTGTTTTAGGAATGGATTTAAGAAATACTAGTAAAAGTAAAAATAAGGAGAGGAAAAAGAGAACAGGTCAACTTTTTAGTCCAGCTGACTAAAATAAGATCTTCGTTCCATCATTTTGCGTCTTGGTGACACTGATTTAAAGCTAAGTCTAAATCCACAGTGCGAAGCTGCATGATGTCAAACATCTAACTGAAGTAGTGCCTCATCTCTGTTACAATGCACTGGGCATTGGGTGTTCAGAGGAACCAGCAAGGTGACCTGGGAGCCGAGAAGGGAGGTGGGACCTGTGCCCTGCCTTCAGAGAGAACCCAATTTCCCTCCATCCCCTAGAGTGTTACGGCCTTACAAGAGAAGGGACAGAAGAGGTGTGAGCCATTTTCGGATGGTCACCCTGTCTGACCTGGAGCAGGAATGGGTCCACGGATATTCCAAGGAAAAGCCCTGCCAGTAGTGCTCCTGGGCTCACCTTGTCTTCCCTTTCCCACCTTCTTTCCTGTTTCTCTCTGCCATCACCCCGACCCCCCTGCAGCTCTCGCTGCTCTTTCGGTTCGGTCTAGAGCCTCACATCCAGGCTGTGTCAAAATCTTGCAGGTTCTTTCTGTGTGATGTCTTTTGAAACCTGATTTTCTTATTCATCCAAGAAGCTATAACCTTCACCTAAGCTCTCGTCATATCACTTCTCCTTTAGCACAGGACCATCTGTCCTTCTGATCTTGACAGTCATTCCAGCCATCTTCCCCACTTTCAGGTTGACATGACCTTCTGTCTTTCTCCTTCACATTGACCGTGAGCTGCATGTCTTCACTTTCAGAGCCAGTCACTGCTGTGCCTCATCAGGAGGAAAAAATTAATTTCTACGTTCACCTGACCCATAGCGCTGCCTCCATTTGCCAGAAATATTTTTAAAGATGCTCTCCTGTGGTACAAAGCTTAGATGTCCTAACATGAGCTCCAATGAAATTAATGCTTCCTTTAATCCAGAGAGTAGCAAGGTGGCAATAATACAGCAAGGAACTGGACAATATCTCTGCTTTCTTGTTAATTCACAGTGGAAACTTGGGGAAGTCAGCTACTGAACGTCTCTCATCAATTCAGAGGTGACCTCTTAAATGAGAATAATCCTTTTTACTCACTATAGTGATTCAGACACTTACTCTGTAAGGCTTGAGTGTGACAGACATGGGCAGTCAAATGTGAATCAGGTTGGAGCAGCTAGAGAAATTACTGTTCTTTGTGGGAAGTTACCTTCTGCCTGACTGAGATACCGAAACTGATGGGTGTGAAAGAGAGGACAGGGAAGGAAACGTGCTTTTAGGACACTTTAGTGTGGAAGAATTTAATTTAGCTCCTGCTGAAGGTGCTTTTAGGCAGTGTATTTGTGTTGCAGTAAGGTTGGAGCAGCTCTTGTGGTCAGTCCCAAAGGCTAGGCACTGACCAAAAGACAGTGGGGACATCAACTCCCTCCGAGGGGTGGTGGTTGAGGATGATGATTACTTCTTAAACTGCCCACCTGATCTGCAAGAGGTCAAAAAGGGCTTTGAACAAGGAATTTTTCTAGTTTCTCCGTGTGGCTGCTTAGGTGATGCCATGTGGTGGTCTCGCTCCCTGGAGCACCAAGGTAGGGTTGGAGCATCCCTCTCTCCGTGCTCCAAGTCCAAAAACCTAATGTAGACGTACACTGAGAAACCTTGTCTATGCTATGCAGAGCTATTTGGTTGCTCAACCTGTAAACTCTTCTTCTGGGATTGGATACCCTGTACAAGCCATGGGGGTTTGGCAAAACCCCTTCATTTTGGTGTGAAATACATTGCCAGTTTTGCTAGCTTAGCTTAACAAAGCTTTGCCTGTAAAGGTTTTAACTGCAGTAACAATCACACGGTGTCTGCTATTCCTGGGCTGACCCAGCTGAATACTGGACTGTCTTTAACAATGCACGGTAAACCACAGACTGTAAAGTGCTAGGTGCTGTTCGCAATGAATAAAAATGTCAGATCTTGGCCAATATTTGGTTAAATCTTGAAACAAAACATACAGCATTTTAATAGGGTAACCGTAAAGGCATTTCTCCATATAGTTCACATTGCTTGCTCTTTAATAGAAAGTTAATGGGGATTTTTCTTTTTTAGATAGCAACAATTTATCGTGTGTTTCCCTGGTAACTACAACACTGCGAACCTTCCTTGAAAACTCCGTTGGGATTCCTGCAATGTTAGTGAGCATAATGAATGGTAAATGTAAAGCAAACCCATTGAATCACTTTATTTTAAATTCTGGCAGAGACATAATTTCCCACAGTTCATAAACATTTACAAAAAAGGAGTTTACGTGTAGAAAAACAGTTGTTTTTATCACTCAGATCAAAGAACACGTTTATCTGGATGTACGGATGCATTTTCAGTCAGCTTTTGAGAAACTCAGGTGACAATCTTTAAGAAGCTTCACAGACTTAATACTGAACCTTTGAAGTCTGCAGCTTTGCTCACCTGAAAATACAGACTTCACTTCTGCTCTCTGTTCTGCATGAGCCTGAAGTTTGCACTTCAAAGATTATAGACGACAGGCCAAATTTCCCAAGTTTCTAACAGCACTGGGACTTACTGACTAGAATAAAATGAAAAAGTAGGGCACGTTGCAGGATACAGGCGTTTTGTATCTGCACCCACGTCGCAATCTCGGTGCTCGTGTGCCAGATGAATGGCACTTGCCCACTGGAGAAATGGCCTTACGCCTTTTGGAAATGCAAAGGAGGGATTCCCCCTGATGTTAATGACCTTTTCGTCAGACCTTGAGATGGAAGCAGCAGAGAGGAGGGAGAGCAGCAGATAACAGCTCTGTAGCTGCTGAGACTCCTGGCAGACCCTGGCACTGCTCCATGGCCTGGGCTTCCTTTTCTTGCAGCAGCTCAAGCCTAGAATTTACTTGATGGAGTCTGGTTTTCATCTCAGGTTTTATTCCGCTGTAGTTAATAGAATAACACTAATCTAAGTGAGAGAAGGGTCATACCCATCAACCTCAGTGGAGCTGCTCTGGATTTGTGCTGTTGTACGTAAAAGCTGTTTCTGGCACTGGTTGCGAGTCGGGGCTTGTTTACTGCAGGAGCGAGCGAGGTTGCTGCATGCTACCGAATCGGTGCGCATCCCAGGGCAGGTCTGCACCACCTTCCGCTCGTGACTACATCTGGATGTCACATCTGCATTGCAAGGCATATATCTATAGCCTGAGAGCTTCACGAAGGACTGGAGTGCTATATTGTGGAGGATTTTGAAAGGGTGTGCAGAACAGCCCTCCTCCTTTACAAAAATCTCTAACAAGAAAAATTTAAAACGGCTATTATTTTTTAAATTTGGATCTTTCAAAATACTTAGTTTTCCTTTAATCTTAAAAAAAAAAAAGCAATATCGCATATCTGCAATACCAACTTACAGATAAAACAAAGTGTGGTTTCAAAATGGAAAACTAGAACATTAGAAGCTGAGTAGCACTAAAGATTTTCAGGAGAAAAACCACCCTCTCCTGAGATTTCCACGTTTCTGTGAATTTCTTGGGTTTGTGGCTACATTTTTCCCCTCTGGTGCTTTGTTACTGTGCTGTGAGAACTGTAATATCATATAACTGAAACATCAAATACCTCCTGCCATCAGAAGACATCTCTGGCATATTTTGGTGGCCAATATGTTTGTGTTCAAGCAGGATGCTCAAATCATACACAGAGTTGTGACAAGAATCTAATAAGGTTGAAAGCACGTGAAACTTGATTAAATAATGTTTCTAATTAGAAGAGGGTATTACTTATCAGAAATTCAAAAAGTTTTTAAATTAAATTTGAGGACTAAGGGGATCAGATGACATGCACAAATTAGTTTAATCCTAATTCTAATATGAGTGGGGGCACGTGGTCCAGGAACTCTGACTGCTGTGGCAAAGCTATTAAATGGGGAATTTGTGCAGGGAGGCAAAGGAAATTTTTGCTCTCCCAGCAGAAATGCCAGGGAAATTGTTCCCTGGGCAGGTCAGAAGATATTTTGCGAGGACCTTTTCTGAAAGGCACTGCGAGGTGCTGGGCTAACCTCCCATCCCTAATACTGAAAGGTGAAAGTACAAGTGTGCAATTGTGCATTCTCCTGGCATGCTTATGGGTTGGGCAGGATTCATTTTGGGGGGGATCCCTAGGACGTGTTCACGCTGGAGGCTGTGTTGCACAGCTCAGCAGACCTCTTGTAGCTTCGGTGAGCATCACCAAGCTCGCTCTAATGCAGGCTGGAGCTGTGGTGGCTCTGTTCACGTTGGGACTTGTTTCCTTTCTTACAACTTCCACCTCCGTTTCTCTGATGGCTGCATCCCAGCCCGATTTCTTGGTTCTTTGTGCCTTCCTGCACTGCCTAGACCTGGATAGGCAGTACCTAAGGGTCTGTCATAGTTAAGGTCTTGGGTAAAGGATCTTTCCCAGGTGACCCACTCTGGGCACCATGATATAAACGTGCCCTGTGCGTTCGGTGGGCAATGGGGACATTGCTGGCTCATGCTGAGGCTGCCTTGAGTTGCGTCAAGCGTTGTCTGAGGTTCAGCCTTCCCCACGGATGCAGGTGATATTATCTCTTGGTTCCCAACATGCTCCTGGTCAAGGACTTCGACTAACACCAGAATCTGCCTCTTGTTTTCTGGAGACTGACTGAGTTATGGACTTAGAAATAGGGTCAGGGTTAAGATTTATGAAATTCAACACAGCACGTCCCAGTTTATTGATTTATTTTTCATGCAGAGGGCATTTTTTACCTGTTTCTCTTGGCTGTGGTGGGACCTGGGGCCAGTGGATGCCTAGTCCATAGCTAACATTAGGAGTGGTGTTAGTGCCTATGGTACAAGGGATAAATGAGACTAAGGTCTGTGCCACAATATATTTTAGCTGAAACATTGATGCTTGTTAGGAAAGGGAAGGGAGAGAAAAAAGAAAGAGCATTTTGCCAGACCTCCTTCTGCGTTTCATTTGCAAGTGTGAGTACTGTAAATAGCCCAGACAAGGGTTGGACATGTGTCCAGGTTGGGCTTCCAGAGAAGAAAGATTGGAGAGCCAGGATTAGCTCAATGTTCAACTCATCCAGAGGCAAGGGACGGAGGGAGTGGGAGTTAGTTTAGAGTTAGGGTCTGTGAAACAGGGAAGCAGAGCCAAAGTCATAGCTAGTTTCTGCAATTCACACTTAGTTATTCAAGTGGAAAGAGGTGGAAATGTGGTATTGGTGTCTCTGTGTGATGTATCCCCAATTTCATCCTGTGTGTGTGAGTAACACTGGGTTCACTCGCAGAACTTGGTGAGTGAGCCAGTTTGGGGCTCACCTTTAGGCTGAGCAGCGTGTATTGCCTGAGGTTTAAAGTTAGTTACAGGTACAGAAGTGATTTGGAATAACATGGAGACAGGTGTTGGGAATTTAAAATTTAAATCTATTTGTTAAAGTTTTATTTTAAATTTAAAAAATATTGATGTTCACGATTTCTACCTTTTTTTAAAAAAATGCTGTATTCCTAATTTTTGGTTAGCAGTATGAGCATATAAGAAGCTAGTGTTCAGGTGGGGTTATGATCATGAAAAGAATTGCTGCAGAATGATGGTTAGGGTTGAATTTTGTTGACCCTGTGGAGGAAAGCTGTATGTTTCTCTCAGCTGATTTGGTTGCGTTATTCTGAATTTTTGCTCAATATGTATTCTTGGCGCAGGCTGGGCTTAGACTAGGGATAGCCTCTATGAAACCGGTGACTACAGAGCTACAGTTATTTTCAAATTTGCAGGTTCTGTGATGGAGAACATTGATATCACTTTATTTGAATATCTTAAGCTCAAGTTTCTTGTGGTGCTTTATCCCTTTCTCATTCCCTATATTATTGCTCAAGTTACTTTTACAGGACTTGAAAGACGCATTGCAGACCCAAGCTTACAGCTCAACTTTGGCATGTTGGTGAAGGAAAATATAGAGTTTGCATCAGCTTGTTTTATTCACAGTTAAATTTTCACTCGGAGAAATATGCCTTATCTATCGCCAAGGTTAGGTTTAGCGCTAGGTTCTACTGTAATGCTCAAACTGCAACATTTTGTTTCAATGAAGGCTTCCAGTTATGCGGAGGAAACATCTAACTAGCGTCAGCTTATTTAAATGCTGTACTCTTAGGCTCGTGTGGCCTTGAGTGCCTTCTCAATGACCAGTGCTTGGGTAATATAGGGTTTATGAGACTAAAGGATGCATAACGAGGCTTATGATATAAATTTTCCAGTTGTACTAAGTCCAGTGCAAAGGTTGGGATTAGTTTGGAGGGTCATGAAAAGTTGAATCGGAAAGCCAGGAGTTTGACTGAGGTTTGCCAGCTGCAAAGAGAAGAGCCGAGGGCTGCTTCCACTTGCTTTGAATGCCTTAGTCTGAACGCCTCATCTGGAGCCAAAGTCGGGGTTAGACTTGGGGTCAAGATGCACCCGGGGGTCCTTGTTATGGACCAAAATACCTCTCCACGAGGCTGCTCTGGGATTTCCTGTGTTTCTAGGAAGAGCTGAAAAGCTATGGTGACACAGTCAATGAAAGAAACACACTATAAATAACGTCGCCCTTGATATCAGCTATGTCACCTCAGAGCCACGGTTTATGTTTTCCATGGCTACAGTATAAGCAAAATCCCATGGCTGATCCCCATGCCCCATCAGGAGTAAATCCTGCTTTCTAGGCAGGGTGCTGTGAGTTTTCATCCCTGTCCCTTCCCCTTTTGCCATTAGGGATGATAAAGCCGAAGCTACCTTAGAAGGTACCAGAGAGATTTTAGTAAAGATTTTAGAGCATCTTGGCTCAAAAAATTAATGAAAGAGTAATGTATCACTTCGTTTTGTGCTATAAGAAAGGAAAAGGTTAGATCTCTCTCTCTCTGGATATAGAAGAATAATTTTTGAGAGAAAGATGCATTTTATTGCTAAAAAAGCAGTTTCAGGTCACTCCACATCTAGCAATAACAGCTGTATTTAGCAGAGTACTTTGTCAGAAGAAAATAAAAAAAGATCAAATGCAGGGAGGGAAAATCAAAGAGTTACAGTCAGGATGTTTTAAAGCCTAGTTTAGCTAAATTCAGCGATAATTTTTCAAAGGAGAAAAATACCGCAATAAAACATTTATTGTGTTTTTGTGCTTGTTTTCATTCCTTTGAGAAAAATGAAACAGCTTAAGACTCATCCAATTCTAATTTTTTTTTTAGCTTTTCAGTTCAAGCATTAAAACAAAAAAATCAGTTATTCACATAGTTCTCACTATAGTTTATACTATAGGAAAAAGTTGTAAGATAGCTTTTTGTTTGGCCTGACCCAGTACCATTCAAGAAGGCATCATTTGGTTTAAATGGACATTGGCAAGGTCCTTAGTAAGTATGTGAATGATTAAAGAAAATCAGATATTTAGAAATTAAATGGGGGAAAAAAAAAAGATCTGAGTGTGAAAAGCCCTAAAAAAGACATGTGTGAGAACTAATTCAACTGCATGGCTTGTGCTCAGACCCATTTGGTGGAGAATTGTTGAGGCCTGAGGCACAAAGAAAGATGTTTGGGCAGCAGAAGCCAACTTGGAGGCTGTGAAGTGATTTGTTTCTATTTCCTTGTATCAATTCGAACAGTCAAATCAGCTTTACAGCTCTGAAATAAACACAGTTGGGAGTTTATGTGAGTTCAGGATGGTGTAATCTGTATGTTTTGGACATGGTAGGGGAAGGAGAAGAAACATTTGCAGCCAATTTGCCAACATGTTCCTCATTTGACATATCAACAAGTTGGTTGAGGTAATGGGAGAGATAAGTATTTAAAGTTGTAAATGCTTCAGAAGCTGAGAATCTGGAAAAGGGAATTAGTTTTGAAGTTCAGCAGTCATTTATAGCCAGATACATGGGATGGTGTGAGGGGACTTTGGGCATTGCTGTGCCTGCCTTGTAAATACCTTGACTTACACTGGAGCTTACTGTCCTGAGACATGCAGCCAGGCGATGACCTGGGGAAAGAGACCTTTGACTTGTCGGAGAATGGACGTGCACAAGGCAGAGGGCAAGCGAGAATCCGTCTCAAGCAGAAATGTTTGTCCTGCGGATTGCATTCAGCCTGCCAAAATATTCATCCAACCTGGCAGCTGCCTCTCCCTGACTCCCGTCCCAGGGCACAGGCAACGAGCTGCAGCTGGACGAGCTGCTCCAGCTCTGCTGACAGCTGGCTGCTGCCTGTTGTTGTCCTAGGATAAGACCTGCTCAGAAAATACTTCTGCTACGTGGCTTTCCAGCCAAAGACGGAAGAATGCCTTGTTTGTTAGCTGAGCTGAAAATGAGGGAGATGGAGGGAAGAATGATGTTATCACACCTGCATTAAGTTGATGCTTTCCTGCAGAAATGTGGGTGCCTGAGGACTCTGGGACCCACAGGGCTGCTCGAAGCTCAGGATCTGTCCAAAGCTCCAGGGTTTGCTGTGACTTAAAGATGTTAAGTCCCTGTTCAGGCCCCGGTGAAGTCAGAGGACACGTGGATTGCTCTGTGGTCCTCTGTGGCTCAGCTACTAGAACAGGCCACCTACTGAGCTGAAGCTTTTGGCTTTTCATCAGTTTTAAAAACTAATTGATATGAATCATGATAATGATCGGTTTGTAGGTCTTGCCTTTAGCAATCAACAAAGCTGCTTACAGAATTGCAATCTTTATATGACTGCGGATATCTCAGCCGTGTCACTGAACTCAAGGGCAGCGAAACCTTCAGGGATTTATTAGTACAGAGCTGCTTTCCCTGCTTCTGAAAGCCTCTTCATATTTTCTGCAGCGTATACCTTCTTTTATTTCTGGACTTTCTGATCATGGCTCTTCCATTGCCTAAGGCCTCAGTCGGCTCTAGAAATAGCCCTGTCCTAGACTTGGAAAGGTGTGTGAAGTGCCTTGTTTTCTGTTTTACAGGTGGGGGGCCTGAGAGTGAGACCATTGAAGGCTGTCAGGTTTACCTGTGATTATGGAAATATCTGTAATCACACATCTTAACAGTCAGTGTGATTTCCTAATCTGTGTGTGTGCAGTCTGAGGTCTGTTGAAGGCAGCAGGAGGCAGGGAGGCTTCACAACAGGGAAAATCAAGCCGTACATCTCTGGGTAGACGTAAGGACCAAATGCTCCAACTTCGACCTACCCACTTCAATATCTCCGTGATTCAGTTCTTCCCTCTGCAGTGAAGCAGCAATCACACTGCTGGGAGCTCGGGACGGGACCTCAGGGAGGGAGTCGAGGGATTAAAGAGCTTTTCAACCCTTTGCCTCTGTCCCGGCAACCCCCTCCCAGCACCCCGGGAGGTGCCTCCTGCCTGGCATCGTGCGGATGGCGCGATTCCCGTTGGACATCCCAACAGGGACTCCGCTCTGGGACATCATCGCATCGAGCTGGAGGGTCGGGCTCGCGGTACGAGCTGCCATAGCTAAACCCTCTGCCGTGGGCAGTCCTACCGGGAGTGGGCTGATGAAGGGCAGTCCTTTCCTCTCTACCAGCTTAGACTGGGATCCAGACGCCTTTTTCTCCATCGTTACCAGCTATTGGTCTGGGAGCATACTTTGGCCATAATCCCTGTCCATTCTGCAAGACTGCTCCTGTATTTATTGCTTATTTCTGAATCATGGCTAAAGTACCTGATGAAATTTAGAGAGGTCGGCACAGATAAGTGTCCCACAAAAGCCCTGTTTCAGAAACTTAAGTGGGTTTAAGTATCCAAGCAGTCTCATGTAAAAAACAGTTCCTGGGATTTCAGTGTTGCTACTGGTAAAATGAGTTTCAGGTCTTTATTATGCTATCAAAATGCTTGAATCACCACTTGAACTAAATGAAAGCTTACTGTGTGTGCATATAATTGTTTTTTTTTGCTACCTATTACTTGATTGGGGTTGGGTAAGGTTAGCAAAAGAATTAAATTAATTTTCTTTGAGAGTTATGCATTATGAAGTAAGAGGTATAAAAGTTACATTGCACACGGCAAGTGTCTCGAGGGTTTGGTTTATAGACTTGTTTATATTTTTATTTTAATGATTATTACTTTCTCCGTGTCATTTCCACTTTTGCATCTCCACATTCATTATGTTTTTATTATCTCTTTTGTAAAATCAATGGCTGCAAACCAGAGAATTTTGTTCTTGAAATAAATAGATCCAAATATATCTATCCATAAATTAAATGTTGTGGCTGTGAGAGGGACTTTTCCGAAGTCACTAAGCTTAAACTGAAGCCAATTAATAGCTGACCTTTCATTTTTATGGACCATGGAGTGCAGCACATCCATCTGACTTGGCAGATTTGAAATTATCCAAGCAATAGCTGAACTGCATTGAAAAATACATTAGTAAAATTAGTGCTCATGAAAGGCAACAGATCAACAGCCTTAGAAATCACATCCTCGCAAGCTAGATGTAAACCCCACTGAAGTCAATTATAAGTCTTTCTCTTGACTTCAGTGGGTTCTGGATGAGGGCCTTTGTCCCCGGAGCACATACAGCCTTTTCAGGGGCTGTGCAAATTTCAGCCGGTGGTTATCACTGTGGACCCCAACTGCTGCATGTTCCCAAACACGCTGTGAGACCTGGGGGTGGAAAGTGCCGTCACGGAGCAAGAGAAATCTGTTTACAAAAACCAGCAAGATGAAGTGATGAGAAGACAAAACGAGAGGACAAAAAGGAGTCGTCGGGTGACCTGACGGCCACGGCCTATGAAAAAGAAAACGCGGCCTTAGCTGGCATGTGTCCAAACACAGTCACCCGTGCCAGTGTTAGGGAAATTTTGTGCCTGGTCAAACAGCTATGGATACTTATTATTGCTCCTATCACAATGAGATTCACTGGCTAGAGAGACAAACGGAGTGAGGAACTTGTGTTTATGAACAACTCTGTCATTTGGTGGCTGTTGTACCACTGGTAAAAGAGGGATTTCTATTTTTTTAATTGTCGGAGAAAGTCCTGTCAATGTCTAGCTGAAGTGGGCTTGAGCTAGTCAAAGCAGGAAAAGCCCAAAGCTTCTGTTTGAGCTGTACCATCGCACCTAGGCAGGTAATTGATCTAAACATGAGGGTTTGTGGCGATGCAGAGTCCGCTCTATCCTGGATATCTACTACATCCAAAGAGGGTTGGGCTGGGACAAGAGAGGAACACAGTACAAGCCCTGTGGGAGCTCAGCTCACAGTGAAGATGGGAATGAATCCGCTATGAGGGACAGCCACTGGCTGTTCCTTCATCTGTCTCTAGTCCCTCCACACTTACATGCTCTTCTTTGCTCATGAAGACCTGCAGCTCCTTCCTCAACTAAATATTGGATTGAAATTTCTACCTCTGTGAACCATTGGCAAAGATAAGATGGTCAGATTCCCTCTTCACACAAGAGGTGAGTTTGGGCTACATGACTTTGCTTTATCGTTTCACGAACGCCAGTGTTGACTGACGTTATGGGTATGTTCATTCTGTTATTTTCAATTATTTGTGGAGTCTGCTAAATGCTTCGGGAGGTTTGAGATGTCTCACCAGGGACAGGTGACTTTTCTGGTGTGCCGAAGAGACGTTCAAGTCTGAGTTCCTTTTGAAAGGATGCCTGTCAGGGAAACGTGGTGGTCCTGCCCCTCTCCTCTCTGTCCTGCTCTCGGTTCTAGAGCGGGCTCCATTTCGAACACGGAGCAACACCAGCCTTTTGTACTTTGTAAGCAGTGTAAATGTTATATGTAAAAGAGTAACTTCTAAACAGAAAGTATAATCAGGATAATCTTAGAATATATTTAGCATATGCCATCTTACCTGAAGCGCTCTCTTTAAGCATAGGAGCAGTCTCTTTAGATAGTATGGCAAGAAATATCTCGGCCAGAAGTAGCCTGGATGCAATAGTGCAGAGCTCTGGGCAGGTTTACTCTTCTGAGAGATGAAAAAGGAGACGAAAGCTTATTCTTATTAGGAATCTTTCAAAGAACCAAGTAAAGAGTGTGTCTATTTGCAGAAATAGGAGTTTAACTTGCATATCTTCAATACAAGTGTGCATACTGTTTGTAAAATTAACCAGTACTTTTCAGCTATATGTGGCCTCTGTTCTTCATCAAAACATTTTTTTGGTGTGTATAGATTATGGTTTTAATAACCTTTATTTTCTTCGTATCATTTTGGTGTTCTGAAATATATCTCTATGTATTTTTCCTTTGGCCCTAAAACTAAAAAACCCCACTATATATACACCTCTAGTCCTGGGTCATCAAGTCCACCTCCTGGTTGCCACCAGGTAATCCATCTTATAACCCTATACGCAGACCCATCTTTCTGCATCTGAGAACCAGCTAGGTTTCTCCTTGGGTGTTTCCATGGAAAGGCTGCTCTAGAGCTTTGTCAAATTTGATATTAATCTGTTCCTTCCTATTTTCTCTTGGTCTGTCTGCCAGTCTTCTCCAGGCTCGCTGGGAAAATAGGGTGGTGGTGGTGGTGAGAATAATTGCTTTGTTAGAAATAAGTGAACTGAATGAAATTAGCCCAGTGCCCAGTGGTCTGAACAGTGAAAAAGTAGCACTTGGTAATGATCAGGCTCCTGGTGCGTTGAACTCTTGCACCTGACCAGTACTACCTTGTATTGTGCTTGTGTTTTCCCATCTTTTTGTCTGTATCAGTCTTTTCTCTTGTTTCATGTTTCAACCGAAAACTATTTTGGAGCAGGACCATCTTTTTGGGTTGAGTATGCACAACATCTGGACCAGTGGGATTTATGATTAAGGCTTCCATAAGGAACACAATATGAATAATAAGAATATTATGAATAACACTAGAGAATATAGTCAGGCTTGCCATACAATATCTGACACAAATCCTATATCTAAAAATAGAACGCCACAAGCAAGAGAGATGTTCAAATTAATTTGAAGTGTTTTTTTTTTTTTTTTTTGTCACTGGGATTTGCAAGTGGACAGGGAACTATATTTCAACAAACTGGCATTTCCACTTAGAAATTTTCTAAATGGGATTTTTAGGAAATAACTGTTGAACTATGTCCATCCCTGCTACTGCGTAGTGAACCCTGCCCCTGCTGCATATTAAGCAGGATGCCAGTAACGATGTGGTCGTTTTGAATTGTCTTGCTGGAGTTTTGCCTGAGGAAGCAGGGAAGGCTTTAGGATCTAGCTCCTTGTGTGGCGGACAAAATATTTCATTACATTTAAGCAATGAGCACTATGTTCCTTTTTAACAGTCCTATTGTTGTTGGAGAGGGAGGAGAGAGATTGTTGTCCAAAAGCCCCTTAAATGGAATTTGAAGTAATGAATAGCTGTGGTTATTGGAAGTGAGAATTTATGGAGGCATTGGCCATTGCTGCCAATCCTAATAAGTGTTTCGCCAGGGAGTGTTATTTGCACGATGGTAACATTTTGTGTGTTGATCATGGAGCTGGATGAACTGGAAGATGCTGCATGAACACAGAACCAAATATCATTCCTTCTCCAAAGAGTTTACAGTCAAAGTGTATTAAGGTCAGTTACCATATGTGGCTATGTAAAGCTAGATAGGGGACCGAAAAGAAGGATGGTCTGTTGACAGCCCAATGGTCCATGTGAAATAAATTAAGAGTTCAACTGAGGGAAGTGGTTTGGTAATTTTTTTTTTTTTTTTTAAATTACTAACTGTAGGTACTATTAAATCTGGAGCTCTGTTCTGAATGGAGGACTGTTCATTCCTCCTTATTTTTGCCTTTGTAGTGTTCTGAAATTAAAAGAAAAAAGCAGCCCAGGAAGGACTGTAAACACCTGTAAAAGCTTCATGATCTTCTACTTACTTGGAAATACTAGTCAAGTAAAGAGTAGGCTCTTCTCAAGAAGAAATGTCCTGGATCGGTGAGTAACTAAGGAGAAATGTGATCATCTGATGGGCCTGACCAGGGGGTAACCAGACAGAAAGGATGAGACTGCCAAAAGGAAGTATCTCATCAGCCTATTCAGAGATGGGAAGAAGAAACAAGCGATCATCTTTTCAGAGGTAAATAGGATCCTGGTTTTGCAAAAGGACTTCAGTCCAAGTTCAAACCATGCAGAGAGAGTGAGAAAGCTGGGGCACAGAAGCGCGTAATGCCATTCTTTTATGAGGGCTTTCTGTTTATTTTGTTGTATAAATAAAGAGAAGTAGGGTTAGAGACCTTTGCAAGGTCTATGGATTGTGTTCCTGGCCTCGATGGTGCCTCTGGAAGCAATCTCTAAATCCATGCTCATGAGACTCTGATCTGAGACAGGGTATGCTCACACGGTTGAGGAATTTGGGAGCGCTTGTGCTGCATAGCAGGTTGTGACATCTTGGTTAGAGGTGGTAACGAGTGCTGTTAGGAACCTGACATGTTCTCTCCTGTCTCGGGAGGCTTTGGAAGGACAGGGACCCAAATGGATGCACGTTGGTCACTGTCACCAAAGGGAGCCCTGCCAAGGATGTAGCCACTGGTGTGTCCCTGTCAAAAGGGTCGTGCACCCTGCGTTGATGGCTGTTATCAGCAAGGGCCAGGGTAGGAGTGGGAAGGTTAGGAAGAAGCCAAGGGTATCCCAGATTTTCTTTTCTCTTATCTTGCTCACTGGATATCCAGTAAAATATTCCCAGACCATTTTTGTTTGTTCTCTTTGAACAGCCATCCTTGCCAAAATGCAGAGAGCAGTGAATATATGCATCTTGTAGCTGCCACTTTATATATCAAATTAGTAAAGCTTAATAAGTCCCCCATTATTGTGTTGCACTATGGAGAATACAGGTGCTATTCTGCATAAAATTTTCAGACAACACAGCAGGAGTTGCACTTTAAGCCTAACTGGCACGCACTTAGTTATCTAATTTTTGCACGTTAATCCTCTCAAGATGTCTGTTAACATAAACCTCATTAATTAATGTTCCTTTGGCATCTGCAAATGTATGATTCAGTGTTTTAAAGGAAATTGGAAGACCACAGAGTATTGTATTATGAATCGTAATATCGATAACATTTAAAGACATGTAAAGTAACTTAGCTGAAGCCTTGACATTGGTGGCACATGATGCAGAAATATACCACCCTGTAACCTCTAATTAACAAAAAAGAAGGTCTTATCTCTGCTATCTCCATTTTTGTTTATGTTCTTAGACAATCACAGCTGTAGTAACGCTTTGGCAACTGTCTTCATTTCAATGTGTTTTCTTAAGGAAAAAATGGGATTCTCACCCAAAATAAATGTCTAAAAAGACATGGAGATCTGAATGAGAGGCACTAGACTTCCTTTTTAGTCAATGTAGGCACACAGGCAGCTGCAGAAGGTAATTCATCTGATCACAACCTAAGAGAATTCACATCTAACCCCTATGCAAACAACAGTGTTGTAACAAGCTCAAGTTCAAAACGCTATTTATAAAAAAAAAAGTGAGTACCTAAGGGACTTGTGGCATTCCTTTGCCCTTCTTATTTTGAATGGGAAATAGCAGACAGCCTATTGTCTCTGTTTTGGCATATCTGAGGCCAGAAAATGTGTCAAACATGCACTGTGGTCCTGAAATTTAAGCCTTTGTTTCCAGTCCAAAGAGATCTGGGATTTTTAAGTAAATGAGCAAACTTCTGGATATTTCTTTTGCAAAGCAACTTCCAGTTTTGAATTGCTTCAGTGCTTGCAGTAAGACCTTTCATCAAAAGATGTGAACCCACTTAATAAGCATCGAACCTTAACTGACAGAAAACTTACACAACAGGAATGGGAAAGATTGTACCAAAAGTATGAAGACACATTTAAGTATCACCACCATGCATTTCTACATAAAATCCTAAACATTATCTGTGGATGCGGTGGAGCAGAACTCAGTAGAGATCACGGGGAGAAAAGGAAGGACATTATCCTAATTTTCGCTCAAAAAGGCTGGAGTTAAGACTCCCGTGGACAGTGTTAATCACAAATATACAACTTAAATCTTCCCGTTAACAATCTTGTCTTAAACCTCATGGGTTATTTATTGCTGATAATGTTTTTAACAGAGGGCTGATTAGCCGTTGGAGCAAACTACCAGGGAAAGCAGTGGATTCCTCTTCTCTTGAAGTCTTCATCTCAAAACTGGAAGTCAACGTTACTATGTTCAATTCAGCAGCTACGGAATGAAATTTACAGTCTGTATGACATGGGCTGAATGCTGAAATGTCCCTTCTGGCCCAAACATTTATGAATTTCAGTGTTTCTAAAGTACCTACAGAGCCTTGAATAAAAGGCACAATTGGAAGTACAACATATTTTATGGGAGAGCTCCATCTGCCTTACACGGAGGTAAAGAAAACCTCACACAATTGTATAGCGAGCTCAGGTACGTGCGCATTTTATTAAACTTATTACAACTTTCAACCAAGTGGGTGCCTAGACGTAAATAAGCGAGGGCAGACTAGCTTTACTAAAATACATACTTTTCTCACTCTGACAGGCATGCGAGGGGCTGCAATTGCCTGTGTCTCGAGGACAATTTTAACAGCAAGACCATTCTCCTCAGGGAACTACTCTTACTTTTTCATTTAAAAAAGGAGAAAAGAAACCCAAGCCTAAACATACGATGGTTTTATTATGTGAAACCCAATAGGAAATGAAGTAAGAATATCAGACCGCTTTCAGTTGGGTAGTTTGCTAGCAAGTGATTTTGTTTTAAGTTGGAAGAGGGGCAGCTGTGTCGGAGGCTGGCTTCCCTTCGCCTAAACATCGGGACCTCTTCAGCACTTTAATTGTACAGAGGTCCTTGGGTGAGCTGGGCGGTGCAAAAGGTAGAGCAGGCTTGATGGGCAATGTCTCCCGAGCTTTGATCCAGGTTCTGGTGGTTTGGAGAGGAAGATTGGGCTGTAGAAGCGGAGGAAAAGACCCCTTGGAATGATTGCAGCAGCTCCCGGTTGTATCTATTGGTGTGCACGCAGGGGTGCGTGTGTGTTTGTGTGTTTGTGCACACTCACTGTATAAGCAAGCCAGCCAAATTCCATCTTCATGGACAGTTCAATGGAAAGTTAGCTCGAAAATGCAGTATATCATATTTCATGAATTTAATAGGGTTTTCATGATTTTACAAAGTGCTTCAACCAGACACTCACGGCTGGAGGCTGCACAGCAGGAGACCTAAAACACTGCATCTGTGTTTTTCAACTCTTGCCAGAATCCATTGAATTTGATCCGGAATGACTATGCATCTTTGGAATGTACATTCACTTTTCTCTTGCCTTATCCAAATAAAAAAGGGAGGGGGGAAAAAAAGAGTCCTATGAGAATTCCATATGGAAACACTAAACTAGCATTATAAAGGATTTCCTATAAACAAAATTACGGTCACAAATTTTGGACTCGGACCACATTTGAAACAAAGGGCTCTTTGTCTCCCTCTTTTTAATATATTATTTTATCTATGTTAACACACACATTTTTATTTTTTTATAGATATATATAAACAGATGTGCACCTATACACTCATGCAAAAATGAATGTATATATTAGTTTGAGGTCCATTTGCAATCTCTCTTATTTTTTTTTAGATTGCAGAACTCCTAACAAGAGCAAACTTTAATCGTTCTGTGCACTAAATCCCTTGAAAATAAATATCCAGGGCAACTTCAAAAGCCCTTAATTAGAAGCACATGTGTGGTGTTACAAATTTCTGGCTAAGGCGGCTGAGTTGTAATTTAATGTTATGATCTGCCATAAATATTATCCATAATGAGCAGACTTCGTGTTACACTTCTGTACGTCAGATAACTGCAATATTTTTTGTCTGCTTTTGTTCAATCACTGAACCTTAAGTGAAGTTTAAAATTAGAAAGAAAGAAAGGAAGAAAGAAAGAGCCGGTTTTCCCACTGGGAAGCTGAACATTTTTGTCCTCCTAGCTGTAAAGAGGGCTACTGATTTTATTCTGTTTTCTTTGTTATGGTTTAAAAATGTGGTAAACAGATAATAACTTGGGGATGGTGGGGGAAGGGGAATAATAAGGATTGGAGGTTAGTGAGATGGCTGGTTGTTCTGGACATCTTTCTGATAGCAGCTTCCTGGAATATGGGCTGTGTTCCCCCCCCCAAAACCCCTCATAGCGCATTTCTTCATGAAAATCTAAACCATTTCTGTCCCTGTGTTGTACTTGACCCAAGGGCCAGTTGTCTGTCATACTGCAGAAACTTGAGGATAGAGGATAAAATTTTGTATGTTAATTTTAGGCAGTGTTTGTGAATTGGTTTTGCAGCCTTGGCATAGACTGTGTATGAATATATGTACGTGTGTGTGTGTGTGTGTGTGGAAGGAGGGGGTAACGAACCAGCCTGTAAATTTACAGTGCAAATATACAGCTGTAAGGATTATGCACTGGTTTCCTAAATGTGTGTGAAATGATACAGAAATAGTGTGGGGCCATGGAATAAGTCCACAGACTCATGACTCATGTATAAAGAGGCAGTGCGGTTTTGGACTTCAACCAACCGTGCAGGCTGCATGGTTTTTTTCCTTGCAGAGTGCCCTGGGACCGCCCCCCCTACCCCCATACCTATTTAAAACGACGAGCCTTATCTGGTGTTTTTGACTTCAGGTATCTGAGCGTTGCCTTGGCAGGCTTTCCACGCAGACGAAGCCACGTCTTCTAGCCTGAGCGCAACGTGCCGGAGTGCTGCTCTCTCCTGGGCTCTCTCTCCTAGACAGAAGACGTTGCGTGTCCTCAGCCTACGCTCCCTCCAGCAGTCTGAGCATCTCCTGCATCTTCTCCCACTCAAACAAGCCTTTCGGTTGGAACCGCTTTTATGCTAGATCCAAAAAAACTACTGCAGGAATGAGCAAAAGTCTCTGTCAAAGAGCCCAGGGTGTGGACGTGTCTCCTTTATTGACTGCAGCGGCTCGACATAAAATGCGGCTCCTGCAGCTACATGCTGACGGAGCGATTCAAAGCAGGGAAGCGGTGAGCAAAGACATAACGGTTTCAAGCTGCAGGCACTACAGGGCCAGATATAAAGCAAATACATGGCTGGAAACAGCATGCTCTGTGGGCATGATAGTAAGTGGTCAGATGGCAGCGTGGCATTGGTCCCTGTCTATTTAGCTTTTGCCAGACTCTCTGGCTGCTGCCACTGCTGCTGGGGAGAGACTGGGGTGTCTGGGACGGTATGTCCTCCCAGGAGATGTCAAGCCCGCATAGGAAGGGTAGTCAATTCTTGTGGCAGCAGGAGGAGCTGCAAATCCAGTTCTCCAGGGTTTCCCCTGCAAGACTTTCTGTCTCGGCTCTGCCCCTCATTCCTGAGATGCCTACATGCACTTTTTGCCTGTGCTACTGCAAAGCCTTGAGCTGGATCGCATCCTATCAGATCTCATAAGTCATATCAGATACAGCAAACTGCAAGCCAGGTTCATTCCCTGTGCTAACTCCCCTCAGCCCAGCTGAGTTACACGGAGATGAATTTGGCCGCCTCCTTTCCCTCTTTAGGTGCTGCAGAGCAGAAGCAAGGCTGTAAACCTTCCAGGTGACACATTATCTCCAGAAAGGTTTGCCAAGTTACTTTATAAACTTCAGCTGCATAGGAGAGAAGATAAAAGCTATAATGTTGCCCATCAGTCCCCAAGATGGATATGTTGCTCAGTCTCTGGCTGTGTTGGATGTCTCCAACCAAACCTTTCATTAAAGTCGCAGAAATAAAATACCTCTACTCTCCCCCTCCCCTTCTGTCTCTAGTTTCTGGAACCAGAAATGCCAAGATATGGAGAGGCTGTTGTCAAGATATTTCTACCAGAGGTGATGGAAATGCCCATTTCTCAGTGACTGCCAGCATCAATTTGGAGGCTGGGAGGGTTCAGGTAATGCCTGGAGATCTGCAGAGCTGCGAGTGCGTCTCTGAATGCAATCAGCACTCAGAGTCATCTCCAGTCATGCTTATAGAGGCACATCCAGTAGTTTGGGCCACTTACCAAACCAACCTTAAACCAAATATATCACTGGAGAGAGGTTTCCAAGTCCTTGTTTCATAATGTTGTTTAACACTTCACAAGTTCCTTCCAACCAGAGATCAAGAAGTTGTTAAATGTATGAATCATTTCAGTGTTTCAGAGCAGCTCCCTGAAGTCCCCCACCGCCACCCCCAGCTCCGGCTGACCGCTGAGCCATAAATGACTTCCCCAGTGTGGACTGGTATGACGTAACATCGCTGGAAGTTGTGGCATTGTGTCCTTATTCGCTATCGTTTATTTGGGTGCATGCAGCTCCAGGTAAGATGGGGATTATCTGACACACCCCCTTAAACGGGAGCTTAGAAAAGCTAAATGTGAAAGCTGGTAGGACAGACCTAAAGTGAGAAAGTGCTTTTTCAACCGAGGTCAAACACCAGAAGTGAGTTCGAGCCAAATGAGAGCTCAGGTTTCATGTGGCCTGGCCCAGTGCTCGCTGCCCTGCATGAGGCTGCTCTTCTGTCCACCTCATGTCCTGGACCAGCTCTTCCAGAGCCAGAAATTCTGACCTCCAAGAAGGGACAACCACGGAGATATCAGATGTACAAGGTCTGTGGGACCTACCAGCTATGCTTGTCCCAGGGAAAGACACTGAAGTGTGGTTGCACTTTGCACGAAGCTCGGTTGAAGAGGTAAAGAGGACCTTGTGACAGGTTGTTAGATGCCTGGAGGCTGCTCCCCCACTGTCTAATTCTGCTCTTCCCCATGTACCTCCTCCACTTAGAGCTTTGCAAGGGTGACAGAAAAGAGCTTCACAGTTTGACTTTTTACAGAACTGTGATTAGTGTCCGTTGGCCCACAGACGCCTTTCAAAATGAAGAGAGGGGAAAAAAATTATCCCAAACAGCAGGGGAGAGAAACAAATTGAGACCATTGCTCATCTTCCAGACTTCCCAACTCTGCTAGCTTGCTGTTTACTATCCTTCTTTCTTGGCTCAGTGCATCAGGTTTTCCTTGAACTCTTCATTCACTTAGCTAGGTGTGGTCAATGAGGAGTATTGTGCAGCAACCACACAAATAACTGGCTACTTGCTCTTTCATCTTGGTTTCTTCACTTCTCTATAGTTTATTCTGATTGCCTCCACTGACTTAGTAGGCTTTGTGTCAGACTTGAAAGCCGACCACCTGGTAATGATGGTAATGATAGTTATTCTTCCTTTGGGTTGGCTTGTATTCAACTTTTCTTAACTAAAGCACAGGTTTCTGCCGCAATCCAAAGAATAATTTCCATTTCAACGTGGTAGAGTACAGCTTGTCTGATCAGCTGTCCTGAACCCACAAAGATTAGTCATGTCCCTCAACCTGCTAAAGTACAGCCTTGTCAGGAGAATGGGTCACCTGTGTGCGTGTACAAGGCTGCACAATGTGCTCAAGACAGATGGAAGAGACTTGCTGCCCCAAGCACTCATTTTTTAGGACGTCAATAGGTGGAGCTGAAGGAACAACGCAGAGCACACGAGTGAATGTACATATGAGTGAGTTTGCTTTTTTTGGTGTAGTAGGAAGGGATTGCACTTGTGAAATGACAGAAGTGTAGCTGTATAGTGAAGGGAGGGCGTGAAGGACACAAGACCGCTGCAGAGAAAGATGGAGGAGCATTAGAAAAGGAATGGAAGGCATAGAAATTTTCATCTGGGAGAAAGTATCTTATTTCTGTCTATAGGCCTCTCCAGAGTATATTCCGCATTTGATTCAACTTCTACACATACAGCATTAAAAACCCCTTTACTTTTCTTCGTAAAGCACCTACAGAATGAATTTTAGCATACAATTTTGCATATCTAGCTTAGATTAGACAATCATTCAAGTGCTTTGTGCATCAGAGATGTCCACCTTGAGATGATCTAGATCTCAGTTAAGGCAGGTCAGGTACACTTAAACTGTGCCTCTGGCTAAATTAATCACTTTGTGAAAGAAGCCTTAGTATTCCATGTAAATAAGGGTTCTCATGTCATGGTTTGCTTAGTCTGCTAATCAAAACATGTAGCTCTGAGCACTTCCCATTTAGTGCAGCTTATGAAAATCAAGCATCATTATTGCTGTCTGATACATTATCACCAGCAGCCATATAATGGGCAAAATGTTCCTGGGTTGGAACGAGTGCAATTTATGATTCTAAATTATTATGTATAAAGAAGGAAAAGTGCAGCTGGATATTCATTAGACGCGTTCAATTCAATGTATTGAAAACAGTAAAGAATATGGTTTAATTAATAAGCTAAGTGCACATGGCATGGAATCCGTAAAGAGAGCCCACAGAGCTCTTCAGCGCTTTCATACTTACTGGGAAGTGAAGTGGCAAAGCTGCTCCTCTCTCTAGAGGGAGTTAGTCTGCGTTCATGTGCAGACCAGAATTCACCTGCTTTGGTTGTCTCTGCTTCATCACCAGCATTAGCAGATTTTTGCCCTTCAGACCCACCAGCGATACAAAAGACATTGGACGTTTTTACGCGCCTCAACGTTTGGACTTCCAATTTACAAATCAGTTTCAGGAGGACGATAGCTAGCATATTCCAAAAATCAGGACCTTTGATCAAATTGTTTTAAGAAAGGGCAATTAAAAATCATTAAAAAGATGTTAAAAATGTTGTGAGCATTGCCTCTGTGCTGCAGTGTTGGAAAGAATGAATAGGAAAAAGCAGGACATCTTGAACAGCTGTGAAGTTCAAGTCCCACGACAACCTTCAAAATCAAACCAGCATCACTGACATTTCCTCTAAGAGTTTGAAAAGGTACTGAAGATATCTACCAAAAGATCTATTATTTCTTGTGAGGTATTCTTAAAAAGACCCAAAATAGAAATGCAGTAGCATTAAATTAAAGTTACTGTTGGGACTGAAACTTCCATTCTAGCCCAGAATGCTTGTTGAAGAAATTTTTGGCACCTGGCATTAACCATGTTTGTTAGAAGCCAGAAAGTGAATCACCTTGGAAAATCTGAGCAAAATTTCCATGGCTGCCATCATGCAAGGGCAAATGAAATGTATTTCCAAATTATAAGAATTTTTTAACATGATTTTTAACTCACAGCAACTAGCTCAAAATCAACCAATACTTGCATTTTGTAATTTAAGTTGAATCTTGAATTTTCTGATAATTTGTTCTTTGAAGCAAAGGCAGGGGGCTTGGTTAGAGTATTACGCTATTTATATTCACATTAGCGCTCAGAGCACCTTCCTTAGACATGCCCTTTCCTCAAAAAATCAAACCCAAATTGGGATCTCTCACTGCTAGTGCCCACCAAGTGGGACCATATGCGACCCCCCAGGGACTGAGTGGACAGGGTGAAGCTCTTTCTCCTGAAAGGCTGTGTTTTAGACCATTCACAGAGTCGGGGCTGAAGGAAATAGCCTTGATACCCATGCCCTGTTTAATCTTTTAGAGGTTAAACCATGTCAAGAGAGGGTCCCAAGCAGAAGCTATGCTACCACAGGCAATTTCATCTGTGAGTACGTACAACCCTGCTTACTCTACGTAGCAATTGTGGTGAGGATTTGGTGACAGCCAAACCACCACCGGTGCCCTGGGTGGCTTTTTGCTTAGGGTATAGCTCTTATACCACCCCATCTTCGCATATATCCTGCAATGAACTAAATAGGTTGTCATTTGGAGAAGTAATCGCTCTGTACAACAACCTGAAAGCCATCCTTAGAAGTGTCTGGATTACAGGGTGGGTTGAGTGGCTTACTATAGCCTGGATACGTGCACAGCGCTGCAAAGACGCGGCGAGGATCTCCCACCTGGGGTGCTGCCAGGGTGTCCTCCAACCCATCTGCATGGTCGGTTGTGTTTCCCCTGCGCAACTGAGCAACTGCTTCGAAAGGCAGCTGGCAAGAAACTGTGCCTTCTCTGCAAAGTAGGTGAGTTTCCAGCCTGAATGAAAGTATCTGTCCTTGGAGAGAGGTAACCAGCGTACTCAGACGAGACACTTTCATGGACAGAAAGGAGTGCACACACACACTCAGGGAGCCTGAACTCACTAGGGGAATGTGGGGGGATCTCATCCTCTTGCAATTGCAGAGTAGAGCCTGTCTACTTCAGCCTGCAGTGTGCTGGGAAATGGAGATGGCTCCTGGTCACGTCTTCCTAAACCAAGGAAATACAGGAGCCTGAAATCCCGGAGGGCCATAGAGCAGGAGTGATCAATAAGTATAAGGTGACATATGTATACGGCAACATACCAACACCTCGTCTAGGTGTAAGAGAGCTGTGATTAGCCCCAAGGACCCATGGTGTAAATGATCCAGTCACTGGAACTACTGTGGGCACTGATGGTGTGGTGGGTCCATCCCCAGCTGGTGAACAGAAAGTAGATCCTTCCTGCTAGGCTTGTAAAAGATCATTCAGAGTCAACACAAAGCCAGACACCTTGATGCCTCTCCCCGTGCTTCTACAAGACACCCAGACCGCGCTCAGAGGAGCTCTGAATCGTAGCTGACCCACACGCTCACCGCTCATATTTCAACACAATGAAACAGAGAAATGCTTGTGTAAGGAGTTTGTTTGCATACGTGGTCCAGAAGAGCCACCAGCATAAAAAGTCTTTAAAAGGCTTGTTTTGTTATCGACAGTGTCATCAGTTGATGAGTACTGCAAACTACAGTGTCATCTTTGCTAGTATCCTCAACAAAAGATGTTAGTGGGAACGAGTTGTTCCATGAGCAGCAGAATTAATGAAACCATGTTTCTTGTGGATGTGTGTCTCGGGCTTGAACTTTCTGCTTAAACAACAGTGCCAACTTAAGCTTTTCCCATAGTTGTGATATGAATAATGTCTCTCCCCAACATGGATTCTCCAGTGTCTGATAAAGGGTAACTGAAGCCTGTATTATTCTGGCTGGTGCAACTAATCGAGTCCCTGTCTCCTCCCAGGCTGTAAATTTTCATGAAACCTGTACAATTCTAACAGATTTTGTTGAAACAGGTTCAAAAGTTGTCAGGGGGACACAAAGAGATGAGCTGATACGCATATAACTTGGATCGTGTAAGTCCTTATTTTCTTTGGAAACCAGGATAGAAATATTCTCCACAGGCAGATTTTAATGCAGAAAATGGCTATTTATGGAAATCTTTATACTCTTTTCTATCTTATAAAGAGATGCAACTTGGCTTCTCTCCTCTGTATGATTTATGACCTATAGTGGAAGGCGCATTTAAAGGTAACCTGCCAAGGATTTTCAACAATTGTCTCTCTTCCTCCAACAAGTTTTCTAAATTCTTGTGCTTGCTTTTGATGAACAAAAGCTCACCAAAAGGCTTACGTTTTCACTTCTAGTATTTTGCTGCTTGTTCTTGCTGAGACTTTTAGTGTAGAATCTTTGAGCTGTTTCACAAAGACCGTGTGAATCAATTCAAGTGCCAGTATTTAAATTTTAACACAGGTTTTCTGAAGACTCAAGTTTAAGCACTGATGTTAAACAAACAGTTAACAAAAGTTCCCCTTTCAGTTACTCTGCTTTTTCTTATCTTACTCTTCCTCATTTTAGTAGACGGTCTGTCATCAGACAGTCCTTCAGCCTAGACAGAAACTATATTGCCAAAGTAAAAATAAAAAATAAGCTCTTCCAAAACCCCAGTTTTCTTTATGCTAAAGAAAGAAAGAAACACCAATGACGCAAGCTCTTTTTCCCTCTCACAGGTCCTCTTTCTTACCTGGAGAAATGGTGGGAGGCTTTGAATATATCAGCCCAAGACAAAGTCTAATCAAAGCCTAGTGAGATTTGTTTTTCTCTTTTTGTCTTGTCCACACTAATTGAAGATTCAGAAGTGATGGGTAACACTACTTTTGTGATTTTAAACAGGTCATTCTTCCTGGGAACGGGACCTCAAATCTCCATGTGTCCTAGGTGCGTTGCAAAACCCAACTCTACTCCTCATTATTTCTGCTCTTGATTTTCACAGAGTTTAACCAGTTCTTGTTGTGGCCAGTACCAGTGACAAGCAAAGAACTTATAGTGTTGAAATCAAAGGAGCCAGCACAAGGCAGTGCTAACAGACTACATCACTTTAACATTATTTTTCAAGGTGAGGGGGATGTAACTACAGCCTTAAAGATCACTCATCACGATAGAAACATTTACCTCTTGGAAAGCCTTTGTGTTATGACTGTAGTTCAGGGAAACAAGCATTATTTTTTTTGCATAATTCACAATTCTTCAACATCCAGTTTAAACATAGCTGGTTCAAGCAGCACATTGGTTTGCCGATGCGGACGGCAGTGCACAGTACTATTTCTCAGCCTTTTTCACCCACTGTTTCTCATGGTGTCTGTGCACATGGAGAATTCTCAATCGGCAGAAAAAGGGCCGACCTCGTGCTGACCGGTAAGACACTATCATTTGTTCAACACGCACTTCTACCCTACGTTGTTCCTTAAACTTCTGAGGTTTTTTTTGTTTATTTGATTTTCTCTCTATTCTGTAGTATGTTTTGCACTTGCTATGCTATCTCTCAAAAAGCTACAGCATTGCAGCAACCTCTCATTGACTTCTTTTCTTCACACATCCTGTGTTCTTTGGTTCAGGATTGATTTTACACGGCAATTCGGCAGGACAGATGCGGTTGCAGGGAGACCTGTAGGTACCCACAGCTCTGGTGCCTCTCTGTATGCCCTCAATGGTCTTCAGGCTATGAGCCTAAATTTAGAGGATCACCTCCATCAACCTCTCAACGCCTCCAAAGACTGAAGCCGGGTGAGTGTTTGTCCCAGGCCACCGTTACCAGGAGAGGGATGAAGGCAGGGCAGGAGAGCTGGGGATGGAAGAGCTCTGGGAGGTGCAGGTAGGAACTGCAGCTTGGAGCTGCCACCTTCTACTGAAATTTTCCCATGCGCAGAGGCTGCAGGGCCGTAGCTATTTTTTGTCCCTGTCTTTCATTCTCCTCCAGCCCCCTTGCAGCAATAACCTGCCCCAGGCGACTGCCTCCTTTGCCTGTGCCAAGAGCTGGCCCAGGCTGCACCGCCTGGCCCTGGGCTGTTTCCACTCGGCTCTAGCTGCTGAAATCCTGGTAACAGCTCGTGGTGGAGTGATGGGAGCCTGACAGAGGGGATGTGAATAGCTCACTGCTGATTGACAGCCCCTCCATAGCGTAGTCTGTCAGATTCATTATCCGTACTTCAGAAATCCCTGGAGATCCCATCACCGTTTCACAGGGTGCCGTAGAAACATAGAACAAAGATCCAGCCTCCTTTCCCCAAGAGATGGCAATCTATTTCTAAGATAAGAGGCAGTAGGTGGAATCAGCTTGTGGACGGCAGCGAGGAAAGAAAAAGACTTTGAAGATCTGGGAAATACACAGATGCCACAAAGTCTGGCTGTTTCCCTTTTGCTAACGGCATCAGAGTTTCCCTGGCATCCTCTGAAAGCGGTGGTCTCCAGAAGCGGACCCTCAGCCTGAGTCTTGTCCCCTAACTGGGTGGGTGTACTCCATCCACAAGGTAACAGAGAGCATCATGTTGGAGGAAGACCCAGAAATTTGGGTTCCAGTGCTTGAACCTGCAGATGTTCCTTCTGTTGATATAACAATAAGACTAAGATTTTTTTTATTGTTATTATTTCCCAAGCAGCTGTCAAAGCGAATTTGAGGAAAGGGACTTTTAAGTAGTGTTTACGTGAGGAATGATTACTCATGGAAAATTCCTTCTCTGAACTTTTCCAATTTCATTAACAAAGGAATGTTTATAAAGCAAAGCCCAGCTCGACACACTGACATTTCTGAGCTTGGAGTTGCTCTTGTAGCAGTTGAAATTGAGTTCATGTATCAGTTTGAGAGCACGTATTATATCTGGGTGGAGCAAGGACCTGCTTGTGGCAGTCATGAGAAAATATTCCTCATGTGGCATTGGGGCAAGTACTGAGAATATGAATGAAGGCATCTGAGACGGTTTGGTGAAAGCAGTTTCTTGCTCAGAATATTGGTTAAAGTCATTATTAGTTGAGCAGAATAAATAATTTTATCCTGGGCAAATGTTTGCAATCTCTAAAAGAGAGCTGAATGTCACATTGCTTGTTGTTACTAGTAACTATTCAATGTTCGCCTTGAGGCAGAGGTTTGTTATGTAGAGACAAGATTCCTGACAGACTTTCCAGCCTAAAATTGGATCTTCATTAAAGCTAGGCTAATGTAATCTTTTTTTTCTGTGGTTTGTTTTACCACTTTTTCTGTTGTTTCAGCCAATGCTGAAAACCCCTGCTGTCCCTTTGTCCTACTGAGTTACCCAAAGTCTACCTTGTTCCAAACCCCAACTAGTGATAAGGACAGTCCTATACCATTCATGGTCTCATGCTGTCTATTTTTAAGGGATAGATTGAAGGTTTTCTGTTACAAGGCACCACATGCTACTTTTGGAATTGATCAGCGATTTGAACTTTCAAATCATCTTTCACTGAAGGATGATGAGAACATTTTGCAAAAATAAGTACTACTATCCCCATTTCGCCGTCGGAAAATGGAGGGTTGAAGAGCTATCTGAGGCCACATGCTGATGGAGTCAAACTCAGACACTCTTCCTGGTGCTGCCAAGGATGACAGCATCTCTTCATTTTTCAGTCTAGGATTACGAGCTATTTCTAGTCTCTACTAGTGACCAGCTGCTAAAACTCATGTCTCCCACAGCATGTGCAAACCTAACAAGAACTGGAGAACTATGGGCGATTTTGACTGAGATTTGGTGCAGAACACACAATACCTGTGATTTCTAGTAGAAAGGACTAACAATTAGGGAAACTTGTGACAGTTGTGAGATTAAGAACATGCAGCAATGCTTTTTGTGCGTAGTGCTTGTAGAAAAAAACAGGCATGAATCTGTTAGGAAGAAAATCAGATAAATAGGGCTGCAGGGAAAGAAAATTTCTCAATGTCACCTTCCTAAGAGAAACTTCTCAGAAGACCTCAAATATAGCTTCCCTGACGCTAATGCTATGCAGCCAGGAAGCTTGTGCTATGTCACCGAGGTACTCAGCAGTTATGAGGTGTATATTTTAGAAGATCACATGAGGAATTAAGCATGAAGGTGCCATTTAATGATACATTTAAGCACTTGCTTTTTTTTAAAGCAGACTCTCTGCTGAGCATTTACTCCTTTGCGTTAATGACAATAATTACATGAAAATCCATTCGGGCTTCTCAAGATGCTGAATTTGCAAACTGGCAATACAAATACTTTAATACTCATTTAAATACACTGTAATTGCACTTGATTCTAAGTAGTGGTGGTTTAAAAACCGTGCCATTTGTAAATACTAGATCTCCCCCTTCCCCCCCATCTCCACTCTAACATGCATCCTTAGCAATGTACAGCGTATCTGGTTGATGTCAGTCTTGATAAATGATTCTGCTGAAAGAGCTGACCATAAAGAATAACATTTTCCATTAAAAATTAATATATTCTCATGCCACAGGTCCTTGTGTAAGAGCAATACAATGGTCTGTATTGTCCGTCTGTCAGCAGATCCGTGTCTGATTTGCGGTTTACCTAGGTCCTACAAAGTCCTGAGAAAATTACAGTTTTGATACCTGCCATTGATTAGTAATATTTATGCGGTCATTCATTTGCACATTGGCAAGTGACACTTGCAGTATGGCTAGCTGTCAGGCAGGCTCACAACATGAAAGGAAGGAAATGACCTTTCCTTATTGAAGGAAAGGACCCAATTTTTGCTGCTTTTCCTTCAGCGCTCGGTTTTCCAAAGAGATTTCAAATGGCACTCCAGTGGTTTTGTGTAGGATGGGCATGGCTTTCTGCAGTCCTGTGGAGTCCTAGAGAAGCAGAAACCGAGTCATTAAGCCCAATTCCCCACTACTGCAGGTCCCAAGTCACATCACTCTGCTCAGAAGCTCACTGAGTATCATGTCAAAAGTAGCTTGAGTTTCTCCCCTCTCCTTCCTTTTGCCACGATGGACATCCTAAGACCTAATTTGCTTTGCGTGTACAAACGCTCTCCTCATTTCCAGACTAAATACAGCCTTGGAGACTTTAAACTCCTCCTTTCTTTTGGCAATATTGCTCTTTATATTACTTTTCTGTGTAACTGGTTCTTATGAATATGGATAACTGTTTTGTTCCATATTTTCAAGTTACAATTTTTTGCTTATGTACGCATTGTGTGTGTACATGCATTGTGCCAGACTTTAGGTTGGAATTGTTTAAAAAATGCAGTTTCTTTCTCCTTTGCATTTTAGCTGTTCAGAAAAGTCTAGCTGAATGATTTCTTACCTGTGGAAATGGCTTCATACAAGTGCTAATACTTTGCAAAAGTTGCTTAGTATTAGTGAGATTTTGTTTCAGAAGGGTATCAAAGCAAGGTCCAAAAAAAGTCTATATTGATTTATATGATGCTTCTCTGTTTTTTTTTTTCCCAGTTTTGTGTTGGATGATAATAATGTGAAAGACAAGAGAATGTGAAGCAGGATATTTCATTTGCTAGGAAGCAATTTTTTCATTATTTTCTGGGAAGCTGTTCACACATAGAAGGAAGACAGCCACTGAGAAATGATACATTTTGGAACTTGCCCCCTCCAGAAAGAGAAAAGTGAGAGCTACCTATGAGGTCAGGAAAAATATTTTAAGAGGTCTTTGTAATTAATTTCTTTTAAGGGTAAAGTTGATTGTCAGCCTAAGGATACTGTATTTTTCATTCTATTATATTTAGAGATATGGGAGTGAAATAGCTTTTCTTTTTCTTTTTCTTTTTCTTTTTCTTTTTCTTTTTCTTTTTCTTTTTCTTTTTCTTTTTCTTTTTCTTTTTCTTTTTCTTTTTCTTTTTCTTTTTCTTTTTCTTTTTCTTTTTCTTTTTCTTTTTCTTTTTCTTTTTCTTTTTCTTTTTCTTTCTTTTTTTCTTTTGCCTTTCCTTTTCCTTTTCCTTTTTCCTTTTTTCTTTTTTGTTTTTCCTTTTTTGTTTTTCTTTTTCCTTTCCCTTCCAACATAGGAGTTGTTGCTTCCAGGGAGCACCGACCCATTCAGTTTGATAGTGTCCTGGATTTCTACTCTGCTTACTTATTTTATATAGGGATGAAACAGAGTTTGGAAAGAGCCTTACTCACACGCAGCTAAAGATCCATCAAATATTTTGTTGGTAGAAAGTGCACTTTCTGAATGATAAAAACATTTTCCCCAAAATTTCTTATTGTGCAAGGCAGCTGAAACCAATCCAGCTTCAAAATTCTGTTTAAGTCCAATCTAGAGAAATTTGTTTCACAATGAAAGTAAGCAAAAATGAATATAGTGTGAAAAATTTTGGCCAACAATCTACCAACCCTTGCACATATCTCAGTAATTTTGTTGAGGTTCATCTGCCTAACTCAGACATCTAGAAGGGAGATCTGAAAAGGTCACTCACTGAAGAGCCATTCCAGAGCATAATATCCCCTAAAATAGTCATCTTAGATAGGGGAGGCATCATTCTGGTACGCTACAAGACATATTCTTAAATCCTGATTTGCATAACCTTGCGTACCTGCTGTAAATACATCAAATACAAACTATGTGTACATCATCTGTTAATAGAGACTGCATTTTTGCATAGAAACTCCTTCACACGTGGATAGTTGAGTATGTGCACCACATCCCCAAACAAATGCCCAAATATTCATATGCTGCACATTTCCCATTTTTACTTCTTACAGGGAAGGTTTCTGAAAGACTGGTTATTTTAGCAGAATGAAATGCACTAATATGACATGCTGATGCTCCATGTATTGGGAAGAATGAAAGGATTGGTTTTTCAATGAGAACTTTTTAGGTAAACTCACATGCTTGAATGATTAAACCCAAGGATAAAAATATCTTTTACAATGTGTAATTTTTTCCTTTCTCGCAATAACTTTAACACAGGAAGGGGGGAAGGGAGGAAGAGAGAGAAATAAGCTTATATTCTTAACTTTCCTAACCCATATTGCATTCCAGAACTATAAGATGTGGTAAAGACAGGTAAGCAGATTAATTTAGCAGACTTCCAGACTTCTGAGGCAAAAGAGGAAGGCAAGAACATTTTATCATTTCTGACATATGGAGCATGTAGTACTGACTGCAATATGGAATGGATGATCAAAGTCATGTTTTCAATAGATTCTAGGAACATTTTTAGCTTTAAAGTCATTAGTAAACTTCAATTTAGGAGCTGAACCCTAAAACCTTAATTTGGACAAAGCGCTCCTACTTGGGAGCAATAGTAACTCACTCACAGGTCAAAATTTAATATAATTCTTGAACCAGGCAGCTCAATGTCTTGGAGAAAACGACTAAAAATACTTCGAAAAATACCTTCAAGGGATGAGGATGAAATTGAGAGCTAAGCACAGAAAAAATAAGAACTAGGGCTTTCAAAGAAAATTGAAGCTTTGGAGAGCCTTCAACTATTTTGATTTATATTTAAACATTTTAGAGATTGGAGCTTTGATTAGCTGAGACCCTCTCCAGTTCCCCTTCAGCTCTGATTTATGGGCAGGCTGAATCTCAGTAAAATGAAAGCTAAATGAGGTGTTCTTTAAAATTACCTTTGAACACTTAAAGAAGGTAAGGAAGAGGGCAACTTGGCTGATGCTGACATGAAGGGGAATGGGATATGAGGGTAAGTGTTTTTAGGAGCTGAAATCTTTTGAATACTGGAGAGGGGGAAGGAGCAGAAAGAACAGAATGTCAGGGGGTTTCTAATTGCTATATCTAATAGCGCTAATATATACGTCACTTTTGACTGGGAGATGCATTAAGCTGGACTTGTTAGCACAAACAAAGCTGTTTATGCATATATAAGAAGGTTTTTGGTGGTTTTGTTTGTTTGTTTTGTTTGGTTTTCTTTTTTTTTTTGGAAGAAAATTTTTCTCAATTTACTTAAGAAATGGCTTTCTCATTTTGGGGTTTACAATTGATTGTCTTAGCCCACCCGAGAGTATTTTGATAGAAATCTTATAACATCTAGGAAACAGCTCGATACCTCCAGGTGAAACTGTGGAGGGGTGATTTATGATGAATGACCCCAGCGGCCCATCTTAGACTAGCATCCTTAATATTAAAGGTGGATAAAAAAAGTCTGTACATCAGACATGTTCACTTCACCTCACCATGGTCTTCCCAGCCCTCCCCTGTTTTTGTTCTTCAGATTGCCATTCTTTTTATTAGAGGTGATACGCACTAAATAACTCGGGCATTATCAGAAGCCAGCCAGCATTGGATAAAAGTGCCCCTAACAGGCTAAGATTTAAGGCAATATCCATTTCTACAAATGGTCTCAGTCCTGCTCTCCTCACAGCTGCTGGCAGAAGAACCGTCTCTGCTCAAGGATTTGTCCTGCTCTTGCAAATGACTGCAATAGAAGTACACATGGGGTCAGTGTCCCACCTCAGCAGGCTACTGCAGTTGGCTCATCCTTGGAAGAAAAATCTCAGGTGCAGAGGAAATTGCATGTGACAGTTGTTTGAAAACATGTCTCTTAAATGAAGTAAGGAATCTGACATAAGTAGATGATCCCTGAGAGAGTGGTAGCTGCCAAAATCATGAGTTAGGTCATGACGTTTATAGAAGATTTTAATATTTTGCAGCTGGAATGTGCATATAACGGCATATTCCCACCCCGCATTCTTGCTGAGTTCGAAGACGTGGATACAAATGATTACTGACTGGCTCAAAAACTTCCTTGCAGATATTGTGGATTTGTTTCTTGACAGCCTTTATCATGGCAAGAGGAACTGTTGAGGTATTATGAGTGCAGAAGATTGAGACTGACTGTGGGGGATTGTTTAAGTTTTCCTAGTTAGTTAAACAGCCGTAGGGCATCTTGGATTGGATTCAACTTCATAGCTTGGACACGGATCTCGGTTATCCTCTCTTCTTGGCATTGGTCTTTGCTTGCCTGACAGCTCAGTGATGAGAATCCAGGATCTTTGACTATATAAATCTGTTCCTACATAGGTGTCACCTCATTCTGCAGTTGTGTGCTCAGCATTCAAACATTTTCCTTGGGCGTTTCTCACTGACAACTGTTTCTTCCCAGTGGGGAGCAGATGAGCCATGGCAAACCTTTATCACTTCTCTGAGATGATACCAGCTTCCACATCAGTCCTGAAGCCAACTGCACTCTTCGGCAGTCAATGGCTTGCATCTTTTTCTGTTTGCCAGAATATGGTCCCGGCAAGGCAGTCTTACCCTTATCAACACGACTAGCTCGCATGTCACTGTCCCCTGGGACATGCACGTGGTTGAGTAGCGACCTACTTGTGATATCTTTTGCATTCCTTGTAGGGATTTTATTCTAGACACATGCAACAATTTTGCTGCTAGTGATGTGGCTGTTCTCAGCCAGTCTGAGAGAATCACTGTGGGCTAAGGAGCATAGTTACTATTTTTGTAACTACTGGCATCAAGTAATAACATAAGTGGTGTTGCCTCTGGAATTAGCCAGATCCCACAGTTTTTCATCTTTCTTCTTGAGACATTTGGCTTCTCTTGTCTCCCTAATCGCTTTCTCATGTGTCAAATCAGGGTTGAGCCTTTCTGACACATAGTAGTCTTTCATGCACAAACCATAATATCACACATTGTTTCATCATGCTACCAGCTCTGGAAATGGCAGCTTTGTAGGGGGACTGCATTGGGACTGGAATGTCAGTGCTCCTCCTCTGTACAATTCCTGGGAGGCAATGAAGGTCCTAAGAAAGACCCCAGAACATCTTGTCTGCCCAAATAAGACCAGTGGCTGAACTGAAGAAGGAGATGCAGTAGAGGAGAAGGATCTGGACAGGCATGCAATATCCAGCCACAGTAGAGGAGACTGCTAACCCTGTTGGCTCTGAATGGCAAGTGCCCATCGGTATTTCCTTTGGAAATACCTCCTTAGTGGGGTTGCCCTATGGCCGGTCCCGAAGGTGCTGCAGCCAACCCCAGGGAGCGTAATGCAAATGGTGATGGGGCTGCTTGCAAGTGGCAACACATAGATGCCCCCGTGATGATCTCTCTTGTGAAGAACAGATGTTCCCTGTCTACCACCAGCTATCATGCACATAGAGTAAATGGATATCTCACTTCTCAAAAAAAAAAAGGATGGATTATTTCTTTGCAAAGACAGGATAGGCACTAAAAAGATTGCAAAGACAGGATAGAAACCGCCAGTTTATGGCTGGAGTGTATGAGCTGGGGGTACTTTATGGTTTAAGTCATCATGCCATAAGCACTCCTGCAGGATAAATGAGAGAAAAGTAATCTCTAGAAATGGTTCTGAAGCAGTTCAGAGGATTTAAGAAACAAAGTTGTGCACTTCTTTCTCCCTTAGGTCTACAACTGGTCCTATCTGGCTGCAGTCATTCTCACTTAGCTAACACCCATTCAACAAAGAATTTAACTCTGTGTTTAAATCCACCCCTGTTCAGCAAAGCACAGAAGCATGTGCTCCATAGTAAATATATACTGAAATCCTTCTCCTAGGAGCCTCTTTGCCAACCTGAAGTTCTGCATCTAAATTCTAGCCAAAACTGAACTGATGATAGGGGTTTTTGGCCCATGGATGCCGCTCAAAGTGATATCACAGTTTAAATGTGTACAACAACAACTGCAATTTAAACATAGGATCTAAATAGCCTAAACTTTGAGGCAGGTGCAAAGTCACTGTTCTTCTTGAACTGTGGAAACCACCTTTGCTGGAGCTTTATTAGGATACCTGACTAGTTTTATTCAGGAATAAACAGAGTGGTTTCTAAGGATCTCTATTGTATTCACATTGATTTAACGTAATGGAGGATGTTAACTTGGAAAAAAGAGATACCTCCTATCTAGTCCCAGATGCAATATCAGATACGTGTTGTCTGAAGCTAGAATATCTGAACGTGTGGAATGAGACTGGCATTGCAGCTTGTCTACGTGTCACTGTCTGGGTAGCAAGGGACAACATGAGTACGTGAAATGGATGTATGCAAGCACAAAATCTGAATGCTTACAGTTTTTCAAAGGTGCAAAAGTTTAATCAGTGTAAAATTCTGTGAGAATACCAACTCTAAAAAAGGTAAAAATTGATTCCCACTATTTCTGGAAATATCCTGGAAAACTCACAATTATTTTTAAACAGCTCCATGACTACTGAAGTCCAAGGAAGTCCTGCCACCGATTTCAGCATGAGCAGAAAAAGCTGAGTAATTGTGAAAGACTACCCCCTGAATTCAAGTTGTCCAAATGAAGTCAACACAGTTCACGTCTTTCCTTTCCCTGACAATCCCTGCCCCAAAAGAAATGACCTCCCGTGGTGTGCTGCATGAGAACAGAATAAGAAGTCAAGGGGCAAGAAGAAGGTAAAATGCTACTTTCAGAGTTCAGCCTATCAAAGATTAAGTGCATGCTTAACATCAGACATTTACATATCAGACTTTTCCTACGATGGTTACCATCATCATCAGACTACACCTATGGAGTGAGAACTGCAAATTTAAGATTTCCCAACAAGTAGTTCATAGACAGCAAACATGTGCAGAGCTATTACTTCTCTTCTGATATATACTATTACTGTATTCTATATATTATAGAGTGTATATATATACACACACTATATATACTGTATTACTATATTCTGACATACACTATGCTGTCTGGGACCTACTGGACTTACAGTTCAGCCCTGAGCTGGAGTAAAGAGCAATGCAAGGCACCCATCAACTCTATGCAGCATGTCCATCTGCCTTAAAAAATCCCAGTTTGAGTACTAGCCACATCTCTTGGCGTGGTTTAAAATGTGTGACAAGATAAAAGTCTGATGTGATGGTCTGGGTCATGCTATCATTGTTACATGCCAATTATAATAATAAAATAGCAACAACTAAATGCCATTCAATGGGTGTACTAAGAATAGGTTGACTGAAATGTAATGACTATGTATCATCATTAGAGAGCTGCTGAGTCTCAGAGAATCTCTTCTAATGAACACTTGGATATTAACTAGCAAACGATGACTTTTGCAACTGAGTCTAAAAGATGAACTCATTGATACCATTGGATTATTAAGAGCTTACATATTGATGTTCAATCATTTTAATAGATTTGCTTTCCTTACTGTAGAATATGACAATAAAAGTGCTGTGAATAGTAATTTCCTAATAATAACCCTAATAATGCTAATAATACCATAATCTTATTTAATCTAATTTAAATAGACAGCAAAAAGACCTACTTAGAACCACTTGTCTTTTGTTGGTGGAAAGATTCTCATTATGAAAATTAAATTGCTTTCGAACTCCTTTGGCACACTAAAATTAAAGCCACTCACCATTTACAAACTAGGCAGGAGCCCCAAATCTGCAAAATCTTTAGGGAAGCACTAATGCGTTGTGCTTAATAGGGATGAATTTAAGCATCTGCTTACAGACTTTGCTGAACTGGGCTTTCTCAAGCTTTTCGGCAGGGTCTCAGTTTTAAATGAGATTAATTTTGCATCCACATCAGGACACTCTATTATTATCTGAGTCAATTTAGTTTCCCAATGAAGTCTCTGCAAGTGACTGTAGGAATTAACAAGGAAGGAGAGACAGTAGGCGAAGTTCACGTGGCAAAGATGCAGCTGAAATCAACTGGTAAAGCCTGTCTGGCATACCAAACTCTCAGCCTATAGTAAATTTTCTTGACTCCACGTGTACTTTTAATATCCCATATCAGAAAGAAGTCCTCTGAGAGCATGTCACCCAAGTATGGACTTGCCTCAGCAGTATTTTGAATAAACTCCATCATCAACTATTTCTAAGTTGGATCCACCCTGAAGTTTCAATACCTTTCTATGTGTATAAACACTGGGAAATTTGACAGAGCTAATCCTGTAAAGGAAGAATTAAAAGTGACTCCTTTTTACTGCTAGTCCTGTTTTATCAGTGTGTTATATACCTGGTTTTGTATTTCAGTCATATCTTCTCACGTGCAAACAAAGGCAGGTTTGCCGCGGTTTGCTTGGTATCACTGCAGAGCTGACATGTCCCTGGGAATAAGGGCTGGACTCTCTCGTGGCTAACACTTCACACTGTGAGCGTGCTTCTGGTTGCAAAATTTTTTATTGGTGGCAACGAGCGAGACAGGAGGACCAAAGTCTGAATTCTATACTATTTGTGGGGCTGACAGCCAGGCTAAAAATACCTTTCCTGCTCAGCAACACAGAAGAGTGGATGTCACAGGGGTCAGATAAGCATGGGAGTCAATATGGTCATTTTCTCTGAAAAGTCCCTTTTCAGAATTGAACTGGAAGTTCAAGCAGGATGGGCTAGATTCACAGGGGAGGGTAAAATGTCAGGTTTGCTGCAAAATTCACTGGTGCCGACAGCGATGTCTTGCAGGAGACATCACAGGTGGACTCACTGGTGAAGACTCTGTGGGGATGAAAATGGGACTGGGTGATCACAGGAGGAGAAGGGAGGAACGGTGGGGGGTTCCTAAGCTAACTCCACCCAAAAAAAAGCACTTTTCTCTCCTGCCTCAGCTCCTGATGGTTTAGAAAGAAGCAGGTTGAAGGGTGCTAAATCCAGAAACAGCAGCAACTGGGGGAGTGCATGCACTGGTAGTGCTTGGGCTGGGGATGGTGGGCAGAGTGGGATCTGGCTGTGCCCCTCTGCGCTGGGGGGGAGACGAAATGCTGAGCGGCCCCAGCATAGCCAGCTGGAAACTTTTTACAGTGGGAAAGGAAGGAGCAAAACTACCCTTTTGCTCTAAAAAAATCCTTTTTCAACAAAGTAGTTTTGGAAATAGGCAGACGCATTATAAATCCCCACAACGCTACTTCTCTGGAAAACAGCACAGAACATGCAATTTTCTGTCAGAAAGTCAACAGCTTTTTGCTGCTCACAGCCTTTCAACCCCAGCATTTGTCTGCCCACAAGCCTCAGCATCAAATGAGAAACACGCCCGTGTGCAGGAGAGGACTGCATCGCAGGTACCAAGTTAGATGACCGTGCTGGAGTAAACCCTGCTCAGAACCGGTCCCCAAAGTCACCGTGGGCAACTCCAAACCTGCTCTGACTCGTGATGCTCGCTCATGGTGTTAGTGCCCACGGGGAAACGCAGGGTGTGAGGATGCCTCAGGCCATGCCTCAAGTGTATTGGAGCATGGATGCGGATGGGACCTGTCACTGAGGAGTCCCTCTGTGAGCATCTCCCTCCCAGGATGATTTAAGCGGACCACGGATACTGCTCGGTTTATCCCTGGGTCCGCAGGGATTTAGATATTCCCGCCTGTCTTTGCTCCCGCGGGGCGTTGTGGAGAGGGGAGCGTGCTCCTTTGGGATGCCCTTGCCACAGAGTGATCGCAGGGAGACAAACAGATTGCTGGGGAGAGAGAGTGTTAAAAATAAAATTAAAGGAAGACTGCAAATTACAGTAAAGTTGAAGACAGGACTTTCAGAGAGCACAGTTTGTCAGGAAGACAGCTGCTTTTTATAGCATGCCTGGCATGGCTGATGGCAAAGACATTTGACATTTAGCTCTGATTGAGTGGCAGGTGGGGAGAAGGAAGCCAGAGATACTGTAAGCAAATCACTTCAAAAGCAGAATTAGGAAGGGACAGCATTTGGGGAACGTTGCGTAGCTTTGGCTGGACTCCTTGGCTGCTTCACAGTGCTTGAAGGGCTGGATCTGAAGTCCCTTGACATCATTCTCCCGTCCTTTCATGGAGAGAAAAAAAGAGCCCCAGAGCTCCAGGAAAATGAGTTTTCTTCCACAGGGGTCTGCTTTCCTTGAGCTGTCAGCACTGCCTGTGTCCAGGTCTCCTTCCCCAATGAGCCAGAGCAGGATTTGATCCTCAGGGATGGCCGACACAGGCACAAGGATGAAAGACCTCCAAGCTGGCAGTAGTCAAAAAGTAGAAAAAAAAAAGTAGAAAAACATGGGTACCAACACAGACCCTTCTCCCACTTCTCAAGGTGCCTTTGAACATGCAAAGTGCTGAGTATTACTCTTATGATTAGGAAAGACTTATTCCCTGCATGACAGCTTTTACTATTACGCTTGTAATGAGCCCATGGCTTTTGATTGTTACCCCTGAGTTGTTCGTACACTGCATTAGATCCCTGCCCAGCACCTAAAATGGGGATAATACACAATATTGTTTTTCTTGCCGTGTTTGATTACTTTCACTGTGTTTCCAGCTCAGCTCTGATCCTGTGACTCATGAGAAATACTGGTCACTGTGCACTAGGGACCACTGCAAAAAACTGGAAGTCTCTTATCAACTGCTGCTTATCACATGGACCTACCGATATATTTGTTCCAGACTTCCCTGAGCTCCCTGATTTAATTTACTATTTTTATGAGGTTTTCCCTATCTCCAAATACATTTTCCTCTTACTGATTGTTCAGGATACATTTGGTAGAAGGAGTTAAGTACATCAGTAATTTACAGTCATGATTAATTTCATGACTGCCAATTTATTAGTGTTTACACCTTCTGTACAAGAAGGCAAAGTATTTGATACAATAGCTAAATTTCTCCTCAAGCATTTGTCAGGCTGTATTCGTTAGTGTGAGCCTTTCTCTGTCAGTGCAAGGGTAAACTATGGGACTCCCTGCCACAGGACGGGAGAGGGGAGGCAGTGTGAGCATGTGTGAGATACTTAATTAGGACTAATGGCATGAGGGATGCCCTTAGGTAAATCTTTTAACCTGCATATGGTTAAAGTTCCTTGTTTGGAAGATGAAGACAGAGAATGCAAATTGCTCTGAACATTGGATTTGGAAAAGAGAGGGATTTGAGAAAAAAAATAATGATTTGCTCAAGTATTGTATTTTAATTAGGGGAAAATTAAATTGTATTTTTTATTTTTGTTGTTTTGAACCAAAAAACTTTGAATTGTGGACCAGACCCAAAACAGTTGAGGAACAATTTTGTTTCAAACTATTTGACTAGGGTGCTATGGTATTTCATGGAAGCTGTGATTTGAATATTCATCATCTCCCGTAGGCAAAACTTCTCCCACCAGGTTTGTGGCATAGATGTTTTTTCTTTTTCTCATCTATCTCAGATTCAAAGTGTTGAAAAATTCCTACTGCAGGCCAGCTGTCTGGAGGCCTATGTGTAATTGTACTCCTGCTTCCAGCAGAGAGAAATCTGTGTAGTGCTAGGCATGATGTGTTGATGTTGAGTTTATACCTTGTCACAGGCTCAGTATGTATTTGTTGGAAAATGCATCTACTTTCCCTATGCTTTTCTTTCCATCTGAGAAGTGGGAAAACTAACTCTGGACAGAAATTTCTTGCTGCATAATTTTCCGGGGTGGGGGTGCAGAGGAGGGATTTCAGTTTTATTATGATTTTCCACCTAACGTCTCATTTTAAATGAATTCAGTCCCCAAAATATTTTGAATATTGTGCCACAGGGAAATTGCAGTTTACTGCTAAATCTTCTGTAATACATCATGGTTTCTCTTCTTATTGAAGGGAAGTTGAACATTTGGGAAATCTCAGATAGTGAAGTGTTAGGGGAGATGTAGTCTTGCTGGTGAGTCCAGCTTCCAGGTGAGAATGGGACTGCGGGCAGCAAAATTCAGCCCTGAGACCTTCACAACAATTCTCCTTTAGTCGAAAATATTTGCCTTTTTGTGATGGTAGTGTTTCTAGTACAAAAGAAATTAAAAAATTTCTGTGGATAAGAAGCTAGTGTTAATTACAAATTAAACTACACTAAAGCACCAATTTTCTAATGTAAAGCTACTTCCAGAGAAAATGCATGCATGAAGCTATTGACAGTAATACTTTGCTTATCATTTTCTGTATTTTTGTATTGTGAATCCTTCAAGGGAGATGCTTTTCATTTGTGCACCTATTGACTGACTCTAGGTCTTGCTGTGGTAAAAAAAAAAAATAAAAAAAAAATAATGCTCCTTTGCCTGAGATGTACCTGAGAGCAGACTTTACCCACAACAGGCAGACCATGAATGCAGATTTTAGTTGTTCTCCCTCCTGGGTCCCCTTGAGCTGGTGGAGAGGGCGAGGGTGCCCTGTGCGTGCAATGCCCAGGGAAGCCGGCTGGGTCATTTTGAGGCAGATATTCCCAGGGCAATAGGTAGCTTCAGGAACATTGCAAGAAAAGCTCACAAAGCGTTTCCTGAGCTCCTCCAGCTTCTACCAAAAATTACTGGCTTGCTGCAGGAATTACCGGGTGAAACCCCCTGCTTGCTGTGATGCTAATGGAGGGACAGATGCTCCCAAGGGTTCCTTCTCAACTAAAGAATCAAAAATCCACTTAATACGGCTGTGCTTAGCCCACTGTTTACTCATAATAAAACATCATTAGAGGGACCTAGCCTTGCATTAGCGTTGGCTTTGTTCTGATGAAATCTGTCTGCATAAAGAGTATCTCGGAGAGCCGCTCCGGCAGAAAAACCCGTCGCCCAGCACTGCCAAAGCGTGCTCTGCTTTACAGGCGAGGTCCTGCCCATGCCTCGGGAGCACGGAGGTTAGCCAACCTCGCAGGCTCAGGGTGATGAATAAATTCACAACCTGCCAGAGAAAGAGCTTATGCTTTTCCTTTTTGCCCCACTGCGCAGAAAAGCCGGCTGGAGGTTGCAGCCGGTGAGGAAATCTGGGGGCAGTCCTTGCTCCGGGCGGTGTGTCGGCCGTGGTGTGCGCTTGTAATGGAGCTAAGATAGCATTCTCTGTGGTCACCCGTCTGGCTTGCTCCTGTTTGGGTAGCAGGATTAGTTCAAGACAGCGGAAATTCACTATTCCCACCTGAGCCGTTCTGGCTGCGCTAGCCTTGGCTTTTTCGCCATCCCTCTCAAAAGCTTTGTTGCTTTAGTTTTCCTCCCTCAGGGAAAAAAAAAAAAAAACCAACCAGGAAACCTCTTAGCACGGTTGCAAAATCTTTGTCATTATGATCTTTAATATTGGTAGAGGTCTGGTTATATTTGTGTTAACTACTTGTGTAGTTTAGCTTAGGTCTGTTAAAAGTAATTAATATTCTAAGCATAGAAATGCTCACGTAGGACACGATCCAGCTCCTGTTGAAATGAGTGAAACTCATTGATTTAGACAGGTCTTCCAAGAAAAAAGGGGGGAGCCTGAAGTGCCCACGTGCATTCATTAAAGATTGTTTCAACTGGAAGGAGTCAAAATAAATCTTGCAAATTGCACATCCAGTTTATTAGACTCAGACAAAATGGTGCGCCTACATGCAGGGCAGAAAGCAGAAGCTATTCAGCAGCATCAATAGCTAAACATGGGGAGGGAGGAATGCAGAGAAACTTTATGGCAGATTTCGGCTGGCGGGATGATTTCCCGCATGCGAGACTGCGGGAAGAGAGCAGTGCTCGGAGATCTGTAACGGCTGTGAGCGGTCAGAGCTGTAGCTTAATGCCTCATCCCAAAGCGTGCATGGGGAAGGATTAAAACCTGAGTATCGATTGCATAAAGGAGAAAAAGGGATTACATGTTCTAGGGAGGAGCAAAAGAGAAAGCTTTAGGTAGTTCCATAAACTAAGATTAAAAATTAAACCAATTTTAAAGAGATTTTAGAATACATTTAAATGTGCAAAATGTGTGTCTTAATTACTGTATGTTCTGCTTTGCATACTTTATGTTTAATTTGCCCAAGTTTTGGATGTGCTGAGGAGCAGCAGCATCCACTGCTTTTAGCTCAAGTTGAGAGACATCAATACTGTGAGAATAATTGAGCCCACCGTGGCTGAACTGGGGACATTTCCAGACCAGGGTTCTTGTGCACGTTACTTTACAGATACCTGCAGCATGTTACAAAGTGACCATCCTCAGCTCTCCGTCATCCTAAAGCGACTAGAAACGTGGCCAGTCTGGCCACGATCACAGAGATCTAGTAATAAATACTGTGAAGTTTATTTGAGTGTACGCACAGGAGATTCTCCGAGGCAATGAAAGGGCTGGACCCAGCACGTCATGTCGCAGCTCCCATCACAAGGAACCCATTGTTGCAACCTCTTAACGATAATGCTGGTATTTCTTGGGTTGCCTCCATTTCGCCCCTAGACCTTTTTCAGTAAACCTCTTAGCATGTCTCACACCAACTGGTGTCTCCCTGGCCACGAGACTTCGTGAGATTACGTGTTAAAGATAATATCACCTAACATACTTCACTCGGCCAATATCATCACTGTTAAATCTTTAATGGTAAATGTTAAATCTTTTATTTAATGGAGAACTTCCCTTCACCCCTGCCCAAGAATGATATTTCTCCCCCCATGAAGGATGATTGCAAACATTTCTGACAATAATTAATTTTCCATTAATTATTTTCTATTTCTGTACAGTGTGTTCTTTTCATTCTAGCTCTCTAACAAATTTGGCGTTGAGACCCCTTCACCCTTTCCATCTATTCAAGTACAAGGTTCCATTCTTCATTAGGGCTATTTTAAAATCTGCAAAGAACTGTTTTCCAGATGTGGATATGCACAGACAGTAATTGCACTTCATGATCACTTCCAGCTGCCCTAAATGCCTGCCAACAAATTCCCATAAGGAGTGCATGTTTTGTGCTGCAAATCAGGGAGAACATTGTAAAATGATAATGTGTTGCACACTGCAGTACCTACAAGAGTTATGGACTTTATAACTGAACTAATTGGAATTAGGCTTTACTTTAAAGGTCAAGAAAGCGACAAAGAAATGCAATCTTTGTAAATTAATCTGTTGTGTTGTTTTTGACTAGTATTGAGTACCTGTTTCTTGGATAACGTTCATTTTTTGTGAATTATATATTTGAATACTATGCGGATGCCTTGCAAGCTTACATATCATGGATATGGCAATCTCATGTTTTGAATTTGGATTCGTAATCAGACACCACATATTCTTTTACCAAGTAAAACATTTGCCTCCTGGAACTGTTCTGGTGTGACCAGAACTTATAGTTATGGATCACATGTTCTTCTGGTGTTAATGGCCTCAATTTCATTGATATCAGTAGAGATATGTACACACTGCTAGAACTGAATTTGGTCCTGTATTTTTGTTATTTTAACAATGTAATTTTTAAATAGGTGTTTATATAGTTCCAGTGCAGTTTTCTCCCTTTTTACTTACACATCCTTATGATTCTTGGCTGAGATACAGTTTTATGCAAGAAGACCAGCAGAAGACATCCCTTACAGCCTCAGAGTGAATAATAACAGCCCAACCAGCATAACAAGTGCTTTAGCAGTCTTCAAAAACAGTAACAAAAAAAATTTCTGACATCAGCAGGACAGATTTAAAAAATCTATCATGCAACACCTTGCTCCATTACTCACAAGCCTGTGGACCCAATAAACAACCCCTACCAGCTCTCTGTATAGACTACTCTGCACTCTGTTGCAAAGCTTGACCATGGCCTATATTCCCGGAGATTAAAAATGTAGAGTCACACTTCCAACCACGCTTACCACCTTAGTGTCGTACTCAAAACCTCAGCTTTCCTTTTAGCAGCTGAATTCAGTATTTGGCTTTCTTCCATAGCAATATAAAGTGTGGAGAACCAGAACACTGCCAGGACCCAGAGCAGAAGAGCCCCAGCCTGAAAACTCTGGTCAGGTGAGTCCACAGTTTTTTATAAAGAGATATGTATTTTACTTTTTATGCTGAAAGGAGGTTTGCACAGCTGACCTCTTTGAGGCCTCTCCTGGACAACCTGGTAGACTTGAACGAAATACCTCCTGAAGTAGATATATGCTGGTGCAGCATCAGCCTGGAAAAATGAATGCTTCCTTGCATCTCCACCAAGCTACGGTGGGTCTAATTCAGTGTTACCGCATTGCTGTACGCACTCGTATGCCTGTGTGCATGAGCAGGAATCTCACCTGTAGTTCCTAAGGACACAGTGTAGGTGGTTCCCGTGGCTTTTTGTGGAGTAGTTCCTTATGCCTGATGATAGCAAATAGTCATTCTTGAGTCAGTTTTGCTGAATTTGCCAGCGATGTTCAACTTTTTCCACCTTACTTTTTTTCTTAGTGAAGATGTGGGTTGCTATCTTGCAAAGATAAGCTTTTGAGTACAGGTTTTCTTTCCTTGGTTAGCTTTTCTTTTGCCTCTTCCTTACGTGTAGTTCCTACATGCCCTAGAGATCACATGTTGAAAACTACTCCATTGGCTAAGTCTACAGCGGTGCGTCCCATGAATATATAGCTCATAAACTATTTTCTACCAATACATGAATGCCTTACCACAGGTTTATTTAAGCTGCAGCTCAGTTCTGGAAAGTAACTCACTAACAATTTTCTGCGGTCCAGGGTTTTCGCCTCCCACTAACAAGGAACTGAGCAATGAGTTGGACGTCATGGCCAAACCTCACCTATGCTTTTCCCAGGCATTGCGGCTCTGTGTAGATGGTACCTGTCAGCCACCGGCTGTAGAAACAAGCCGTGTGTTGTCAACAGGGAGTCTTGTGATAATGCAACGTGCTTTCTGTATCAAGTAGATGTAATGTTTGTGTAGGCTGTCCCCATGATCACTCCTGATGAATATACTTTGGTATACTGGATACTTTGCTAGCTGAATGAAATGGCTTAGTAATACAATGTAATTATATAGCTTAAGTGTCAGAACTACAATTAGGAAAAAGGTAGGTGAAAATTAGGCTCCTAAATCCTTATTTGCTTCCCTAACAAAAGCTGGTTAGCTTTGTACACCTGGTGAGCATATGGCAAGCCCTGTCCATGTAGGAATTACTGGGTGCAAGACACATTTGAAAATCATGTCCAAGTAGGAGCCTATATCTACAATATTCTGTTTTGAAGCCTTGACTTGTTTGTGCATTGGAAGAATGTTCTTGTACCAACAGGGAAGTGAGTTTCATTCTATTATTAGGGTCTCACATTTGGTAAGGGAAAAGTTAGCCTCTCGTTAGCACATAATATATTGAATATAACAAAAGGATTTAGGAAAATAAGAGGATGATGGGAGATGCTTTGTCTGAGTGATGATGATGCCTCTGGATGGGTCTGTGATGCCTCTGGATGGGTCTGTGTGTGTATGTTTGTGTAAGAAGTGCGCAAATGTGTAGTGACTTGATAGGAAGGACTCTACTCCCTTTGCACTTTAGGACGTTGACTGTGACACTTGTAGCTCCGTGCTCTGTTCTCGTTCAGGGAAGCAGGCCATGTTCCAATGAGCAAGTGCCGATGGAATGATATTGCATGGTCTAATGAGAGCGGGAGAGAAGATAATTAAGATTTTTCCACAAATGCCTCTGTCTTTGCATGGGATATTTCTATGAGGTATTTCAGGCTGATGCAATATCACACTGCCTGTGCACTGAGCTGGCAGGACAGGAGCCATACACTTCTAAGGCTGATAAGCCTGTGCAAGCACTTTGTTGACTTTGTTATGAGAGCAAGACGGTCACAGTGGATGAGGGGAGGATGTTGCTTGCAGCAGGGGAACTGAGGCAGAGAGACACTCATTGCAGACAGCTGAATAGTATGTGACCCTCCTATAATCTTCTTCAGAATCACCTCCTCTCCTTTGCCTGTTATGTTGTAAAATACCACACGAACCCCTCTGCCTGTATTTTACGGACAGACGCTTCTCCCTATTTGGTCTACAGATTTTGATTAACTTTATAGTGGGATAGTTATATAATTTTCTTAAGCTACTTTAGGTACCACACTGAGGGAACCTAAGGGAATTAGCATTGCCTAACTTGGAAGTCTAAAAGGTAGAGGTCTCCATGTGAGCTGTTCATCTTTGGTTCATCTTGATCCATAGGCAGTGGTGAAAGAGAGGTTCTGAATCGTTAGATTTAAGATTAGAGGTGGTGTCCTTTGGAGTGCTTCCAGTAAGTAGGGCGACCAGCCAGGGTGACTTTTACATTTCAGACCTGTGAAGTTGAGCACCTACATCCCAAGCTAAGTTTCATAGATAGGAAAAAGTGGAGAATTCCCCCAGAAACTTCTTCAGGACACCAAGGATTGGTGCCTAGGGGTAGGCAGCGTGAGCACCTCCTCTTTGCTGGTGCTGATGCTAAAGCGGCTCCTCCAGCTGTTAAATCACTGACTAGTGCAGCATCTCTGACAACTTCAGCAAGCATTGATCATGGCTGGACGCCTGATTTGGAGCCCAGTGTGATGAACAGGAGGCTTTTGTTTGACTTTCTGTTGGATTTTATGGTGAGCCCTGTTACATAAATAATAGCCTGTCTGCACGTGACATTATCAGCCTGATAATGCAGCTTCAGCAGTCTTTTCTCACAGTAGGTGGAAGTCACTGGCCAGAGCAGCCCTGTAGGCAGCACTTGCCACTTTCTAGACAAAAGAAAGTGCCTTTCTTACCATGGCATTTTTGGTAGGTGGGAAAGCACTTGTAGCTGGGCATGGGAAAAGGAATAACGATCTTTTGTTATAAAGTTTTGTTATAACCATGCCTGTATGTGCTCCCTGGTAAAAATTCATCAACAACATTAATTTATTGTGCCTTTATGAACAATCCTTCATTCACAACCCTCCCACACGCAGACATTCACACGTGACCAAGGTTCATAGCTGAAGATACTCGTTGACGCACAATTCATCAACGGCTTTTTTCAGCAGTGAGCCTTTCTGACGATGGATTTTTTTTACTCTGCTCTCCAGCTGACCTCTGCTATCCCGGTGTCTAGCCCAGAATCTCTTGGTTTTCTACTCTCCCTTCTGTTTAAAGGTATTAATTTCTTAAAGTTAAGGCTTATTGAAATTTCAGGAGGAAAGAGTTTCTGCCAAAACCCACAGTTTTGTCAAACCTAATTTTTGGCAAGAGAATGTCAGCTATACGTACACGCACACACAAAACTTTGCCGGTGAGAAATTCAAAAGGAAAAAATTGTTTTGAGTGATCATTTCAAAACAAGATGAAATACTGTGTTACAGTACAACCTAAACTGTCATGTTTTCTTTTCAATAAAAATCCCCCACATTTTAAAAGAAAACATCGCTTTGTTTTGAAACATCAACCTGGGATAATTTTCTTTTTGGATTTTCTTGGAAACTGCTCAAGCAAGGGCATTTTTTTTAAAGCCTACATCCAGGATTTTTCTTTTTTAAATTCCACCCTTTTTTTTGTGGAAAAAAAAAAAAAATGTTTTTTGACTTGCTCTACTTTCAGTTTTCAGACCTGGTCAGACAAGATATGCCATACTGTACTTGTATAGAGTTGCTCTTCTCTATAGGGGATTTCCCCATATCTTCTACTCAATTAATGCAACTATGGCTATAAGGAGAGTATTTTTTTTTTACTCTCACCTAAAAAGGCAAGTTAAATGATTTTGTTCCAGTTATGCAGAAGACTGACACAGAAAAAAACCAGAAAAACTTTGTGCCCCTTAGGTGGCCTCAAGAGATGGAGATTTATTACTTGCTCAAGCACTCTTCATTTTTGCAAAGCGCGGGGTGTCTATCTGAGTGGAAGGACCATTTTCAAGACCTGGTCTTTCCAAGGCTGATCTTCAAAGTGTGCTGCACCATCATAGTAATTCCTCTGCTGCCTTTCCACCTCCTCAGCCTGCATTTCTGATCATACTCCCAGCACTGCTCACTGAGGTACTATTGTACTAGCCTTGCCAATCTGTAGGGCCTCTCCAGGCTCGCTGCCTCCGTCCTTTTCAACTTGCACGCTGCTTTAGAAAACAACTGTTACCCTTTGTAATCAGCCTGAAAGCCCTGAGAGGCTGTTGGTTTTAAAGGGGAGTTTAGACAATGGTGGTGTGGTCTTTTGTGATAAACCAACCTCCAGTCGTAGGTAGAAAAACAGCAAGGCTCTTGTGTTCTCTTGACCTTTCTCCCAAAATAATCAATATCTCTAGGCTGTTGAGCCTATTAAACTCTGTGCCAGTAGAGAGGCTGTTTCATATACTCAGCCCTCTTTTCCCAGCTGGAAAACCAAAAACTGGAGAGACCTAGGGATCCACTCGATAAATGCCTGCAAGACGGTGTATTGCAACAGCCTTCCTCAGCGAGGTATGTGAGCCTAATGCCCAAAATAATAGCCCTCTAGCCATGATGAGATTCGTAAAGAAAGCACTTACCACTCTTAAGCCAAAATCAATAGTAAATTTTTTTCCTTAGCTCAAAAGGACAAAACTATTTGTTTCGCCATCACACCAGCAGGCCATTCCTCGAGATGAGCTGCTTTCATCAAAGGCAGCAGCGCCTGCAGAAACAGAATTAACTTAACTTCACTAGCCTCTAATCATAGAAGGATTAGGTAACTCTATCTGTTCAAAGTGGATAAACAGTTTCAATTGCCTACCATGGTAAGTGGGTCTGTTTTAAATTTAGAAACCTTTCATAGCCTTGGGTAGTGTCTTTCATGTGACCTTGACAGCAGCAAAGTCCGTCTTGAGACCTTGCCCAAGTTTTGATTCTTCCTCGTGGCATGATACTGTTATTGCTGAGAAGTTGGACGTTTGTACCAAGCGCTATGTCTCTACTAATGTAAAAAACTACCTATAAAGTCAGTTGGACTGTATGTTTGCCTATTACTCCCTCTGAATCATGGCCTTCTCATGCACACAGATGCCTTCCTGTGTTATTGCCAGGTTTTTCTCTAGGACATTATTTCAGCTGTGACTGTTGCAAGTCTGGTGGTTGTGGCTGAGTCAAAATCACTGCCTGAGGCTCCAGCACAAATCTGCAGAATAGTTCTTGTGGGTGGGATAGAGGTGGAAAGAAAAGGGTGACGGAGATAAGGGGCATGTTAGAAATAAGGTAGGGAGCAGCACGGAAGATATAGCTGGAAGCTGGTTTTGATGAACTGAAGCCTTAATACGCTACCTTGTCCTAGCAAGGGCCGTATACTTTTTTTCACGAGCACAAAGAACACTACAGAGTCTATTGCCTTCACCTGACATGGGTGCTGTTCAACCCTCCCACTGCGGTTTTGCAAGGGTGTCTGTACATTTGTTCATTCTGACTCAACAATCCTCTTTCTTCCTTTCTTCCTTTCTTTTTTCCTGCACTCTGCCCTCACCAAACACTGCTTTGACTTCTTGTCTGTTCCCCAAATCCCTGTTCCCGTTTCAGCAAGAATCTCCCTCTGCACAGCTCATGCCAACATAATATTTTTCACATCTCCTCAAATCCCTCTCTTTACCATGCCTTTTCAAGAAATGTTTAATTATCCTCAATATATTGCTGATATTACAGGTCCCAGTATTTTGGGTGTTGTACAAATGCATCTAAGAAATGGCAATTGCTGAGGACTTTACAATGCAGACAAATAAGATAAATAAAGGATAAGAGGAAGCAATGTCATTACATTCCTGGTTGAGATAAGGAGCTAAGATACTTCCTGATTCAGGAAACAGCTTATATCTCAGGAAGCGGGTGAATACTTGTTTAAGTTCTGTTAGAGTCTGTGGACCCTGAGCATGTATGTAAAACTTATTTAACTGCTTCCTTGACCAACAGCTAAGTGAATTATCTCAGGTAACACAAGGGGTACGTGGCTGAGTCGGGAACTCAGTCCACGTTTCCAGTGACCTTGTCAAGTTTCTCCAAGACCACTTTTGGTTTATCTTTTCTCTTCCCCTTGCTTGTATTTCAACAAACTCAGTAAACTATTGCCTCTAGGTGTAAAGACACCCTTGACGTTTCTGTGTTATTCTTGCTATTTTCATTTTTTAAAAAATACAGTATTTTAGATTAAAAGGAAGGAAAAAGTGAAGTTAAGAATAACATCTGCAATCATAAAACCTGCACGGATTTCCATAGTCAAAAAATTTATGACTCAGACAATGGGTTTCAGTTTAAAAATATAAATTATAATCCCACCAGGGATCAATTTCACAGTGCAAAACTACTCTGACACTGCTGTGGGTTTTTATTAAGGAGTTTATAAAAGAAAATCTTAAATAAATACAGCTGGTGCAAGCTACAAGTAGGACTGGCTTGTAGATGAAAAAATTACTCAAATAAATAGATAGTCTCAAACGTCCCTTCTAGACAGAGTTTGTAATCATGATAGTAGGGGTATTGCACATGGGAATATAAAAAAGAAACTGTGACTAAGGCCAAGGAAAAAGCTGTGGGACACAGTCTAAAGTTTTCAAGGGTCAGTAAAACATGCAGACGACACCAAGCTGAGTGGTGCAGCTGACCCGCTTGAAGGATGGGATGCCATCCAGAGAGACCTGGACGAGCTTGAGAAGTGGGCCCGTGTGAACCTTGTGAGGTTCAACAAGGCCAAGTGCAAGGTCCTGCACCTGGGTCGGGGCAACCCCCGGTATCAATACAGGCTGGGGGATTGAGAGCAGCTCTGCTGAGAAGGACTTGGGGGTACAGGTGGGTGAAAAGCTGGACATGAGCCAGTAATGTGTTCTTGCAGCCTGGAAAGCCAACCGTGTCCTGGGCTGCATCCAAAGAAGTGTGACCAGCAGGTCGAGGGAGGTGATTCTGCCCCTCTACTCCGTTCTGGTGAGACCCCACCTGCAGTACTGCGTCCAGCTCTGGGGTCCTCAGCATGAAAAGGACATGGACCTGTTGGAACGAGTCCAGAGGATGGCCATGAAGATGATCAGGGGGCTGGAGCACCTCTCCTGTGAGGACAGGCTGAGGGAATTGGGGGTTGTTCTGCCTGGAGAAGAGAAGGCTCCTGTAGTGATAGGACAAGGGGTTATGGTTTTAAACTAAAAGATAGATACAAGGAAAAAGTTTTTTACAATGAGGGTGGTGGAAGAGGTTGTCCAAAGAGGTGGTAGATGCCTCATCCCTGGAAACATTCCAGGTCAGGTTGGACGGGGCTCTGAGCAACCTGATCTAGTGGAAGATGTCCCTGCTCATGGCAGGGGAGTTGGACTAGATGACATTTAAAGGTCCCTTCCAACCCAAACTATTCTATGGTTCTACGTATATCACGTGGCAGGATTTACTACAATCTGGTGCTAATGCATGTATAGTGGTATGTATTGTGTGTTGCAAATAGGGTTCAAATGTGTACTTGAGGGCTATGCAGCATATTTTTAACCTTTTTTTGTTGTCAGTGATTATTGGTGTTTGGATGCTTGCTTTCTGCAGAAAAAAATGGTCTTTTCCTTCCAAACCATATGCAGAACCCCAGAAACATTAAGACTAGAACATGCTTTCATGATGTTTTTTCTGTTTCCTTATACTCTTATTTTCCTCTATCACGTACTATTTCACGCTGCATCTTGGCCAGAGACTGCCCCGACACAGGTTTCACCATGAAGGGAGCAAAAAGGAATGGGGAAGGTAAAAGTGAACCAGATATCGTGGCCTTTCCAAGAGAATGGGAGCAGGAAAAAACAAAACACTCTTTTATAGCTTGCTTTTTTTGGCTGCAATATTTTTGGGTTTGTCATTTTCCTGAAAAGTCCGTATTTTCTACAAAAGCAGTACAAGAAAGAGACTGCATCTCCTTGGACATCCCTGTCTGAATTAGCCCTGCGCCTCAAATTTTTGGCTGCTCTGAGACTAATTTGTGTTAAAACCAATTCTTTCGCAGTCACCTGTTCAGCCCTACTAGATAAATTATTATTCCCTCTTGCAAGCGGAACATTCATGAGTGTCTTTTTGTCTTTTTTCATTGTTGTTTTAATAGGAGCCCTTTTTATATAATAAGCAAATGTACCAACAATTCTAGGAAATAATAGAAAATATTACAAACAGAGAAATAAGATGCTGGATTCATTAGTCAGGTTCTCACACCTTATTTTCAAACTCATGCTCACTGGTGAACAGAAACAATAGCTTGGGAAAAGCTGTGTGTCAAGATAAAAATGTCCATTTAAAGTTTGTATTCCAGACACTAAATTGTTAAAATGAGTTTCTCAGGAACCACATAAAGACTTCCACATGCAGAAATTACTTAGGTAACAAATGAGAGAACAGTGAGAGTCAGAATATAAACTGTTTATCATCTCCCCTAAAAGCATAAAAAAGGCAAAATTCACATAAATATTTTCAAAAGTGTACTTTCTCAGTGTTGCTCTTCTCATGTCAAAACTTTGTCATTCTCTAGGGCCCATAATGGAAAGATCTGAAAGCACTTTCCTGACAGTAATGCCAGACCACCTGTCTGCAGAGATAAAATCATGCCTGAGACACAGCTCACGTACCTCTATCCTGAGCTAGGTAAGGCTTTTATTCCCATCCTGTCCCTATAGATCAGCTGAGTTTAGCAGTGGTGTGGATACTCCAGCACTGAAGACTACCCATTGTGTGAAATCCTCCCCAGAATTCAGAGATTTGAAGAATAAGCCTTCATTTTTTTTTTTTTTTCCCAAGCCCCTTTGCCAGAGGGATGCAAGCTGGGAAGAGAGCCCGGGAGCCAGTTCTCCATTACCTTGCGTGACCCCGTACCACATGCATGCTTCCTCATCCAACATACCGTCGACATCAGCACATTTGAAATAGGAGGTCCCTGTAACATGCTTGACCGAGATATAGGTGCAAGTGGAGTCCATGTGCTACAGAAATAATCACCCATTAAACATGCACATCAACCCACAGCGCAGTGAGTCCTCCCACCTCAGTGAAACAACGGGAAGTCCTTGCCCAAAGGTTCAACGTTCATACCCTACAGATAAATTATTTATTACCATGCCCCTATCCCCCACCCTGTGCCGTTGTATTGTATTTCATACCATGCTCGCCGCAAGCCATAAGAGGGTTTCGGAGTGTGTGTGTGTGTGTGTCAAGGCTTAGAGAGGAGCGCTGAATTTTCTAATACTAAAGGGCCCATTTCATGTTATTTATGACCTCACTAGTGTCGAAACAGAGACCTATAAATCGTAAACATAGGCGCACTAATTCTAGCAACAGCAAGTTTTAGTCACATGTAATTAAAACATCCCAAAGTCTTTCAGCTGTAATGTATTTCAAATGACACCACTGGGACGGGGGGAAATGGGAAATGGAGGAATCAGCAGTATTTCAAAGCCATGGCCATTGTTAGCTTTTGGGGCTCTGTACAGCACTGGCAGTGCTGCCAAGTCTGCAGGTTTCTTGATGCTGTTTTCTATTACATATTTTAATGGCAGTGTCATTGATTTCCAGAAACAGCAGGGACATTTGCTTTGCTAGGATGCCATCATAAACTTCAGGAGATGAATCTGATGTCCACATTGAAAATAATACAAGCAAATTCTGTGATGGCATCTCTGCCGTGGATTAGATACACTAGAGAGGAGAAAATACCCCTTTTCCCTCACTTTTATGCCCCAAAGTGGGCTAAAACTGGGGCCTGAGTCTTCTATGAGGTTTGAGAACGTTTGGGGTCTTCTGCTTTTATTGTGATTTCTTGTAGGAGCTTAGGTTTAGCTGTTTTCTTGTAGGCAGGGGAACAGGGGAAAGGCGATGCATTGTGAAGACAGCACATTTTCAAATGCATGTAAGGGATTTGTTGTACCTAGCACAGGATTAACCTGTGAAATTCAAGCTATCGTTGTTGCCAATAGGTTGGAAAGACCCACCAAAGTGTACAACAGGGTTCATCACCAAAGTATACAACAGGGCTCACCACCAAAGTGTACAACAGGGCTCACCAATGTGGAGCTCATGGCCATCAGAAATCAGAAAAATAAACTGAAGCCAAGAGTGACAGCAATGTGTCATTGTGTGCAATGCGTTATTTGCTCTACCCAGCAGACGTCTGAGGTTTACATGTGTGGTGGGAACGTTTGCAACTGGATTGAAGGGGGTGCTCTCAATTCGGACACAAACCCTGTGGATTCAAAGGAATTGTGCAGCCCAGGCCAGCCTGGGTGAGGATCTGGGACATTTTCTCTCTTAGAGAGGATGTTAAGCTTCCACATTGCAGGGCACAAGCCAGCCCACAACTACCTGGGATTGGAAAACCTCCCCTGTGGGCAGACAACTCTATCGCAGCCTATTGCAGTTCCTCTGAAGCACCTATTAACAACTGCTTTCAGAAACCAAGGGTTGGCTTGATGGACCATTAGATTGATCCCGTGTGACAACTCCTACGCTCTTTTCCAGCCTGGATCCTCAGGCGAGCGATGGTGCTGGCTGTAGATCGCAGGAGCGAGCGCTGAGCCAAGCCACACTGCTCCCAGTAAAACCTCGGAGCAAGCACTGGACTGGGAGCAGCGCTGGCTTGTTTGCGGCTGGGAACTCATGCTGGGAGCGGCAGTGGGTGCAGGCAAACAGGACCATGGATCCAGCCCTGTGCAGACCCTGCTCTTGCCAATCTACCTGTCAGGTTGTTTTCTGAGGGATGAATTGCTCAGTTTGCATCAAACTTTCTGCTGTTGTCTAATTTTAGTGAGCGTAGCAGAGGGAAAAAGTTAAGGAAACAAAATATTAGTAGTGACAGGGAGGATGAAGGGAAAATATTAGTTTTGTGGCCAAAGTCCCAGGCATGCAGATTTCCATGCTGACTTGTTTCCTACTCTCCTTCTTTTTCATTATGGTGTCCTTTTCCTCAACCATTCCCAGCCTTTCTTATCAGCAGGTAATGAGCAGTGGCTGACACATGCTGTAGGAAATTATCTCTTTAAGGAGGTTAAAGTAAATGCAGAGCTAATCACTGTGTAGTTAGACTGAATTTGTTCGCCGAATTCAACTTTGATGGTGGAAAAGCAAAGCATTTCTGTGGCAGGTGCTATCTTGCTCTATAAAGACTACCCTAAAGCACAGTCCCACTGGATCAGATCAATGGTCCATCCAGGGCTTTGGAGGCCAGGCAGGATCTTCTGTGGCAGGAGATGCTGCTGGGAAAAATGGAACCAAGTTGCTCTGTTGAAGGGAGCATCCCATAGCATGAGCTGAGGGACAGGGAGTGTACAAACGGGATGGTATATCGGGTCAGGATAGAGGGCCATAATGCAGGGTCAGGACCCCAGTGGCACCAGACAAGGGAAGAAAAGAGATAGTGCAGAAAGCACCTTGGTCATTCTTGTGTTTTTCAGACAAATTTGGGAATTTTGGTCGAAATTCAGATATTTGAGGAGAAAGGAGGCTTTATTATCATTATTTACAGTAATGAGAAGAGGCATCATTTGAATTGGGCTAAAGAGCCTGGCCAGAGTTAGCAGAGGTAGAAAGGAGCTTCTATATTGTAGTGCTTTTATATCCTTGTGATTAATGATGCTACGTGGGCTTCTCTGCCTCTAAATCCTCTTGGAAAATTTTGCAGGGATTGTTTTTTGTGTGTGAGGTGACACTAAGATGTCTTTGGGTGAAATTGCATAGGACAAAGTAAGACGAAGGAGAAGAAGATGTTCTAAGTTCCTGAACTCAGTGGCTGTGGCTGGGATGGAGGCAAATGTTAAGTGAAGCCTTACGGGGATAATGCATTTTCCTAAATTGCTACAGAACTGAAATTTTCCTGAAATGTGCCTGGTATTGCAGTGCTATCCCCTTTGGGCAGAATGATTACATCAGTGCTTTTCAGCTATATTGCTTTTCCATTGGATGCAATGTCCTCAGCTCCAATTTCTACCTGCAGTTCAGGAATGATGCCTTTTTCTGTGTATGAGGTCTCTGAGTTTGTTATCACAAATTTATCTGGAAATTTTGGGGTCATCCTGTCTTAGATCATTAATGTCAGGAGATAAACCACAGCTCCTTTTAGCCTTCAATTTCCTTTGCTTCTCCATGTATTCAAGTATCTGTTTACAGAAATGCTGCCAAGGTCTTCTTAGTAGTCAGCATTTTGTGCTTTGGTGTTGATACTGGTGAAGCATCACAGTTACATTTCTCACTTTGAAACCCATCGAAATACAGTGCCAGCTTACAAAAGCTGCTAAGAGCAATTTGAGATCCAAAGAGTAGGATTTCTGTGGCCTCAGTTTAGTCATACAAAATGTAGATGTTTTAATGTTGGCTAAGTGTCTTGACTCCTCTTATAGGTAACAGAGAAGCATCTTCTGGTTAATTATATTATTCATCTTGGACAACTGTCCCACATGCTCTGTGTGGTTTTCTGGACGGTCTTTCTCTACACCTACTACAAGAAGAGTTCACATAGTTTAGATTAACCCCCAGCTTTTACATGGTTAAAATTAGGGTGGCATTAAAAATTTGTGGATGCAGGAATTATTTCTATTCTGTGTGCAAAGTACAATGGACAATCAGATCAGAGAGAGGCAAACACAATTTTTGTTGCTTTTGTATGCCAGAATATATTTGGCAGCAGCTGAAGTTTAAAGATTCTTTAAATATAATTTTCATTGCTAAGTTATTGAATTTTCTCAGTGAGGGAAATGAGAAACTTACTTGTTTCTTGACTACCAACTTCACCAGAAGGTAAGAATTTTGTTTCATAAGAAATACTGAGTTTCAGAAATTTTTGGCAATCCTACATCAGAATGAATTGGACAGATTTCCAAATTTGTCATAACAGTAATGGGTGTAAAAAAGAACTCAGAGTACCTAACAGATCCTTAGCCCTGAGGTTTGGGAAGCTTGTGTTCATGTCCACGTGCTAATTCAAGTAGACTTTTTCTCAATGAGAAATATTGATGCCGAAGCTTTCATTCAGCAGATCCATTTTACACACACACACGCAAGCACCAAAAAACCAAATCCAACCAACCAAATAAATAAATGCAAGACCTCCACCCCCCCAAACCTGGTAGTGAAAAAAATAATCACTAACTTCGTTTTGTGACTTCAGCTGGTTTTCAGGGTAACTTTTGAAGATCTGGAACCTGATTTTTCTTGTTCTGCAGACGTGAACTGAGAACCTGGTTCCCAGATTTGTTTGCCCAGAAATTTTGCCACAAAACAAGAGACAGAGCGGGAGGGAGAAGGCATAGAGGCAGAATTCAGTTTTTGAGGCTGAACCTATCTTTATTTAAGATCTGTAGTCTTGCATCTAGCTGCCTATCGTTTACATGCAGAATTAATGTCGGTGCTAAGCAAATCTTTATTCACACACCTACAGTCATTTGCTGATTATAAGATTTTGCTTGTTTTTCTTTGCTGAAAAAATGCGTGTCCCACTGCAGGATGCATTGCTCCTGGAGATGTGCTGATGGGAATGCCTCAGTGCTCCATTTCTCAGTGTCCTTGCTGTAAGGCCTGGAACTCAGGGTGGCAGATGTCTGCTGCTGAGTGCTTGGCTTTTTATTTTTTTCCCCTCCTTGTGCTTCATCACTCGATATTTTTAGTTGCTAAATGTTGCAGAGACAGCTTTTTCAATTAGAAAAGTGACAAACTCTGCAAAATGAATTCCAGCACTTGGAGAACATCAGCATCAATCTCCAGTACTTACTGACTTTGCAGGATGGGCTTGTTTTTCGTAAACTGAATGCTTTGACCTATTTGTCTCCAAAAGAAATAAACAAAACAAAACACCAACCAAGAACATTCCCATCTAATGATGTTTAGGGAAAGGCATGTGTCCAAATAAGTTCCTGTGTCCTAAGCAGACCGACATCAGTGGACTTGAATCTCAGTTGGGGTGTGGTAGAAAGAGAGTTAAGAAACTTTGCTATGGATACAGAGTTTTTTTTGAAGGCTGCCAATGCATTTATAATCTGGTGTGTGGCTAGGGAGTCAAACATGTCCAGGTATGATGCATGTCTATGACTTTCTACAAAGCTCTGTGTACCTTATGCACGCTTATTTAATGTCTAGGAATCTGACAGACCATCAGTTTGGTCCTTCTTTAACATTAAACAAAATGGCCAGTATTGGCCTTAATTTAAGGAATCGGAACTAGCAATGCCTAAAGGATAGACCTGATAAATGAAATCTGAGATGCAAATAAATGGCCTCATTTCTAGGTACTGCTTTAAATGCTAATGAAAAGGGCTTTGAGAATTAAAGTTATTTAGGTTTCTGCTTAATATGGACTTATCTTCTATATTGGTTTTCTCTTTAGAATGTACATGAACTTATAGAGTCTCAGGCAAATCAAAGCAGTGGCAAATCAGAATTATAATACTTGGGCTATTATTTATTATTTGTACTGTAGTGGGTTTAAGAATATCCAGCCATTTACCTAGGAAAAAGTTAAGAGATGCCTGTAGTGGAGGAGTCACCTGGCAGTTTAATAGTCAACCTTTTTCACTCTTAAAGTCACCTGATCAGAAGCTGAAATTATACAAGTTTAGGTTAGGAAGAAAAAATGGTCAAATTTGTAACCATGAAAGCAGGAACACTTTATGTGAGGCTACAGTGGCTTCTCCACCCCTAAAAATACTTAGATTTAGATGGAGATGTTATAACTTAAGTGGGACTTGCAATGGAAGTTACAAAGGTAGTCAAACTAGATGATCGTAATGCTCCTCTCTAAGCCCAGGCTCTATATCTATTACTTTTTACCGATAATGAGCATGATATTGTCTAGCTGCAGCATTGGAAAGAGCTGTGAGAATGTGCTCCCAGAGGAAGCACGGGCTGAGAACCAAGCACCGCAGAGGTATTATTACTTAGGAGGCTGACACAGTTAACGCAGTCAAAAACCCAAGCTGATTATTCCAAAAGTATATATGAGTTCTGGGCATCTTTTAGCAAGCTGGAGACAAGAGAACCTTTTGGGAGTCCTGGTCAAGACCAGGATGGTTTGCTGCCTTTGCCCAAAGTCCACCAAATCCACCATGTTTCACTTTGTTATGGGTTTGCTTGCAGCAATGTGTTGGCTTTAAGACACACGTTTTGAGAGACTACAAGGAGGTGGACTCAGGGACCATGGGCACTGCCCTGATGGTCTATTTGTTGACTCTTGCTGAGTTGTCTCTGAAAGGTAGCAACTTCCATGCTGCAGAAAGTCCTGGATTTCAGACTGGGGCATCATAGAGCTAGATGCTCCAAGAGAAATGGTTGGGTTTCAGTGCCAGGCAAGCAGAAAAACAAAACAACACACTTAGCTCAGCTCAGCTCAGCTCAGCTCAGCTCAACTCAACTCAACTCAGTTCAACAACTTCACTCAACACTCCTATGAAACAAAAATGCTCAGCTCCATACTTCCCCACATGGGAGGCTCTGATACAGGTAACGGATGCTGATGTGGTGGTTGTAGCTGGAAGCCAGTACATTTTGAAATCTACCTACACCAAATTGTTTTAAGAAAGTGAACAGGTGACCTGGGCGACAGCTCACACTCCAGATGACTTATCAGGATCTGGGAAGCAATCCAAAACTACCTTCCTCAGGCCAATTCCCATCACTGCCGGATTTTCAAAATAATTCCTGATGCTACAAGAAATCAGTGATAAGAGGAGAAAGGTCTGTCAGCAGGGAACATGCAAACACAGACAGGCTTCCCTCTTGATGGACTTTCTTGGAAAGGAAAACTTTGCTGCTGTTGTTATTTAGCAATAAATCCATGATGTTAGCAGGGTCCTTGTAGCTATTTCTTAGGCAAGATGTTCTGGGTGGGCAAACTTTGGGGGTTTTAACTTCTGCTCTCAAAAATGAATGCTTTGGTCCATTGTGTCCCCAGCATGCCCTCACCAATGTTCCTGTAACAGGATCATCTGACCTAGCTGCAGGAGCTCCAGGAAACTGCTCTCCCTCTGCAATCCGAAGTAGGGTTGGAGTGCCCTTAGGACAGAGAATAGAACAGAATGAGTTTTGATGAGTATTAAGAGGACTCATTCTTGAGATAAATGCACCTTGACAGATCCTATGAGTCTCTCCGTTTTTTTCCCAAAGAAGAACAGGCTGAGCTGCCAAAGTCTTGCCTTTAACTAAACAGTCAGGAGAGGGATCAGACCGCAGTGGTCTTATTGCACAGCAGCATTGCTCAGCCACTGATGTCCTTCTTGCCTTCCGTGGAGCATTTCTGTTTTGAAATACTGCTGGAACAGATGCATGTAATTATTGGGTAAAAGTTAGCTGGTCAGACAATTCCTGTATATTATTCTATATACCTGTGATGAATGTACATCTGCTGACTCCTGCCTTGGATGGGAGTCTTTCACAGGAGCAGTGTGGCACTCTGCTGTGTCACCGTCACAGGTCCTGCTCAGCCAACACAGCCTGGGTCTGTGATGAGGGGGAGCCAGCCAGAAACTTAAGACCCCCAAGTCAATAGATGGACAATGAGCTGATTAAGGAAAAACTCTACTGTCTACGCCTTAGGGTAGCACCTAATGCAGCTCTATGAGATTCTGGGATTTTAATTGAATAAACACGTTCTTGTTTCTCAGGAGAAAAGCTACCCAACTGTCTCTCATTCCAGCTGAAATAATGGCAATGCCTGGACTAGGTTAAGGGAAACTGTGTAGCAATAGGTGATGATACTGATGATTATAATAAATCTCAGTTTTGAAATTACTTTTGTTCAGTGAGGGGACTCCAGCTTTTCATTGCCTCACTCCACAGAGAAGGCTGTCTGTTCCTCAGGGCTCTGCAATTCAAATGTGTCTTTGCCTGGTTGGAAGATCTCCCCTCTCACAACCTGACATAACCTTACAGGAGCCCCGCTACAAAACAAAATTAGTTCTTCAGGGGTCATAAATTGGGCTAAAGTTTGAGTAAGTCCACAAAATATGCCAAGTAATACCAATACAGGGAGACTTCTATGGCACCTTTCATCAGAGCAGCCTGATTTTAAGCAGAAAGGACATGAATATCTTCTGAAAATCAGGTGCCATTTAAGTGTTTCAGGTTGAGCAGACAAGAAAGAAAACCATCAACCATCATTAAAAGGCTTGGACTCTGAGACAGTGGCTTATGCAACTGTAAGGAAGTAGAAAGAGCTATCCTTTTTTTTCTCTGAATACTGCCCTTAATTAAAGGATCAGATTTTTTACATTCTGGAAACACCAGCGTTATGGTGTCACCAAGAGAAATAATCTCAATGGTTAGATAAGTATCAATACAAGGCAATCCTTAATGAACTCGAATAAAGTTTATTCTACAAAATAGTTGCTAGATTTAGTTCTTACGGCCTGAGGAATGTAGATGAAAACCCTTTGAGATACAAGGATCCCTAAGTTAAACCTGAATGAACCCAGGTTTTTCTCTGACACTGTGGGACAACATGTGACAACATTACCAAGAGAAGAACTTGACTTATAAAGCTGGGAATAAAGATGGAAATGTGGTCTGTTTGACATTTGGAGCAAAGCACTTTTCAGTAGTCAGAAGGAGACCCTTCCCTGTCTCTGAAGTTGAAAAAGTAGTTAGGAGAGGATACATCTCTCCCAGTATGAAAATTGGACACCTACAGCAGGATTCAGCTTGCACAGTACGACACTGAAATTGAAGAATTCACCTGTGTACATCTCAGCTCCCATTGCAGTCAGTGACCACCCAGGTAATGCACTGAAGGGATGACAGAAACCAGTTCTGCTCTTCCAGAACACCTACGCTTGGTCAGCCGAATCCCTCTCTAGGCTTCATTGACTAAACTCAGAAAGCCTCTGTTGACGGGGAATGTAGACATCCAACTCACACGTGGGCACCTATGTACGCACCCTTAAACATCAGCATCTTCACCTTGTACCCAAGGGACTTCTCCAACTTTCCTGCGTGGAGAGAGAAATGTTCTTCCCTTGGAGGATGGTTCAAAGCTGCCTGCAAGACATCCAGAGCTTTGTATCTCCCTCTCATGTGTTTTTAAAAGAAGGCCATATGCTGATGTAGATTAGACATCTAATTTCTAGAACTGTAAAGATAGGTGAGTATGCCAAAATAAATCACTGCAGCTCTGACCTGCGCAGTCTGCCTCCATTTATATATGATTCAACTGCGGCTGGAAAACTGCATTTGATTAATAGCTCTCTATTGCCAGCAAGTTGTTGAGAAGCAGAATCACTTCATTTTAGTTGCTCTCCTCTGATCAGAAGGCTGGAGGCATGGGTTTATAGGCAGAATTAAAAGAAACATATCTATATGCATACAGTGGAAGAGGCAATTAAGAGGAGTTACGAAAAGCCAAACTTCAAGAGATTGTTAACAAAGAAAGAGAACAGCAATTATTTGGCGTGATACCCAGGGTAAAGCTAGCAGCAAGAGGATTCAATTAAGACAGAGAAAATGTGAAATTTGGGCAGACCTTACAGGAAAATTTTCTGAGAAAGAGACCTATGGGGGTATGGAATAATTTGAAATCCCTGAAAAGAAAGATTTTAAGCCAGGCGAAACAGAACATCAGCAAATATTCTGGCGATAACTCTCACAAGAGCAAGAAAATTGCTTGGATGGTCTAACCGGTTTCTCCTCTACCTAAATTCTGTCATTTTGAATTCTGCTTCCTGATGTGTGATGGCTTCTACAGTATAAATCCCTTTAATAATGACTAGGATATTGCGGTTCATTTATCTTTGGTGGGTCAGTTATTACTTTTCTGCAGTAAATGGCCATGCACTATGACAAACACGCAAAAATCAACTCTACCCACAAACACACCTGCCTTGGCTGTCACTGCGCAGTCGCAATAATAGCCCATCTAGACTCAACATTACCTCCAGGCCAGACCTAACCCTAGCTGAGGCTCAGGGTGTAATGGTATCCTAAATTTATACAGATGGGACACTGCAGGAGATATACTCTCTTTGCTTGTTTAATTTTTTCCTAGCGCCTGATCACGAGGGAGCAAAAGTTGTTGATGTGTTGTCTGCTTGCTGAGTGTTTGGCCCCTAAAAAGCCATTCACACGTCTATTGTGCTAGTAGGCATTGGGATGCTTGAAAGTGGCTGTGTCAGCAGAGAGCCTCTGTTGGAAAATCAGTAAAGATATTCTCAGGGAATGAGAAAATCAAGCCAGAGAGATGCAGGTGAAATACAATTCTTAACAATGAGATTTGCTGTGCAGCAGTTGCAATATAAATTGGGGACTTTCTAGTCTCCCCCAATTAACATTACACGGAAGTAAAGATGTGGAGTTGTGGGGGAGCTTGTTTATGAATCTGGGTCCGTTTCAGCACATTCTTTTATCCAAAAGAGGCACAATTTTTGAAAGTATTTCACACTGAAATGCTTTTCCACATGAAATTTCAGTTCAGGAAATGCCAAAGCAATTCATGTCAGTATTTTTTTAAGAAATATTTTGACTTTTGTTTCAAAACATTTTTTTTAATTTAAAAATTGACTACAGTGAAAAGGAGAAAAAAAAAAAGGTTAAATAAAAAAAAATCCCTAAATACTCTCAGGACGTAAGAAGATATTTATTTTTGGAGTGAACAAATTCCTTCAAGTTGACCCCAAATGAAGTTGGTTATTATGCTTTTTTTTGCCTAGCTGCAAATCCTGAACATATTTTCTAGTAGACCTGCCCAGGATTTTCCCTTGGGCTTCTTTTAGGCCACTGAACAGAAAAAAAAAAAGAAAAAAAAAATCCATCTCTGCTGTGGAATGTATTGCAGGGAGCAGTCGTGCCCTGGTTGGAGATGACACTGCATTTCTCTCCTATCTCTGTGACTAACTTTCAGACATCGAAATTGCCTTTTAACATATGGAAGGTGTATGGACAGGATTTTTTGTACAAGCCGAAATGCAGCAGATGGGTGACAAATACAGCACTCTGTCTTTGATTTAGCAAAAATAATCTACTTCACATTCATGGAGACTGCATGGTTTTTCCATGAACTTTCTATGCAAGCTTACTTCTCTAAGGGCTCTGGTTATATTTCAAATAATTTCTAACTTGATTATGCTATTTTTTGTTCAGTCAGGGAGAATCTCATATATTTGATGCCCGTTTCTTCTCCCTTGACCAGCCCTGTGACATTTCATTCATTTGCAGCACTAGAGTCTTAAAGCCGGAGGATAACTGGCTCAGCAGGTTCCTGATGGAGGGCACGGTCCTTGGGCGAGCAATGACCAACGAAGCCTGGAGAACAGCCCAGGCTGGTTCATAGAGGACTCTATCGCTCACACAGAGCAGGAGATATGAGTTCTGGACCTCCTGCATGTGGACAGTTAGCTGTTGGCCCTCAGGATGGGTCCCAATGAGCTCCAGCTCTCAAGACGATCCCGTAATTCAACTTCTTACTCAACGATCACCCAGCCCATGCAGGGTTGTGCCAGTCCTATGGCTGTGATGTTCACAGAAACATTTGTCTGTCGTCACGTGATAGTAACACTCTGATGTGCTACTATCACTCAGGATGTGGCCCTGGGCATGGAGTTTCACATACGCATGGGCATGAGAGGCTTGTAAGCCACATCTGTCTGAAGAGTCATATGGTCCTGGCCCCCAAAATTCAGGTACAAATGTCTGTAAGATGTGCATAAGCCAAAGGCAAAGAAAACCTTTCAAGCTCAAGTTACATGCGATCATTCCAAATCCTAATTTCATGGCATGGTTTGTTTTCTCTTTGCTGAGGCTGTTCTCACACCCAAGTGGCCAAACAAAATGCTTTTCAAGATGGGCGGAAAAAAGGAAAAAAAAAGAGGAAAAATAAAAGAACATGACACTCAGATTTATCCACCGGTGCTGGGAAGTGGACATCATGTAAGGGTCCAAGGCTGAAGGGATGCTTTCTCCATGTCTCAAATGAGGACATGTGGGACACAAGAGGAAGAGCAAGGCTGATCCCACCCCCACTGACTCTTGTCCTGCTCTGTCCCTAGGCCAGCTGGCACTGGTAGCACTGCAGATCTAACCCATTTTGCAAAATGAGCTTTTTCTGCTGTGGTGCCCTGCGTGCTTTATAGGTCTACTCCCTCCCACACCAGTAAATGCTCTTACTCTTAAGGCTCTGTGGTGGTGCAGACCCCTTGGGCCACGTTGTGACGTCAGGACCAACCAACATTGTGGTCTTGTTTTGGCTACAAGTGCAGGGAATTGGGACAATCTGGTACTTTTTTGTCCTGGTTACGGTGACAGTAAGACAGTAAGTTAGGACAATTAGGCACTCCCTAACCGTACCTGGAACTCCTGCTGTCTGTATGGTGGCCTGCCCTGGAAGGTGCCAGAATTACCTGGCAAGAATTGTGGCCAGAATGGAAATATACTGATCCTATAAATAGCAGGCTGTGACCCAGTATCTCCCCCTGAGCTGGGACGCCTCTCAGGGTAGATTTCGCAAGGATTTCCAAGATCATCCACTGATAGATGCTGACGAAGAAGAAGGGGTCAAAGATCATCTGCTGGCAAATGCTGACGAAGGAGAATAGTGAGTAATTCACGACAATTAGGCTTCACAAAGTTTCAAAGAACATTTGGTACCAATCATTTACAATGGTTGGCAAAGAGAGAAAAATCTTGATCGTAGCTTAAGCTCTTTTTATATGTGTGTGTGCACGATTCGATTTAGGAAACTCCATAGTGTTGATTATAGCAAATTTTTTTAAATCACTCTGATAATTGGCTGATTATTAAGTATTGTTAAAAATCATATGACCTAATCTTGTAATTTACCATGATAGTTCTAATAAATCTTGAATTGCTGCTACCTCAAAGTTGTGTAGAATACATAATCACTCATTCCCCGACAAATTGGCGTAGTAACTCAATGAGAGGTTTTCCTTACTTCCATTAGGCATAAACCATTGACCAAGTCTGGGACTAAGATTGGATCTAGCTGCACCTAAGCTCCATCAGGAGTTTAGAAAGCAAGGAGGCCCACTCTGAACCTTATGACTCAACGGGAAGGTCTCCCTTACCCATTTGCATCTCTGCTCTCTGTGTAGATCATTCTAAATCCATTCTAACTCAATTTCCCTTTGTATGTTTCTTCCATGTAGTAAGTAATAGAGTGAATCTTGCCATCGAACTTTGTTAAGTTGCACTTTTACAAATTCACATTAAAATCACTTCTGCTAATACCTTTGATGGTGGTTCTTTAAGTGATCTAAATCACTCTTTCGTGACAGGCTCATCGGTGTAACCACACACATTCCTTTGCAGAGCAAGGACAGCTAGCCTCAGCTCTGCCTTTGAGGAGTCAAACTAGGCTCTTACTAAACACAGCGAGGTTTTTTTTTCTTTTTTTTTTGTTTAATTATCTTTGATAGGCTAAGCTGAAGGAGCAGGCAGAGTGGACTGCAGCTCTGCTCTGTACACCAGGTGGCCTCAGTGGTATGTGCTTCAGCCCTGATGATCTCAAGGTGCAACTGTCACTCCTGCTGATACCATTTTTGTTTGCCGTGATATGAGCATGCTTACAGTACAGTGAAACAGAGCCAAGAATCATGCAACAGGAAAAAAAAATAGAAGATAAAACACATGCATGGATGGGATTGATATCACAAGGCATCTGTTAAACACACATAATCAATTGCCTGTTTATATGAAACAGCTCTGCAGACAATGAATACTGCTGCGTTGTAGCTACCTGGAGGAACAGAGAGTTGTTATCCTCTTGTCTTAGAATAAAGTCCTTTAAAAATAAAAGCCTCAGCTGCAGTCAAGCATTTTGCATGTTGCCATGTAACAATTTATTCATTAAAGAGGAGATGCAGGAACCGACAGATGACTGATAAAACTGGCTGCATGGGAAACTGCATCGAGTCTCAGTGAGAGGTTGATTGTTCGCATGGAGGGAAGCTGCTGGTGGAATTTCTCATCTCACTGAACTGATTTAATATGTACACAGAGGAGGAGTAGACTGATGAAATCTGCTAGTGACATGAAGTTAGAGGACACTATGAATGCAATGGAAAATTGTAAGTCATAGAAATTTGGCAAGGTTCAGTAGTACAAAATGTAGGTTGTCCACCTATGGTGGCAGTCTAAATGTAAATTTCTATGGAGGACTTACTCACCATGAGTTCTCTACTGTTAGTAGTGACAAAAGCACTTTAAACATACTATCCATGTCTTCCTAAAATAGATACCTAAGATACAGCTAAAGGACTTTACACTAAGCATAGCTATCACTCACTCTTGAAGGTAAGGACTCCATAAGGTGTCTGGGTCAGCTGCAGATGCATGAACTGTGCTCATCTACATATTGCAAAATGAATCACATCTGGCTTTAGAGGAAAGTAATAAAATTTCTTCAAGTTGGTCGCATCCATTGGAAGGGATGAAGGAAGGGCGGCTTGTGCTCTTCAGGCATGGAGACTTCTGGTCTGTCACTACATGGGGAAAAGCCAAAAAATGAGAAGGTAAACTATGATCCTAGGGTTGTTCAGTCAATGTGTTTCTGTATTGAAAGTCTTGATATGACACAGAAATGAATGGTGCCTGGATTTCCAAGAGGAGCAAGTGCTAAGAGTGGCTATGATGATCAGGCAGTGACCATCACTTCAAACAAGACCGAGGTAGTTTGACCAGTTGGCACATGGAGGGCTTGTTGGCTCGAGACCCAGCTCCAAATGAACTGGTGGATGTAATAAAAACAAAGTGTGTTTGGAAAGCCTGAGTGGGATGCATCAGCCTGGACAACCTTGATGGAGAGAACTGTCTCTCACCAGGCATTCACTGCTGGACCACAAGAGCCTGAAAGAGTGGGAAAAGGAAGGGAAGGCAAGGCAAGGCTGTGGGGCTTTCCAGTTGCAGTCCAAGGTCTCTTTAAGAAGATTAGCCTTCAGGCTGTGAACGACCCTTCACATTGCCTCTTACTTTACTCAGCATTATCAAAGCTGGTGCCATGTTTTCACTCTTTTTTTTGAGCTGTCTCCCCAGATACCATGCTAGCTGCATCTCTCCTTAGCATTGCTTCTTCCCCTGCCATGCCTACAGTGACCCTGTCAAGCGATGCCCAGACCCCAAGCTTTTCCCAGTCCCTGTAGGCTTTGCCAAGGATTGCTAAAAAAGCTTCCAACCCCCTGCTCTGACTGCGTGGGGATTAACTGGGCCCAGCTCTGAGCAATCAGAGGATCCATCAGGACTGCAACTGCTTGCCAGGATGGAGTCATACATGACTGGAGAGACAGAAAAATCACAGAAAGATCTGAGAGAGGGAGGGAATGAGGAATTAAAAAGATCAGCACCTAGAATTAAACCACCAGTAAACAGAGATTAATTGCAAGGGGAAGCAAGTCAGGGCTATGCAATACCTGTCATATGCTATTACAGCAGGAGGAAAACTCTACTTTTAGGAACTTGTTAGTGGTCAAATAAGTTGGTTAAAACATGTGAAACAACTTGAAACTCTGTGTGCCTATCTCTACTCTTCTAGAGCCCTTTGCACACTGCCCAAAGGGTGACATGATGAAGGACAGATGGACAGACCACCTTAGGACATCCCTCACTCACCCCTCATTTGTGACCGGGAGCCGTGTAAGCCACCAAAGAGCAAGTGGTTGGCTTCTAATGGGATAAGGTTCAAGAAGGGTTTGGCAAGAGATGAATTAATTTAATGTGTCTTATAAGAAAGCAGTGGACTGTAGGAAAGGAAAGGCATGGTTTGAAGATGCCAAAGTTACGCAGGGAAGGCAGTGAGGTACGTTGGTGAGTTTAAGTACAGCCATGGAGTTGAAGAGTTAGACCAGAGACCGTGGCAAAGGCCTGATAAGGACACAGTGAGTCAGATACTGGTCTAGAGGGAGAAACATTTTTCGTTATTGTAAACAAAGACTTTTTTTCTCCTACAATGCTTAATTGATCTCTGGAACTGACTACTATAAAGTATTACTGGGCATGCAATTTAGCAGGAGGAAGATATAGTTGGGAATACTCTGAGTTATCTCACAGAGGATAGATGTGTAATGGAAACACAATGTAACGTAAACTCATACTTTAGGGTATACAATCATTAACTGCTGACAGGCTTATATGGCAAAATTAGTCCATAGTTGCTCAAAGGGGATTCTTGTGTCTTCCTCTGAGGAACTCTTGGAGGAAGGATACTGGATTAAAAGCATTGCTAATTGGATCCAGCTCCGGTCTTCCTATATCTTAGCAAATCTTTTCCGTTTCTGACTCATATGGTATGGAAAAAAATCGTATCTCCTGCAGGTTATATGCATTTCAATAAGAACAGAAGTTTAATTTCTATGAATGGCATTCTTGGGAAAAGAAAAAGATCCAAACAAAAGCAGGAAGCTGTAGTGTACTGGCTGTTTTGCAGGCTAGCCTACCTGCAAGCAGCTAATGGAAGTGCAGTGGTTGATAGTCAATAAACATCTCCCACAAAAACACTGCCTTAATTATAGCCCCCCTGAGACTTCGTCCACTGAGGCCTATTTGGCTACGTAGCGTATGGCCAGATTTACAGGAGACAGAATTGCTTTTTCCTCCCCTTTTTTTTTTAATTTATTTGAAAATCTGTAATTAAAGACTATAAATCCCAGCATACAAGGTAATATTAAGGGAACTGAGTTAGAGACCAACACATCTCAAGGTCTGTAGGGCATCCGACTTCTCTGAGGGTGTTAGGTGCCCATTAGGTGCTGTTAAGTGGCTCTTTGGTACCTAGGCTTTTAGGTCCCTCAGATGGCACACATTCACAGCAAAGATGAAGAGAACCGCGTTTGATTAACCTTTGGGATTCCTGTGGTTTAAGGAAAGAAAGTAGGCTCTCGAGACCTCAGCTGGTACCTTTGACGAGAGCTCCTGAATTCTGTGGTTGTGCCAATAAATAGTGGTAGTAAAATGTCTGAAGAGGAGAAGAATAATTATTCTTCAGGATGGTAGGAACATATGATGGAATTCCCCATCCTCTGATAAACATATCTACAAACAAGTGATCAAATTGAAATACTTTTGGTTCATAAGCAGCTAATCTGCAAAGAAATCTCTCCCTTGTTCCTTCCATCGCCTTCACAACATTATTTTCATTTCTATCTAGATTTGTTTGCTTGTTAGTCTGTGGCCTCCCCCTGAGGATATAACTGCAGATGGATGAATTATTTTATTTTATTAAATATTATTCTTGGCTTTTTGGAGATGTTTTTTGTTTTGCTTTAATGATTATTCCTCCTGGTGTTATTTCAGTTTTCAATTACAACTTGTGTGTGTATGTGTCTGGTAGACTACCATTTTGTAAATGGGTGTATGCACTTATTGTTAATTGATTCCCCAAATAAACCCAAATGCTTGCATTGAAATCAGGCATTATATTTCTTGCATGCCACTGAGCTGGATGCCTTCCAGTTTGGCATCTATTGCTGCTCTGGAGGTGGGCATCTTTCTCTCCCTCCCATTACCCCTGGAGTGAACAGAGATGCTCATGTTAATTTTCTCTGCTGACCTCGTAGCACTGGCTGATGTCTCTGAATAAAGGTGGCCAAAGTTGCACTTCTAAGTGTGTATTTAGCCATCCAGATAAATGATTGCTTTTCTTTAAAAAACAGGTGCTGAACTGTCAGCAACCCCAACAGGCTTCAGTGAGGGTTTTCTTCCCTAAAGTCAGGCCATTATGAAGGATATTTTTCAAAAGCAGCCCTTGTTGGCCTATATCTGCTCCCACCAAAACCAATGTCTGCTTGAGAGTTAGCTCAGAAATGAGAATTAATCCACAATTGGTCCTTTAGCCAGTTTTTGCATTCCCATATTTTTTCAGGCTTTAGCTAGAAAACACAGCTGAAGTCCCTCATGGTGGGACTGTGTACTTCAGCAGGTTTCAGCAGGTCATCTAGTTCCCCTTTATGCCAAAGAAGAAAGATAATCCCCTTTCAACTGTGATTCATCCCACATATTACAGACATCTATCTTAGGAGAAGATGAATCATTTCCTGGAGGTGCTTCTCTCTCTGTCTCTCTCTCCGTTTAGGAAACCTAGAAAAAAGCTTCAGCAAGACTATGAATTGTAGACAGCTAAAATGGGGGAGATGAATCCCACTGTGCACCGAGAATCAATGACTGCTGATTCATTGAATTCTAACTTTCAAATGCTGTCAGCATTTCTGTTTTCACAGCAAAAGTCTTTTTGTTTGGGATTTTCTACTGATAACTAATTACTGTCATTTGTAACACAGACCTGAAAAAAACATTAAACTGGCCCACTGTGCTGGTAGCCGTATGGACATCTGTGATGGGGTTCAGTTGCTCAATCACAAGCACCTTAGTGTTGTTTTAGACACTGAGGGGTTTCATGTCTGGTCTCCAGATGCCAAAATCAGTCAAGTCTTCCATAAGGCTGGCTTCGTGTCTGCCGGCCCCAGCAGGATAACTCAAATACAAGCCTGTTGTTGGATCAAGACCCTGGTAAAATGCCTTCAAATAAAATGAAGCAGAAGCTGGAAAGGTGGCATGTCCTTCCCCGGGCTGGATACCCATTAGCCGTTGGGTGCCAACGGGTGCTTCGTGTTGTTGCTTTCCACCTTGGTCAGGTTACTCTTCAGGGATTTGCCTTCTGATGGCCATTTGGGAAAATAAGGTTATGCTTCCTGCTTACAGATTCAAAAGCAAAGTTCATCTCGCTAGAAAGACTCCTCCACGCTAATATTTAGCCAGCGGGAAGAGTGGAAACCGTCCAAGGCATAAGTGTTTGGGGCTCACCTGCACTGAAGAAACCTGAGCGAGCTCCCACCATGGGGTACATCTTGACCGCACAGCTCCTGCCCTCACGCAAAGGCAGCAGCTGAGGTCCTGGAAGCAGAGTCGTGCAGTGGCCTGGGCTGAGCAGCCTGCTAATTAGCCTGGCCTTTCAGCGGGATTAATTATCACTGAGCTGATACAGCACAAATGCTTTTGGCTGCAGTACTAGCTTGGTTGGGACCTCTGCGTGGTGTTGTATTATATATTGCAGTTAAGGCCAGAGTCAGCAAGGAAAATGTTTTGATGGTGATTGCATAATTGTGTGTGTTGATGACAGTGGCTAAACAACTGGAAGTGAGTATGAAAAGCACATGTAGCAGCTTGCTGGAAATAAACTACTCATCTCTGTGAAACTCTTCCTGGTTTAGGAAGTGTGATTTTACTCCATGGAGTATAATAATGTCCCCTAAGCACCTGAGAACCCCTAGAATGATTTAAAAGCTGGTAGTTCTTCATGCCAAAGTACAGCACAGCATCCAAAGATTACTGAGCCTTAATACAAAGTCAAAGGGCAACTTTAAGACACCTCAGTATCACTTGGTTATCTACTGCCAAAGTTGAAGCCATCATCTTGTTACCATCAGGCTGAGCGTGGGAATGTTATAGACTTGGAGCCACATAAACGCTAAAAAAAACAGGATCCTACAAGAAGTTGAGAAAGGAGGTAATTTATCTTACTCCAGTACTGATCATTCCTCAGCCACAAAACGCAATACAGAAATGTTAAGCATTCCGGTGTTTCTCACTGTGCCCAAGTTTTCTGACGTGATCATCTGGAGTGGAGCTGGTGCCCTTCTGAATGATACTTTCTCTGCAGGTAAGACAGCAGTTAAGGATGGCTGCACCATTAAAGCCCAACTATCTATTTACTCTCCAATCCTGCCTCTAAAAGAAAGTTAGAAGAAATCATTTTTAAAAGTTGCAGCTAGGAGTTTAACACCTCCCAACATGAGAGATCTCTTCATAGTCCCCATGCCTGTATGGTAGTGACACTAATTATGTCATATGGGGAGGCGAACCTAATTTGAGTTGTGTTTTTCCCTAGAACTCCTCCTTATTTAGTGGCTGACGTGCATTGAAACATAAGGTCAATCAAAAACCAAGACATAACTACAAAACCCTCCCTGGGCCTATTTTTACAGTGAGGGTGCTTAGGTGATTTGAGTTCACCACTGCAGTCCTGCAGGTGGGCGAGTCCAGTATTTTGCAGTGACTTTGGGGTTTTCTGGCCATATCCATACAGTCAGGTTCAAGAAGTCATCCTGCTACTCTGTCCTTGCTCCGGACTGTCATGAACCAGGTCCAACATACCAAAATAGCCCCTGCTGTAAAGCCAGCTCATGTCCCGCCAGTGTTGGTGGGATGATGCATAACTGTCTGCAGAGACTGGCAGCTAATCTTCAGGGCAGACCTTAAGCAGTCGCCCAGGATTTATTCTAGCGTCCACATCTGACACCAAAATAAGTAACCTGGTGCAAAACCACAGTCATGTAGAGTTCTATCTAGTTTCGTAGTTGGCAGACATAAGCGTTTGCTACATTCCAGTTTCAGGAGCATTTTTGTAGTCAGACTTTGTGTACCCTTTTCCTTTTGAATACTAGTAAAGGTCACATTGGTCTTGGCTACTCATTTATTTCCTTTCTCTCATTGAATTTTTAACAATAACAGGCATTCGTCCAAAGCTCTGGGCTCCTCTACATTGCATTAAAATTCACCATGTCATTTGCTTTCAGTAAATATATTCAAATGGCCTGCCTTCAAAACCATAAATGACTCACCATACAATCAATCATAATTGCAGGACCCTGAATTTCTTCTCTACATGTTGCCCTCTAATGCCCAGAAGGAACACATGATGTAACTCTTACCAAAAACTGGTCAGGGAAAAGAAATTATGTGTGATCATTTCTGTTCTCTAAGGAAAACTTGGGAAGTTAAATACAGGACCAGTTTGGGCTGGAAAGTGAGACAGATAACATGTAAATTTTGTTACCACTCAGAGCTCTGAGAGTTACTGTACTTAAGAAAACTTATCTCTCTATTCAATTATTAAGTTTCAAAATGGAACATGTGCTTGTCTCTTACTAATTTCCCATAAACCTCCTCCACAATATTAAACATACATATTCACATGCTAAAAGTCTGCTCGTTAAAACACTACATGGTCAAAGCTTCCAATCAGATAGAAATGATCAAGGCATCCTCTTGTAGGACATAAAGGGTTATGCCGAGGAAACAAAGTAAAAGGAATGCCTAACTAGAAGTTATCCAAAAGATTTTTTGATTGTAATCTCATTTTCCTCACAACGCTGTGCAGTTAAAAAAAAAAAAAAAAAAAAGAAAAGATTAGAAATCTGATTAGTCCTGATAGATAACAGTGAAACTACTGCCTTCCCCCTGTGCTCTTGGTAAGGTCAGGCATAGGTTTATCACTAAATCACTGATATGAGAGGTAGAAGAGATCTATTAGGAAATCCTGGCTTCTCTTTATAAGTGTAGAATTGTTCCCTCCAACATACTTTCTGAGGCCCTGTCCGGTCAAGCATTTAATGTCTCAAAACAGCGAGGCTCCAGTCACTTCCCTTGAGAGACAATTTTATTACCTAATAGATCTCAGCGTGAGGGACTGAGTTCCAAACTAAATTTTATTTTTCGTGTTGCTAGAGAGTTACTCTGTTTTGGGAATGACTGTCTTAAACCCCTTGCCACTTATCCTGTGTTAAATCCACCCTGTGTTCATACACCTTTGAACCGAACGTTCGGCTCCCGGTTTACTGACTTTGCTACTTGAATCCATGCGCTCGTCCTCAAGGCTGATTTAAGTTACTATCGACTTTATTTAACTTACTGGTGCTTGATGGGTATGTTCAATGGAATGGTTAAATTCCCAGTGGTCAACACTGTTCTACAGAAAAGCTTACAAGAAATCAGCAACAAATATTGTTAGAGATGAAGAAATATGTGGAGATTGTATCTGTAGATCCCAGCTGTAGATATTCCTGAAGATAAAATAAACAAGTGCAATACATATCAACTTTCCCCTCTGCCTTTTTCATACATTATTTGTCTTCTTTGGGTCTCATCCAAAGACCTCTGAACTAAATGGAAAACTTTCACTGACTTCAATAAGCTTTGGGTCAACCCCTTAAGGGCAGCAATTGTGTCTTCCCAAAGTGTGTGGTCATGATTCGGTGAGATACTTAAGCACACAACTGCCTTCGGTATTAGAATTGTCATCTCAGGGCCTTTGGTGAGATTTTTTCATACACTAAATAACAATGTGCTTAACCACCCTGCTGATTCTTCATGTTTAATACAGAGTGGGCCCTATGGAATGCCAAATGTCATATTTTTAATACTATGGATTTTATCTATATCAGACGTGTTGAAGCTAAATTTTATATGACAATAATTCAAAACACAAAGCCAATTACTCTGCCGGTATGGTCTCGTGTATTTACACTGCTCAAAAATCTGTCCCTTGACTTTATAACAGCTTGCTAAGTTTCTTTCACTAACCTGTCTCAGAACATCATACGAAAGCAAAATCAAATAGAAATATAAACTTCATAACATATGATGTATGTGGAGTAAATCCAGTGAAAACATTTTTGATAGAACAATTTTATGTTTAAAATGAAGGCTCATTGAAACTCGAATATTTTGTAGGAACGTGACTATTTCAATGACATTTTCTATGGGAAAAATGTCTCAGCAAATTGCTTTGATTTTCTTATTTGTGTCACTAATGTAGAAATGATTTGTTTTGATGAAACAAAAAATGCATTTTTGAGTTTACCATGTTGTTTTGTTTTGACTTATAGCAACTACTGATTTCATCATGTAGTTTAATATAGTGTATTATATTCAATATTTCATTACAGTGTTTTTCAACGTTATAACAATGAGGCATTTCTACTTTTCCAAAATAGCACAGCAATACTTCTCCATGTGGATTTTCAGAATTCCTGTGCTCTGATAGTTTCTCTTTAAAAGTTTCAAATTTTTACTCCAGTTCAACCAGCAAACATGGTCTCAGCTTGTTCACAGCACCCACAAAAGTTTGAATTTCTGGACACTTGTAGTACCAACTCAATTATATGTATTTGCTGGTTGAAACAGCCACAGATAAAGCCAACTACATTTAAATTTGTGTACATTAGGTCCAGATCCTCAGCTATGTCCAGCTACAATCTGATCCAATGCCTTCCTTTGCCATGCATATCCTCATGATTGACTCTGAATGTGCAATTTCAATCATGAGTTAAAATTCTATGAAAACTACATGAATTTTGAAAAAAATATGCTAAGTCAGCAAGATTACATTTTACGCATGGATATGAATAATCATAGTAAACTACAGGCAAAGGAAAATCCAGCTACCTGAAGCTCCTGGCTGGAAACCGGCTGCTCCTCATCCTGCACCACTTGTTCATCCCAAAACCTGGTGGTTGAAGCACCAGAGTCATTAGAAATCCTGCTCCGGGATTCCACATTGTAGTGCACGGTAGTGAGCCACACATGGCCACGTTTTGTTTATGACAGATGGCTCTTCCCAAAAATATGATGTGCGAGATTGTGCTGACTTGGACAGTTCTGCATAAACTGTGGAGGATTGACAGGGTGTAATATACTTTTTCTGTTTACTTAAAGTCTAGAAGAGAATGGGCCAAACCCAGCGAAGAACAGCCTGTTTCAAAGATATTACGGCTGGAAAATGTTGTTTCTCACAGAGATCATCTCTCTATAATAAGCTTCATGGTGATCCTGTATGGTGGGGGAAAAACTATGCAGATTGGGAAAAGAGTCAATCACATGATTTTCATTTGTGTGTTATCACGGAAATGTCTGTGAGAGGAAAAGGGAACTTCTGCTCGTCTCCACAGCTCAGCACAAAGCCAGCATAGCTGGAAACAAGCTACTTCATGGCCTAGAAACTACTCATGGGAGCCATGTGAAATTCAAATGTAAGAAGAAGAATTCGTCAGTGATGAACAGGCACCCTCGGAGAGGCTGAGTTGATGGACAATTTGCAAAAGTCATCTGGGAATTGGACCAAACAAAACACACATGCAACCTTGCTTGAATGACAGCTTGGAAGAGCCATGCTGAATTTCCCAGCAAGCTGGGAAGCTGTAGCTCACACATGGGATTTGTTCTACCTTTATTTTTTTCCTAAACTTTGTTGAATGTTTGCAAAATGGAGAATGCATGCATAATATGGGGTTAACCAAAACTCTTTTCCTAAAGCCTGAGGATTATAATTCATCAGGAGATATTGGGGATATTCCTATGGCCCTCAGTCAGTATAGATTAGTATAGGTCTGGTGAGGTTAATGTGGCTGAACTGATTTGTGCCAGCCAAAGATCAAGTTCTGTTTTAAATGTTTTACTGAAAAAGGAGAAATTAATTGTTTTGCCCCAGATTTTTCCAGATGTTCTGGACTGGAACCTCCTACTGAAATGGGATCTCTCCTCCCCTTTGGCTTTTCAGATTACACAGCAGACAGACAGACAGACAGAGCAGAGGACGTTTTGGTTGCGGCTTCTATTTTTGTCACTTCCTCTGAACTGTGTAAACCTCCCATGACTAAAATGACTTTCTTTGGCACGGGGGAATCACATCTATTGGGATGATATAACCAGAGTTGCGTGGGAAGCATTTTCTTCCTCGACTAAGAAATTGATATTAAAAAAAATACTATACATTCCAAATTGAGGTCTTTGGAAAAGTTCGTGGGAAATAGGAGACACCTATCCTCAAAACAGCCAGTTACCTCACTCTTAGATTATAACGTGGGACTTCACAGAATTTCAAAGCCCATGTTTTTAGGTGCTTGGGAGGAGCCTCCTATTCTGTAGCTGTCACATTCATTGGAAATGCCTCTTGAGAAAAAAAATCTAAACCATATGCGTTCCTCTGAACAATTTTGTTTCTATCAAACTAACATTTGTTGATGACGAAACATTTTGTTCCAAAAATTCCTCTGGTGATAAGAATTTACTAAGTAAAGTTTGCCTAACCTTTTTGGAGCCCTTGACTGAAAAGCCATGGCTTGAAAGCAGCTGAAATCTGCCTGCTTAAAGAGGACGATGCCTTTCCCTCTGCAATCAGCATGGCTGACTTCTGCACGGAAAAACACTTCCAAATTTCCTCACCGGTCTCACCAGGTTTTTCTCTCAGACTGTGTAATCCCATGATTACATGGTGATGTTGATATAACGTGACATGGTGTGTCAGTAGAATTTCTAACAACTTATTTTGTAGCAGTGAAGGAAGAACCCAGCAGCTTGTGTGCTTAAACCGAAGTAGAATTAAGTAAAAGAAGGAAATCTGCTAATCACTACTGAAGTCTGCTCGCAGGTTACTGGCAGCCTTTTCTGCAAGTTTCAGCTAGTGCTTTTGTGCACAAAATGCTTGACAATCTGCCGGCCTACTCAATAGATATCTCTGCCAGTCCATTCAGTAGATATCTGTATTTAGCAGTATTTCAGGAGGATGCTTGACTGGTTGACAAAAGGTCCTCCAGTGTCAACCTTGTGTATGAGCACACAGATCAAATCCTTAAGCTGGTTATGACAAACCCTTGGATATTTCCTCACCTGGGGCTCAGAGTGCTGTTGGCCTTTCCGTGCACCTCTCAGAAGTGATTGCCTTTTGATTACAAATGGTAGGAGTGGGTATGGTGGTCTCGCAGACAATATTTACATCTCTGTTGTTACAGTCTCTCCTCAAAAAGGGGAATGTGTTCCCCTGCCTTGAAACTTCAAAACTTTGCTAGAGATTTTACCCTTCAGTCAAGAAAATACATATTTCTCTCTTTCTTTGCATGGGAATGCAATTTAGCTGGAATCCTATTAGAACAACAAAAAAGCACTCCAAATTGCATAAGAATAAGCCCCTCCCTACCCTTTCTAAGAGAAAGGTTAAATCAGTATAAGGCTCAACAAAAGCTCAGGGAAGATTTTGAATGTTGTACAACACTGTCGAGCCACAGATGAACATCTCTGAACACTACCTCATCACAGAGGGAGTGCTGAATCCAGAGTATGAAGACCAGCTTTTGTGAAATGTCAGCTGGTAATAACGCACTGTGGTATATCAGGGAGCACTGAAAAAGAGGTAAACACCTACTGAGCTGGGGTAGCAGAGATTCAGTTGTGCAAAATTAATCTATAATAAGTACCTAAAAACCTTAAATAGGCTTGATTTTAAACTCCTTTGCAAATAGTATAAGGCAGAGCTACTCAAACTACACAGTTTTGATCGAGATCATGTAGGTTTTTTTGGGAGTAGACTTCTTGCTCTTCTCTCAAGAAGCAGAGGTGATGTGGTAACTCGGCTCTGCACCATGAAGACGTATGGAAGAATTTGCATGAGCTGGCATGCTCTTACACCTCCCAGAGGTGAAATGCTTCTTGCTGAGTAGATACTTTGGTAATTGAAGCCCTCTCACTGGAAAAGCCATTTGAGCATCTCCAACTATGAAACCACGATGGTTATTTTTCACTTATGTCCTAAAATGCTCCACTGCAAACAGACATAGGAAGACAATACTTAGGAGTCAGTGTTTAGCTCTTATAGGTGTGAATTATCTTAAGTTTGGTCACCCAAGCTTATTTTTCTAAGGTCATTTACATAGGTGGCAATAAAATCTCATCTGCAAATTTATCTAAACTTCTTAAAAAAATTCAGAAAGAATTAATCTACAAGGAAACGACATCCTGATTTAGAACACTCAAAATGAAATGTAGCAGTCTGAGCTGTGATTTTTAGAAGTGTTAAATGTGTATGATTTTCAGATGAAATCAAGAGGAACAGGAGGGTGTTGTTTAGCCACAGTTTCACACCTTCATCTCTAGTGAATGCTCACTTTGCTGGTCTAGTCTACACTGGTCTTGAAAGACAGCTGCTGCTTTCTGACGACTCTTCGGAGTAGAAAGTGATGCATGTTTTAGTCTTTACCCTGCACTGGCCGGAGGAACCAAACTCACCTTCAAGTTGTAATGGCCTGAGAGCAAGTGAGCTGTGCCACCACAAATGCCTGTGTGAATACCCTTTTCCTGAGACTTAAAATGTCTCTTCATATACGGCATGGTCTCAGTGCGTACATCTCGGTGAGTTACCCCATCTCGGGTGAGGCAAAAGCAATCATCAACTTTTACAATATACCCCGGTACCAAAGGCATGGGTAGCTCTGTAGCTCCCAACTCCTTTTATAGCTAGTACATACAGACACTTGTAAGGCAGAATTCAACTGACCTGCTTTAGATGCCTACTGCAGAAAAGATGAATCATGTCCCAGAAGTGTTATTTCTTTCCAACACCTTTTTGGGGAGTCTAGAGAACTAGCTCAGATGTAGGCATCTATTTTGTTGATGTCTAAAGTTAGGCAGGATTAGTTCATTCCAATGGAATTTAAGATATGATCCTGTGAGTCTGAGCCCACGCTGCCCTTGGCCACATGATTGTTAGATAAAAATAACAATATACAAGCGCAGTGGTCAAAGGCAATGCAGACAAACAGACTCAGTCTCAACTCAGCTATTAACACAGCTATACAACCTGTGGGACCAGCTGACTCCTTCCAGACAGCTCAAAACGCAGCCAGGAACCCTGAAGGCTTCATTATCAAATTAGCAAAAGCTTTGACACGCTCCTGAGAAAGGCTGTCTTTGTTGGCCACCAGACTGCTAATCCACAAAATCTGGTGAATAACTGGCTTGACATACCATTAGTATGTTTTATTAATTCATCACAGATCATTATTAGTTTAACAATAAAAATTAGAGATGGATAAACATGTTGTAGTCAAATTTGGAATTTGTCCTACAGCTTCTGCAATGTCCATGTCTTAAGCACAGTCTTAAGAAGACTGTAAAAAGCAGTCCCCCTATTCCTGTAAGAAGTGTGGTTTTTCTTTTCCCAGAAAGTTAGCGATATTCACCTTGGATTAACCCAGAGAGAAGGAGGACACATTAGTGCCTACATGAGTAGTGACCACTTGCGTATTGTGGATGCTGTTGCATACAGAAATCCAGTAAGAAAGATAAACAAAGACAGAGAAAGCATCCAGTTATCAAGAAGGCATTCCTAAGGATGAAGGACCACAGCTGTAGATGAGCTCTAGGTCTGTTATAAGTTTGCTTTTCCCTTTATTTTCCCTGAGCTGGTGCGTGACATAGATTCATCTTTATCTTCATTTCCCTACAAACATCTTTTTTGTCTCTGCGTATGAATTGTTGTTTTCTATTGCAGTCAGATGTCACCACCTCCAAATGCATCTCTGAAGAAAATTTTTTGTTCATATTAAAAGGCAGCGATAGAAGGAGAAAGTGAGGAGATTTTGAAAAAGATACAAAGAAGTTAATGATTGTAGAGTCTTGAGCCTAAAAGGGGAATACAACATCCACCGAGTAATGTGATGTGTCTTTCTTGCTGAAATGCCTTTTCACCAGTGTAAAAATTTCAGCTGGTTTCAGTCAAGGACTGAGGAAGTGCATGCTCTAGTTACCCCAGAAGGTGTCTTTCTGGGGACATTTAATTAGGACTGCAATACATTTAACCTCAGTCTTGCCCTACTTGAACGCTCGTCCTCCTGCGTGCTGCGTAGTTGGTGGTGAGGAGCCTGTCCTGAAAGGGTGAAAGCTTTTCACTCCTCTCTCTCCCGTCACTTAGACAGAATGGATCTGAAATAAGATGTCTCCAGGTAAATGTCTGCAGATCCCTGGGGAAAGAAGATCACCACACTCAGCCCGCTCCCGAGCGGGCTGCTGGGAGAAAGGGGACCAGGAACAGATGTTGATGCTGTTTTGTGAGTTTGGCTTTTTGTTCTCTGAGCTTCTGGTAGAACCATCTGAAAACAGTCTGGCTGAAACAGCATCTTTGGGGGATATCTCTGTTTTGTTGAGAAAAAGGGAGCAGCTTTATTTTGTTTATAGCTCTGTTACTTTTATTCTGTGTTTTCTGCTTTTCCAGCCAAACTGAAGAATTAATTCCTTGTCCAGCCCAAGTGATATCCACAGAATGAAGGAAAGGAAGATAAATGAAAAGGAGAATAAAAGAGAGAGAAAGAATTGTACTCCTACGGGAGAAATTTCCATGGAGAGTCTCGTGACATGTTTATGCTGATGGATACAGACAGACTGAATGTCCCTTTCATGAGCAGCCCCAGACCTGAAATGTGGTTTGGTTCAGAGAAACGCAGGCTTTCAGGGCAGGAGCTTGCTTGGGTCTGGGGGCCATCCAGTCACGGTAGGTCATAGCTAAGCTTGAGCCATCAAACCTATTTTAAATGCATCTGAAATGCCAGTTAAATGGGGAGACTGCATTAGGGCCTCAGTTGGGGTCTTGACTCTCCTGGCTCAGGTAGTCGTAGGACCCCTTTTCTGGGTATGCTCAAGGGCAAAATATCCCTTTGGGTCTTTCTTTCTGTTCTGCTTGCAGAGGGGGACCATTCATCTGAAACCATGCTGAAGTCACAGGTATTCCTATCGGCTGCAGTTTTCCCTAAAATCTGTGGAGATAAATTTTGGGGAAAAATGAAACGAGCCATTTAAAGCTCACTCTTTTCCTGCATCATGAGCATCAACTTCACAGAAAAACCGATACCAGGTAAATTTTAACCAAACCGCACTCTTGAGTGGTGTCTTTTTGAATACAACTCATAAATATGACAGTCGAAATCGGAGACTTGACACTTGAGGCACTGTCTTCATTTGACACTGCCTTTGTTCGATGAATGTTTGGTCTATTGGAGAGAACAGAGCTAACGGTCTTGTTAGGAGCTTGATTAACAACCAGCTTTAATGCATGGCCAAGCTGCCATGTAGCATGGCAATCATTCCATGCCTCTGTACTTACTACATGACCCTAGCAATAAAAACACTGCTAACTGCCAAGAGCAGCTAAAAAAGAAATAACCTTGAAATGGGGAAGCTGAGACAGTGGCATGGGATTTTAGCACCATTCTGCTAATGAATCTCCCCCAAACTTGTTGCCATCATCTATTCAGCAGGTTTGAAACCTGCTGACTCAGAATCCGAACTGTGGCAAGTACTTAAAACCCATGGTGGGGCTGGAAAATCAGTCTGAATACCACTTCCTAAAGGTTTAGGTTGCTTTGATTGTCCTTTTCTTTTTTTTTCTTTTTTCAGGACCCTTGACTGCCTGCAGTGAAAATAAGTTACTCTGCTCCCAGAAGACTGGTTTGAAGCAAACCAAGAATAAATGTGGTGGAGAGCTGAGATTGGTGCGTGCTATGGGCTGCACTTTACAATCCTATGGACAGTGTGTGTCACAGAGCCAGGACTCACTCCTGATGAGGGTAAGAAAGCTTGGAAAAAACACCTAAAATCTTTTTTCTCCTCCATGCTACGCACGCTTTGTGTACCATCAGAACTGAGTTTCTTGTCCTGGCTTTAGTGCTCTGCCTCGTGCTGGGAACCATCATAAACCCATTACCTCTCAATGCAGTTCAAATAAACCATGTACTGACTCAGGCTTTACTTTGCACAGACACCTATAAACTCCTCTGATGATGCAAAAAATGCCCAGGTAACCTCTAATGACTGACAATTTAGTAGTCTGGGCTTTCTGCTCTTCTGAGAGATGGCCTCTCCAGTGGCATACATGTGGGCACTGGTTCAATACTGAGTCAGGTGGAAGAGATCCAGCAACTGAATCACCAGTGCCAGCATCTGCCATCTACCTACTCATAAAGTTTATCCAGGCTTAGCTGGGGAGGTCTGCTGGGTACCTCCCCCAGCATGACAGACCTGTCAGAGCCCTCCTAGAGCTATTTCCCCAGGAAAATAACTTTCAAGACTAAAATACTGGAATAATGGTTGAAACCCTTGATCTGCTCCAGAAACAGTAGTTTCCTTTTCAGTTCTCGCACACTGTTGAGAATTAAGCTCTTTAAGCTTTCGTTTGTTTGTTAAACACAGGATGGACTATTACATTCTTCTCTGGAGACGCTTTTACTTAGAGTTACAGATTGTGGAGAGATACTCTACTACAAACCAACCGTGAAACGTTATTGTCCCTATCTCCCAGCAATAAATGAATTCCATAAATTGCAATTAATGATGCAATTGGGAAGTCTAGTTAAATGAGTGGCAGTCCTCCAAATACTTTGGCTTTTACTTTAAGAAAGGGCAGAGGTGCTCTATATTTTGGCAGTGCTTGTATGCCTCCTTGTGCCAAGAAAGGCCCACTGAAGCTGGAGAGACATTGCCTACAACAAAGCTGTAATGGCTTAGCATAGCAGACTATCATATATTTTGTAAGAGCTCTGCTCAATATCCATTAAATCAGGCCCAAGAGACAGGGGTAGTGTTAGTCACCAACAGCTAACACAGACCTAAATTGTACCTGTACTGAGTGCAAATTTAGATTTGAAATTGTGCTGCTAACTTGCTATAAGCTGCTTATCTTTGCAGGGTTCAAAGTTGGGCTGGTGTAAGAAATAAGGGCAATTCTCTGTTCCATAGTTCAAAACAAGTTTATTGTGGGGAAGGGAGTCTAAGGACAGGCTGCCTTTCACTCCTCATTTAACATTGCCTGATGCAGCTCGTGTTGTCCTGATTATCTGACAGCGAAAGCCTCACATGACTCCCCAAATCCTTATTAAATTGGCAGTGTCTCAGTCCTGTAGCTCTCCTGGTCCAGAAAAAAAATTATTTTTAAAGCATCAGAGAGATGTCATCAGTTCAACCAAGTCTACCTGAGTTTGCTGAGAGTTTGAAACAGTAGCTCTGTGCTGCACTTTTGGGCATTCATTTCAATAAATGACATCAGATTTGCACTGTAAAATCAAAAGTTGATGAAGATCGGACAGATACTAGAATATCTGCAAACTATGCAGAGTTTGCTTGTTTTTAATGGTGATGTCACGACATGGCAGTTTGAGAGTCCAAGCGGAAAAATTTGGCTATAAAAGTCAAGGAAATCTCATGTAAAGAATTCTGGTTTCATATGAAAAGCTGCATCTATTTTCCCAGCTAAGCTATTTCTGAAGGATACAAGAAGAGACAGATGGTGTAAGCAAAGAGGAGCTTGTTTAAAAAAATAAGTGAAATCCACTAATGCACATGTGTGTGTGTTATTAGTGCTGAAAAAACTTTTACCCCCCAAAGTCTAAATTCATTTATGAAAAAATGAAGATGTCCAAGCAGATCTGTATGTATCCAACCCAGATAACTTTTTTCCTCTCAGAAAATGATAATTAACAACATTTTTCTGGATATGTAAAGCTCTGGACCTGCCCTGCCCTCCTTCCAATTTTACCTCACTTCACCAAACTCAGAAACCACCTTGTTGCTGTGCCCAGCATGAGCAAAGGCAGGGACCTACTTGTTATACACAAGGTCTATCCACCCAAGCTGTGCAACCAAACTCTTCCCTCTACCAGAATGCTTTTTCAGGTCAGGTTTGGTTGGTTTTTTTTTTGTTTTTTTTTTTTTAAGCTGTTTTGACTGGTGCTCAACTAGGCAGAAATGTCAGCTGGGATTTGGAAAATACCTCACCTGCTCAAGTTTATAATCCTTTGTATATCATGTACCAGTTTTGTAACTGAATTGACTCCTGGGGGATGTGGGCCATATTGCTCCAGTGGGGCTGTGTGCGCTTGCTGCAGGTGAGGACCTGACTCCTTCCAACAGCTGCTGCCATTATGTACTCAAATAACACGGCAGCCTTTACATTGCTTTGTTTGCACATTTTTGGTATTAAACTATAAAGAACCCCCACCCAGCTGTGTTTGTCTTTCTTTTTTTAACGTTTCCTTTCCTCCAGTTTTCTCCTTGAAGTATTTGCCACCTCTTCTTTTTTTCCCAATGCATGTATCCTTCTGATTCATTTATGCGTATAGGGCAGTTCTGCTTTCTCTTGACCTTTTTTTTCCCTTCTTTCCTCTCCGGCTGCTATTTCTACCCTTTCCTCCTCTCCCACCCTATTTCTGCTCACCACCCTGTGAGCATCACCAGGCCTATCAACACCATTGATGCAAAGGAAAAAGACATAGAGGACTAGAGGAGCAGCAACAGGTCTTGGGGAAATGTAGCTTGCTGGCAAATATCCAACTGCCAGGTGGACCATGAACTGGCTGTAAAAAATACTTCCCACCTACAGGCTTCTGCTACTCCTTATAGGAAGATGCTCACTGCTGGTTGGCTTGTAACGTGGGTGTACGGTGTCTGCTGTACGGGACAAAACTCCCCAGAAAGCTCATGAGTGGTCCCGTGGACAGGTACATGTGGCCAGCCCAAAGTTTGCTTTGTTAGCGCTAAGATGCTACGGGGACGATTAGGTGCCGACCACGCCTGGAGGTGCAGCGCAGAGGTCCACAGAGAGGTTTTTGATTTGGGGGGGAAAAAAAGCATCAGGGAAGCTGAGCGAAGGGCTGGGGAGGATGGTGAGCTGAGCCTCCAGCACAGCGTTTCTGTTGCTTCCTTTTTCATCATGCCTGGCCGTGGTTACATGAGAAGCGCAAGAAAAGCACGCTTCAGACACGGGCCGTGCAAGGGCTGAGCTCGGGAGCTGGGCTTTCTTTTATTTATTGTTTTTTGGGGTTTTTTTTTTTTTTTTGTGTGTGTGTGTGTGCAGAGCCAGAATCATTGCCACAGGCTGGGTGGAGCCAGCTCATGGAGAATATCCAGCTTGGGGTGAGACTGTAGTTTATGTCTTCCTTTCGTAGTCCACTTTCCTTGATTGATCCTGAATTGAAGCATTTTCCAAGTGAAAGCTGGCTTACGGGCCCCCAGCTGCCTGCGAAACTTGGCAGCTGGGCTGGGGAGGAAGGTGGGGGGACAAAGCAGTTGCTTTTGATGTTTTCCTTGCAGTGCTTCTTCGGTGGTTAAATTTCAACAAATTGTCTCCTTCTCGGTCCACTGACCACTGTTCCCAGTAGATGTATGAAAGTGGGCAGGGTCTTTTTGGGCTACGTAGTGCTGACTCTTCCCATGGCGCAGGATTTCTGGAATATCACAGAGCATTCAGAAGAGACAAAAATGTTTTCTTGTAGAAAACACAAAGATGGGACTGGGGTGCCTATTGCCTGATATAAAAGATACAGGAATTGTGCTTTCTGATTCTGCTTTCAGGATCCTGGACAGGCTGAAAGTCTAATGAAGGTGGCACTTTTGAGACCTGTAGATTTCCATTTGTGTGTTTTGGTTATCTTTTCTAAGTCACAAACGACTTGCTTAGACTAGGAAAACATCAGCTACAGGTAGGAGACCTTTCTGAAGGATCAGCAAAGGTCTTCTCTAGCTGACGGTAGCAAAACGGCTGCTTCCTCAAAGTTAAAGGGTACGCTTTCAACTGTACAGTTATTGTTAAAAAATAAATAGGGAGCCCTCACAGGTTCAAAAGATATGTCTGCACTATGGTCAAAGGTGGGATGGTACCTTGTGTGGGAATAATGGGATTGGCTTGACGTTGAAAACATCGCTACCACTGCGGTTTGGTTGAATCCACATGAATCAATTGCTTAGGGGTTCACCCAGCATTTTGGGCAAAAGGTGAGCTCGCTGTCTGCTCTGCTACTGCTACTCAAACAAGCTAATTTGAAGCAGTGGGTGCATTTACATGAGCTGCAATTACAGCTCATTTGCAGTGCAGTCATGCAAAGAGTTACCTGCATTGTTCAAGGCTGCATCTTCTGAGATGTGCTAGTTACAGTGATGTGAAGCAGACACAAACTCACTCGGGCATACCAACTTTGGGCATCACCAAAATAGCACACCACTGAGTCTGAACTGACAGGTTTGAAACATTCCTCTTGCCCAATGTCAAGTGCCTCTTCTGAGCAGTGAGAACAAGGATTCTTTAAGGACAAAATTTCAACGTAGAAACAGAAAAATATTTTAGGAGAGAACTGGGGTATTTACACTGTAGAAAGAGCAGAGCACATGACTGAGAGCACCTTGAAAAATTAACTTTCTCAAAAGGTGGCTCATATTTTAAGGTACCCTAATATTTCCAAAATTTCAGTATAAGAAATTTGAAGCAGAGTGAAGTTGGCACGAAAGAAACAATACTGATACTATTTTAGAGCCTGACTTTGTGCACGCAATAGCCTCCAGCATGACACAAAGGGCACAAAAATGTAAAAATAAAATAAAGACTAGATGAGAAATTTATGGCTCAGATGATTAATGAGGGGCGACAAACCCTTCTTTCTTTTTAAAGACATATCAAATTGACAGCAACCAAATCTTATTATCTGAGATAACTAGGACAGTGAGTAGTGCTCGGAGAGAGCTTTCTCCACAGTGGTGTACCTGCTGAGTGGCTGAGTAGAGATTTTCAATAGCCAACACTATCACCCTGACACCTCTGCCATGCAATAAATATACCACAGATTCATAGCCCTGCTTTGTTGAGCTAGATGCAAGAATCACCGGGTGAAATGTATGGTCTGCAGTGTGCAGCAGATCAGACTTAGGTGATCCTGTTGGTCTCTTCTGACCTTAAACCCCATGAATCATAGCACAGCGATGAACACTTCCTGCATAAAAAACACGAGTCCAGAACCAGAAGACAGCCAGCTATGGAGCAGAATGAGATCTGGAAGGCTGGATGGGAACACAAGTTGTCTCTTTTCAAAAAGGAAGGTAGTGTGCAGCAAGCCCAGGAGCAGGAGGGAGGATTTACAGCCCAGGAGCTCCCGTGTGCTGCCTTGGTGCAGCTGGTTGGTGCACACCAAATGGGCTGTAGCTACCTCTGCTGTCATAAAGCAGGAAGGCCAGAGCCTGGGAAAAGTTGGAGATGCTTCAAGTATGATTTTTTAAGTACCTAAATCCAAAATAACGACGCTGATTCAGCTGTTATTTAGCCCCACGTTTCAGCGGTACCTCAGGTTTTTATGCTTAATTTTTCCAGATGCCTGAAGTTTTTTCTCACTCCCAATAAATTTCCAGAAATCAACAATGACTTTGGTTTTTCTCCCCTGAGAAGCACGAGCCAATGGGTTTTCTCAGATTACCTCCAAGGCCAGGGTTTTTGACTTTTGCCATTTTTTAAAACACCAGAAGGGAGACCCTTCAGTCATACAAGAGCACTCATGCACAAAGGGGATATCCACACCCAACCCTTTCCCTCCGTGAGGGTGTCAAATCCCTCTTTCTGGCCTCTCAGGAAACTGCTGTAACCACTAGTCTGTAAAGTGGCGTAGGAAAGAATTTAAGATTCATGGTCAGAAGGAGCGAGGTTGGTTCAGCTCACTTCCAGCAGCGTACGAGAAGAGCTGGATCTGCTGTCAAAGCTAGAAGAAATCGGAGTTTTACAAGAAAACCACTGAGAATGGCCAAGCAGAAGTGGAAGATTTAGGCAGGTATTGTGTTACTCTTCATACAAACAGTATAGTCGCTCTTGGAAGGCAATAGGTTAGTGTTGGATCTCATCTGTATTCAAAGCACAGTAAGTGGCCTTTTGTGTTCTAAAACAGATTTTCTTTTTTTAAAACCATAGAAAAATACAGAAAGACACCAAATCAAAGGCCCTATTTAAAATAAGGATCATTAAAATGCAATATTTGCTATTCAGGTTTGGCTGTGACAGTAAGCTGGAATCTATCTTATCTGCCTCAAATATAGAATTTTGTTTCCTGTTGAAGTCCAAAGATGGCCCTCTTTTTCAAATAACCATCCATTTGTACAATAAACCAAATCATGTCAGCACTGAGCATCTCTCAAAATTCTTCTTTTATGAATGGTTGCTGTTTTCATAAATCTTTCCCCAGCCCTGATCAGATCCCAGAAATTCCCCCCAGAAGTCAATAGGAATTTTTCCTTTAATATTCACAGATCTTGGATGAAATGCCTCAGAAAAAGGGAGTTGCTGGATGAACTGAAGAACTAAGAAAGTGCAGTTTCTTCTGGATTTGTGTCCTCTTTTCCTTCCACCCCACTGGGATAACCTCAGCTTTCTGAGCTGTTTCTGTCCACCAGGTGCTGCCAAGGGGATGCAATCTCCATGTACATCCCCAATTCCTGTCCTCGTGGACACTATCTGATCCTTCCTCTGAGTCTCAATTAGCAAAAAGCAGCACTTGTGGCTCTCAGAAATGCATATGCTGATTAGTGACCAGTAGTCTGAGGCATAAAGGCCAGCTGGCAGCTAAAACTGAACAGAAAAGCTACTGATTTTCATGAAAAACACTGGAATTTAATATCATTGAGACCTCTAGCCTTCTGTCAAAGTTGATCAGTGGGTTTACAGGTTATTGAAAGAGACTGGCAGATGGCTGGACAGGCACAAAGCATGAGCACACAAGCCCTGTTTTCTCAGGCTAAAGACCATGATTAACTTTTGAAAAATGAAATTCAACGTACCTGGATTAATCTTATCTCTAACAGTGATTTATAAGCAACTTACAGAATAATGTGCAGCATGAGTTATGTACTGCTGATGCACATCCAGAAACTTTTCCAGCACTGCGAACTTCTAAACTTCTGTTTTTGATAGCATCCTCCTCCACACAGCAGCAAATTCAAGTCAGCTAAAGAGATAAGCAGCTTATCTATTTTTAAGTTGCTTTTCTTTCCTCTTTCCTGCAGCTACTTCATCAGTTAGAAAGCTCATGGAAAAAGGGCATTCCTAGGAGACATTTGCTAACTGAGAGAAGGAAAGAGCAAAATGCAAACACAGCTGATCCTCAGTGAATTGAAACTTCCCCCAAATACTGTCACAAATAGATACATGTACTTCTAGCTTTGCTTCTTGGGATTCTTCTTTCTTATGCATCATATGCTCATTATCTTACCAGTCAGCCTGCAACATTTGATTTGGCATTTTTCCTGCTTCTGGCTTGTAAATTTACATCAGAGAAGAGATAGGGCAAAATTATTAATGAAAATGTATCCACAGGTGTCTTTCCAAAGGAAGAGAGCAGAACTAGCGTACGAAACAGATCCCACTTTCAGGTTTCCTTTTAACACATTTACATTAAGCTCTGAACCCCACTAATTTGCATAGGCAAGAGGATAAAAGCAGTAACAAACAGCTCGGCTGGTTCTGAATTTCCCCCCCAGACAGAATTATATATCTGTTGTTCCTTTCTGTGTGTGTTTGTCTCAGGAAACAGGCAGCACGGTGTTCGCTCGCTGCTCTTGGTTCTTTTTGGTGGCATCCCAAGTTACACCCAGCAAAAAGTGGATTCCCCAGTGCGCTGAGACACGGTACGTGGGATTTCTCTGAGCAAAAGTGTCTAGAGCTGAGCTACTGCAGAGAAAGAGGGACTTCATCAGAAGTAAAGGCCTGAAATGAGATGAATTGTGTCCTAACAAGAGCTATTTAGCCCAGCTGATGTTTGCTCTGATGAAGCCCCCATCACGACCACCGGGCGCTGGAGCAATGAGGAGGAACTGGGGAGGAGATATCAGCAATGTCACAAGCTGTTGAGAGGGAACGAAGGAGGAAGGATGAGCTTTTTTTCCCTCTTGATGTGTATGTACGTGCCTGTCTTATCCTGCAGCTAGAGTAAATTAGTCTTAGTTGCTCAATAAATGGGAGGCATCACACAGCAGTAAATCTGGAAGATGGATGTGAACAGGGGAGGATGCGCAAGAAGAGCAGCTCAAAGCGGATGAGTTGCTTGAGGAAAAAGTGCATTGCTTTTCACAGTCAGTCCGGAGGTACCTTTTCACCAGGCAGTGACAACATGCAGGACAAGAACTAGGCTGATTTGCATGTCTAACTTCAGTAAATATAGCAAAAAGGGTGGGTAGCTGTTAGATGTTCACTGCTCTTCAGGTGATGAAATGAGGGCTCACCAGTCTTTCTGCAGTGCCCTGCTTTTGAAAGCTCAATGTATGCATGTGCGTAGCAGGAATGAGTCAACTATTTTTTGGTCTGTCACAGAGTTAGCCCACGATATACAGAGAAGTGTTCATTGTCCAGTGCTCTATTAGGCACATTTTCTCCAATTTCCTGTTTGGATGGTTATTCTTTACTTTCTGACCAAAATATTTACTTCAGTTTTTATCTGCTACAATTTGCTACTTATGACTAAGAAAAACTCTTTATCGAAAACATATTTTTTTCTTAAAGAGGCAAATTCACTGAACTGCTGCCCTGAACAAAGAATCAAGCAAATGGACAGAAAAACACCTTTGACTGAGAAACTGAGAATGTCAACTGCAAATTCAACCGCTTTTATTTTTTTTTGCCATTCTTAGCTGAGCATTTCCACTTTTGAGCATCTTTTTTCTCATTTTCAGCTTAGAACAATGAGGAATCCTTGGCTTTTATTTTTTTCTACTAAAAATATTCTGACCAACTCTTGCAACCAACCTATGGCTTCAAAACAACCCAATTCTAATGTAATTTACATGAGTCCAATATCACCCAGATGCGCCTGTCAATTCAATGAACTTTGTCCTGCATTTCACCAGAATACTTATGAACCATATTGGGTACAGCAGAGCTGTTAATGAAACTGGAACAGTATAATTACAACACACTCATCCTTGAAGATGCAGGCAGATGTGGGGAAGTGTACTCCATTTGTCTCATTGAAACACCATTGCAAATTACCTCTGCGCTAACTACATTTAAATAGGAAATAAAGGGAAAAAAAAAAAATCTTCCTTGATAATGACAAGACAAGAATATCCATAAAAAGGAAATAGAGATGACATACTTCTTCGCCCGTGACATACATTTTTTACATGGCTTAGGGGCTTTGCTTCCTGAGAGTTTATGTCGTCAACTGTCAGGGCCCTTCCATGCATGATTTATGTATGCATAATAAAGACATTGTGGTTGAGGAACTGCTCTGTGATTTCCAACAGCTTTGAAACTAACAGTAATAAAATATACAGCATATGAATAATATAGGGTTTAGTTAAAAAACATCAAGTTTTGAAAAATGGGAGGCATATTTATTTTCCATTGCTTCATCTGCTCTTCTTTTTTAAGGCAAATTGAATGACAGCTGTTAAGGGAGACAGGCCAAAGATTTCCAATCCAGGGGCCAGGCTGTGCACAGTGCATTGCTTGTGTCCCCTCGCTCCCATTGCGGATCCCAGGCACTCTGTGAGAGAGCAATTGGTAGTACAAACCCAGCGCAAGTCATCTCAGATCAGATTAGGAGAGGACAGACCGTGAAGCTCTTGGAGCACGCATTTAAATAAATTCTGCCTAAAATTTCACGAGACTTCCTATACCTTTTGCAGCAATGCTCATGTACTAGTAACACTGACTACTAGTATTATTTTGCAAGAGTGTCAAGAGGCCATCAGCAGAGATCACTACAGGCATACTCACACCATGCAATTATGAGCAGTGCCATTGATGGCTCTCAATCCAGGGAGTCTTGCTGAAATACATCTCATCCAGCTCATTAGCCTGCATGTATTCCTGCCTTGCACAGACAACAGGGCTAGGTTTTAGAGGTGGTTTTCTTGGTGCTGCTATCGGCTGCTTGCAGCACAGGACAAATGCACTGGAAGAAGCCATATGCCTTCTGAAAATCTCACTAATTCAGAGGCTAGATGAAAGAAGCCTTTTTATTTTATATGATAAAATCAAGATACAGAAACTCAGTGATTTGGATAGAATCACATAGGAAATCTGTGTTAACCAGTCCCTAATTCCTGTGTTCTTGTCCATCCCTGTGAAATTATCCATTTTATACTAATAGACCTTTCTTGGTTGTCTAGGGGAATTTTACTGGTGCTGTGCTGCAGCCACATTTCAAAATTTGCCCCTGTTCAGGTTAATGAAATGAAATGGAGGATTAGATCATGCTTAATGACAACAAGAACATGGCAAAGGTGCAAAACCCTTCAGGAGTTATCTCCAAATCTACATTAAAGTTCTCATTTGGCTCCGTAAGTAGGGAAAGCGGACAGAGGTCCTTCATAGCCTCAGAACCTATTTTAATTATCCCCTCCCTGGATAATTATTAACGGGGGAGGAGAGAACTGCCTCCAAGTGTAAATGCTAATGGGTTCCCCTGAGAGCACAAGCCCAGAACATCAAGGAACATATGATGGGCTAACAGCCTCTCCAACACATTGCTGCTGGCTTGGAGGGGGGATGCCGCAGCTGAGATGCCGATGATATTCCTCAATGACTTGAAGACTAAACTGCATGTCTTTATAACAGCAAAGCTGTTCCTGCACTGAAATATTCAAGGGGAAAGGAAATTGTGTAGCTAAAACTTGGGCTTTTGACACAGTCAAATGCTGTCAGAGCGAATAAGGAAGGGAAGGTAGAAAGGGGATTTGAAGGAGGTGGGAGCCATGTCTTCGCCACTGGTTAGGGTGCTGCTTTTTAGTAACAGCTCTCCAAGTGATTTCTAAAGTGGAAAGAGGCCTCACGACAAACCGAAGAAGGGAAACCAGTTCATGCTTGCACCATGCCAAGGGGATGACAAGGCTTGTTAGTAAAAATAAAAGCCCAGACACTTGTGGGACTCAACATGCATCTGTACCTCAAAAAAGTCAGGTCTGAGATGTTGTCTCAGGTCTAGCACATCAGGGCTTTGTTAGACCATTAACTACAGTTATTATTTGAAATTACCCACCTCCCTCTTAGGTGTTCCAGGTGCCAGATGAAAAGCACATTTGAAGAGGCTGTGATGAGCAGGCACTGATTGTGTTAAAAATAATGTTTTTCTCCAGAGCCTTGAAAACAATTCTGCTGTGCTTAGAGAGAATTTAGCACATAAGTGCCAGTGCAGAAGATGGAGTCAGAGAAAGTGATTCTTGCACTTTCTCAGGTGTTTTCCCCTGAGGTCCTCCCTCCAGCAGAAAACAGTCTGTGGAAAAGCCTTTGCATGGAGGTGGCATCGGAATATAAGAACACTTTTTCTTTGGTAGCCAGTTTGCTCTGAAAGTAACTTAAAATGGAATTTCACAGTTGTTGTTCCTCCCAAATCTTATGCATTGAGTTCACAAGACTCTTTTTTTCAACCTCTCCCAACTTATCCCTAAATCTGAGAGCTGGCTGGAGTTCAGCCCAGCTCAAACCCAGCCTAGTGAGGTTGATCCCACCCTCACCGTTCAGCCCCTTTCCCACCATAGGACCTCCTGGAGGGCCCCACGAAGTCAGGGACAAAGCTCAAGGCAGTATCTGGGAGTAGATTGTCCCCTGGCCACCGCACACAAACGTTGGGGCGTTCGAAGGCGCGTGAGAACAGAGCGGTCGATGTGGTGACAGACAGGCACACGAAAGCTTAGGAGAATTACCCCAGATTGGTTTGCAGGCATATTTATCACCATTTGGGTCACATTGTCTTCTCTGCAATTTATACAGGGAGGATGGTTTGGGTTCTCCCCCATGACCAAGCCTGCGGGGGTGTCTATAAAACACCATTATTTCTACGTTAAGACTACAAGGAAGGCTTCTACAGGCTGTCTAGAGGAGGACTAATAAGGCTGAATGCCCTTAGAGGCTTTATGAACAGGACAAAAGCTGGTGCACTGTTTTCTAGGACCTGTCTACATATGGACCCTTTGGAGGTTGGTAGAGACAATAACCAAGCTAGCTGCAGAACCAGCAGCTGCATCTCGGCTAATTAGTGCCCTGAGGTTAATTAGTCTGCTCATATCACCATATTGCCCTGACTGTCATGCTTTCAGGGTCCAAAGCTGGTGTCTTGGCATGGTGGAGACAGGACCCTGGCTGTCCTGGCCCTGAAAGGGTAAAAAACTGCTGGTAGGCAGCAGGTAAGAGGAGAGGGAGGGGTGCCGGTGCTGAGGACTCATGGTCAGAACTGGACCATGCCATCGTGACCCCTGTCCCCAAATCACACAAGACTAATTTAGGTGATGTTGCATCTCCTGTGCTGCTGTTCTCCATAACAAAGACATAATGCTACAGCTTTCTCCCCCTCTGTCTTCTGCAGCTGTCACCACCTCATGCCAATAGTCCAACATTAGGAGTGTTTTGAGCTAAAAAGCTCTGCTCGGATGATCATGCTTATCTCAGCTGAAAGGCTTTCAAAGCCCGGCTTAGCCAAAATATGTGTGATACACACCATGAGTCCAATCACCCCCCTTATAGCCATCTATGAAGAGTTGTTTTTTAAAACCAAGCTTTTCCATTATTGTTTTCTTCCATTCTTGTTTCAGCTCACTAAACATTAACCACCATGACCTACTGCATAAACCCAAACCATATTAAACAGATTAGGGTTATAGCCAAATCCTAACACCCTATTTGGGGAATGGCTACAATGCCTGGCTTTTTCTACAGTTCTGTGGGTTGGGGTTTTTTTTTGGACAAAGTAAATCTTTTTACTTGACTGAAACATTTTGGATGTGTTTAACGTCACACTGCTAAAGCAAAACGCATAGACGGAACCAATCCATTTATTTAAGAACAGTACTAAAAAATAAAACAAACATAAGCCCCAAACCTATCTGCAATGTATATCCAAAACTTGTAAAAGGAACTGACAAGTTTTTATGAACTAGCTTATATATATGCCTGTATTTACATTTTATTCTCATGGATTGTATTTATGTCAGAACATAGGAAATGGCCTCTACCTTTCAATTTACATTGTGGCTCAACATAATCACATGCTTTCCCATGGATAAGAACCCACTACTCCTAACAGAGCTGCCAGCAAGCTGATATAGAAGAGAACATTGCTGAATATCACAGTTTTAGTTTTCAAAGGAAAAGGCAAGGGAAGGCAAGGGGAAAAAAAAGCCACATAGAATGATATCAGCTGACAAAAGGATAAATGACAGGTCTGAAAATTCAGATAAATCATCACCAACTAGGGGCATTCTGAGCAGCGTCTCCACAGAATCAGTCCTATGCTTCGGGCTACCAGATGTATTCATCAGTAATCTAGAATTAGATATAAAGTCACCACTGACAGAATTTGCAGCTGATGAAGATTGGTAGAAGTATAAATAACTGCAGGGACAGTGTAAGCAAGATCACTGGTGAAGCTTGGCTTATTCAAGCAAAACATGTTTTAATGCAGCCAAATGCAATGCAGTCCACGCGGAAACACAGAATGCATACTTTGTTCCGATCACATAGTTACAAAATTTCATACATTGGAAAGGGACAACCTTCCTGCAGCCAAGGAATGTGAGGGATGTTTATACGGGAGAGGTCATGATGGGTGAGTAACTCAACCTGAGCTTCATGTTGTGCTGAGACACTCAGCATTCCTGGTTGTTCCAGGACACGTAGCGATGCCTGACTGGAGAGAGATGACTGCTGCGAACGGCAGGAGGGAGGTCCCAGCAGAGGTGGCTGACCTTGGTCCGAGGGGTAGCTTTCAGCCTCCCATCATCAGGAGTAGCGTTGCGTCGTGCAGAGCCTGTTGTTCTCCAGGCAAGAGCTGGGAAATGAGAACTAAGGAGCTCAAGCCAAAGAAGCTGTGCCTTCATAGCAATACATTTGAAAGTATTTTAATTTTGACTAAATGATATAGTCAGCAAACGAGGAACGTGATATAAATATGACATGATGAATTCCTAAATGGGTGAGTGAGTATGAATGATATTGCTTAGAAGATACAGATGACACAATTTACAAAGAATTGAAGTCTCTGCTGTAGGTAATATCAAGAAGCCCAGCCTGCATGGATCTGAGTTTTACTTAAGTGCCTGTGATCCAGAGACCAAACTTTCAGCAAAGATCTTGGAGCAGACAGAAACCTCTGACCATGAGTTCAGGGCAGGAGGTCTCCACTAATAGCTGAACATTAATTTAAATCTAGATAACGCAAGCAAATCTACCTAACTTGTTATTAGTGGCCATGCTTATTACACTCTCCTGCTTATGCAAGACCCTGATTCATCTCTTTTTTCTGACACATCCCACTTCTGACTTCTTTCCACCTGTGTTTCCCTTACTGGCATTTGTCACCTAAACTCACCTGAAGGCACAACTCACACTACTACAGAATAGTTACTTCTATTGCTGTCTGCAGAGTCAAGATGCATCTAAATCTGTAGGTATTTATCTGTATGTATATATGCTATATGTACTGCATAAATACTCCATATACTGTACTTCAGGGCCTTTCATGTTAAAAGTCACAGTTCATTCTTATATGCATATTCCCACTTCAGTAGAATCTGATTGCAGCCCTGCACCTGCATACAAAATCAGGGTGAGTGAAATGGTAATACTGCACGCATGCCAGTTTGCTTGCTTTCAAGAATGAAAAGAAAAAAAAAAAAGGAGAAATCTCAGAAAAGAGCCAGACAAGGGCAGGAGAAAATTCCTGAGAACAAGAGACTTTTCAAACTCATCCTGCTTACTTGGACAAGAAGAAGATGGAGAGGTAATTTGACTACTGGAGAAATATTTGTGTGGAGAGAAGAACCCATGTGGAAAAAGGCTCTTTAATCAGACAGAGGAAAGCACGAGAGGGACCAGTGTGATTTAGAATGAGATTAACTTTTTGCTGAGGAGGATTACAAGCCAGAACAAACTGCTAAGGAAAGTGGAGGGTTCTCCATTTTGCCCTTCCTGCAAATCAAAGCTGGCTGTCTCTCTGGAAGAGAATTTTCACTGAAAGTCAATTACTGGGATCAATCCTGGGGGCAGCTGGGTGAAACATAATAACCTGTGACATAGGTGATCTAAGCAAGATGATCCCTCGGCCTTAAAATCCCTGCATCTTAGGGATGGTGAAGAACAGAGCCCTATATAGCAATGGAAACATAACCAGAGTGTAAATACTGGAGGGACAGAGCAATTAGGTCCAAGCAGCTAGGACAAGGAGTGCCATAACACTCGTTTTTACACCTAAATGTCAGCTGGATGTTAACTGGATGTTTTGGGACCACGAGGGTGGCATAAAGGCTTTGTACACAGAGTAGATGCACATAAGCCTTACTGCATTACTGGGCTCCTTTTATGATCTCTCCTTTCCATACTTTGAGCTCTGGGGAAGGAATGTGCTCTGCCCAAGGAGGAATTCCATTAAGCAAGGACAAGGTGCTGTGCAGGTACCTTGCAGCACTGGTAATTCCCTTTTAGCTCAGTTTGTGTCTTGCTGTGGTTTTGTCATGAGGATGTGGTATTTCATGAGTGGAAGAAGCTATTTTACCATGCCTTCTCTCAGCTCATGGTTTATTGCAAATATTGATGTTTTACGACACGGATGTTTTATTGTTGAATTTTCTGCTGGGCTGTTACTCGATTTCAGTAATGAATTCCAGCCTGCTTACTTATTTATTTACTTATTTTAAAGAGAGCTAACAAGTTTCACAAGAATTATGTGTCATAGGGAGGTATCTTAGCTAATTCAAAGGAGTAAATTGCAAGAGCAGGAAACCTCAGCATGTGAATTGAATTTTCTAAGACACACACAAAGTGCAATATGTTCTCGTTGTGGTAGAGGTCTCTACTGACATAAAGAACTGCTGCACCGGGCAATGCGTGAAGGCAATGCCGTGCAAGACAGTTCCCATCCCATGGAGACTGCAGCAGGTCAACTGGCTGGGCTGACAGCTGGAGCTGCAAGATATTAATGAATAGCTTTCATTGGTAAACAAAAAAGTGGTTTATAAGGAAGATAAACAATCCTGTTTTAGGAAACTGAGGCACAGAGCAAGGTGTGTTGCTATTCCTGAGGTCTTTTAGTAGACTAGTGGCTTTCGCAACAAGACAGGGCAGGCTTCTATGAGAAAAAATGAAGTCCCCCACAATCCCTAGCAGAAAAAGTCTCTTTTGTCCCAAAGCAGGGAAATCCCTCCTTGTCTGCAGCTGGCTGCGTGGACCACACACCCCTGAAATGTATGGTGCAATCACTAAACACAAGATGCTTCATACTCACATTTCTCTCCTATTTAAAATATATCCAGAAGGCTTTTTTGATCCCAGATCTTGATCTGGAAACTAAATTTTGAGATGTGACCTATCAAAGTTGTCAGTGAGCAGGAGAGGGAGATCCCTCGCCAGCCTACTAGAAAAAGTTTTAGAGAAATGTATCTTTCATTGTCTTGAATATTGATGAATTTTACTCTTTCTGAGTTAGATTTCTTATCTGAATGCCAGTCCTTCATTATTATTCATGCTTATTTCTCACTGGGACAACTTTCCTACCTCCCTGGCTATGTGAGGGTTAATGTGTAAATGACTGCTGGATGTACTGCATAAGCAAATTCTTATCCTAAATGCTAAATTATCTTCCTCACTTGGAACCTCTCTGAACTTCGTAACTAAAAAGGGAGGAAAAGAAAACAGAAAAGAAGAGGCCACAGAAATCCCAAACTCTAGAGTTTTTTAATTCTTTGTTGCAAAGTACCAAAAGTATTCCTGAACTAGAGGAATTTTTAGTGAGAGAAAACACTGCTGATATTTTTCGGAGAATAATTGACCCTTCTTCTTGCAAGATGAAGGTCAAACAATGTGCAGGGCAACACTTCCTTCTCCATCCATCACCAGACATTGAGCTTCCAGGAACATCTCTACTTCTAGAACTTCTCAGAGCTCAAATGTGGAAACCAAATCCTGCTACAACTCCAACACTCCAGCTCTTTCTGGACACGGAGCTTCATGTAACCCAGAACTTACATCCCTGCAGCGTGATTTCCCTGTCAGCGCTTTCTCACACACTGAAAAAACCTTGAATGACTAGCTATGACAGCATCACCTCCTAAAACATGTCATATTATCATTTTTCTTGACTCCACACTGCACGTTCCCCACTTGTACAAGTGAGCATTCGTACTGGGTTGCCAAAGCAGCAGCAGCAGCAGCCTCCAGTATCGTACTTCTGACATTGGCCAATGCTAGATATCCTCCAGATGGTAAAAAATAATCTTCACAGACCTTGGAGGCACTGATGTGGTACCGTACCAGCTGACACCAGCTGTTGATTACCTAAACCTTGTAATTTTTATTTTCGTTAATGTACATCAGCTGCAGAGCTTACTGTCACGACATATACAATTGTCTAATCTCTGCATTCTCCTCCAAATCAGGAAATTTTCTCAATACCATTCTATGATGCTACAAATTAATTATATCAGACATTAGGATATTTGTTTTGTCCTTTAAAATGCATTCACAGAAGCACTCAGAGGATTACGTAAAGTATAGATGAACAATTTCATTTAGAAGTATCATTCCTGTATGTATATTTGTGAGAGGTCTTTTATTTATTCAGTTAAATCAAGAAAAATAATCATCTATCTTAATTTTTATCTTCAGAAGCAGCATAATATATGCCAAATCAAACATGTAACTCATCCATCTTTAATAGCTTTCTTTGTGCCATATAACTGCACAGCAGCTGCTTTGTCAAATGACCAAGAAATTAGAGTTTGGCAAAACAGTGGTTTTCATCAGCATATGACCTTAAGATAACATTTACATTTCAGGAGATGCTGTTCCAGTCAGAACAGAACTGCAGGGCAAACTCACATCTCTGGATACTCATGGAGGCATCCGACAGAAAAGCTAATAAACGCACTAGATTAGTACAGTTTTATTTTCCATAAATCTGGGGCACGCTCAGCAATGTCAAACTTGTTCCCGTGCGTTTAAATGAATAAATAAACCCAAGCTTACTCTGAAGCTCAGAAGTGAGGTGGAATTCATTTAGCTCATTACCATTTAAATGATAGATGGACAGGGTAAAGTCTTTTCTTTTGAGGCAGAGGATGGACAATGTGGAGACGAGAGCAGTGGTATTACATAGACATGGGCTCCCAGGCTTCGATGATTGGATTCAGATGTTTCCAAGGAAATTATTTGCTCTAAAAGACCTCTTTGGTTACTAACAGGTATAGCAATCATATTTAAAATGTTTTTACTCACAGTCAGGCTCCTATAGCTTCAGTCACACAGGATTTACTGGAGGGTTTATCCTTGGGCTGCTCTGTTGAGCGCAGAGAATTCAGGTGGGTGTTTTCAGAAGGTTAGGCTGCCAAGACATACAAAGTAAAAAACAACATGTTTAGAGGAGAAATATTTTGCTTTTACCATTTTGGCTATAATTTATTTCCCGCTTTTGCAGTAGGTCATTATTTGCCTCTCCTAAATTGCAGAGAAATTCAAAGGGGAGAGAGGTAACAGGTAGGTTTTTTGTTTGTTTATTTATTGCGTGAGAAAAGGAGGTACCTGGGTAGCTGAGAACTAGAAGGTAAGGTCTTCACACCTAGCCCAGGATGAGTGAGAAAGAAACATTTTGCTATTTTGTAAATTAATTCAGTTCTCCATCAGCCAAGTTCCCTTGAAAAGAAGGAATAAAATGATAACTTATTTGTATCTGTCTTATTTAAAAGAGAAAAAAAAAGCACCCCAAAACAGAGGAGAGAATAGGATATTTCCCATGTGACACTTATGCTGCGAAATCACAAATGACTTGCTTGATTTCTGGTTTTCTTGTAACCTTGAAGCTCAATGTAAACCCACCAAAAGTTTCCTGAGCACCCACAGATCTCTTCTCACCAGTTTCCAGGGAGCTAACAGCGACTAAGTGACTCGAGTCGGAGCTATGGATAACTTGCGTGCGGACAGGGCTGTGACAATATTTTGATCCCAGTATCAGACACAAGTGGTGGCATGGGGAACAGGATGGAGATAGTTGTGGGAATAGGTCACACATCTTATAACTCTTCTTCATAATAATTTTTCTTCCTAACAACAGAGCCCTCTAACAAATTGTCACACATGGGCAGTATTTTCCTCAATCCAGCCACTGCTAGTGGCCTCCTGAGTGGTGACAAATTCTGCGTCAGCCCTGCCAGACCCTAGGACAAGCCTTTTCCTATTCTTCACGTCTGAAGCCTGGTGTTCTACCTAGACCTGTTTTTTTCTGCAGACCTCCTTCTTGCTGGGTGTTTCGCATCCCCCCTTGCACTACAGATCTCACAGATGAACATGATCTGAGCTCCTTAGGGAGAGCACAGCCTCTCCTGCCTCCCAGATTTCTCTTTCTGCAGCAACTGGGAAAAATGCGAATAAGCAGCTTTCTTTTTTTGCTGCCCAGGAACAACTCTTGCATGACCGTAACTTACAATAAGAAAAAATACCAGATGCAATCCATCATAGCACCCTGTATTTCTAGACATCCATGCACATCTGTCTCAAAACATGCAGGATCCAAACCCATAAATGATGCTCCGCTCACACGTACATCTCAGCACCAGATTTGAGCTTAAAATTGAAACAACCGTTTGCCCAAAGAGGGAGACTATATGCTGGAAAGGGAAGGTATGTGAGTATCATTGCTACTGGTGTAGCTCTTGCAAAGTGACTGGTGATGTTGGGTGCCTCAGCTCTGGGACTACCAACATGCCAGGTCTGCAAGGCACTCTGCAGAATACGGAGTACTTGATGTTTTGAGTAGTTGGGCTGTACAAAGGTGCATAAGAAGCAGCACCTGAAAATCAATGGAGTGGAAGTCAGTACTACTGTAGATTTCTTTTTTTGTGTTGGTTTTGGGAGTGTCTTTTTTACTGTGCGTGAGAAATCCAAAGCTTTCTCATTTTAGACCCAACAATATAAGAAATTTTAAGAAAAGATGGAGAGGCAGAAGGGAGGTTTAGGACGGTGGAAACAATAGGATGATCCTTCATTTCCTTCCTTTGGTGAAACAAATAATGACAGCGTGAGCAGTAAGCAGGAATTTGGATGAAAAAGGGTGAGTGACTTGTCATCCTGCATGCCGGAGGTGTTATGTGAGCACATGAGAGTACTGGCGGATCTGCACAAGCGACTATGGGGAATTCGATGCAAAAATGGCACTAAAGCAGAATCACTGGGGGTGATTCAGTATCTCAGGTAGGTTGGGTGTGTCAGCAGAAACCAGCTTGGGAGAATGTCGTATCTGGAAGAGGACCAGAGCAGGAGGGGCTGCAGGGTAGGTTGATGGTGCTTGTCTGGATGGTCTTGCAGAGAGGAACCTGCCAGAGAATTGTGGGGAGAGGACACACACACACACACACACTTTTTCTCCTAAATAATTTAAAAAAGAAAACAGTCCCAGGTGACTTTTTGCTGTCTTAGGGATCTACTCTATGCCAGACTTGCCTGCTGCAGCAGAGTGTAACTCAAGTGTCTCCAGACAAAGTCCCCCTTTCTTGACATTAAGAGAGCTCCAAGAGGGGCACTTTCTCTGAAGGGCTGTAAGCTTTTTTTTTTTTTCCCCTCTTTCTTGGCCTAGGACAACCTAAATTTGTTAACACAAGCAGAATACAGTGCAAACTGCATTGCTTTCGGAAAGGATTTAAGTGGGTGAGCCTCAGATTTCCAATGAGGAGGGAAGTTTTCTGAGAGTAGTTTATTTATGAGCAAGTTTGTAAGCGGCTTGCCTATATGTGGACTGATGTGTTGGCATTTCCTCTCTTTCTTCTCCCCCCAATTTAGGAGTCTACAGCAGGCCCCTTTAATACGCACAAATAAAATGAGATGAAAAAAAGTATTAAAAATGTAGCTGAAGATTGGAGGAGGCAGAACGAGAAGGGAGGGGAGAGACTTTTGCTTCTACAACACCAAAGAATGAAAACATCTGTGTCCAGCTGACTCACTCTCATAAAGATGCACTAGTCCTTAATCAAACCCATCCAGGGGATCTTGCCTGAGCTGCAGGGTTTATATCATTATATAGCAGGCTCATGGGCAGCTATTCACTGGCCAGGTAGCTAAAAGAACTAGGGATTTGCTTGTGTGTGACATTTTTTATTTTATTTTAAGGAGCCAGGTTGCATTTGAAAAACACAAATTACATTTCTCCACTGTCGACAATTGCAATCATTCTCATGGATGCTTTGTTGCTCCGGGTTTGAATCTCAGCCATGGTGTTATTGCCCTGCGTCCACCTTTCAATTGCTGTCGATGCACCATCCGTCCCCCTGATTCCCTGGCAGAGCAGCCTGGAGTTAAGCAGGCATGCTGCACCTCACCTGCTGCAAGCGTTTTTATTTTTGTTGGCTTGGGAAAAGCTGTTGGTCTCAGTTTCTTTTAAAATATTTTGTGCTAAAGAGAGGAAACGAAGCTGAGCTGCAGAGCCTGGAGGCTCCATTCACTGCTAAGCTTAACTTCTTCAGGTCAGCTGCCAACAGCTACCAACACTGTGTCTTCCAGCATCTGGTGTTGGAGGGTGATTTGGTAAAGACCATGAGTTGTCCTCCTGATTTCAGTGAGACTATTCAAATAATTTACATGCCTCCGTTGTAAATGGAGGTGACAAATGGAAACAAAATTAAATATAGATGTGTTTTCCTTTTTACATGTTGCCCACAGGAGTGAATGACTTTGTTGATGGTGACAGGACCTCTGGCCACAATATATAGTTTCTTAACGTATATTTATTAAAAAACCCCACTTGTTTAATTTCCAAAGAATAGACAAATGGGTTTCCAGACATCTTAAATTTAAAGTTTGTTCTCGTATATTTACCAGGGACCACACTCAGACTAGGATTACTCTAAGCAGCACGTGGAAAGTGTAATTGAATAGCATATTACAAGCTGAGGTCTGGCAATGCTTTTCAAGTTAACTTGAGCAGAGAGCACCAGTTTTTGTGGCCAGCAGACCAGCATCTCATCACCTTCTCTTGCACCCAGCACATATCCACAGGAGGGTCAAATGGAGGCTACCTCCAGAAAAAATTCAAACTTGCATCCTGGGCACAAAATAAAATGCCTAAACTGCTTTTCTGCCTTGTCTAGGATGTTCTCTGTGTAAACCCATACTTAACCTCTGAACATGCTGTTGAATCTTAATAGTTGGAAGGATCTTCATACAGAAGTGCAGTTTTAAGGGCAGCCATCAATTCCCAAACATTGCAGATGGCGCGCTGGTGGTTGGACATCATTTGAACAGCCCTAAATTACCCTCTGGCTCTCAGAAACATCCTTATTGCTTAGAGTGGCAAACTGCTTTGACAGCTTAGGCGGCTTATCAGTAAAAATGTGGCAGGACAAGGGCAAACCGACAAGTGACCCCAGGGTAGTCCAGTTATCCTCTGGAGAGCACCACACACATGCTCTTACTCATGCTAGTCCAGGAGCAGGTTATCTCACATTTTCCTCAAGACCGGTTACGTATAAGCAGAGGTACCACAGAGTGGCTGACATGCCATAAATGCAGTGTTGCTTAGTTCATGGTGATGGGTTCATCTGTCCTCGTCTACAGTAACTTTGGGGGTATGACAGATAGAAGCTGCTGCAATGCTAACCTTACAGGGAATTTGCTTTCTTTTATGTAAAAAAAAATGCCCTGTAATGTATGGCTCTGGAAACTCCTCTGACATGCACATCTTCTTTCATATGAATGATACGGATTTTGTATCCCAGTTTGTGTGGCTTTTCTGCTGGTAATCTGGGGAAGCACCCCTTGGCTTTCTCATTCTGGTAAGAGTTTGTGAGCGGTGGAGGAAGGGGAGAAAGGTCTTGTGAAAGAATCAAATCTGATCTGGAAATGATTGAGACCTGTTAAGCACAGAGGCTTGTGAAGCCATTTTTAGACCTCTGCTTTATAAATATAGTCCTCGCCACCCACACCTGCTCTACCAATAAAGTATCATCTGAGAGATGTCACTCACTGACATTGAGTGTCACATACAGAAGCAGGCCAAGCATTTGCCAAGCTGAGTGTGTTCTCTAGAGGGAGGAATATAGCTACAGATTATATGACCTGGATAACATTTGACAGGATTATGCCTCCATACATGTTTGCTCAGCACCTTATGCATTGAAGCTCTCCCAGTCTGGAGCCACAGGACATTACTGTAACCCAAGAATTATTTATGTTGGCAACTGAGAGATAGATCATGGGTGAAAAAAGAGAAAAAGAAGCATTGCTAGTGAATGAATTTGGGTGTTATGTCCTTTATAGCATGAAACGTCTTAATATTAATAGAGGTTGTACTGACCTAAACACACAGCAGAGAGATTCTGTCCCAGAAGCTTTATTTTCCATGGAGATCTTGATTTTCACAGCTCGCACATACTTTTATATATTTTTGTGGCTCAAACATGCTCTTTTCTGCATGACAACTCCACTTCAGTGAGTGGTGAAAGGATTTTCCTCCAGGAGAGGAGAGGTGGCAGAATTGCAGTGCCCCTACCTAGCAGGACACACAACTGCAGGGAAGGGACAACTGTTCACCTTTTTAACCCACTCCCCTCTTTCCATTCCCAAGTGGAGTTAGAACTGGGCTTGGACCTCACGGTTTGGGATTCCTTAGGGCAGGCTTGATATTTCAGCCGGACTTTAACCATTGCCTCACCCACCTGTACTGAGATCTGCTCAGGTGGGGAACCCAGAACCCGCCTGGAAATTCCCACGCGGAGCTCGTGGGCTCCCGCACTGTGGTCACTGCTGGTATTCGCTAGCAGCACCAAAGCTGACCCCTGCATGTAGTTCTGAGGTGGGTGAGCACGCGGAGGAAGCGATGCATCCGAAGTCTTGGCTGCTGAAATCACTGCCTGGCCGTGTCACCACCACCTACCCCCGTCAGCCACTTGCTGGACCTGGGGATATTAAGGGCACCGCTTTCCACTCCCAGCTTTCATACGGTGCAGTTGTGGCTCTCCCTGTTTTTCAAAGCATCTCAGCTTAGCTACCGAACGGTGGCCACGCAGCGTCTTTGTCCTTCCTTTTGCTGTCCCCCCTCTCCTTTCCAAGCACCTGCAGTGGCTTTCAGCATGCATTCATTCGCTCTCTTTTGCTTGCTGCATATATGTTCAAATTGTTATTTCCCATCAGATGTACGGCACGAAGGTATTGAATTCCCACCCTTCCCTCAGAGCACTGACTCTGCTCTCACAGAAGCACCGGTTTTATTATAACAGAGCTCAGCATTTAAGCTTCATTCTTAGATTCATCTGTCTTAAAACAGAAGATGTTAAAAATATTGGCGATGGTGAAGCAGCGAGTGTAACCTCCAAATCTCCCCTGTTCAGATCAGATGTAGCCTTCCTGCTGTAATCATTCCTCTCTCCCCCTCCTCCCCTCCCTTCTCTCTCTTTTTGGATATGTGTTTCTCTCTGACTGTGATTCTGCAGTGGCAGAAAGGGGTCAATCTATCTGTAAAAGATGGACTCAGCCAAGCTTTTCTAGCTCTTTCCTGCTGATGGCAATTATCCGGAGGTTGGCAGCGGTCCCAGAAACCTGCAGTTCCTGCAGTCCTGCTGCTGTGGGCTTGCTCCACAAAGCCAGCATCCTAAGAGGATCACTTGGTGTGATGCCCAGGAAATGACAAACAGAAAAGGTCACACGTACTCCAAAAAGATATACTGCTCGGCAAATTTAATTGACATTGTGCAGCTTTTCAAAACGTCCCTGCAGACATTCCAGCATTTAACAGATGCAAGCAAAGAACAGCAAAATAACAGGGCTTTAGAGAAAGGGCAGAAAAAATACATTCTGTCCCCCCGAAAGAATTTTTTCATACCCTGGTAATATCCTTTCACATGCTCTATTGGATCAGGATAATTTTTTGTTACCCCTGGTCTGGCAAGTGAAATCTGCCATCCCATCCCCCAGCCTCCCTTCCTTCCCTCACGCACACACTGCTGCTTTTTAAATCATTGAGCTTTCATTACACAGGATAACTGTCCTTTTTTTTTTTTTTTTTTACTTGCATGTTTCTCTGTTAAAATATTGTACGAGGAACCAGCTCCCCGTCAAGCCAGTGCTCTCTGGAGGTTCACCGTTGCGTCCTGTGTAATCTAGCCAGAGGGAAAAATGCTGTCTGCATCAATGGGTGCTTTCTTTAAAGAAAAGAAACAGGAGATCTGTGGAAATTTAAGAAGGTGTCTGATATCTAACGCTATTAGCAAGAGGTGGTGGGAAAACAGGAGTGGACAGAGTGAATCTAGGATGAAGGCAGGTGGTCCTGGTTTAGCAGGGACTGTGCTCAGCAAGGGCTCAGCTCTTCAGGTTTTTTTATTTCAGCCTCCTTTTGCTAAGAACAAATTTAAAATCAATTTGACTTTGTGGTTTTGTTTTCAATGTCCCACAATTAAATGGAAAAGAGTGGCAAAAAAAAAAAGTACAGTATGAATACTGAAGATTAAGCAGACATGTGACACAACAGATCTGAATGCTTGGTTCATTTACATCCATGCAATTTAGGATGAAAGGCACCATCTTCCCTGTGTAGCTGGGACCATGCAATCACCATGATTTAGATGGCTGTGATAGTAAAGAAGCAAGGTTTGAGTCCATTGGGAGTCTTGAATCTTCACATCGTGAGTCCCAGTAAGTGTGTCAGCTGGACTGCTGTAGAGAGAAGTGATTGATATATCCAAAGCTTTCACAAGCTGCTATCTATACAGAGGGCCAAAACTGTCCACTTGCATAGATGGTGCAAAGTACCCAGTGCATTAGACAAAACACTTCAGGACTGTATAAAGCAAACACAAAAATCCATGTGGGGTTTTCTCCGGTTACTATATTTAAGAAGTATTAACTACCATATCTAGACTGTGAGAGTATACACGGATAGTATCTGTGAAACCCGGTCACTTATTTGCCTGAATATGGCTAGACTTTAGTCAAGTGATCTTACAACTGTAGTTTCAACATACAGTCAGTGGGACAAATCTTTTTTATTTAGCCAGAGAGCAGTATAACCAGAGATTTTACAGGGCATAACAGCAGTACAACAGCAGCCAGCAGAAAACAGGGAAGATGGACAACTGAAAGCCATTTTGCTTTGAAATACTGCTTTTGAATAATTAAACATATGGCTGGAAGTGTCAAAGTACCCTCTGAACAACACCTCGCTCTACCAGCCATAAAAGGTGGGGAAACATGATTTGGCTTTTTTTGTAGCAGGCAAAGCATCATTGTGGTAACTGTTGGGACCAGAACCCAAGACTCCCAGTCCCCCTCTGCGCTTAAAGAGCAGGTTGTACTCAAATAGAGGGGGCTGGATAGTGACAGATCCATTTCAAGGCAACTTTCTCAATTTCGGTATTTTTCTGCTTTAAAGGAAGGTCCCGTTGGGAAGAAAACATGAGATTTGACTTCTTCAGCATGGAGGTGGCAACTTTCTGAAGGAAAGCTGGACCTTATAGTTTAAGGAGACATGGTGCCCTGTAGCTAAAACACAGATATGGGACAAATTTTCAGGACTTTATTCTTTCTGGTTCTGAACAGGATTTGTCCATTCTTCATCCACCTCTGTGCCAGGGCAAAAATTCAAAGCCCACAGTTCTAAACCTCATGTCGGTGCCTACACCAAACCATGCAGAGTGGGAGAAGCATCAGCCCTTCCTTTCTAATGTCCTTTGAAATTAGTGCAGCCCCGTAACAGTTTTCAGCTCTGACAAAGTTTCTTTTGGTTCAAAATGTTCTGACTGTCAAGAAATGTGTGAACAAATATGAACTTTAATTTACATTGTGTTATAAAAGGATTTTGACTTCCTCTTGGACAAGACAATTCTAGTCTAAGAACCTGCTATCAGAAATAGTTAACTTTTTCCAACAGAAAGTGTTTCCAAGAAAGGGTTTTTGCTCTTGACAAAATCAGTGTGTATTAAGTGACTCATAACTGTGTAATATTAATGGCTGGTTTCATAACACACTCTCCTGTTACACTGGACTTCACAGAAGCAACACAATAAAATTCAGAAGTTGATCTCTGTACTGCAGACTTCTGTTGACACAATTATATTGGCCAGGAGAGGCAAGAGGTGAGATCTCTGGCCAAAGAGCAGCATCAAGAAAAGCTTGATTGTAAAAAAAAAAAGGTGCAGAAGCCAAAACTGAGCTCTTACCATATCACTGCTTTCACTTCAGGATGGATGGGGCAGAGGAGGAAAGCTACACTTTCCCCCCAAATAGCCTAAGCTTTTGTCTTTTGGGGTGGGGGGAAGATCTCTAAAGCATCTTGAGATTTTAAACACAAAACGTTTTCTGAATTAAAGCTTGATTTAGTTCTTCTGTCTCAAAAAGCAAAAGCTCCAATCCTTTAGACCACAGGAAACTTGCCAGCTGTGGAAATATTAAGGCTTTTACTGTATGCAAGTGAGCTGTTCTGACTCCATCTGCTAAAATGGTAAATTTTCACATATGTTTGTTTTGACTGATACCCAATCCTAAGTACTTTGTAAGGCAGTTACACATGCAGGCCTGGTAAAAAATGTTCAGCTCTTGCCAACTCAGGAAGACGATCGGTTCGTTAGAGAAAAGTGACAGGATAGGTCTTCATGACTTAACTGGAGAGAGACAATGTTTGTAAACCACTGCCTTGTTTTGTCAGCAAAGATGTAATTAAAAACAAGAAGATACTGTAGCATTTCTGGTCATCGTGGGAAAATAGGGGAAATGGCTAAAGGAAAGCATATGCATTCTGATGAAGTTCTGTTGGTTTGTGGACTACTAATATTCTGCAAGTCAATGTTGGGTTGATTTTATAAATCTTGCCATTAGGCTTTCCCGTTTTCATCTCATTTAGCTAATAAGTGACTGGAAATCTCAGTAGATTAAAACTTCAGGAAACATAGAAAATCTCACTTTGAAGCCACTCCTTTCTTCTCATGGAGCATTTAGAACTAGAATAAAAAAAAAAAATTCTAAGAGTAAATCCCTGTGGTGTATCAGTGTGAAATATTGTCAGTGGAAACTCAGAGATTGTGTAGTCTCAGGAGAAAGGAGAGAACACAATTTAATTAAAGCTTCTTATTTTAATTGCAAAATTGTATCATTCTTTAGTTCAATCTTTGCTAGGAAAAAAAAGCATAAACTGAATTATAGCCAGGTATGATGGATGCTTCTTGCTATTACACAACTGTTTAGGAGGGGATCGTGGAATCTTGCAGTAATTTTGTGGAAGGGACCTCTGGAGGTCACCTAATCCCACCCTCCCCTCAGAGCAGGAAGCACTGCATAATCCTATTTCCAATCAAAACTGTGGGGAAATCAGGGCAGGAAGGAGGTCATGATCTGACTTCCAGACAGCCTGCCTGCCTATGAATTTTATTCTCCCAGTTTTCAGCACAGAATGTGAACAGCTTCCACGGAGAAGCAGCGACATCAGCAAAGTCCCTAACAGATTTCACAGGGTCTCCAGATTTTCCATCTTCTTGAGATAAAAGTTCTGGAAGGGGTGAGGGTATTTTTCCTTTTTTTTTTTTTTTAAAGATATACATTTTTGAACAATCTGATCAGCATCCTCTTATCTTGTTGCTGGGAGCAGAGAAATAAGTCCAGGTGCCAGCTTTATACACCTAATGATGAGAGTCACTTTTTAGATGAAAACTTTATATTGCATCCTTAGGAGAGGGAAAACCTCAATATACCCACTCTTTTTAATGTGTATCTTGCTGCCCTCGGTCAAGAAATGCTTTGCCCTCAGTCCTCACATGCTCAGCTCAGTTATTTAAAATATAGTTGTGAGCTCATTAAAGACAAGAAGGGTCAGGATTTTGGGTTTATGTTTTGCTTGAAAGACTTGGACATTCCAGCCTGCACAGATCTTTCTAAAATAATTCTGGGACTTCTGTCAGTTTTGATTTATAACAACATATGTCAGATTTAATTACACCATCACTCTATCCATTCATCACCAATGTTGTTCTCTGCAATGCTCTTCACCAAGTCTCCAAGGGACACAGTGACCTGAACTTCTTTCACCAGTGAACAACAGGATTAGGTGTCCCTATGCCAGCAGACCTGCACTGTGGATATATTCTTTATGTGTAAATCTAACACGGCCTTAGCACCTTTGAGCTGCATTGTGGGAGTGCACCAATTTCACTGAATGCTGGCTCTAAGATCTTTGAACCATGCTACATTATCTGGTACTAGAAAATTTATGGGCTTCTAACTTGGTTTTATGCCAAAAAAAAAACCAAACCCCAAAACCACAACACCCTGAACCTTTTCTCTCCCTTAATTATCAATAAGGAGGTTTTAATCAGTGCCAAAGCACTGTTTTCTGATGAAAAGTAGAGGACATATAGGTATAATTTTAGAACTACTCTGTTGCTTCAGATCAGCACTTGCTGGAGTAACCAAACTCATAAAATCTGAGCTCTTTCTTCTGATGCTTTAAATTTATAGTCAAAATACAATGTTGATGTTTATTTTTTGTTTTAGTTAGTTTGGTTTGATCTCTCTTCAGCTTTAAATTTCCTTACAATCATAAATCCAAATAACTGTCAGGCTATCATGACAGCAGGTTCATCACTGAGCAGAGACTGAAGATCAAATACAGAATTTAATTAGCATTGGACACGTTTGTGGAAGGGCAGAATCCTCCTAAAATAATTTATTTTTTTCTTCTGAAACATTAAGTTCTCTTGAGAGAGAGAGGCCTGAATTGGGGCTATAAAGAATTGAATCCTAAATAGCATTTTGGACCTTGGACAAATTTCAGGTAGCTTAATCCCAGGTAGGCATCATACAGTATCACAGATTTATAGAATAGTTCAGGTTGGAAGGGGACCTCTGAAGGTCATCTGGTCCAACCTCCTGCTCAGAGCAAGTTACGCTTCAAAGTTAGATCTAGTTCTGTAAATCTCTGAGGAAGGAGATCTCCACAACCTGCTGCCAGGTATAACCACTCTCCAAGTGAAAAAGGTTTCCTTATACCCAGTGGGTATTATTTCCTTTGCTGTATCTGGTGATCCCCTCTGAGAAGAGCCTGGGTCTGTCATACCTGTGAATACTCTTTAATAGTCAAAGAAGACTGTAATTAGATCCCACCTTAGTCTCTCCCTTTCTAAGCACTTCTGTTTGCATCTTTTCATGCAAACTACAAAGTCCCCAGAAACAGGAGGAGAAAGTTAGGCTCCTTAGGTATGGCTTTTCTTTTTCTTTTTGTTTTGGTTTGGTTTTGGTTTTTTTCCCCCTAGTATTAAAATGCCTTTGGGCAATACATTGAAATAACTGACCTAAATTTCCTCTTCTGAACCCTCTGAATTCTTCATTCCTTTATGCAAAGCAAAACAGGAAGGTCAGGGATCACTGTATATGGTAACTGTGTCCACCCTTAGAGATATGACAAAGTCCAGATAAATGGCACAGGAAAAAGTAAAATTCTTGTTACTTGTACAAAGAAAGAGTTGAACTCATACTTTCACATCCTGGTTGTCAGAAATAGATGAAGTTTGCAATGACAATCATCAACTGCATAGGCAGATGTGTAACTGTATGACCTTATGACTTTGCAGATGGTAGAGGCATTTAGTCCATCCCATGAAACCTTTCAATATTAAAGAGCTTCAGCATCTAGTTCCGGGGCACATGCAAGGATGAAACCCAAGAATAAACCATGAACTATGTACAATTATGCAAAACAACTAGAAACAGAAAAACTTGCATAAATGGGAAGGCAAGAAATTCAAACCCAAGGAAAGGCTGAAATTCTGGCACCACACTATGGAACTCCTCACCACAAGATGTCATTGGGGCCAAGAAATTAGTAAGATCTGCACAAATAACAGGAATATCCAGAATGATCATAGATAATGCTAACAAAACCTTTGTGAAAGGGATGTAAGACTTCATGTTTCAGGGTTTAGACCAATCTGTAACTGTTATGATTTAGGATGAAACATTCACTGAGAACATATTACCCAACATCTGCCTTCTGCAGGCTTAGTACACATTTCTTGGAGGCATCTGGCCTGGATTGCTGCTGGAGACTGGATACACCCTAGCTAGTCCATGTGTCTGATCCAGTCTCGCACTTCCTACTTCATTCTGGCTCTCCCCCCCCCACCTTTTACCAGAGTAAAACATTACCAGAGAAAAGAAAGTTGCTTTTCCTGCAGTGTTCCCCTTGTCCCTGAACACCTGATTTTACGTACAGAATGGTGGAGACAAACAGAAAATAAAACTGTCCTGCGCCGTGATGTCTCTGGAGCTAGAATCCTCCAGGACAACTGGCCATTGCCATTTTCCTCCTCTGTATCATCTGTTCTGCTCACTATGTAGCCATGCATTCTGAAATAATGCAATTACCACTTTTCCCTGTGCACCCCATGCAGTCTATCCCCATTGCCTTGCCTAGCTGCCTTGATTTCCCTACCTGCAATGAAACGTTCAGCTCCTGGGTTTCAAACCTCCAGGTACTCGCTTGGAGAGAAAGATGTGAGCACCCATAACGTCATTCCTTTTCATACTGCATGACCCAGCACTCCCTTACTTTGTCTTTGTTTCTTGTAGGCTGCACAAAGCTCTGGGATAGATCACAGCTTCATTGTGCGTGCACATTATTCTCACTCAACCTTCAGTACTATGTTAATTTTAGTACTCCCTGCTGTGGATTTAAATCACTGGGACAATTTCACTTGCCATGTAACTCGAACTAAGTCTGTTAGAGAGCAGAATAGATTAATTGAGTATACTATTTTTATATCTTAAAGATCATTGTTCTTTTAAATATCACATGAGTTCTAAATATGTAACTGAAGATGATTGATATGTCTATTTTCCATACAGTATAACACAACTTAATGGAGTCGTAAGATTTCTGCCAACACATTATAGGATTTGGAATCTAAGTAACTCTTAGATTACTGGCATCCATGTCTCCTACCACAAGTGATCACATACTGTGGTGGCAGCTGTGATATAAATCACAAGAGTATCTCTCTCTATCTGTCATTGCTATAACTAGGTTCCAGGAAAAGGAAAAAGGAATCTCTCCGCAAGCAGGTGAAATCCACAGCACTTATACCCAGATGTTTCAGGCCCAACAGTTTAATTGCAATGGCGATATTATACCACACAATAATTTGTTCAGAACTGAGAAAATACTTATGTTTTGCTTTTGAAGACATTCTGCAGTACTAGTTCTGTCCACATCCCTCTCTGGCTGGTAGAGGCTAACTCCATGCCAGAACTATACAACTCTGTTGACTCTTCACCATCAGTTCTTCTAGACACTGATTACATTCAGGAGGATGGTGCATCTAAAGTTTGAGACTTTTAGGTAACCTGAAGTGTTAGACAACCTTATTCCTTCAGATACTTTTGGTGCTACAGTAGGATGGTTCTTCCACCAGTAGGTGGGTGTAGTTCAAGTCAAAGGATTTCTCAAAAGAGAGGTGACCAGTCTCTACTGATTCAAACCAGGTTTATTCAGGTTTCATCAGCAGCATTGCAGATGGCTGATGCTCATGGTTACTACTAAACTTCTTTTTTCTTGAACTGATCACTATTCACCTTCAGTGAGGGAACCGGTCTTATGTGGAAAAAATACATGGTGAAAAGCTATAGGAAATTCCCTTAAAGAGCAAAGGCATCACCTTTTGGTTCTACCACTCTACAAACGTTGACATATAATCAAAAGCTCGACATTTACAAATTTCAGTCCAAGTTAAGGGCTCAAATCTAGCAGCACTGGTGAAATAGCTCTACTCTTCATCCCCTTCAAGGTTGACAGCATGAGACTCTCTGGTGTTTGGAGAAGTAGAGATCAAACCTCCAAAGAAGAACTATCAGTACCACTTTCTTTTACTCCCACCACCGTGACATGTCTTCTGCTCCCCTCTCTGCTCTGTGAAGAGTGTTCCTGAGGATAGACCACATCCCTGCCCACAACCCAGTGAGTAAGAGCACTACAGGGGGGCCCTTAACCAAAGTGCTTTAAACTCTCGTGGAATTGCCAACAAATCCTGTGGGAGGAGAGGAGTCACTCCAGAGAACATGAAGGTTATTTGAAAAGGATTCGGATGTTGATTTTGACAGAAGGAAAAGAGCTTGTCTCTGACTCATCTTAAATTGCAAACAGCAATTATAAGAATGGTTTAGCTACATTGTGCACTATATTCTGCTGGGAATGAAGCACTCTTCTTATTGTGATCTTGATACCATCTGAGTCATTAGAAATGGTTGCCATGGATGAACCCATTTCAGGCCTCAAAATACAAATATCTCTGGATGAAGTGGCTGTGAGTATTTCTCCAGTTATTTCATATTTGGATTCAATAGCTGAAATTAATTATGAAACCCTCTACACATATTAAGACAGAACTGTAAAATGCTGATAAGATGCCAAAATGAAGGCAAGGGGATTTAAAGGTCATTCTGTCTGTCTTTTTCTATCTGGTGAGGATTTTAGACTGAGCTAATTACCGTAGTACCTGAACACTTAGTAGGCTGTGCAGAATTTGGTAGTGATGTAGTGATAGGCTGAGTACGTGGTCACATCTATAAGGGCTCCAAACATCTTCAACACTCAGGTGAAAGCAGGGCTAATAGCTCCAGTCCACATTGGACTGGAAGATCCACGTTTAATTTCTAAAACAAATGACCTGTTGAGAGTTTTCCCCCCTTACTCGTTATCATCTCCATTTAGACTGTGAACTCGGGAGAGAAAGAGCAAGTCTAAGTGTGCACTGAGCACAGCCAATACAGTTGGGTCTCTGGGAAGTACTGTAATATAACGAATAATTCATACCATGCTTCCTGAGCTAGAGAAGCTGAGGATCACCGATGCAAGCACATCAGCAGGCTTTGGACTTGAGAAAGAAGGGCTAAATTCTCCTGCCTTTTTGTGTCTCTATTCATTCACCTTCTTTCATTCTATAAAGAAGAGATAAAACCTTAGAACCTAAGTTAGCTTTGGTATAAAAAGAAAAAAAAATTGAAAGAAACAACTGAAAGGGAAAATCAACTAATTAGTAGATTTTTTCCATCTTGAGTTGTAACTACAAGTACAGTAATAGCAGCATGATACTCAGCAGCAAACAATCTAATTTATAGAAATAGGTTCTCAGAAGTTTTGAAATGTAATGTTTTGATGCTTTTCTTCATCAAAAAGGATTATGAGTTTAAAAGCTGGCCACAAGCCTGTAACACTTATTTTATTCTAAACTATGGGATCAGCCATTCATGGAAGAAGGAACCAACATTTTGGGTACTTACACTAAGCCCTGTACAGATACCTGTGTTTCAGTTACTCACATCCTCGCTAAGGTATCCTGGGTACTCACTGTGGTCAGATGAGGAAACATTTATCTTTTTGTTTCTTTCTTGTCTTTTGACGTGAGATGCCATCCTCATTTGACAGCAGTGTATGGGTTTATGTGATACTTTGGGGGATTTTCTCAAAAAAATTCTTGAGGAGTTGTCTACAGATCCCCAGTTCCAAAAGTCAGTCCTATTGGCACCTGTTTGTTTATTCATATGACTGACTATTTAATTAGAAGGCTGTATGAACTGCACTGTAGGGGGCAAGGAGATGTCATTTTAAAATCAACAAATGCTTTCGTCAGTGTATGCCATGGCGCACACTTTTTTTTTTGGCTACGGTCCTCCATCTATTACTCTTCATTAGGCTTCATATTGTAGCACCTTCAATGTTCTCTGGACTACTCCACACTGATTTATATGTACCTCAGAATTTGACCCAAGTAGTAGTTATTCTTATATTTTGAGAGACATGCATTGACACAGATGCAAAACAATATTAAACTAATCCTTTTTGTTGCAATTACAAATCTCATAGCATAAAGCTTTGGGCAAGAATATTAGAAAGTAAAAGGAAATATGTAAAACCCAGCCAAGAACCTATTCCACACAAGTGGCTTAGCCATATTCTTATTGACTTCGGTGGTATAAGATCAGGGCCAGAGTGTATCTAATACATACAGGCAGGGCTCATTGTTTTAGTCCTATTCCCATGTTTTTGTAAGAAATCCTGTTCAAACATTTCTTTATGAAACAGGAGACTCATGGTTTTAGCAGTTTGCTCTCCTATGAGCACATGACCTATAACCCTGGCAGTTCGGTAGATTATTTCAAATGAAATAGGGAAGCCATTGTAATTAATCATTTGCAACAACTAAAACCAGTGATTGGCTGAAGATCTTGATTATTTCTACACTGACTCTACTTATTTGGGAACTGAACTTTGCAATAATTACTATTATCTGTTGACAAGACTTATCCTTCCTGTGTTATTCATAGTCTTATTCACTATTAATTTTTCCTACTTTTGTAACCAGTACCTGTTGCCTCCAAGAGGAGGAAGATTTTCACAGGGAAGAGAAAGCCTAACACAATAATTCTCTTCTTTTTTTTTTTTTTGATTGGGACAAAAATCCCCAGCATATTTCTTTAGAAGGAAATCTTAGACTTTATGTATTCAACACATTGTGTGAGCTTTGGGTCATGAATGGCTTATTTCCATTAAAAGTAATGGTGTTATTCCTGGCGATGTGAGCTTGCGTGATTTTGCTCACAAGTCGAGATCTGCCTATACATATAAATCAGCCCCCGCAGTTTCAGGAGAACAGAGGAAGAGGAGGCACAGCTCATCTCTAACTTCTAAGCTATACCGGCAATTTACTTTTGCACTCTCCGCCGCTGAGATTTCCATTGTTGTTTTAGTTCTATTGAACTCAGGATTAAATTGAAGGAAGCAATTTCGAAACCTGGCCTTGGGGGTCTCAAAGGCAAGGTTGTGGGGAGAGCAGCTCATGAATAGACTGCAGGCTGGGGTCTGCCGGGAAATGCACACCTGCCACAGAAAAACACGATTAGCGCTGGCTCAACAAGCCTCATTTGCAACATGTCTGGGAACCCCTCCTCGCCCTCTCCTAATCAGGGCTTAACTTATGAAGGGGTGAAAGCGGCTTCCACTCAGTGCATTCCTCATTGTTTTTGTTTTTAATTTTAAGAAACTCCAAATACAAACTTTCCCCGGTGCCAGGACTGACAGAGTCCGTCCTTACACAAAGAATGGATCTAACCTGCTGTCTTCACCAAGGCTTGAAACAGCCTAGGGCTGCGAAGAAAGTGTAGCGTTTGGCTTTTTGCCTGGAAAATAAGACCCTCCAAAAGGTCACACGTGTGCACACACACACACACTCGCAGAGAGGTCTCGTGGGAAAAGGAGATGGAGAAAAAATACTCTTTTCTGCAAGGTTAATTGACTATAAGGTGAACTTCATCTGAGGACAGCCCCTTGTGCTGAATGCCTCCGTTTGTGATTTGGTTGGAGGGGAATAGATGATGCACTCAAAATAACCATGCAGCGGGAAGGAGCACAACACACGGGAGAGCTGATTTTAATAACCTGGCCCTAACAAACAGCAGGCAGGGCTCAGTACCCACTGCAGCTTTCCTTTTCAGCAGTACTGGGCACGTCACACCCTCTGCTGACATCAGCAAGGACTATTAAGTGCTGGGCACCTTTGAAAATGAGAATCCACGTGTAGGTGGCGAAATATGGACCTGGGGGCTCTAATTGAAGATTCTCGGTCAAGATCTTCCAAGGTATTTAGAAACCCAACTCCCACTGATTTTCAATGAAAACCTTGGTACCCTTGAAGATCCCAGCGCTCAACTTTAATGGGGGGAAAATTATGCTGGTGTGATTATATCGCAGTATTAAATCAGTCGCGGGCCCTAGGTAGGTTTTAGGAGAGGTGGTGCACATGTACATGTTAGTTTAGGGTTTAAAGACACCGAGAGGCAGTCTGAAAGCTTATCTTTCCATAACGCCTTTTTGATGTAGCTTAGTATCCTTTTTTGTTTGAAATGTGACACGTCAGTGCGCTGATTTCATTAACAGCCACTTGCTTTCCCTGACTTCTTTCCTTTTCCTGACAAAGCAGCAGAGAATGGTGGGAAGAGGGGTGGATCGTTGTGTGCAGAAGGAGCAGCCCTTCGGTAGGCAAGTCCTGCACTGCACACCCTCAGGAGACTCACGCAGATCCTGACGCTTCAGCTGTTAGCTCCGCTGTTAGCTTTTTCCTAAGTCACTCATTGTGGGAGTGCCGTGTCTGGCTGCTTTTATACCATAAGCAAAAGGAAGAATTACAGGAAAGGGTTCAGCATGGCAAACGACCTCACAGGGTGTGAGCCAGGTTTGGGTCCAAAGCCTCATTACGTTGTGAATTAAGATCTGTTCCCAGCGTAATACACACCTCCTAATACAGGATCTTGGCCCAATGCTACGCTAACCCAACTGTGGGATTTCCAGATCAGAGCAGGGTCTTGTTCACACAGCCTGGGAAGAGCAAGACTGGGTATATATCCTTACAGATGTATGTGGAAGCTGTTGATAATGGGTCAATGCTGTTGACAATGAGTCAATACTTGACTACTAAAGTCTTTTGACCATCGGGAAAATTAGCATCACAAAGATGGGCTGTTGCAAAAAGCCAGGCTCTAAGAGGAAGCACTAAAGATTCATATTCAGCTTCAGAGAACAATGATTAATTGTTATTTATGATACAGGAGTACCTGGAGATCCCAGCTGGACTCAGGGCCCTGTTTTGCTGGCTCCTCTCCACTTCCCCTCTCCTGCTTCTCACAAAATACACCTTCCACTAGTATCAAAGCACTACTGAGAATACATTGTTTTATGGCCAAAACCTAATCCTTCAGGAAACCGATCCTGGCCACTGTCTTATCAACTACATATCATTTGCCTTGATTTCAGGTTTCATCCTATCTGCAGATATATTAACAAATTGCAAGGTCCAGTAATTATAACCCCGAAAAAGTCCAACAAACCTCTTTGCTTCTAAAGGGTGGGGGAAGAAGAAAAGAAATGGAAAAAGCATCAGCTCAAAATATGTCCTCTAAGGACCACATTAAAATTTATAGATTAAAAAAAATATATCATGTTTCAAAATGAAGCCAAATCAGCAGTTTTGGCCTTGCTTCTCTAAGCAGAAAGGCTTTGCTGTCTGACTTCTCCTTGGCTGCCTTTCTAGGCCTGCAATTCATAGCTGCATTGAAGCGGAGCAGGTCCAATAATGCCATTTGTTTTCCACTTAAAAAAAAAAAAAAGAAAAAAGAGAAAGAGGGACATATAAATGGATCATAGAAGAAGGGGGCCATTAGCAGACATTTAGTCTGACCATGGCTAGAAGTGCAGATGGTTCAGAGGAACACAGCCAACTTGGCGTTTATATAAGCTATCTTGTATCTCCCTCTTTTTTTCCTGCACTGGCACTCAGATTGATTAAGAGGTCAAATAAAGGCTGCTTCAGTGTGAGAGTGTGCATGATATATGACAAAAAATTCTGTCTCACAGTTAAAGGCTTTCTAAACAGCATAAAAGACAAATCAATGTATAAACTAATTCTCAGCCTGTTTAAGGCTTTTCTTCCTGCAAGCCGTATGGACCTCTCTCTCTCTCTCTCTCTTTTTTTTCTTTTTTTCCCCCAAATAACCTAATGACAAATATTTAGAGAAGTGAAGAAAACCAGGCAGAGCAGTGGAATGTGAACACAAGGAGGTAGAATAGGAAGGGTATTTTTAATAAAGCAGGTGAAAATTACTATAAATATACCTGATTTATTCAATAGACACAATAAAAATTCTTCAACAAATGTCTTTTCTGAAGTGTAAGGAAGAAAAACAAATCCCAAAGCGTGAAGGTCTTCTTAACTGACTGCTTCCCATGTGGCAACCTACCTCCTGCGCTCTCTAGCCTTTCGGCTCAGGAGTTTCTTGTACGCCTGCTTTGCAAAGAGAAAATTTTGGCTCTGTGAAAGACTACAGAAATGTCTTCTACAGTAACAAAAGTAATGATCTTTATATGAATTTAAGCACCTGGGATTTTGATCCATGATGGTGTTTAGACATCTGTCTTTCAATTTCTTTAGGGATACAGGATGTCTGAACACCTAACTGGTGCCTAAATCACGCTCCTTACAAAGAAACCCTCTCAAGACCTAGCTGGTGACCTGCTTGACTCTTTGAAACTTACTGGACATAGATCTTCTCCACTGATCTTCGAGCACCTTAAAGCGGTTCAGCATCTGAAAATCAGGCAAAGCTAGGAGCTTTATTAAAGGCAGAACCCCGCCGCTAAGTACATCTAAAGATTTGGGTCTGAACCGAAGCTCAGGCTGCAATAGCTCAAGCAGGCTGACTGAAGTCCTGCCTGCACTTTTAATGCTTAATTATCCCAGGTGTCACAGGGATGGATACATAGAAAACAGATGGAGAGGTATTCCTGAGCATCTAAAGATAAGCACATCAGTTAGACCAGGTTCTGTAGGTCTTGTTTGAATAGTTAATCACAGGAACACAGAGATGAAGAGAACCACATGGGTCACTGAGCCCAGGTCTGTGATATTTTCTCATTATGATTTACAACCTGGATAGTATCAAGAGCATGCCAGGTGCTTCATATAGTCAAACAGTCTGACAAGCTGGTATTTATTTTGGAGCCAAAGGAGGCCTGCCTGTTTTATGAATCAAGGCTGTTGTTATTTTTTATTTTGAGGCTGGGAGGTTGCTAATCATTTTGTTAACACTGTACTTTGTGGGGTGATATTTTTGCTCACCACCATTACTGTTGATTCTGCATCATATCCTAGCACTTTAATTTAAGAACCACAATTGTTAAAGCTTTCTTCATAACTTTACTGAGTTATCCTTGAATGTATTTTGCTTCGTGCTATTTAGACACCGCTACACACACATATAGTTAGTGGAAATTATCAATAAGTAAATATGTGTCATATGTGCTTAAGCCCACCCATATACGTACCCCAAATTTGTACATGATTTAAATATATGTATGCATATAGCATAAAAACTTCTTAAAAATCCAACTGAATGGGGATTGTCCCATTACCTGAAGCAACTGAGTGTTACTTTTCCAGACACAAAATAAGATGATGATAGATACATCTTTTGTAGCTGGGATTATTAATGCAGTTTAATGACTTTGAATGTCAATAAAAGAATTAATGGCAGGCTGAAGTTAAAGTTGATAACCAAAATTCTTATTTACTGAATGTGAGTTTACATGACAAAACCACATTGTTATGTCTGCTTTAAGGAAAAGCCTGTCACGGTTTGAGATACTGGTATAAGTTTCTTTATAAATATCCCAGAGGAAGCAAGTGTAGTTGATTTTAGAAACATTTATTGGACTGTAGAAAGTGAACATTATTGAATAGGTCAATGTTTTTGTAAGATGCTCATATAGAACACTACTGAAAGATTCAGAAATGATCAGTCGATATTTTAAGCTTGCTACTGACAGAAGTGACATCTGATAAAGATAGGGATAAACATATCAATAAAAGATGTTATCTACACTATACCATCCATTTATTTGTTTGAGTCGGTAATCAGATTATTGACTATTAATAATTTTGTAGCCCTTGGTAAATTATTTATGAATGTGCCCTTAATAAAAAGTTTTTGTCCAGATGATTTGCATATGAAAAGTTCCCTCTGATACATAAAGTGGCCAACGTGTTCACTGGGCAATTTTTTCTAGTAATGAAATGTCTTTGAAATCTGGCTGAGAGTAACAAATTTGAACCAGTGAAAACCACTTTGTAGGCACCAACACGAAAAGATCAGCTAGACTTCTGAAAATGGGCACAGAATGAAAAACAAAATGGCCTGGTAGGGTGTTTCTTGCAGCAGGAGTGTTTTCAGGAGTACTTACAGATAGCCAGTGTAAGAAGGTGTAACACAAAGCATTTAAAGGTAATTTGACTTAGGTACTAAACATTTTTGCAACTTTTTCACTAGAAGAGTCAAACATAAAATGCAAAGCCATCTGAGAAAACCCTTAAAAATAATCCTCAAACATACAGCTGAAAACAGAAGTTCAGACATGTAAGCAGAAATGAATTTGCCAGACAATAAATTACAATAATGTGCCAAAGTATGACAGTAGATAGGCATGGCAGGCATCTGTAACACATAAATACACAAGTGAGCTGGACACAAGCTACTGTGCCAAGAATTCCAGTGCGTGAGGACGCTTTATTACAAGAAACAGAATCCAAAAGACATACAGAAAGGTCCAGAGATTCCTGTTAACCCTCCCACCAAGACTGGTAAAGATCTGTTATGGTGGGACAGGCTACTTAATGGATTATTACTTAGCTTTTTAGCAATACAGAAGTATTCAGCGCATTAAGCGATGATGTACTACTAGCTTGTAAATGACAGATTGTTCATTACAGGACTTCAGAGAAGTTAATAATCATGATAATGGACCTCAAGTCACAAGTGTCTCTTGTATATCACTTTTTCACTTTTATAGACAAGTATAAACTTATCACATCAAACACTTGTACTACACAGTCAAGTGGGAGAATCAATTAAGCTGAAAGGGTTCGCAGTGAAAACTGAAGGAAAAGTTTACCCAGCACACTGCCCTGCCTTTGTCAGCTGTTCAGAGCTGGGGGAGGAAGAGCAATGTCTTCACACCCAACATCTGACAAGCTTTTTGAGCTAAAGGCAATTAACTTTGAAGCAGCTATGTAAGCCTTTTGTTATAAAATATCTCAATCTATTACACTAAAGTAATAACAGCAAAAAAAATGCCATGGAAAAACTAGCAGAAAAAAGCTGAGCTCTTTAGAGAACTGACGCTAGCCATCCTAGGGATTACTTATATGGGGTAACAAAAGACCTATTTTCTAAGGACAATCAGAGTGATTGCCATCCGTTGCCACATCTTCATTCTCCTTTTCTCCCACTACAGTGGAGTGAAAAACAGTCCCCCTTCCTAAGTATTCACAATTATTCTAATTATTCCTAAAGAATCGTCGGAGGAAATGAAAGGAACATCATAGACTGAAACACCAAAAACTATTACTAAGACTTTGAGCAGGTCTCCATAAAGACGCCACAAAAGTTCTTCTGGGATGCAACCATAGAAGTTCTTCAAGGATGCAAATAACATGATGACCGATATGAAGATGTCCAGCCTTACCGCAAAAGCACCAAGAGTGAGCAACTCTGCCACTTTCCCTAGTGATCACTTCCAGTATCCAATTTTAACTTCTAGGCACTAGGTCTTGGCATGTACGTGTCCACAAGACTGGAAGGCTTCTCACAGCATATATCTTTTCCATGTGTCATTGCCTATAAAGTGATTGAAGGACCTTCTCACTCTTAAGAGAGGACTGAGTTCCTAAATCTCTGCAGTGCACCATCTCGATGCACACATCGATATTGATAGCTTATAGTTACCTGGGACAGCATATTTAAAATACAGTGATGGGCAAGTTATGACAGGGGAGTTCTATGGAGGCAATCTGGGGACTTTCATTTAACTTATGACAAAGTGATCCAGGAGCTATTCAGGGTATTGTTAAAAGTCTGGTTTGGTAGTATGGTATGCCAACTTATTTGTTACTTCATACTTGTTAAAGGAAAATAGGTTAAAATATGATTAAATGTACTATTTTAAAGCCATATAGTTTTGAAGGTAAGAAAATGCTCTATGCCTTAGACAGACAGAGATCTTTTTGCATTAAAGAAACATTATTCCAGTCTTTTTTGCTGTGCTGTAATTTTCTGATATAGGAAGAAAGCACAAATTTTTAATACATTTGGAAAACCTTTCTTCCTAGTAAACTTTGGAGTTTCTTTCCAGAATTCTTGGGACATGGGCCCAAATTCCGCCCACGTGATTTTAAGCATTTATGTCATCCTCCTAGTTCTTCAGGCTCTGGGTTTTGTTTCTACACTGGAGAGAGCATGTTAAGCGCATCTAGAAAGCAATGCTTTTCAGCTAAAATCACCTTTTCACCTGTTTCTTGATGATGTGGAAGCATGTGCGACAGGCAGGTGGAATATACTCAGAGCAGAACACACATGCTGTTGTCTTTCATATGGCAAATACTGTCCTTTACAGGTACATTGAGGAGTCAAGGTTCTTCCACCAACATAGAATAGAAACTGGAAGTTTTATTAAAACTGAAAAACTGCAGCATTTTGTAGAACAAAAAAAACTAGCCCAGAAAGTAAAATAACTTTCCACATTAAACTTAAATTGTTTGGACAAACTTGATGAAAGGAAAGCTAGATTTATTTTTTTTTTCCCCACAGAGAAAGAATATCTCCAAAAATCATTACTCTTAATTATATGATCCTGCTACAACTTGATTGTAGACTGTTGAACGAGGAGGAAAATAAATATCTTTATTAATGGATCTATTTAGTAACAGTGAATATCAAAATTGTCAGCTTGGCTTTCTAGACCCAATGGCATACAGTAAATGAAGTAGTCACCATCACAGTGAGCTCCCTTGGCTTCCTACGCCCCATGGTGTTGCTTAGAGACTCGGACCAACTTCAGACTTGCTGTCTTTAAACAATTTAACCAGTGGTAATGTTTTAGAGTCTTCCAGGAATGTAAAAGGGCAGCTGGTATTGCCAATCTGCTTGTTTATCCTCCTGCTATTACATTCATTATATTCTAATGAATTCATTTTAAGCTGGAATTGTTCAGTAGCTCTACTGTTGTTACTGTCAATGTAAGTCAATACTATTCTCATCTGAAGACTCCAATGTCTAATTTACTTGCTACCAGTACTCTGACTTTATGTATAGGTTGAGACTGTCAAATGCTGGAGAGACACACTTGCAACCTAAATTTTATTGAGTCTAGAGTAAAAAAAATCACCATACATAAACAGAGCTTAGACTGTCAGTGTCATGTAGTCTCTGGTAACAATATTCTGACTCCCCTCTTCTTACATCCAGGGGGAAGAACCAAATGGTAAGGAAAATCCACCAAGTAATGCAAGCAATTATATCTATTTTTCTGAAGATAATTAATCTGTTATAACAATACAGGAAGGCTACCATCCCTGCTTGTAAGCAAAGGCTGAGGTTATTTTATAAAACAGTGGAGCCACCCATTGCTGTTGTCCATCATTTATTACTCGCCTAATAAATACTTCAATTACATTTAATAAATAATGTATTCAAGCTCAGTGAAGTGATAATTCTTTAAATTAATTATTAAATTCATGCAAAAGGTTTTATTGCAAGTACTACTAAAGGAAATTTCTGCCTTTAATCTAAAGTGATTATTCATTATGTGCAGTAAAGGCTCCATTTGCATATTATTAGTGAAGTAACCTTTAGCCTTCCTGGCAACAATAAAGATGCATCTCAATGTTGCTGTGCATTAACGTTCTTGGTTAGCCTTCCAAAACTAAAGTGACAATAAACAATATGTAATAAAGTCTTTGTTTATGGCTTTCTACCAGCTGTTTTTTGATATCTCAAATATACTACAATGACAAAATGTCCAGTAAATGTATTACAGCAAGTTGTTAAAAGGTGTTGCCTGCAGATGGTTAGTTGATGGGAAACAGTAAAAGTGGAACCAATTAATGCCCTAGAGGTCTGAGTAGTAAATTCATCTCAAAAAGATTTTTTAAAAGCCCTCTCTTTGATGGCCTCCCATGCGCTGAGCTACCCTGTACTTGCTGCTTTCCTTGCCTGCTACACAGCAGAGCCTCTGGGAGCTAGCCATGCTCTTTGGCAGGGGTCAGTTCCCCAGATGGTAGATTTTTTTCTGTCTTGAGCTACTCTCAGCACTAATATAAAAAGTTTCCAACACCATCCTCTTGTACCTGTGCTAACCTTCCTGGCAAGGTGAGGAGGAACTTGCCAGGGAGGGAAGTCCCACTGACTTTCAACGAGAGAAACCAGAGCAGCTTCTCCTTCTGTCTTTCTTTTTCCATTTCTCTTTGTCCTTCTCTCTCTTCTTCACAGAAATCCTTAAAGCAGAAATGGTCCAGATTAGTGAGTGCAGAGGACCTGGTTCAGTGCTGTGAACATTACCAGCTCACAACTGGAAAAATCTTTCCCACGGAAAAGCCCTTCTCCTGCAATATGGTATTGTCCTGGAGCTGAGCTGGCAAACTGGTGCTAGTGGAGCAATAATTACCACTGATTCACAATGCTGCTTGAAATCAATCTTGAAATGTCAAGCCTGAGCGGCTTCTATTAGTATATCTAGCCAGGAGATGACTGCACTGGCTGGATTCTCCAGGTCTTGGTCCATCCGCCCTTCATCCTTGGATCCTTCTAAGGCCTGTCTGCTGGGACCTTGGACATGTGTGTACTCAGGGACTGATCTGTTTTGCAAGGCAACGCTGGCCTGATCCCCCCCCCGAGATGTTTTCCTTCCAGAGATGCCACTTCATAGTGTAGTGCCATGACCAACGTTTAGAGCTCAGCCAGACACGTAACGAGTGCAGGTAACAGCATCCAAGCCCGTGGTGAGCAATGAGGAATGTAGGCAGGAGTAGAGAGCACAATCCATCCCTGAGATAAACAGAGGCATTGAGCACCTCTTACAACACCTGAAGCTAGAGTTTGCATTAAGTGGTCTGCCTTCTCTGGATGATGGAAATCTAGGCTGCATATAGGTCCTCAAAAAGCTTTAACTTGAGTCCTGGGGGAGCCAATGATCCAAAAAAAAAGAGAATAATTACAATTATTAAATTATTATCATGTTTCCTCTCCTACAAGTCTATAGTCTCAAGCATAGTGAGGTTTCTAATGGATATTCTCAATATTGTGCTTTGGTTTAGCCCTCTGCTTTTAAGCTGTTTAAAAAAAAATAGCCTCCAGAGCAACAGGACTGAAGTGAAACATTAAATTGACCACAGGCTCCTTTTACCAACATGCCAGGTGAAAAGACTGTTTTTCTTCAGAGTGTCTCCCTTGCCTTTTCTTTTTCTAACTTCCAGTACAGGCCAAGTACAGGTTCTTTCACCTGCCAGGTGTTTGGAAGTAAGATTTCTGAAAAATAAAGTCACCTAATGCATCCCAATTAGAAGCTCATTATTTTAAAGATGTTATTCTGTATTTAGTAAATCCACACAAAGCACGCACTGTTTCCCATTGGTTAGCTAAGACGTCAGGTGGGATTTTTTCCCACCAAATGTCAAATGTATAAGTTTTGTTGTCTATTTGTGGTCAGTAAAGAAAAGCACCTCCAAAAGGCAATGCAATGTATCTGAAGGTGTATAGCTGGGATAAGCAGGATACTTTTCCCATTGCAGTGGCCAAGCTCTGCAGAGGGACCCCAGCGCTTTACGGTGGAGTGCCTGAGACTACCAAAATTAACCAGGATGAGTCCTGCCCATTGTAAAATCCAAGCAAAAAAAAAAAAAAAACCACCCAAACAATTTTTAGCTTATTGTGCTTCAGCAGATCAAGACAAATCATAGGAAAGCATCAGGATGATGATTAACCTGTTAATGCCCAGGACGGGAAAACAGTTTGTCCTACATGAACATTTTACCCTGTGTCAGTTGCCATGAGTTTGGTAAGATGCAGCTCCCCTTCCTTTCTCACAAAGCAAGACCCGTTTTGCTCTTTAGCCAGATTTTTGTCCCAGATTTGGAGGCTGCAGAAAGAAGCTGCCAGACTGTGTTATCTCCCTTTCCAGACCTGATTCCAAATTAAAGGCATCTTCATTGACAAGTTACACGCTAATTTGTACAAAAAATGCGATATATATCAAATCTCTATAGACCCTGCTTGGAGATAAGAATGAATTCAGCATTTTATGGAGCCAGGCTCCCTTCCCCCATCCTGCTCATATTCACATCTCTAACACGGAGACCTCTGGTTCACCTTTGAATCACTTATGTTCTCTTCACTATAGCAATCAGCTCAGTCCTACATAAAGTGTAAAGTGCTGACATTTTCAAGCAGCCTAATGTTTCTTGCAGTCATCTAGCAGCCTTTCAAATGCAGAATCCTAGATGCTCTTGCTTTCCTTAATCAGCTGGCAGTGAAAAAGAAAAATGGAATAAAAAGACCTCACATATCCTCTTGTCCCCGCCCCCCGCAATCTGCCGTCCGTCCAAACTAATCCCCCCTACATCCCTCCCATTATACAGGTGCGGTGAGATCTCTGAACACAAATATTGTAAACCTCAACATAACTCCACCGATTCACACTAAGGGAAATAAATTTAATTCACTCAGCTTCTCATCATCTTACAGCTCCTTTAGGACTAATCATCTGTGTTAACTTTCTCTGGAGTCTTTCTAATGTCTAAGTGCCGCCGACTATTTTGTAGCCGAAATACGTGTGGCAAGAGAACAAATTGCCCCACAGTGGATTTCTTTTCTACAACAGTGGTTTTACTATTAAAGAGAAAAGAATCAGGTTTGGAGCGGTGTTGGTTTAAGAGTCGGATGGCAGGTTATGTGGCTGACTATAACAGCTTCGTGCAGGAATTTGTAGTCAATTTTTCTGTCTTGAAAAAAATGTACAGTATTTACGCATCCAGATAAACTTTTACGTCTATTCAAGAGCCACAATGATCCCTTTGGTTTTAAGGAAGACGATCCTTTTCTCAACATCCCAGTTTCTTGAATTACCAAATTTTAAAAGCTAACTGGCTTGTTTTTGCAGGTCTGTAATAAATACAGTCTTCAGTAGCAGGTCTTGAACGCTGATAAAAGGATACTCCTAATGCCTGACTTCAAGCCTGACTGAAATGTGCTTTTTAGAGATGTTACACAACGTAGACACATTTTTGTTCAAGGTTGTGGATTCAAATTCTTGCTCTTCCACAGATTTACTATGTACTTCTGAGTAAGGACTTTCTATCTTTAAAATACTGCTGACCATATATTTTTTTTCTTTACTGTCTGCTTAACATTCTTTGAGGGGCAGGGGTTGTTAGCATGTGTTTACATCAGGCTGTGAATTGCACACTGCAGAAATCAACAGAATTTATTTTCCTGTTTGTTGCCTCTCCATACCTATTTTGGCTTGCTTTCCCTTGACCTCTCTTACTACCCTTTTTGATCTTAAGGGCCTCAATCACCATGGAGGGTTGAACTCCTGGGATTAATCCTCATCCTCTGGCCTTTTCAATCCTGTTCATTCCTTGGTGGCAAGTGCCACTTAGACCTTTCTCTGTGATATGCCACCACCAGTATTCAATCTGTATGGCAAGCCCAGAACTTGCCACCTACCCATTTAGCTTCTTTCCTTCTCACTTTTCCTCCTGGTTTCTAGGCCCTAAGGGGAATACGTCTCTAATGGACATTTATCTGGTCTGATTATAGACTTCTGCTCTGAATTCTCTCACTTTTTCTGCTGAGTTTGCATAGAATCTGGGGAGATGAACCTCCTACTCTAGGCTAAATTCAGATGTGGTGAGCAACACCTCATGGGGTATCATCAGTTTTCAAACAAACCAAACTGAAAAAAGAGAATTTCCTTCACTAGAAATCTGATACTTCCTGTTTGTTTTCACACAGGGACGTTCCAAAGTTTTTAAGGAAGACAAACCCAAAAGCTATGCTAAGACCAATGCAAAAGAGGTGCTTGCCTGCAGTAAATGAGGATATACCTCTGCTTTGCAGGGTGGAAAGGGCTTCCTAGTTCTGTGCAGAGATAGGACCTGGGTGTAACATCACTTTCCTTTCCAGCTTTTGATGGAGGGAGCACTTTCCCACAGACCCTTCCATTCTGGAAATGAAGCAGCAAAGACTGGGAACAGCCCCATCAAGGTCAGCTGCTTTCAGAGGGACATAGCTGGAGAGATGCAATGTTTACCCCCAGTTCTCCATCATTCCCCAGTTGCCCCAATTTTTTTGCTTCCCTTATTTCAGTTTTGATTCAATACTTATTTTGTGGGCCAAAAATGGACTCCAGATATTGAAGCAGTGGCTTCTTCCAGTTGATCACATAGTTACTACGTAGTGGTCTTGATCAGGTTTTTCCTTTCACAACAGAACATCCATTTGGGGGCTGAAGAAATTTTGAAAACTGAAAAGCCTCAGTTTTAGAAAGTAGCGTTTTTCTTTGGAAGTCATAAAATTCCCAACTAATTCTTACTACAGAGTCAGGCTGCCAGGGCCAGCAGGAGCTAAGCCTGGAACCCCAAGCATGGTTCTCACTGTTTGTTCCTTCACTTTAGAGGAAAAGTTGCAAAAGCAGACCAAGAGTTTGGGTTTTCAGACAGCAAACTCCAAAGCTGTGGCTACTGGCATCATGTATGCCTTTCATATTTCAGCTAGTAATCATTCTCCTTATATCTTCAATTAGGAGAAGAAAGAGTGATGAAAATCATGACTAAGATAGGTGGGTAAAATGAGAATCAACTATTTGGCTCAGGCACAGAAAAGATGTCTACATTGTGAAAGGCAGAGGTAGGGTTTGTTCTTTCTCTTTCTCCCAGTGCAGCTCTACAGCTTTATCCTTTTCCTTCTGCAACATCCAGATGATGCAAGTGCTGCTATAGATGCTATTTCAGCTTTTTGTAACTTCAGACACACAGATTACCTCCCCAACATCCTTGTATTGCTGAGTGTGTTAAAAAAAAAAAAAAAAGGTTTAAAAATTGTACTTTCCACTCATTAGGTTCAATCTATTTCAGTAGAAGGACTGAGTGGAAGAAGAAAGGCACCTATGATTGCATGGCACAGTTCATATACTTAGGGTGGAGGATTATATTTTGCTAAGCCTTCCAGGAAAATAAACCTCAGATAAACAAGAATGTTTTATGGAGGTATAAGGCTCTTTTGTCACCAATCAATGATATTTTGGCTTGCTTTGATTTCTTCACTGCCTGTCTCCATCTTCAGCTAGATGTATCATTCTGAGTAGTGTTGCTTTTTTTGGCCTATTTGTCTATTGATTTAGCTAAATTAGTAGTACATCCACCAGAATGTCTGGCTTCCCCTCATATTTTTACTTGTTTTGCTGTTAAAATTGTGGCTCATGTTTGATGGATCTGTTCTAAGGTGATGGAAAGAAAAGAAAGGTGAAAACAAAAATGTGTGGATTAAACTGGTTTGGAGGAACTATTGAGGTATGAGGAAGGACCAGCGAGAAGTCAGGAATCATATTTTGCGTGAGAAAATACTTCCAAGTGCATGCCACCAGCTGCTCTCTCTGGTATTTCTTTGTTTTGATTTGCAGCTATTTGAAGATATTTAGCCAGAATTTGCTTTCCAAGTGGGAGAAGTAGAGAGTGAGGCAGCCCATCTAATTTCCAAATCATCATCAGAGCCGGAGTGCCTGTTCTCTCCCTGTGTCCATTAACTAAGAGGAGCCTACAGTGGCTACATTCCTAGTTTTGGCTCCTCAGCTTAGTGGCTAAGGCTGTCTGGAAGGCATCCCAGATTATGTTCTCTTTTCCATCTTCTTCCATTTGTACTTAAATGAACATAGTTCCTGCAACTGTACAAGCAGGATCACGAATGAATTAAATGCGCTGAAAATGAAGTGTAACAGGGACATACTGAAAGTCCTGTTGAGCGTCATTATCATTAGGAACTCAAATAGGTAGAACATGGCTAATTACACCAACCCGTCCTCAGCCTTGAAGCTGTCTGGAAATTGGTATTGAGGGTGAGGATTTTCTTGGAGACATGAAAAAAAAAATGGCCCATATCAAATATCCTTCCTTTAGCCTGTCCTTTATTCTTTTTAAGTAATTATCTGCCTACCAGGGAGGACACTGGCTCCTGCACTTCTATCCCACAGTCCAAAATCTCATGTTCAGCCACTTTGACACAGACCTGCATACTTTCAGTGACTAGGATATTAATATTTCACTGCTGAGACCATAGGTCTGAGCTGATAGCATTTATGCCACTTGGGAAGGGAGGAGACTGGGAACTGCTCAGTAACTTGGGGAGATTTTGCCAACCCTGAGGGGGCAGGACATGAAACAGGAGGACGAGCTGTGTACTTAAGCTGGTCAAGTATTTTCCAGAAGAAGGGTTCTCCATTGGAAAATGTTGATTCAAGATCACTAAGTGTGCCTTGGGAACGTTTTGACTTCACTGGACATTTTCATTTGCATCAGATAGGACTGAAGGTGAAATGTAGGCTCCAGGGAATTACTAAGTCACTGACCCTGCAAGCAACCAAGGTCTTTGAGACACAGGTATAAGGAGTAAGCATGAGTGTAAAGCAAAAATGTTCTCTACACCCAATAGGACTAGCTCTCTACCGTGTAATAGCCTGTAAGAGAGCAAAAAACACTCTACCATCTCCAGATATGACACTTAAAAAATCCTGCTGTTGGGATAAATCAATATCAGCTGAATTACCATTAGTAATATTAGCAACCATAACCTTTTTCATTTCTGGCACTTCTGGCAAGAGTTCATTACATCAATTTAAAGCAAAAGTTAGTGGAATGATAGAGCAGTGGCTCAGTTTCTATTAAAGTCCTCTTTGTCTTGTAGCACTGATGGAGTTCATATGGATAGCTAACATTGCTGCAGAAGATGAGAGATTATTATGAATAGGGCATCAAATGATAGAAAATACCAGTTAGAATAATGACATTATCATATTTTTATATGGAAATTATTTTCCAGGCAAATGCTGCCTGTTTGGAGAAGTTGAAAACAACTCTGAATACAGCTTTCTGTATGTCACAGAACAAAACAATTTTAAAGTTTAAAACCCATTATTTTAGAAGAGCTATTTGTTTCAAGTAGGTGGCAATTTTCTTCCCCTCCCCCAGCCCACAGATTTCAGTAGCTATTCACCTCTCACAATTTTCATCTAGCCTGTTCTTTAGAAACCAATTGCAACCTTTAAAGTAGTCATCTATTTCCAATGGAAATCTTCACATCCTGCTCTTTAAGCTGCTTTTTTCAAACTCTTAATAAATTGCCTCAGCTTGTAGAGTTAGTAATGACACTAAATAGTGGAGGGCTTTCATGAAATGTTCTGAACCTCAATTCTCTTCTTACCCTTTCTTTTGTCCAGTGCTCCTTGCATTTTTGCAGAATTTCAACAACTGCGCATTCAAGAGGAACAGATGCCTTTATTCTCCCGCAACAGAATTTGGGAAATTTGCCAGATAAATGGGGATGAGGAGGGACATGTAAACAGGGTCAGCTGAAGTAGAATTGGATCTCGAAAGAGCAGTAAATACTTAGCTCTCACAAAGTACTTTTCTTGGCAAGAATAATCTCTTCAGGGGGAGAAAGAAGAAATCAGAAAGTGACTTTAAGTTGCTGAACTTACCTCCTGCTGCTGCTTTACAATCAGTGTCTGCAGTGAATTGGAAGGTTTTGAAAGCTAGGTAGGGTATCACAACACTGCAGTATGCTCTGTAGGCACACTCTTTGTAGAAGTGCTGGAGATGAGAGGTGGCCTCAAAGGATAAGAAATCAGGATTTGTAAACTCTTGAGTCTGCCCAAGCGCCTGGCCGAGACTCTGGAGCTGCTGGCTGAGAAATGTGTCGGGCTGACGTGGCTCGGGGTGTTACTGGCTTCCTTGGTGGAGAGCCCCCAACACTGATAGAGAAGGGAGAATTCCTCAGGCTGGGTTTGGTTGCAAGTTTCTGCAACCCTAGTGCCCATAAAATGGCATAAAATGGACACTTAGGAATGTACTATCAGATGAGGGGAATTTGTACTGGGATGACTGTATCCTGGATCATAAGGATATCGGGACACCACAAAAGCAGCAGGTCTCCCGAAAAAAACATTGTGGTCGTAGCAGGTACTCAAGCGCATATAGGTGCTCAATGTCGTCACTAAGAGGGCAAATGCGATCCTGAACATCTAAGCAGGGAAATTATCAAATACAGCAGGGAAGCACTGTTTCTTGGTGTGTTATGAAAGCATTAGTAGAAGATGGTATCCCAGTGCTGGTTTCCACATTTCAAAAGGGGATGTGGGTAAATCAGAAAGCATTCAGAAAAAAATTGCAAGCATGATTTCGAGCAGGAAAAACCTGTCTCACCGTGGGAGATTTAAAAAGTTCAATCTATTGAGTTTACCCAGGAGTAGATTAAGGGGTGAATTGATCATAATCTACAAGTACATATGTTGGGAAGAGATTTTAGGAAGCAGACAATTCTTTAATTAGTAGAGCAAAGCTGAATGAGATTTGGTAGTTCGAAACAAAGCTATTGTGAACTCAGAGTAGGAATGTGGTGTACATTTTTTGACTGTGAAGATAATTAACCACTGAAGCAGTTTAACTGGGTATATGGAAGACTCTCCATCACCTGAAAATGAGCTAAAGATAAACTATTATTTAAACTCAATTAAGTGCTTGGTGCAGACATAGCTAGCAAGGTTTTGTGGTCTGGTGTTATGCACATCAGATTAGATGGCTATGATGGTCTCTTCTAAATTATAATTATTCATTAATCATTTCTGTATCAAAGGGATACTTCTTTAGAAAGGGCAGGATTTACTCTGAAGGCTGCAATTAAGAACACTACATTATCACATATTTTATTCTATCGGAACATAAATGAGCTATAAAATTTAAAAGGCTTTAAGAAATAAAACACTGCACTTCTCAGGGTTTGCTATTTCTACCCTGAATAATCAATGTTCACAGATTCATCCTCCCAGTTTTTAGTCATCATTAGCCATCTAACCTTACTACAGAACTTCATCTTCAGGAACAATAGTATGGGAAACCATCCTTCTTTTCCTTTGCTATGCTCTGGGATTGAAGCCCCATCCCCTCTGACCTAAGGGAACAGAAGGACTGTTGGAAAGCAAGGCAAGATAATTAGGCTATGGTCTGGTTTTGTTTGTTTGTTTTCTTGTTTTAAAGCAGCCTTTTGAAGAACCTAATGAGTAACATGGGGGAATAACAACATTACCATCTTCCATGCCAACTTGTCCATAACGATGCTAGTCACGTGACTGATAAAATATATTGATAAAAACCCACTTGATCATAGGAGAGATTAAAAAACTAAAATGCATGCTGTTGCCAGATCATTAGTGATATGAAGAAGAAATGGAGTTTTTTTGCATGTGAGCTCTGCATCACTGCCTGTAATTGTACAGAGCTGAGGAGAAGCAAATCACAAGATTACAAACCAATGCACATCCATTGGTGATGGAGATGATCATCCTCACCCAGGATCCTGCAGGGCACAAGAAGCCACTGAGATCAGCAGAAGTAAGTAGGTGCAGAGACTTGTACTTCTGAACTATAAACCTGTACTTGCTAAAGGAATTACTCATCAACAGCTTGAGAAGTCTGCTGTCATTCAAGCAATATTGGAGTGAAGCATGAAAGAGAATGTGGGTTTATTGTTTCCTACACCAAGGAATATGCTCCTTGATGTCAGGTCAACCCACCACCAAATCTATGCTAACTTCAGAGTATTCAGTACTTATGTAGGTTTTTCCATGCAAGATGAATGGAATCTAACGGAAATATGCAGGTGTTTCGGTCACTCTCAGGCACCTCCCTGCAAATACTCTTTCACCTAATATTGCCCCAAGAGAAGTGGAGTATAGAAAAGGTATGAAGCTTTAAGAAGTTCTTGCAAGTAATAATTCTTGCATTAGCAGAACAGTGCGTCTCACTGCAGTACCAAAAATCTGAAAGGTCTGCATGAACAAATAAGTGCCACAGACTGCTTTCAAACCTGCTGAAATTCTTTGAGCCAATCAAAAAATGTTGAATTAAAGTGAGATACTGTGTTTTAACAAAATGAAGGAGTCCATATACAGAAATGTAGACTTTCAAAAGGTTATGCAGATTTAAAAAACAGATTCCCTATACTAAAAGTGAAGCTATTTGGATCAACAATATTTCAAAATCAACATGCATGTTCCAATTATGACCAGTTAAAATGTGGGATGAGAAGCAGACAAATGAAGAAAGTAATGATGAAACGAAAGCTGATATGTTCAGTGTGTTTTTTGCTTTAGAAGGTGAAATACACTTATAAAGTTTGTTTTTCATAAAGAGAAGGCTTAAGGAGAACCTACACCTACACCACAGTGGAAACAATCTGGTGCCTTCAGACTCATGGAGTGTATAATTTCCCTTGGTTTAGGATATTTGCCTTAGGTAGTTTGGTCTCTAAGACAATATGCAGACATTTTTTTTTTTTCCCTAGGCAGCTTTGCAAACCTTTGTCTCTGAGCTCTTTGTATTTGTTGTGGTTTTGACCTCCTGCAGTGGGTTGAACTTCTGTCTGGAACAGACAGAGTCAATGGGCCACAAAACCAATGTGCAAAACCATCTGGGGCTTGTGTGGCTAAATGAGTCAGTACCCTAAAGTCTGCTTAGCACTGTACTTGGAGTGAAGGCAAAGTTTTTCCCCCTGAGTTTATGAAAACAGGTTCCCATGAGGTCTTACAAAAAACTGTGGCATGTTCTTGATCCCCACTGGGCAACTGAGAGCAAATAAACCAACACTGATTTTTCTAAAACAGGTAATTGTCATAAATTAACTCACAGTGGCAAAACTAGAGCTGAACAGAGCCATGGGTGACCCATGGGCTCTGGAGGTTTCCTCTGGCTCTGAGACATGAGTCTCATACTCCACCCTTTGTAAGATTAGTAAGATAGAGGCTCATAAATCTAAACCATCCTCAGATGAGAATTTATCTCCTTATCCGGGAGTGAAACAAACCTACAGCTTGAAGATTTATGGTAACGCTGTTATTTGCCCTCCTTAATTTCAGCACTTTTCACATTCTTGTGGTGCAGCTCCTCTGAGAAACTCTTTCATTTTCAAGATAATGGTAAAAAAGAGATTATATTCTCCCCACCTCCACCCCCAACCCCACAAACCCACAAGGAAACCAGTCTTCCAGTCCACATGATTCAGTCTTGATAAATCAGTGTTTCCAATGGGAAATAAATTGGTTACTTGACAAGTTCCCAACTGGTTCTAACAAGAACTGGCAAAGGTCACAATACAATGAAACCTTGCTTTCTGTTAAAGCATTTCCCCTTCCACTGAGGTACCTCTGGATGCCTATTCTTGCCTTTCAGTCGTTCTTCCGCCTGCTGACATCAAAACCTCCCCTAAGGAAACACCTGCCTGAGCTGGGAAAGGCAGCGGGAACTTTCTCATGGTGCTATGGGAGAGTTTGAACAGGGAAGGAGATCTGAGGTCTTTTCATCAGTTTTTGGATTTTTTCTTCCTCCCCCTGCCCTGCTCTGGGACCAAGGTCTTGGAAGACAAAGCTCCCGGCTTGAATTAGGTATTTCGCAACTCATCTATAGCTGCCAGCAGTAAAAACTCAATGGTCATCTTCGCCCAAGAGGCATCTGTAAGGGATGCAAGGAAATTAGCAAGGAAGTGAGTGAGTCACAGAGTGGACACATCTGTCAGCCTCTTGTCTTCCATAAGGACCATCACAAAATCAGCTCATTCTTGTGCTGTGCAGTGTATCCACATACGTACAGGATGAGACAGGCTGTTCCAAGAAGGTAGTTAATGATGGTCGAGATAAACAAGTGCGACCCCCCAAATTATTACAGTTTCTCAAAGGCGCAAAGGATGGTAAAGTGACAAATTTCCACTGAAATTTGATGGAAGCCAGACACTAATTTTTATTCATCCTTTTGAAATTCTCCCTGGTCTTTGAGATACTTGTGGACATGATTATACTTTCCTGTTTATGAGGGGAAACTTGGAAGCTAATTCATTGATGAGGGTAGGAATATAAGAGAGAACACTGAAGTCATTAAGGGGAGGAAAGAGATCGTTTAGGCTATAGCCTATATATATGTCTATGCATACATGTGTTGCACATTTCGGGAAACAGCAGATTTTTTAGCATGTCAGATGCTAAAATGAAACATAAGGAAGGAGTTTTTACAGAGTGCACCAACAAATTGTGGACCTTGTGGCCATGGGGTATGGTGAATGCTAGAATATAAAGTGACCAAACCACTTGTGCTTTTAGCTAGTCCTCTAACTTCTTTCATTGCAGAAGCACAGTTTGGGCTGAAGAACTGGTTTGTTTTCAGTATCATAATACATTGCTTTATGGGGAAAGCGGTTTGTTTTCTACTTAATTACTCTAATGATAGCTGGTTTTGAGACACAATTGAGAACTAAATCTTGTTTGGATTGAAGACCTTTAGAGAGAGGACTGCCCATGTTCTGCTTTCCCACCTCTATACTAGGCTGTTGGACAGAAAATAAACAACCAAGCTCGCCCAGCACGATGCATCCACATAGCAAGCATTTGCAGTACTGATTTCTCCATGGCTAGGAAGCTGACCTGCAAGGCTCTCACATCTGCTACTGCTCAGCAGAAGAGCAGCAATATATCAGTTATCTTGCCATCAGCTACGCTTTGACCTTGCTGATGACTTGCCAGATGGATATTTTGTCAGTTCAGACTCTGGTATATAATTTTCTGGAAGATTTTGCTTCCAGCCTTGTCCTTTTTCCTGAAAACCATGTCTTGTGTCTAACACAAGGAAAATTCCAATACTTTGCATAGATTCTTTGATAATTTTGGCAGAAGAACTAATGATTCTTTTACATGCTTAAATTGAGAATATGCACAGCGTGACCTCCTGTAAAATCAGTTTTCCATCAAGCAACTGAACTCTGAAGATAAAGTTACCAGCTCAGGCTCAGCATCCTTCTTTGCTCTCTATTCATCTCTCCTCAGCCCTTTTTTTTTCTGTTAGTCTCTTCTACATGCTCTTCTAGGTGATTCTCTCTGTTTCTGCAGTACTCTCATTTAGTCATTAAAGGGTCAGGTTCTTTAGTTTTTGCTGGTGAAATTCTCTGAAGGTTAGTGAGGTGACACCAATATAACTGGTATCACAAGGTGACCATAACGCTCTTTCCCAAGCTCAGCATAAGCCCATGTCAGAGCTATGCTTTCTTCTTCATTATCTTACTTCTACTCCATGTGGCATCTTTCCTATCTGAAAATAGCTCCTAAGAGAGCTATGCCTTCACAAGAGTAGATGGAGAAAGAATCTTGCAAGTTTAGTAATAAACTAGAAAATAGTTATGTCTTCCAAGGACTTGGGATCATTTGAGAAAGTGTAGAGGTCCAGCTATTAGCTCAGATTGGAAAGTAATATTTTTTAAAGAAGTATTTTCATTCAATTTGTTAGTTTAACTAGAAATTTGTAGTTATTGATAAATCTTACTACAAATAAAAAGTCTAGAAAATAAGGCATAGGATGATTTACTTTAGTGCAGAGAACTCACTTTAAGTAAATACTTTTCACTCCTAAATCTCAGCTTGCTTTCTCAGTATAAAACTTTTCCTTAAAATTCAGTCACTGTCCAAGCATTTCAATATGATAGAGTTCTTATGATGCATTCTACTTATTAGCATTTCTTGATTTTGAATCTTCTGTACAATTTTAATTATGCATTTTTAGCTTTTCTTCCAGTCACAGCACCTATTCAAACCCATTTTCTTAAAAGAAGCTACCAGAAACGGCCAGAGAACTATCTTTCATACAGTTTCTTTAGAGCTTCAGTTGTCAATGTAAACAACCAGTTTTCAAGAAGAATGTGGTGATGCAACGTGCAAACTGTAAAACAATCCAGAAAAAGGTGTCATCATTGTAAAAATCCAGTAATTTTTTAATTTGGCTAAGAATTGCAGCATAAATTTTCCTGGAAAAATAGCAGTGCTCCTCCCATTACAGAAGAAAATCAATATAATTTCATCTCTGTTTGCACTCCTGTGGTCAGCACTTTTAATAATCTTTGCAGAGACAACTGGAGAAAACCTTGAAAATTCTGGGAGTTTTTCAACTCCTAAGTTCTGCACAACTCTGAGGGCTGCTGACTTCTTGGTAACCCTGTGGGCTGATGATGCATCATGACAGATAGGTCATGTAGGACCCCCAAAGAATATGTTTCCACGTGTTGACCTACAGAGTCCAACCTTGGTGCATGATGCTCGAGAAATTTCAAAGCCCTTGTGAAAGTACGATATTTAACCTGTATTTAACAACCATCAACCAGTCATAAACCTGATATAATTCTCTAGTTAACCCAAGAGTCTTGTCACTATCTGAAAACCACCTCAGTAATACCAGCAAAGTATTGACTTATCTGAGTCTAAAAAAAATACCTCAACCCATCTCCTCCAGAAAGAATTGACTTTCCATGCTTAGACTAGGGCCTGGATTTGGTGATATTGGAATTTCACATGTGCATTTTGGGAGCTTTTATCTGATAATAGAGGAAAGCCATGCAGCTGCCCAATGTTATGACATTTCTTTCATTTGTACTGGGAGTAGAAAGTGGATCTCTTTCATGTCCAGATGCTACTCATCACTATCAGAAAAATATCATCAGTATTAGCCTAATTGCTATTCTCATCAAAAAGGCCACAGGGACAAAATTGCTGCTAGTGGTTTGCCTTGCCATTTGTGCACAAAAAGTACACTTTCCTTATTTCTTTCTGAGATATACTTGACCAGATGGGATAGGTAGGAATTCTGTTACCAAATAAAATTATTAGGGTTGTTTCCTAATATTTAAAGAAAAAAAAAACATTTTTAAGGAAAATATATTATTGTATGACTTACTTACTGGTTGTGAAACTGCAATAACTGCTCTAGACATAGCTAGACAGGCAGAGAAGAAGACCTGCATTCTGCTGTCATTCCCATATGATATAGCCTGAAGTTTCATATAAACATTTTATAACTCAACCATCTAAACCGTAGTTTTCCCTTCAGTTTTCCACAGAGCAGAAACCCTCTTTTCCAGCTGAGTCTCCTGTTTAAGCCACAGATACCTTACAGTCCTCTTAGACACAGTTTCTGAAGAAACAAGGTGCATGAGCAATAACTACGGCATTAGAAACACTCCTTCATCAGCTCTGGTGAATGTATTCAGCAGATAAAGAACCCAACTCCAGTGTACCTCCTACAAGTGATTCCGTGTGTGAACAGCTCCTTCATCTGTTGTTAGAACTGAAGGGTGACGAAAAGGCAAAGAAAAATGAGAAGCTACTGGAGGTGACTCATCTCTTCTACCAGAAGCTAGAACAGTATAACAAACCAAGGGTGTCTGATGCACAGCTGACCACGGGTGGATTCATCTTCAACCTTGAGCATTATGTACATTAATTGTATCTTTATGACTACTGCACACACAATAAGAGTGGGAACTCGGAAAGCAGCATCCTTATCAAATCAAATAATTAGATGAAGAAAGCGTGAACCCTTTCCACTAGGAAAGCTTCTGCCAGTAAACTGCTAGTTTTGTTTCAGGCACAAAGGAGTCTTAAGGGCTGGAAAAATTTGTCATTTTTTCTCTACAGATATTGATTTCCTTAATAAATAGAACCTAGCTTTGGTGATACTAGCTGATATTTGTTCTTCCTCCAAATCTGGTTACTAATAAAGACAATTTTCAGTATTGCAAAGGAAGGAGTGTATGAAGGATGAAGGTCCCAAAAGAAAGCAAGTTGTGCTTGTGTATCTAATTCCCCTAAGGTCTGTGCAAATCATAAACAGAGAATTTAACAAGGACTCATGTAGGGTGTAGAAGAAAAATAAAACTACTCCAAAAGATCCATGCATTTGTATATGAAATCCAATCTAATTATTCAGCCAGTGGTTTGTGAGGAGGAAAGCACTCTTCCTAAGGAAATCACAAAGTTAGCATTTAATGTTCACAAATTGTATCCAGAAATCTACATCCCGGGAGATGTAAAATAGAGAGAGAGGTCTATGTGGTAAATCTGTGAGATTAAATCATCTAATCTGACATTCTGCATAATGAAAGGCGGAAAATACCACCTCATTATGCCTAGATTAAGACAAATAACTTGTGCTTAACCAAAGCATTTCCAGCAAAGCACTTGATCTTGATTTGAAGTCATCCAGCAAAAATACATCTGACTGAATATTGCCATCTGCAATGCGTATGTCGACATCTCAGCTGGTCACCCTGTTCTCTCTTGAAAGTTATGGCTAAAAGTAGGTATTTATAGGGAAAAGTGCATCTCATCCTGCAGTAAACATTTAAAAGAGGTTAAAGAAATGGTGCCTATTTCCTAATACTGCCCATTTCAAGCCAACAGTAGTATTTCTAACAAGTCCAGCAAGTTTTGATTTGGGTGTGGTGGTTATGATAACCTACAGTACAATGAACCATCATTTAAAAAAACAGGTGGGGCAAGACCATACATAATTTCAACTAATCCTACCTATTAGAGAAAGAAAGAGAGAACATTGCCAATATTTGCTTACTCTGCTGTTGCTATTTTGTAAACTCACAAAGCTCTTTTCTGATTTTGGCATTTAAGTCAATGTGGTTAAAAAAGGCCCTATAGTAGCGTTAAATATGATGGCTACACTAGAGGTGGAAGCTTTCTGAAAATTCCTATACATACAGCCTAAGATATTATTTCTTCTGGAACAAAAATAATAATATTCCTACTCATAAGCATGAGCTGGATTTTACCTATGATGTAACTATTGTATAAAAATTACTGGAGTAATTTACACAGATCACTAATCCCTCACACATACTAATCTTTCCCTCTGAAACTATAAATTAGAAACATAGTTAAATTCTTGTATTTTCTTTAAAATGTGGGTGCACAGGGAGGAGTTTAAATGCATAAGAAAGCCTTTCAACTGGTGTATTGAAGGACCAGGTGTGCAGCCTGCAAATTTCCACTAAAAATATAACTAAAAGTGGGTGTGAAGAATTAGAATGTGGCTCTGGCTTTAGAAGTTCCTTTAAAAAAAAAAAAAAAGAGGAAAAGTAAGCTTTATTTCCCACAAATGATTCGATAGTTAAAATTCACATTTCATTTACAGCGCAATAATATGTTATATGCACACACAGACACAGCCTGTCATTTTACATATGGGTTTTGTGAGGTTACAATGGCAATAAAAAAACAACCCACAGTTTTCCTGAAAAGGGAGCAGTGCTGCTTGCAAAGTTTCCTCTCACCGAGCACCGCAGTCGTGAAGAATGGTGCTCGGATTATGTCGTATCGATGGTTAATTTCAAATCTAGCAGTTGATTAACTTTGACTCATAGCATAAAAGGCCACGACCAATTATTATTCAGAAAAAATCCTGCTGTTTAGCCAAAGACCGTACCGAGCAATCCCGTACTTGATGTGCTTGTGATAAACGTTCACATGACAAGGTTATTTGGTGTACAGCGGCTGGAGGGGTTGTCATAGCAACCTGCGCACGATGCCCATAAATCTGATGTGTAGTTATCCTTGCTGTGTATGCAAAAAAACACAAAGCCAACTCAAGCAGTTTAATTTACAGCATTGACTGTCTCCAAAAAAAAAAAAAAAAAAAAAAAAAGAGGAATAATGAATTCTAAGGTAATAGACTTCTTCGGATTATATTCCTTCACAAGGAGAGTACTCCAAGAGCTGAGACAACCTCTTCAAAGCCAAAAAGACTTTTAAGATAATCATTATGGTAGGAAGTGCAGGTCATCATTAATACTGAGAAAGAAAAAAAAGAGCTCTCTTGAAAATCTCTGCTCAAGTATATTGATTGTTTTCTGTTATTCATGTAAACGGCTGACTGTAAGTGAAAAAAAACCCAAACACCCTCTTTTTTATTTTGCTTTTGTTTTCCAGAAATGATGAGATGAAACCTTGAATCACCTGTCAAGTAGGCCATAAAAAAATGCCCTTCTTTCCATAAAAATCACCAGGATAAGAAGGATCTATCTTACTCTACAGTTCCGTCTCATTCAAATACAGGATAAAAATGAAGAGAAAGGTAAAAGGACCTCTCATTTCTGATGGGTAAAAAAGGTTGGTCTGGAGATGATAAAGCCAGTAGATGAAGAAGGCTTTTTAGGAACCAAGTCATCAAAACCTTCTCTTTGGCCAAGTTGCTTAAATTATGTGCCCTGTATAGCAGCGATGCCTTATTCTCATTCTCAGGAGTAATGTCTGGAAGAATGGAGATTTCAGAGTAAAACCACTTGCAGAGAGTAAGTAAGGAGCTCTGGACCATCCCCACCAGCCCTGGGGGAGCCCTGGTGGAAATCCTCCCTTGCTGGTGCCCCTCTAACCCATACAAGGCTGCATCCACGTGAAATACATGGGCACCAAGTACCAACAGCAACAACTTTGTCTTGTATCTACACCTACACCGCTGCAAGCCACATACATGTGTAATGGCGTGTGATGAGTGCCAAATGCCTCCAAAGCATTTGGGACTCTCCTCTGGAGGATGCAGATATTTATTATTACTTCCAGATGCATAATTATTAATGAGTCAAGGATCCTGGGCATAACCAAACCAAGAAGTTCCCAGGTGCAGAACAAGAGGGAATACTGTTCAGGATCACCTTCCTGCTCCAACGGCCAGACGTTTTGCAAGGAGCTGCTTCAATAAAGACAGAAAATACTTCTAAATATGCAAAAGATTTCCCCAAAGTCTTCTAGGGTATAAGACTGACATGTTAGAATGTATCATTTCTCTCCGAGAGACGACTGCAGCTATTTTAATCTAGAACTGCTGTTCTGTGACCTCTTGTTGTAGAAATAAATATTTATCTATCTATACATAAACTCAAAAGTATAGTGTAAATTACAAAAGGAGGAAATAAAGGCACAACCGTACTGATGAGAAATGGGGTGTCCTGACATAGATACTTCTGGAAAGTGATTCATCCCAGCCTCAGGGGGGTGCTCAACACAGTCAGATGATCACTGTCTGGAAAAACATATTTCTGTCGGTTGGCACGCAGGGATGCTGGGATGACTACCTCAAATTTAGATATTGAAAGATCTAAAGAGGAGTAATCTAAGCTAAGCATAGGTGTCTACAGTGCAGATGTCTACAGGAGAGCTAGTTATCTAGTATCCCACTATGCTCAGGGAGACTTATGCAAGGCAGTTAATAGTCATTAGGGCAAAATTAATTTCATCCTCGAGTTGACTCTTAACTTGCAGTTAGATTAATCACTTCCTAATTTCCATTTACTGCTTTGACTAGATTTGTTTTGATAATAGAAGTCTAGATTACTAATTCATGTCTAGTCCCTTTTAACGTGGATTCCTAAAGCTAGGTAAAATTGACCTCTCATGAAAATCCTTTCTTTTCTCACCCAGCATTGAAGCCTCAGTGACATCTACGCCTCCCATATTCCTTCCTCCAGGTAACTGTTTTCTCAAGGGTTCCTTCTTCCAAAAAAAATCGGTTTGTAACACTACCCTTTAAAATGCCAAGTTGCTGTGGTGCCCTGTTTTTAGTGAAACAGGGTGTTCCCGCAGGGACTGTCAGCTTATACTAAGAAAACCTGCTAGTTTGCCACTACCAACAACTTTTAGAGAAAGAACCACAAAGTCTCAGTGCGTGTGGTCTCACACAGTGTAATAAAATGTGTCCCCAGGAGCGCGATCCAGCTTTGGTTAACTTCATACAACCACCGCATAAGTGGCAAAACCCAAGCTGGTCATCCCGGGTTGCCTTTATAGTCAGCGGGGGGGAAGGGTGGGTGGGTGGAAAAAACACTTTTGGGGCACGATTCATCTGACTGATTTTAGATCTATTTCAGGATGAAATGAATCACATCCTGAAAGATCTCTACAGGGAGCCCAGAGTGACTAACGCAGAAGTAAACACCTACATGACAGACACAGGCAAAGACAACGGCTTCAACGCATAGCGTGCCGCAGCAACCTCATGGAAGATGAACGCGATTTTTGCCTGTCCTTAGAGCCTAATGACACAGCAATCAAGTGAGCAATTGCTCACTTCCAGATAGGTTTTATGCAGAACACAGAGTACAGTGGTCAAGCTCTTCTGGGTTTTTTCTCTCCCGAGAAGCTGAAAAGATATAGTGTGAATTGGTGCTTCCTGCACAGAACCCGTAGGACTTGGGCTGCTGCATCTTCTGAAGGGTTTCTGCTGAAACGAGTAGTGGCTATTTTGTTACTCTGTCTTTTCCTGCCTCTTGAGGGAAAAATAAATGCTTGGTATGTGGCAGTGGGGACCCCTGAAGCAAGGGGAAGCAAGAAGAAAGCTCTGTGGTTTCTCACATCCTTTATTTCTGCGTGGCAAAAGGGGGAAACGGCCCAGTTGGGTGACCAGAGGGCATTTGTTTTGAAAACGGCTCTGCTGTGAAACTGCCAGGCAGCTGAAAAGAGGTTTTTCAAGCCAGCGATCCCACTTCATGTCATGGGGGCTGGGGGTGGAGCTGCTGTGGTCAGATTTCACTCTCCGCGCTCAGCGCAGAGGTCTCATGCTTTAAACCCTGAGGACCGAGGATGCTGGTGCTTGCTGAATTTCTTGTCTCTGCTGGATGCGCAGAAATGAAAGGTGAGCTTAAAGAGAAGCCCACAGGAGGCCACTGAGGGAAGATGTTAGCAAGAAACATCTTTCTTTCACTTTCTGGCCAAAGACTATTGACTACATCGGTCCATATTTCATCATCAAAGGGTAGCTCAGAAAAAGCTACAGATGAAGGAAAGAAGCATGTTAAATTTAACATGAGGCATGTTAAAAAACTACCAGATGAATAAGACAAGCATCTTAAAACAATAAAATACAGGATGTCTGGACCAACAGCACATACCACTGGAGTTCTCCAAGTTCCTGTTTGGTGATTTGAAAATATCAATGATTTATAGGTTTGACTTTTTTTTTTTTTTAATAAGACATTAAAGTTTATTACCTCACTTCACAATTATTTTCAATAATTCTAGAATAAAGCAAGCTAAGGAAAAACCCAGAGTTACTCTCCTTCAGTGAAATGTTGGGGGAACTAAAAAAAGATTGGAGGCAACCAGCTTTTCATACCATTTTCTTAAAATATCTGAAAAAATACAATCAGATGGCAGCTTCTCTCTTGTTTTTTTATGAGCCACTGATATATGCAGAGGAGAATGTAAATCTACCAGTCACTGGGACCATGACACAAATGTGAAACCGATGTTAGAAATAAAACTGCGAGAAAGGTCTGTTTTGGGCAAGCACCAGTGTTTGTAATGGTCAGACATCTCCGTGTAATCCTTTCCATTAAGGAGGATAGCTATATCTTGGTTGATACCCTAGTGGCACCGAGTCAAAGGAAATGTAATTACTTTCAGTAGGCCCATTTTTTTTACCTCTTTATGTTTGGGTATACTCCCTCTAATCTGAAAAGCCTTCAACTACATGTTCTGCAAACTCAACACCAGCTACAGGCACACGGATGGATTAACCTCTCCCAAGTGAAGCTGTCCTGACTTTAAAAAGCTGCAAACAGATGTCGCAGTCTCCAAAAGAGCTTTGGCTTGGCCCCAGGAATGGCAAATTTACCCCCTGGATGAGTCAGGGGCAATTTTCCCATGCGTTTTGCTGCCTGACTTTTAACGCCTCTGCTGCTCGTTTCTCACGCTCCCGGACTCACAGACAGAGGTTTGTGCCCAGCTGCCACCGTGCAACACGCTCCAGGTTTATGCCTCGAGCTTTGCCTCTCTGCTCATGTGTGCATAGCCTCAGGGGCTGCTTTGACTGTGACCGAACTGCACCCTTCCCTGGGTTGGATTAGACTATTGCACACACACACACACACACACACACAAAAGAAAAAAAAGGCAATGGAAAATACAGGGAAATAGTTTTTTGTCCAGTCGCTCATTGAATTGTGATGTGAATGGTGCAGAGAAGAGGCATTACAGAAAATGCCGTGGGCTTGTCAATGATCATAAATAGGAAAGCTCTCTGAATTGATGCCGCTTCTGTCAAAACAACATTCATTACCAGTCTCCTGTTGAACAGTAGCATCATGGTGAAAAAATCCAAATATTGAATCATATGGGTATTTTTTTTTCAGCATTTTGATGTTACCCATCCGTATAATAACCAGGTCCAGTTTGTGAATTAGTGATTATTATCTAAGTGAAAATGGCTACAGGCACAACAGGGAAAGTCATGAAATGGAAAACAAACAAGCAAAGTAAAACTGAAAATCTATTAACTGATCGATGAGGGGCACGCGTTTCTTCAGGAAAACAAAGGAGGATTTAAGTCCATAAATAAGACTGAAGCAAAATAAGAGAGCTTTGCAGAGGGTAGCAGAGGAAACAGGAGTTCTATTCACCCCAAGTGGTTCACCCCATCAGACAGATTCCAGGAGAACGGCTCCGTGCCCCTTGACTCCCACTGCAACTTTCATTTGCTTCTGTGGGGTGTGCGCCTTTTTGACAGCTACTTCCCATGGGCAAATGAGTTCTTTCATGAGATGAGGGAGAAAGCAAGAGTTAAGCTCACGCTAACTCTAGTCTTCGCACTGGAAGCTGCATGGGATCACACTGCTTAGCACAGCGGGGGAATAGGATCACCAGGAAAACCCTCAACCAAAGCTCTGTCAAAGTGACAGTCAAACAAGACAGACATGAATCTGACTGCCACCTTCACAGCGAGGGCACTTGTTTAGCCTGAATCTGACAAGATAAAATTAAACTGCACCCAGCTAATAAATCTTAAAGCAGCTTATTTTTTATTTATTTATTTATTTAATAAATGATGCCTTGGGCCAGGATGAGTAGTCCAGAAGGAAAAAGGTTTATAATTTTTTTTTTTTTAATTCTATAATCCACCTTATCTGCTGTGTTTCCTAAATTATTACTGTCTCTGAAATATTCAGATCTGTGTTGGTTACATAAGCCCCAGTCCTGATGAGTTGCACTCAGCTAGTTGGGGAAACAAAACAGGAATGTGCAACTTCCCGGGTCATTAAAGCCAAACAACTCAGCTGGATTTCTAAACGCTCAGACTCATTTATGGGTTCAAGAGCATTAAAAAAATAAAATAATAAAAATTGTGTTAAATCTTGATTTTGAAGAAATCACAGTCTGCTTCTGGACATCCTAGCCTGGATTCATCTCACCTAACTTTAGTTCTCAGAGTATGTGTCTCTCTAAATGGAAAGGTTCAATTTATTTCCAACAAATTATTCACTTGGGGTTGGTTATTACTATTCTACTGAGTGCAAGTCTGAAAAGTTTGAATGATATTCCTTAATGGATGGAAATAAGCAATTGAAAATGTTTGATGAGTATCAAGGGAAATTTCACAGGGGTAAGAAGTGCATCCTGGGATGCAGTTTTTCCTGACAGGCATAAAGTTGGGTAACATTTCTTGGTCTGTCTTCAAGCTAGGTTAGATAAAGCACTAGGAAATGCAGTTAAAGGAATAATACTTGAGCGACCTGTAGATTACTGGCCTTGAATAACTTTATGAGTATTTTAGCACCTATAATTTTGCCAGTACCTCAGCGATGCCTCTTTCAATCATATTTCAGCCTGAAGTCACAGGACCCTTGAGTATAACGAGGATAAAACCTACCAAAAGGCATTTGCTTTGCTTTATTCTTACACATCATGAAAGAAAGAGCAGTTCAGAAACAGCTCTGACATGACTCTTCCAATAACACCATATCGTCGCTAGAAAACCTTAGCCCCAAAAAGACTTAAGATTGTTCCTTGGACAGACTTAATAACCCTGCTGATTCTGACCCTCAGGAACACATGGTGACAAAAGATCTGTCAGATATATTGGCCCATAGTTGCTGAATGCCTTAAAAATAAGCAGTAAAACCTTGAAATCAATAGAGAATTTTACAGGGAGTTGGTGTAAAGATTGTAAAATAGGAGTGATGTGTTCACCTACGTGCTGATGCTTTTTTAGAGATGTGCTCTACCCTGTGCACGTGGCTGTGGCTGCCATTAATGTTAATGGTAGTCACACATTAGAGGTTAGAGAGAGGTCAAGGGACAGGAGGACTTGTGTACCCTGAGTTGGATTTGGAACCCAGCTGCACAGGTGTAAATGGAGATGTGAACTGACTTTTCCATATTTGTGCCTGTGTGAAGGTGATCAGGTTTTGTCTAGCCACTAAAAAATGTTATAGTATATTAGATATACATTTTCTATGTTTGGTTTAGGTTTATTGCACCGGGTAACAATTTTATATGATCTCTAATAACTGTATGATGCACGCCTTTATTTCTATTTGTATATGCATATATGCCTTTTAATGTTTATTATAGACGTACTTTACAATTTTACCCTTTTATATCTATTGATACAGTTTTTCTTTATTTCCTATATGGGTATGAATGTGTGTACAGTTCCAGCTCTTTTTTACTAATTCACTTGGAGATGTTTTTTTGGAGCTGCATGCTCATCAGACACACAGTCTCTATTATGATGCCCTCAGTTGGCAAGATGTTCCACTGGACTTTACTTCCAAGGGAAGGTTAAAAGTGCCCTTGGCTTTGTTACTCTTCCAAATATGACTCTGTAGACCTCATTTGGAGGAGCCTGTTCTGTTATTGCATCTGTAACATCTTTGTGTGCAGGCTGTGGGGTTTGCAAAGTTGCAGACCTCCTTGCTGCACCCAGGTCATACTGTGGAGCCAAGGGGTACCATTCCCTTATTGCACTGGAAGTTAGAGCAGGTTCTTTGTCCCACAGAATTAAGGGAGATTATTCCCATTATACTATGCAGTAAAAAAAGCAGATCTATTCCAAAGATATTTGCTGGTGAGTGTGAAGTTAGAATAAATCTAATTGTACAAAATGAATGCCTTCATCATATGCAAAAATTATTCTTCCCAGTTCAAAATTGCCTATGTCTGCTTACAAAATGCCCATTTGAAACATCAACTCGTTATCCCTTGTAAATAAATTAATCAAGCAATAGCACCACAATGGGCAATACTGTGAAAGAGAAGCCAAAGAAATGTGTCCTTCCATACTGAAGCAGAGACTGTACAGTTCGTCTAATAAATCAGCAGGGGAAGAGCAATGCAGAATCCGGTAAGCAGTGAATGGTGCTGTGTATCCATCCTCTCTACTCCTGCACAGCCAGCCTTTTGAGGAAAACCAGTGTGTCCTCTCCTATGGACAAATGCTTTCTTTTGTGGCCTGTAAAGACAGTTTCCACTGAAGGAAAGGCACCTTCACCTTTCAGAGTACTCCTGCAAGGGGAGCCAGATACGTCGCAGTGCAAAATAGTAATTAAAAATACCTTTCGCTCTGTAGTCCCTTTAGAAATTACAAGGGCTCCGGAATTTTATGAAGACGAGTCAGTCCTATGACGACTGAAAGCTCTTTGGGGAAGCGACTGGCTTCTTTTGAACTTGTGATGCAACCCAGCAAAATGATGCTCTGTGCTCACTGGAGGGGTTTCAGTCCTGTAACAAAACCAGAGACTACAACACCCAGACACTTGCAGCTGCCTTTTCCTTGTTTTCTTTTCTGATACCCTCACTCATGACAAAGCTCTGTACAAATCACAGCTATCACAGAGCTGATTTGCAGAGGAAAATCCCTACGCTGTGTTTATTTCAGCTGATTTTATTCATTTATGTGTTTATCGTCTCTTGCATCCCACTAAGGTCTTTCAGGTCAGATGCACACAGCATTTTATAAAGATCAAAAAAGTCAGCTTCAGTCACTCCACTTTGGATGGTGAGGAGCTGTTAGGTTTGCTTTACACATAACAGCATCAGGCACAGAGAAAGGTTTTCCATAAAGCTATAGCAGTTGCAGTGTTAGACCCCCACATATCCCGACTACTCTAATTTTAAGCTTGTACTCTTAGTCAGGAGCAGAATCCAAGCTCTGGCTTTCAAACACTCTCACTGAAGAAAAGTTAACAGGTGCTGTTGTGCAAAGAGGTTTTCACCATCATGAATGACACTGTTTTAAACAGGTCAGGGTTCTAAACTACTTCTAGAACTGGAAAAAACCCACATGTTAAGCCAAAGAGTCTGTAGGGTCTACCTGGACCTCCATAGTCTACAAGATGCATTTTTGTATGTTAATGGGATGTCAAGAGTGGCAGACATGCCTGCACACAACTCTTGCTTCATTCTGTTGCTGGATAGAATAAAAGATGCTTTTATTCGGTGGAAACATGAGCAGTCTAAAGGAAACTCTTGCCACTGAAGTATTTTTGGGCCTGGGATTACCATACAGGGTTTTGCTCAGATCTCTAAATGGATTCTCCCTGGGAAACAGGAGGTTACAAAAGCAGATGTCTGCTAGACACAATTGCCTATTTCCCCCCAAGTGGCAAAGTCACTCAATTTGCTGAGTGAGGAAACCACTACAGCACAATATATAATATCTCAAGGCATTCGTTTCAGGACACAGCATTCTTTCATTATCCACTCACAGCCTTCAGCATTTCTTCAGACACACATTATTAAACCACAGCTAATTATTAAATATTTAACAAAGACTTTACAGTACATTGACTGCGGCTACCAAGGTAGGCACAGCCATACAGATTGATTTCTCTGTGTCTGGAGCTCAGTATACATCAAACAGCACGGATGCTTTGAAATTTCAAATCACAAGGCCAAGTTTGGATGGTTGGTAGTGCTCAAAAGGAAGTGATTTCCTTGTCCCACAAATATTTTTATGTTATTGAACAAAAAAAATCCCGAACAGAGACAAAATCTTGGAATCTAAAAAAAAAAAAATAAATCTTCAAAGTGAAAAAATCTCTCTCTCCGGTTCAGTCAAAAACATTCTCTTAGATAAATATGAAATACTTGGCCATCTTAATCTATTATTATACTGTAATTTAATTTTTAAAAGATAAGTTTCTTTCAAATGGAAATATTTTCATTTTTTAAATTTTAAAGGAAAGTGCCTTGAAATTTTGAGGAAAAGAAGAACAATTTAGCTAAAGTCAATCTCATTTGGTGGTAAGTTTTGCTAGCATGACCTTTCAAACTTTGGAGTTGGCAGCTTGGTGTTTACATTTCAGCTTTAAAGACCTTTGTTTGAATCCAATTTACTTGTCATGTAGAATAAATGTTGGGACTTCTATTTAATCCTTTCACAGATATTTCTGCACACAGATTAATGAATTTTAAAGCCATTATGATCATCTAGTCTGACCTCCTGCATAACACGAGTCATAAAATGTCACCCAGCAATTCTTGCATCAAGCCCAATCATCTGTGGTTGAGCTAAAGCCATCTCACTGTGTAGCATGACTTTCAGCATCTCCAGAGGAGCCGAGCAGCAGCAAGAATCAGTTTAGCAAAGACGATTTTTGTGGCAGAGAGGAGTATTGGCCAGTTAGAGTTGCTAAAGTTCCACAGACTACAAAAAGTACAAAATTAACTTTTTGATGTCTTCAGAAAAAGCCAAAAGAGAAGAGTGCTCTGCATGTTTTTAGGGTGGTCCTTATTTATTAAGCTCAGGGATCAACATTCTGAGGCACATGCTGTTAACGCTATTGCAACAGGATTCCAACCTGGTCCTCAAAATTTTGATCCACGTTCCAGGAATTTGGGCTGGTGAGGGCAATAGCATTAAGTATGACTGGCAAGACCAGTGGCCCACTGCTTTGGTTCTTTTGGCACTCATTCAGGAACAGATACGGCCAGCCACAGCTGCTCGGAGCAGGGAGGAAGGCTGTCAGAAGCTTTGGAAAACTTTTTTTCTCCTTCCTACCCACCATTATTTAGGGCAAAATGATCCCCAGAGAGACTTTATCTCATGAAAAAACAGGGAGAAAGTAAAATAAGGATTTCAGAGGGGAGATAAGAGAGTCAAATAGTTATTTTGATGGATTTATCATTTATTTTCTCCTTCCATTGGGATACCATGTTTCTTTGGGGGATTTTTAGACACAAATGTGGTCATTTTGGCCATTCTTTGAGAATCATAAAATCGATACATGTGAATATCTACCTTTTTACCTTTTGAAGAAGCTGAGCAAATATTGCAGTAATTGACCTTGATGAATATTATTGGTTGCTTTCCTCCCAAGCGCAGAATTACAGCGCTGAGATTGCAGGGAGAGAGTATTTTCTTTCCCAGTGCCCAGGGCCAGTCCAGGCTTTCTCATACTTCACCAACACATTGCAGCTGCACAGCCGTCTTGCTCCTCCATCAAGAACCCACTGAAGGTACAAACGGGTTAATTAAGAGACTCACCTAAGTTTTTTAACAAAGCACCCATAGAGGTGGGGTTAGATACTTGGGATGTTGGCTCCTCTGTCTGGTTTTTAGAAGTAGAGGTGGCTGGAAGTGTTTGACAGACTAGCCATTCTGTGAAAAATTGGGAACAAAGCAACATTTTCTCGGCTGGAATGTTCTTGCTCTTGTTAAACTTCTGTCAGGAAAGTTTTATCAAGGCCAAACTACTTTTTTCTAGTCAAAATGAGAATCAGATGATTTTGATTCAGATGAAACAGGGACTCAGATACTACGTAGGTTTTGGTACACCAAGGGGTGGGTCTGTTGATGGAGATTTATGAAATTCACCTGGGTTTCTCTGAAACCGCTATGGTTTTTTTAGAGAAAATGTGAATGAAAAAAATTATTATTTTTTTTTATTTTGAAAAATGCTGCAGAACAGCAATCTTATTTCCCCCTGAGCTTCGGGCAGGCTCAATGATCCTGTTCCTGCTTTCAGTCAACATTTCTCAGAATCATTGCAGTCTATGGGCTTCAGCAGAGCAACATGACCTTTCCTCAAAGAAATTCCAGCACCATTTCCATTAAGACGAATTGGAAGTGTACCTATGCATTAAAGGGGTTGCTTCAAACTCATTGTGATCAATGGAAAGACTACCACTGATCGTGGCGGGGCTAGATCGTGCCCTGTATGGATACAGTATAGGGACGTACAGTCTGCAGAGTCTGTTTGCAATGAAGTCAGTGGGAGTTTTACTTCAGTACAGCCCAGTATTGATTCACTGGATGGCAAAATCATCAGATCATATGTCTCTGCTCCCCATAAATTATCCAAAGCAGAAAAAAAAATGACCTCACTGGTAATTATGGGAAACTTGCAACACATTTTCTTAAAATTGGGTTCCCTTGGGATAGACTTTGAGGAAGACTACACGTGAGATGCACTTTAAGCAAAGAGGGGGAGATTTTTTCTGTTTCGCTCAGCAAGCAAATAAGAAAAAACACAGAAAGAGAGCCCAATAAAAATGTTTATAATTAGTGTGCTTAACAGGGCTTAGAAAACTGATTTCCTCAGGAAAAAAAGCTCTTCCTTTTCCTTCCCTTCCTTGTTAATTGCATACAGAGCATTTCCTCTTTCCTTTTTCCTCCTATATTCTGAAAATATTAAGGAAGACAAATCTGCAGATTGGAAGACTTTTTATGGGCAGAGTAATCCTAGAAGGAGATTAAATGATTGAAACTTGTGGGGGGACTATATAAGTCATCAAGCATACCTCATTTTTCTCAATAAGGCAGAGTCAAAGAAGAACTGTGCTAGAATCAGGACTTGCATTAAGTGATACTTTAGAAATGTACTTTTTTAAAAAAATGAATAATTCCCATTTTACAGCTGCTGATCTGACTGCTGCAGAGAGTTGGAATAATTTCTGCCAACACTCACTGCCTAGTTTGGTTTGGGCGAGTCACACCTATAACAAGTGTTTTGGGGCTTGTATGTAACCTGCTGGCTCTTGTTAAACTGCATTTCAGCCTTTGATGTATGTGAAACAATATTGCCAGTCCCCCTTACCACACAAATCATAAGGCTGACTAATAAAAATACAAAGATTGTGTATATAATAATGAGCTCCCAAAGGGTGGAAAGAAGGCTCTTTCACACTGAGCTGCACACAGGCACGTATTAATGTAGTTTGATTTGATCACTGGAAAATTGTGTCCTGTAATTACTAAGCAAACACGAGGTGGAATGACAGGGAAATGCAATGAAATGGGGCTTTGAGGTGGAAGACCAATTTTCAGAAAGTGCAGTTGGGAAGGAACACATATGAATTCTGCGCAACTGCCTTGAAATACAAGGGACCCATTGATTTAAAAATGAATTGTATGCTCACTTAGTGCTGCAGGACCTGCATGGGGCAGTATAGACTAAGAATTATTGTGAAAGAACTGGATTTTGGGCATCTGGGTTGTCATATAGTAGCACAACTTTTGGAAAACATCAGCTTTTCTGAATGGCTCCCCTTTGGCATCCAAAATTATTGATTTTTATTTTTATTTAAATTATATTCTCTTTCAATTTCAATAATCTATTTACTGGATAATAACAACACTGTCTCCCTGTATTGGATGTTATGACAACTTGCAAACTAAATTGATTCAGAGTCCTTCAGTATATTCACAAATAACAAGACCTGATCTCCTACATAATATCAATCATTAGATATTAATTTTCAATGTTATTATTCATTAGTATTTGCAAATGAGGAAATGTATTTGCAACGTGGAGAGCTGCTTGCCCAAAATCATTCCACATGCTAGATGTCGAACTCTGTTAGAGCTTGGCTTCCCTGGTTCCCAGACCAGGACTCGCATCTACAGTGTACTACCCAAGTGCAATGCACATCTTTCCCTTAGGAAGCTACCCAGATTTGAATTGTTCTGCAGACTTCCTTGGTGATGCTTAAAAAATTCCAGTCAACCTTGCAGATTGCGTGTCCTGCGAGTAAGAAATGGAAAGATGTATTCGAATACCGGTAAATCTTACATTTCTTGCCTTCCCTGACAGCTATACCGCAAGACGTAAGGACAGCATGGCAAAGTTGGTGCTTTCAGCCTTGTTTCATTTCCCGCATTTGAATGCTTTAATATGGCAATAGACATAGTTGGGCAGTGTTATTAAGAAGAGTTTAATGCAAGGCCGGTGTATCGGCAACATGTGTATTGATGATAAAAGAGGGTGAGCACTGATCGCCTTCCCCATTCGAATCCCACTCTGAAGGCCAAATCTATCCGCTTGCAAGTAGGTTCTCAAAGTTACCATTAACGTGGAGAACGGTGTGCTCCTAGCAGCACTTGTGAACTCACTACAGGTGTTACTAATGGATTAGTGTCCTGACTCAGCTTCTCCACAGTCCTCTCATACACAGTAATTGCTTACGTTCAGAGCATTCGAGTGGTAGTCTGACACATGCTGCAAATTCTCAAGAAGTGAGAGTTGCAGTAAAGCTTCTTGAGAAGAGAAACGAACAATTAATTTTCAGCAAACAATAAAAATAGAGGAAAAATTAAAGATGTAGGGATCCTAATAACGATGATGTGGACTGGTGGTGCCTTTATTAGTCTCCTTTGTGTTCTCGCTTGAAACATTTATCATCGCTGAACTAGCTGATTATTCTCTTTTAATTACCTCATATGGAATAATTAAATAAAATGAAGACAATAATCTTTTATAGATGGTTATGAAGAGGAACATTTTTTCTCAGGGAACTGAATACAGATTTCGTTCCCCTCCCCTTTACCTCCCAAGACTGTAGAAATCTAATGTATTCAGCGCTACAGCATAAAGAGAGCTCCTGAATTCTCTGAATTATTTATTTTTAATAGTTAACCATCATTTAAAAGCCTCACCTGGATGACCTATGATTGAAGATCAAGCCTCATTGAGCACAGTGTTTTGTTCTGATGACACATTTCCAGACAATTTCCTGTGTGTTATATGAGAAGCTGAAAATGCTGCAAACTGCTCCTATTTAAAAGGGCCGTACCACCCTGCTGAGATTTCCCAGGCACCCAGAGCTGTTGATCTGTCCCTCTCTGCGTAAGGCCGTACGCCGCACCGTGTTGAGGGTATAGGACAAGAATATAGTGAGATTGCTTTGAGGTCACCCTTGATGAGATGGCACTTTCCATTGCAGCGGCACTTTGTAGCATCTTGCCTTCTCTGTGGCCACAGCTCATAACCCAAACCTACATGAGCACACAGGTCAGAGAGAGGCCAAGACACTTGGATGAAAATGTTCAACAGCTGGGTATGGAGAAGCAGAAGCATGAAACTGGCTGCCAACTTGGCTTTCCCTTATCAACGTGAGGTGAAGACCATTTTTTGATTGTATCTTCTTGCTTTGTCCCAGCTAAGTTCCCTAGCACAGGCAGAGATCTGTCAGGTTAGGGAGAAATAGATGTGATCTACTAGCACATGAGGTACGGATACATTCATGCTTCATATCATTCGAGAAAAATTCTATGGAATAAGTTGCAGTCAAGCTGAGTCTTTAAAATGATGACAGGTAATCTAGTCCACATTGCAAGGTGAAGCTTGTGGCAACATGTAGAGCAGAGAGAAGGAAGTGTACGAGAGAACAGTAAGGGTGGAACTCATTCCTCTACCTTGTAGATATTTGAGCATGCTTCTACCTATAGTCAATGAAGAAAAATTAGTATTTCAAAGGAGGGGGGGGACACATTTCACCACCTGACATAGGGCATATGAATCATCCTCCTGTGCTCGTGAGCTGCTACAGCTCAGCCCACATCTTACAAACGTCCTTGCAAGAGGTGATGGTGAGGTTGTCAGCAGACAGATGGGTTGAGAATGGTAACCTATATTTCATACTACACAGATCTGAACAACCACCAATATTTTCACCTTTTTGTTCCTGCTGAGATGCTGGAGACGAGCAGATTAGCTGGGTCTCCCGCTGACTACAGTGGACCAAATTCTTTTGCAACAAACCCTCCGAGTGTCCTGTTGAGGGGAATATAACTGCTTCCCTGGAAGATGCTTGTTCCAGCAGGCAATGGGAAGGGCCTGCAGTGAACTGTGGCTTTTCTCAAGCTTTTAGCAGCCTTTTCTCCTGTGTAATCACAATCCCAAATGCAATCTTGATATTAACTGAACTTAAAATATAAGTTATAAATGGGATTTTTTTGAGAGGAAAGATGATCCTCTGGGTAAGATGTTTTTGACTTAGTGGTATTCCTAAGAGTAAGAGACTTTCTGAATCTGGAAAAGCAATCATTATTAATAACACAGTTCTTATAATACTTTCCTTTTCAAGATTTGTTTACCCATCACCATTGTTTGATCATAAATATACCCATTTTACAGCTTAATGAAAAGAACTCTTTTATGGCTTCAACTGAACAGATCTGGGGAATGTATTTTTCTTCGGAGGGGCCTGTGCTATTGAATGTCTAATCTGGGCTGTGTCAACCTGCACATCTGAACACACAGACACTCAAGATCAGACTCAATGTTGTTGTTATTTCTTAAATTAGTTCATGGCCACACAGAAACATTTAACCCACCAATGTTTCCCTTTAGCCACCTGCCCTAATTCCAGGACAACACTGTTGCCCTGTGGTCTAAGTCCTGACTCATTCTCAGTCCAGCTGAACAGCAAACTCTCTTAGAAAATTTGGTTCTCACAGGGCTTCCAGCGTCATAACCTACTGCAGGAAAAGACCATCATTTTGACTGTGCTTTACAGATGTCAAATCCTTCACGAGATTCAGTTTAAACTTTAGGCTCAATGTCAAAAATAATATAAAAAACTGGCTGTAATTACCTCCTGGAGTTAGCTTGCAATAAATTAAAACAAAATAAAAAAAATCCACCCCACATTTTAAAGGAATTTTGACTTTCTGCCTAGATATATATTTTTTCACTTCTTGCTTGGAAACTTAAAGAAGGGAATAATTAATGAAAACCAATTGCTAGAAAAGACATGGTTTTCAGATCATGTTTGTTTTCATATCTTAAAGTAGCCCGCTGTTTCTTAACATAGTTTTAATTCATAAAAAAAAAAAAACCAAAAACCCAAGACAGATTAGAAATGTAGATCAGATGAGGGAAGATATAAAATAATTTTTATTTTGACCCCATATTATTGACTACCCTCCTGCATGCCTCATTTTTTTCTTGTTGGCTGCTGTAATAGTTTAGTATTTTTATAGTATGCATTATTATAATTAAAGGGGTGTATATTTTTATGGATGAAATACCCTTCTTGCAGCTATTGCCAGAGACTGTTAGTAAAATGCAAATTACATGCTAGCTTCTGGAATGGTAAAACATTTTGGTTTCTTTCCCTCCTCCAGCATACTATAATTTTTACTTTTGCACCTTTTCCCTTCTCAGGTGCAACAGGAAACAAAAGGTCTGTGATGCCTCGAGGACAGCAGATTGTGTGGGATTTGGGACCTTTTCAGAAGTTGGAAATACGAGCCCACATGTCCTGCTTAAATTTTCAAACTGGAAAAAACTGTTTGCTTGGGAAAAAATATCACTACATTTAGGTGTTTATCAAACACAAAACCTGAATTTCCAGGCTATAAGCAGGTAGAGCTCTCAATCCGCTCTTGAGACTGGACATTTGTCCACTGATGAAGATTCGACTGTGCAATTCACCGAACCAACAACATCAATGGCAACGTTGCTTCTTAAATTGCCTGTTTCCAAAGGCAATCTTATCTTTTTTGCCCCTAATTCATGCTTCTCCATCCTGTTGTACCTTCCTGGCTACACTGGAGTTGAGAGGACTCTGTTGCTCTAACATTTACCATGGGAGCGGGAGCTAACTGGGTGTTGGTGTCCATCTTGGTGAGGAAACCTGGAGCTCTGCCTTCTGCAAATAGACCCTGTTACCCTTCGAAAGTAATCTTTTCCTGTAGGATGGACTTTGCCCCTCTTCTGATGCCTGACTGGCTATACTACATGGGTTTGGATCGCTCTTGACTTTCTTATTTCCTGGACTTTGGCTTGATCCTGGACCATAAGTCTTGTCCAGATGTTAAGTTTGATCCAGTCTTTGGTCTTTCTGGGTTTTGCTGCCTGGTTTTAAGTATAGCACATAATTTATTGGGTGTCTCAGTCTAAACTCAGACTAGCTTCTGTGAAACTACTCTACATTTGTGTTATGTATGTATATACCAACACACCAACCCAAGTAGTTTGCATGAACTTTCCTTTCAATAAAAAATGAGAGTCTAACTTTAACCCAGAGTATCTGTGTCAGATCAGTCAGTCCCTGTTATGGGATTACCACTTGAAACTCAAGATAGCAACTTTTCAGATTAAAGCGTGAATTAATTAGTCTATCTTTATCCCTAGAAAAAGAAATTGCTAGTCTCTTAAGTCAAAGACCTTGGATCCCCTACTACAAATGCTTGTATTTTTCAATTTCAATCTATATAAGACACATGAAGCACAGTGTGCAAAATATATATCAAATTTTGCCAATTTTTTTTTTATTTGTCAGTGTGAAAAAGTAACTCTGTGTGCGAGAACTAATTGCTGCCAGAAACTCACTTTATGGAAGTGATCAAAATGAGTAATTCTTTGAGTCTAATGGATTTACTTCAAGAGGGAAGCAAAAGGAGCCAAGAAAGAAGCATGTAGAGAGTTTTCCAAGGATTTAAGGTCAAGTAAGACACCATCTTTCAGAAGTCTAATGAATGACAAGTAGGAAATCAAGACTTTCAGACACAGGAAAAAGTCACACTTTTACTGTAAGTGAGGATGCTAAAAAGAGAGTATCGTGATGGAAGTGAACCAATATTTTTTAATGCATATAACAGAGTCATTTTGTTACCCCAACACAGAGAAACCCGTGTAAAGTCAGTGTAATTACTGGTGAAATTAAGATGATAATTGTGAAATTTTTTCACATCTTTCCCCACATTAAACTTATTTTTAAAGTGCTCTTTAAATGCTTTATAAATGGTGAATGAAATGGTGGCATATTTTAGGGTGCTGGTTGTTGGAAGGTGGGTGACTGCAGAGCCAGGTATATTTAATCACACCATCCCCACAGACTCCTGCTCCCCAATCATTACACTGATCTGTCCCTCCTGTCATCCTAAAGCATGACCCAAGATGAGAAGAGAGTTCCAGTTTTGCGTGACCAAAAAAGGGGAGTAGAGGAAGGAGGGGAGCAAAGGGGTAAAACCTGGATTTTCCCACTTCTGGAGCATTGGTCATGAGATTTAAGTGAACAGGGGTGGGTTTGCCCACCTGATGCTTGTCCACTGCGTGAGTTGAGCTTGTCACTTCCACCTCTTTCGTCTGTGTTCCTTGTTCAGATTGATCATTTTTCAGGACAGACAGTATCTAACCGTGTACGTGGTCAGTGCCAAACACATCATGCCATCAGTCTTACAGGGCCAACCAGGCGGTAGTGCAGTCAATATTTTTTTGGACCCTGAGTGTAATCACCCAGCTGTGCTACAGAAGCAAAGCAACACCGTGGCTTTTCCAAATTCAGTGTTTTGTGATGCTCTCCTAACAAGTGACTTGCTGGTTTCAGGTAGTCAGCTACGATCACCTGACGAGAAAGGATTATAAATGAACTCCATCACTAAGGAGGGAAAGTGGTGTCTGGGTCAGAAGGCAATGGAATTAGAAATGGTACTGTGTCTCTGAGATCACAACCATAGTGAATCATAAAATGGAAAGCCATTGAGAAACAAAAACTCTTCGAGAAGAGAGATGGAATTCAGCATGGTTTGGGCAAAGAAAGAGTCTCTAAATACAACCCAGTTGTCCAAAAAGTGGAAGATATACTGGTCAGTTTGTTCACCATCTTCTGCTATGAAACATACAGAACTTTTCCTGACTCTGTCTTCCTCAAATTTTATGTCTCCTATAACCCCACTAAATCCAATGAACTTATATCATAGTAAAAATGCATCTGTAGTAAATTCTACTCAGTCTAATAACTGTCACTAAGCTTGCAAACCCTTAATTTATGGATTTCACTTTCTTGGCCAATGTAGATGTGTGGCTTAACTAACCTTAAAGAGTCGCAAAAATCTCACTATCAGACATTTGGCCGTTCCTATGATCTAGTACCAAATGTTTGTGGCAAAAGACAGGCAATTCAAATAAAAATAATAGTAACACTTTAAGAATGCATGTTTAAAAACAATCTCACCAAGCTATGCAGTAAAAGTCAAAGGAGAATCGCAGTCACAGCTTTTATATCTGCAGAGATCACCTGTCCTTTTTACTCCTTTTCCCCACAGGGACAAGGATGTCTTTTGAATCCGTAGAATCCAAACAACGTGTGACAAGAAATTCCAATCTACCAGCACGGAGAGAGAGAGATGCTTATTTCCATTTCTAAAAAATGTATAAGATTCAGGGGCTACACAGGGATGAATTTAGAGGAGACAGGTCGAAAGGTCCAAACTTCCTCCTCCAGCACTGCTGTAAGTGGCCTGCACGCTTCTACATGGCCAGACGTGGCTATGCATTACTTTGCAGCATTTCCTAGCCAAGCCATCGGCATCGCAGAGGTATCTGCTTCTGTGTTGTCTCAAGTTTTTAAAGGTTATATGTCTAGAAATAGCATTTTCTCACTTTCCTTTACTGGATCACCTTCAAGAGTCACTTGAACATGTGCTATCAAATGAATTATTCACTTCTGCCGTTGTAGATGTTAATGGTGCTTTAGTCTTGAGATCTCTGCTCCTCGCACACGGTAATTTTGCCTCTTGATGGCTGAAATGCCTTTTGTCTAGCCCAACTTAATAGGATCAGCTCAGAAATATTGAGGAGAAATGTAATGGTTTGAGATGCATAGAAGACTAAGTGACCAAATAATCCTGTTTGGATATAAGGTCTACAAAACTAACAGAACAAAATGGATAACTTTATTTCTATCAGTTAGAAAAGTTCTGTCTATTCACCTGTGAAAATCTGTTCTTGCCTGACGCAGCAATCCTTTTTCTGCATGGCTTGAATTTTGTTGGCACTAATCAAGCTTTTATGGTGAACTATTTGAAGGCAAATGAAGTTTAAAGATACTGTAATGTCTCATTTCAGGATGGATCTTTATGATTAGAAGAATAAATTATCCCAAGCATCCCCACATGCTGCAAGTTTATCATGCCTGTTTAACATGTCTGAAGAGATTTCACAGTGCAGATATTTTGCAGCTTCTTTTTTCATCTCAAAGAGAAAGAATTACAATATGCTCATGTTTCTGCCATCCAATTACTTCTGCTTTGCTTTGCCCCCCCGTGATTTGCTGATAAAGTGGGCTGCAGAAGATCTAGGTGGAATACGGGGAGTTGATTTTTCACCAAGCATTTAGGATTTTGGTGGCAATGACCAGAGTGTTCCTGAACGAACACAGAACTAACCAAAACCTAAGCATGAAGCTCACTGGGGACAAGAAAGCAGAATGTGAAACAGCTGACAAAATCACTGATTCTTTAAGACTCGCAGCCAATGGTGGAGGCTACCCCTGTTAGAGGAGAAGAAATCAGACCATCCTCTTCACTCCTCAATCTTTAGGAGGTGTTTCGTTGGTTTTGGTAGAAATCATTCTACTGGAGAAGTGCAATATTGAGGCAAGAGTAGACCTTGTAGGGGTCTTTTCTTTCACATACTCATGTCCTCTCACAGCAACAAGGCACATTTCCGCCACAGCCCCACTGATGAGCATGTGCGTCTTTTGGAAATCCAGCCAGAGTTGCAGAGGACAGCTAAGAAGCAAGATTGATTTCAACATCCCCCTTCTTTACTCAGGAAAAGAAGCTCCTGGGCTCCACATGGATCAGCCACCACACGACCACCTGCCCCGTTAGGCTGAGGAGACCGAATACGCGAGCCATTGCTCCTTGACTATTCGTACCAGCTATGTACTGGGAGAACCTGACTGGGAGAGCTGGCTTGAACCTCAGCCATGCATCTTCAGGCAGTGCTGCATAACTGTCTGGAAGTATCTGATGCAGCACCATCAGCCCTGGCTTGGACAGGGCTACTAAAGTGTGCAGGAGCTTACATGTGTGCGCCAGTAAGTGCAAGATTTTGATCTTGTCCTGAAAACGTTAAATTTTCTCACCTGGTTTCAGATCCATCCTCAAGTCTAATGCTCCACAGCAATGAATTCCACAGGCAGACTGCACTGTAGGGTATTTCCTTTATTTGTTTTAAATTTACCTACCATTTATTTTAACATATGAGCCCCAGTTCTCATATTACTGTGGAGTGTAAAGAGAAGGAATGATCAGCTTTTCTTATACCATTCATCATCCTAAATAGGCCAATTAAGCCCGTGTAATTATCCTTCTTTCCAAGTTAAATAACCCAAGTCTTTGCAGCTTCTCATATGGAAAGTCCATCATGCCTCTAAACCATTGAAAATTATATGGTGCTAATTTAAAACATGGCCACTTGTAACATGTGTATCTATGTCTATTTCTACTGACACTACGATTGTCAGCTAATTAAACATGTGTAACACAGAAAACACAACTCCAGCATTTTGTTCCCACATCCACTGACGAAGGGGCAGTGAGTTCTGGGATGTAATGGCAATTTGTATGTGCTGAAGATGGTCTGGCACCTTCCAGAAGGCTAGGAGCCACGGAAGCTTCCAAAATTGTTGAATATGTTTCACTCCCTGACCTCTAGAGACGGATTTCTTTGGCTATGTCCACACTATCCCGTCCTCCTGCCGGAATTTCCCATCGCACTGATTCAGTCCTAGATAGAGGAAACTTCAGTTATTACTGAAGTCCAAATAACGTCTAGGGTCCCCAGCTGAGATCAAGGCTCCGTTGTGCTCGCAATGGCATGAACATGTACTTACAGACAGTCCCTGCCCTAAAGGGCTTATAGTCTAAATAGAAGAGACAGATAAAGGGTGAGAGAGAAAATACATGTGGAGTGACTTGCGCAGCTGCTGGGACAGCTGCTCTCGGAGGGAGCCGGGAACAGGACCCAGTTTGGAGGGGCTCGGGCCAGTTTATTAGCTACTGGGCTGTCCTGCTTCACGTTTTCTTGTGGAAAATGACATTTTAACCACCGCATCTTGAAAGCACCTGGTCAGAGAGAGCCTAGGGGACAGAGAAGTTAAAATACAAACAATTACTTGGCAGCTCGGCACCCTGTTGCAGATAGAGCCAGCACAATAGTTTTAGAGAAGACCTGATGTGGGAAAGGGCACACTGAAAGAAATGTGATGTCTCCTGTGGTCGCAGGTCATCGATTTATGTTAAACACTCAGAATTCAGGTCACACGAAAGCTTTGGCAAACTTCTGAGCAAATGAGCGCTAGTAGTAACTCATTTAGCACTAAAATTAAAAGAGGTCTTTGACTTAAAATCTCAGGAATGTTTAAATTTGGAACCAGATTTTAGTGCGCCTTTGCAGTCCAGTGTGGGGAGCTATCTGGTCCTGTGTGTTGTATCGGCTATCACAGCATCTCACAGTTCCCATGCAATGTTGACTAATAAATGAAAGGAAATAGATGGAAGCCTGTAAGTGAGGAGCTTTCACTGCCAAGGACATACACAACTTCACTCCCTGTAGTCTTTCCTTGGCAGACTAATGTCTCTGCTAAGAGCTGGTGAAAGCTGTCTGGGAGTCTGTGGCCTTGCCCACAATGAATATTCAGGTAGCGATCCATTTTTGCCAGTTTGAGATGTGTCTCCCATGCAGTTTTATAAGCAGTAGTAAAATCTTACTCTTCTTCAGGCTGCTAAATTTGATGAGATTTCCTACTTATGAAGGTACTGGTCATCCATATAAGCAGCATTTTACTTGCTTGCCCTACAGCAGAATGCCAGCCTGGAATTTAAGACAGCCCAGCTCCTCAGTGTCCCAGGCAGACCTCCTCACGTGGGGATCCCTGCTGGGCAGGCAAGACCAGCCAGGGTGCTTCCTAGGATTACCTGATGCTTTTCAGTCACTCCTCATTTGATGTATCTTTCCTGGCTGACTGAATTTCCGAGGGACAGAGCAGTGCAAGAGCCGTAGGGTTTGCTGTGATCTCTGCAGAAGATTCCCTCTTCTGACACTCTTTTTCCACCCTCTTGCTTGCAGCTACTTCAAGAGACAGACTTCTCCCTCCCATCCTCTTTGAGATGGAAATGACTGATCCAGCTCGTACTTGATTTTTTTTTTCAGTAGGTAGTATGCTTTTCTGCTTGTGTGCACTGCCTGGGTCTCTGCTTCATGCTCTCCACTCTGAGCACCTGCCAGCAAACCTGGTAGCCTCACAGCTTTAGCACTAGCCACTTCATTGCCAGTGGCACAGGAGGAGCATCTTCCACACACAACAGCACTTATCTGAAAGCAGGTACACAGCCCATAAGACTTTACAATAACAAGCACGTAAGATTTTACAACCTTCATGCCTATAGATAGACACATATTAGATTTGGGACCCAATTTTCCTCAGGACTGTGTTACAACCTTCCTCCTACAACCTTCAATCTTCTCTCAGTGTATTTCCCTCCTCCTCTTTAAATCATAGCTAAAAAATCTCTTACAAATCCTAGTTTCTCAGTCTGGGCAAAACCTCTATATAACTAGCCTCAGGCAAAAGGAGTCAACACCTTATGGAGATAGCCCTGACAAATTCATATGATTTTTGGGATGCTCTCAAGTTACGTTAGCGTGTATGTTTTCTTTCATCTCAAATTTGATCCAATGACCTGGGTGCACTAGGACGCGTGTTTATTGCTTCTAGCCACTGACGTACCCTCTACAGTCACAGGAGAGAGAAGGACACTTCTCAAAGGCGACTCGGTCCATCTTAGATCTCATCCACACTCCAGAGGAGCCATATTCCCCTACCCTCATTATCTAGCAAGGAATCCAAGACTGATATACTCCTAACACAGAGGCCTATGCCTAGCAGCTGAAGTTGGGTGAAACGATGCCAGCCTTGGGAAGGATCCTACTAGGGTGGCTTTGTTCCATTGCTGCTATACTACAGGGCCCTCTCCTAGCAGAGACAATGTGAAAGCCCTCAGAAGCCAGTATCCTGCCAACGTAGTTGTGAAAACCTCATCGAACAGCATAGCTGTGTCTACAGTAGGATTTTATTGGCAAAGATACATTGGCTGGGTACATCTGATTTTTTTCGAGCTCTTAGCCAAAGAAGCTATGCCAGCAACTTCTCATAGCATAGACTTCACGGCAAGAAGCCCATCATAAATGCACTCACAGAGGCACGCAGAGTGGTCATTAAAAAAGATGTTCCCCAGTTCTCTGCTAAGTTCTTGTTGGCCGCAGATATGTAGCAAAGTTAAAAATAAATAAATGAACCAATCTGCCAGCCACTTAATGCGAGTCAACAGCTGTCTCTTTGTGCTAGTAGGAACTCCAATCAGAGGTCATGATGTAAATTAATTTTAACAGCACCCAGTGTTTTCCCCGATGAATATGATTCTTTTGGGTCAATCCTGGGTCACATAAGAGTGAAGAGAAAATGCTTTCACTAACTTCATTTCTTGGGATCAACTCACTCCAGAGATACTCTTTGCCAGAATTATGTGACTGCTTCACAGAACAAGATACTTTCCCTGGGTTAATCATTTAAAGATTTAATTCTCAGCTTATAAAAATAGTTCACACCGTAATTGAGAGTATTTTCAGGGTTTATCCTCTTCCTCTTTTTAAACTGATTTTCAATTCACTGTTACTCAATGTCGCTTCTGCTATTCATGGAGTACAGCCAAGTGAAACCGGGACCCGCTATGCTGCTGATTTACACTATAGAACCATTATTAGCTGAGTTCTGCATTGGCATTCCAGGCATTCCAGCGTGCAGCTAGTCTCCTGTGTATTTATTCATACAAAATAATGACAGGGCCAGCGAAAGACGCCGGAGTGACAGCCCCGTGGAGTGAAGAGGTCCTTCGCTAAGCCGTGGAATAGGAACGGCAGAGCCGACGTGCGCCATCCCCTCCCCACACCTCCCGCACCCTCCTTGGTCCTAATCTGAAGGCTGTTTGCACCTTGCGGAGTTAAAGTACACGGCAGAGCACTCACAAGGCCTAGTTAGTTTTTGATGAGATGTGCAACAACGGTGCCATTTCTGCTCTCGCTGTTGGTGGTCTTTCATCATTCTTAAGCTAAAGAGTTCCCTGGCACAACTACACTCATCAGATGGCCCTATTTCTTGAATCACTAGGGCAAACACACAAAAAACCCCCTCAAACTCCAAACAATTTAGGACCCTAGGACTACTTTTCAGGAGTGACCTGGCCATGTAATTCACAGCTCCAGGTTACCATTAGGGTAGATCTGAGGTCTCTGAACGGTGCAGCTATTTGGCCCGGTGCCCAGAGCACACTGCTCACTCTTCTTCTTTCAGTCCTTTCCCTCCCATTCTTTTGTAAGAAGGAAGCACCGCGATAGATCATTAATGTTATGAAAAATGTGCTCTCGGAGACAAGCGGGTGTAGCAGGGAGGCAATTAAAATGTTCCATTGTGCTAAGTGCTGTGCAAACACTGAAACAATGGTCCCTGGCGTGGGGATCTCACCGCTGAGCCGCTGCAGACAATAGCAGCCATTCACACCACCTATTATAGACTATTTGGTGTATCCATTTTAGGTGTGAGTCATAGCCTAAGTTTTCTGTATAGGCCAAGAAATAGATGCTTCCAGGGAGTGACTCAGAGCACCTAAGTTAGATGGCAAAAAGTCATATGGTATTAATATCCCCGGTCAGTACACAGAGCAGAGTGAGGGAGAATAACCACCTTTCGCCTAATGGACCGCTCTCCCTAAGCTCCCTCTGTTGCCAACAGAAAGAGAAAGGCTTCTGCACACAAAATGATTCAGAGGGTCCAAGTCGAGCTCTCCCTCCTCCTGATGGAAACCATTTCTCTTTACTGACAGCAGAGGGGGGAGTCTGGGGACAGTAAGTTCATTAGGCTAAAATAACCTCTTGTAACACCCTTTTAGCTAGCGGGAAAAGCAGCACGCAGCTGCCTAACTTTGTCAGGTTGCCCACTAAATTTATTGATGGATATAAATTGGCCAAAAAATTGGGGGAAAGGGGAGAATCCGTTTACAGGAAAATGAACATCTTTCCACATCTCAGCCAAACACACTCAAGAACAATAATGAAAACCACACAGCTTTTCAATAAATTTGACATCTCCTCTCAGACGCCTCTGTGATTCACATTTAAAGCAGGACACTGCGAAGCCCCAGCCACCACAGTGCTGGGCTCATTAGAGTGAAGCTGGTCCGTGCCTTCGGTCTGGCTGCAGCGCAGATGCCCATGCAGAAGATTTCCCAAGCTGTGTGCCGAGCCCCTGCCCTCCCAGGTCACACACCTTCGAGGAAGGCAGTACCTCTTGCCTACAGTGGTTAGAAGAAGCCACCGGGGTTGGGGCCGCAGGAACCACCTCCCAAAACGCAAGGGCACCTTGGGCATCACAACCTGAGTTTTCTTCTACAGCACCCGTAACACTGGTTTAACGGTACCTCCTTATTTCCCATCAGCTTTAGTCAACTGATGCTTGCAAAGCACTCGGAGGCCCTCAGATTAAATGTGCTAATGGAAGAGCAAAGTGTTATAAAAGCACGCGGTGCGACTGCCGCCACATGCTTCCCCTCCCTCTCCCCAGCGAGCTGCCGTGCATGGATGCTGCTCCACCATGACCTTCTACGGTGGTGCTGTGGCAGCCTATTTCTTCACGGGGGCATTTGGGCTGACAATGCGAAGCTCCTTTTCCCACATAATTGAAAGGAATTTCTGATTATGCACAGGGAAGTCAGCAGTGCAAGGAGCTTGGACGCCTTCCAGCCGCAGCCGGATCCAATGACAGTGCTGCGATTTCTCCTTTTTTGGCACTCTACTTGTGAACTTTCTGCTCCCTTCTGGGAGTGATTTCTCAAGATAATACGCTGCTGCTCCAGCTTCTCTCTGATGGCCTAGATTTATAGCTTCTGCAAGGCGTGAGAGGGGAAGGGGTGTGGGAGAGGCAGGGAGGATGAAAGCAGAGAGGGAAATTATTTTTTGGTTGGGGTTTTATTATTTTGGTCCCACTTCGCTACAGTGACTGTCTCCAGGCTTTGCACAAAAAATAGTTTGTCATTTCCATCTCTGCAACGGTCTTTACTGCCTGCAGTAAAAGGTTGAAAGTACACACGTGTTTTTCTGGCCTCTCTTTAGTCCAGCCCCTGTGAATATATGGTACGAAGTGAGCACTACATTTATCTCTGACCTTTTCACCATGTCTTGCATCTGCTAACCGAAAAAAGCAGAAGATGTCCCCAGCCTCCTCTCCCACAGAGCAGATGATACTGGTGACTTGATTTACTTTATCTCTATCAGTCCCAACTTGCCTCAAATCTTTCCAAATGTCTAATTTATCTAAAGCCTTCATTGCTCTAGCTACACTGGGGAAAAACAAAACAACCGCCCCAAAAACCCCAGCCACTGATTTTCAGGGAGAAATATTTAAAAATTCCAGATGCTGTGCTCAGAAATTTAGTAACACCATAATTAACTAGGACAAAAATTTCTCTCTCTGGATGTGCTAAACAGCTGAATATCCTCTTTCCCCAGTGATTTCAGACTATTGAAGATGTTTCTGTAACATCAGAACCGTATTATCCAAGTATTGCAAGCCTCTCTCACAGCACCTCCAGAAAGGTGGGACAGTGCTGCCATCCCCATTTGACAGGTGGGGAATGGGGAACTGAGGCACAGAACTTATCTAAGACAGGCCAGGTGGGTTATCTTTTGAATATACCTGTTCCTCCCTGCTGCTTATAAAGGTAGGTCATTGATGTTTTATAAGATTACATCCATAATCCCGTATGGCTGCAATCAGCTGAGATGAATACCACTCTTTGAGACTCAGCAAGGTCACCCAGAAAGTGAAATGAGCCTTTCTATTTTACAAATGACCTGGTGAATAATATGCGCATCCCCTTCTGAAGCGTTAGTTCCTGAAACGTTCAGATGGCATTGCTGGGAAAGGCAGGGGGGTGCTGAGCAGGTCCTGGGCTTGGTCTTGGGCTGTGTTTCAGCTTTGGTGTCTTCCTGGCTGCCCTGGGGACACCAAGGGAATTCTGTGGTGCTCACTGGCCTTTACTACTGGGGCATTTCAGTTCTTCAGGTTGCATCTAAAAAGGGAAATAGAGCAGAGAAATCTGCCTGTGCTCAGCTGCACATTTCTCATCATCTTGGATAGTCAAATTGCCAGTGCTGAGTGCTCATTTCTAGGGGTTGTGGCTCAAATCCTCCCTCTCCAAGAAGAATACATCAGGAGACTGACTTGAAAAACTTGCAGTTTATCTTGTTCCTGTTCGTCTTTTGCTGGTTGCATCTGCAGGAGTCTCAAACTTCCCCTCACTATAAGCTTTTTAAAATTACTTCTGGGAATCTCAGGTAACCCAATTCCAGGTACCGAGGCCTAAGGAAAAGCTTTTGCATATGGAGGGATGCAAAAATCAAATGATGACTGGGAGGGCTAGACATAGCACTTTCTCATGGGGACTGCAGGAAACCATCCTAAAGGTCAGGACTGGAAAACGTTTGCACAACTCTTTCCTGATGCTTTGCGTATTTCAGCACAAACCCACATGCTCTGGCTGTAACGATACACCCTAATTAAGCACCACTGAGAATCAGATCGGACTTGCATTCAAAGCAGAAATGAAGTTGACCACTTGGTGCTCCCCGAGCCTGGGTCCTTGGGCAGAGGCTGTGATTGAAATGACCTTATATACAATCAGTCACAGGAGTCAAACTCCTCCTCAGCGAGGATTGGTCTGGGGTGATGGGAAGCCTTTCGCTTCCTCTCAGAAATCAGAGCGACAAAGACATGCCGACTGGTTGAGGAAATTATATTTTATTCAACTTATCAGCATGTGAAAGATAACGGAAATGAGCTGCAGAACCAAGTCGCAATCTCTTCTGTGACGGCGATTGCGGAGGGGGAGAAGAAATACCGGAGCGGGGCAGGTATTACGGACTGCCGGCAGGTCCCGTGCCACCACAGACCTTTTACGTGGCCTTGCAAGGTTGCTCGGAGCTGTGTGCAGGTGGTACAGCAGTCCCCATCCCTAACTCACAGAAAGGAAAAAGCCGTTCAGACCATGCACCGTCCGCCGCTGGCAAACAGTCTGAGGAAAACAGCAGCCACAATGCCTGGATTACGCAAATCACCGAGTGTGCGTGACTCACGTTGAGCGTCGTGATGGCCTTGCTCTGCTGATGGCATACGGGTCAGGAGGATGGTGTCTTGAACTGGGAAGCCGTAGAAGTCTGGATGCTTAAGCCAGGCTCCTATAGCAGGAAGCTTAACGTAGCTTTAAGCGCTGTGCTCTTCATTTCCTTATCTATAAACCGGCGTTAACAGCAGTGTCTGGTAGCAGAAGAGGGATGTCAAGGCAGGTGGCAAAAGCTGCGGCATGTTCAGACCCCGTGGCCATGGAGATTGCACATGGTCCTGGCTGGCTTTGCTACCCACGAGCCGTGTAAAGGGCAGGTTGTGTCCCCGAGGCTCCCACGAACGGGAATCCGCCTCTCGCCTGGAGACTTTCTCTGTTGGTGCTTTTTGTGCATGAATGTAGGCAAAAAGAGAGCAAAGCTGACGTGGCCGTGAAGCCACACGACATTTCTGGCTGTAATGATGCCTTTGCTATCCAGGGGGTATTCCCTCTTCTCCCCCTGAGCGAGTAAGAAGAGACCACACACCTGAAGTGGGAAACCCAAAAGTTAGGCTCAAGCTTAGTGTGGTCAGAGACAAAATATTTACTAGCTTGGTAGTAAACTTTGTACTGGCAAGTAATACTAATAAAAAGTGGGTTTGATGTATGCAATACTTATTGGTGTATATATTAAAACATGTGGTGGAATCTGGGGGCATAATAAAACGGCTGCTTTAGTTAAACCCAGAAGAAGAGTGTCTGGTGGTTATGCTGGAGAAGAGGATAGGAGCAGAGCGAGGGTACCCACTTTAACTGCTTCACTGCTGGACACGGCCACAAAAGGAGCGTTTTTACATGAAGGTACAAGGCCCCTGAACTAATGGTGTTTTCCAATAGTGCAGTTTTCCTCCACTCTCCTGCAGACAAGACACCCCCCCGGCCCAGAACATTTTCACTGCTATGTTATCACCAGACCTAATTTGATTTAACTAGCCTGGCCCAGCTATTTCGAGTGCTCACAGATTAGGAAGTCCTTGTGATTACATGGACAGTGTTCATAAAATTCAATGTATCATGAAAATTGTAAACAGGAAAAGATCAACACAATTTTATTTACTCCACACTACTGCAGGTTTGATTCCAGTCCAGCTCCCTGGGAAAAGGAAGATGAAGGCAGTCTGTGCAGGACATTGCTGATGTTCATGCTCCTTCTGTTCTACTGTCAACACCTTTTTAAAATATTTTCTCCCTCCTTCGCACTTGGATACTGGAGACACGCATTTGTATCTCCTCTGAAAGGTGTGTTCAAGTGTGCTTTTTTCCCTATGTAAGGGACTCCTCTAGTTACTTGTATGTTTGAAGAGGAAAATCTTCTTGATGTATAGTTTAAGAGAACAGGGTAAAAGATTGTTCTTATTTGTATGTTTATATGGATTTGGAGCATTTAGCATTCACAACCAAGAAGTTCAGAATTGTCCTAGAGAAAGGTGATGGCAGAGGGAATAGATAAAAATTTTCTTGCTGTCTGCAGGAGCAAGGCTCTCATTAAAATCATAAGAAATAGCAACTGTGCTTCTCCATTTAATTTGCTTTTGCAGGAATGAAATGCACTCATTTTCCCCTATGCAAACGTGTTTGAGGAGCTTAGAGATCCTGGGGCCTGATCAGTGCATATGTGGTACTGGGTTCAGTATATAACCCCACGAATGGTGCCTTCATTCGTTTAGGAACTCGTTCAGCTGTCTGATAAACATCATCACTCCAGATTAGGCTAAATACAGCACTCTGCCTTCCCTTAGCAGGACTCATTGCTAACAATCATATGTTAGATGAAGTAGCCTGGGGGTTCTTTATATTTAACATCAAAGCAGGGCAAAACAAATGCAATTACAGTCCAATAATGAAATTTGTATCTGTTGTAAATGTCCTTAGCTACATAGCAGAAAATCCAGATACAGATGAGCTAAAAACAGCTCCAAAATGAGTGGTGAGGGAAAGTTGCAATTTCTTTTTAATTTATGGGGAAAGAGATAGCAGACAGTATATAAACCTCACAAAATGTTTACTTTTTGTTTAAGCTGCGGAGTAAAAATAACTTTCCATTCATCATGTGAGTGACTGTACAGTATGAGGCCAACTGGTAAGCTGCTCTCAGTCTCAAGCAAAGTGATGTTTTTGAATTCAGAGGCAGGGAAAGGGGATCTTCAGTGCTATGCCTTGAACTAACGGCCAGCAAAGACCAAGTGCAAGACCACTCCTCATTTGGCCAAGATAATGCTTATCCAACCTAAGAAGAGCAGTTGGGAGTGGAGAAGTGACTTTACTCCTCCTCAGAAACAAGCACTTGTTCATTAGAGTTTCCTGTACCACCTTTGGAAATCAACTCTCAGCCTTTTTACAGAGTCGCAGAGCAAGAGCCCAAGAAGCTGGGAACAGGTTATCCTGTTTCCTAATCATGAATGTGCAGTGAGCAAGTAGAAAATTAACAATAAATGCAGTCAGGACTCCAGCAAATTAATTCTCCGTAATTTTGAATGAATCTCCTTTTGTCTGGGTCAGGACTGGTGGTGTTTCCCTAAGGGACTTTATGCACCATCCACATTTTTTGTATCTTAACTACACTTATTTTAATATACCAAATGCTTCCTCTTTCTGCTGTGCAGTGGCAATTGTTTTAATTTAATGACCAGGCTTCTGTTCCTTTGCTTTTATTGAGTAATGCTGCAGTTTCAGGAGGGCTCCTTGAAGCAGAAGAAGTGAATATAAGTGAAGCCATTAATGTGAATAACTAGACCAGAACATGTCCCTGAGACTGCTGGACTGAAAATACATCTTTTGCTAGCTAAAAAATATAAAAGGCTCTAGAACAAAACTCGGCTGAGGTGCAAACCCAATCGTTTCCACCAAGTCCTGCAGTGGGGAGAGCCAGACTCTGAAGTTTTCCCTAGATGAGACACAAGGTACAGGAAGACTGCTGAGCTCCCCAGTGAGAAAATGTTGAGAGTCCTCACTCTAGCTGGTCCTGTGGCTCTGCAGACCTCCTGAATCGCAAGGTCATGGCACGGTAAGATAGTTAGTTACATCTTCTTTAAAACTGGCTAAACATATTTTAAATAATGCGCTCCACGAATGAGAAAGTATTTTCCACTGAGGTAGGTTGCATCATATCAGCTCTCTGAAGATTAAGGTTTACTGCTTGTTAATGCCACTTGCCAAGGACACGTTTTATTGCCTTTGTGTTACTGTATGTCAGTCAGGAATAAATCTCTGTAGAGCTTCTATCTCGCTCTTCAGCCACACGTAACCTCATTTATATTCAACAAACTTTCCTTGCCTTCTCTCTCCCTTGCCTCCCGCCCCCTCTTCCTTCGAAGAAGGCATTTCAATGAATCTGTGTGGGCACAATTTAGGACTGAAACGGAGATCTCTATTCAGGGGCTGAACAAATTCTCACCAGCTTCCTTAGACGTAGGGCTAAGCTCCTCGGTTCCCTTCGCCCCTTTGTCTGCGAGTTTTTCGGGGCCAGACTGCCAAGTTCAAGCGAGGCTCCGATCTCTCCTCTTTCACAGGCCTCCTGATTAGTGGCTTTCTTTTTCCAAGACTATAGATACAATTATTAGAAATTCCTTTTTTTGTGAACACATTGAATGAAGGTATGAATGGAGATGCTAAGACGAAGAAAGTGAGAAGCTTAATATAACTTCGGCTTCTGTAGTTAATTAGATTTGGATGGCTTCAGAGGAGCAGCTGTATTTTTTTTTTTTTAATTGAAGTTACATAAAGGGCTATTCAAGGTATTTTGGGTGGGGAGGGGAGACTGTATAAAATAAAGAAGCTGCGAGATGGGTCTTGGAAATACACCCTCTCGCCCTCTTCCTTTTTGGGAAACAGTTGTGGGGAGAGTAAAAAGAGAAAAAGAAAAAATGTCCCATCACCAAAGGGAATAACAGAATCACTGGCGCTACTGCTAACACCCTGTGTATAAGGCACAGTAAGCAAAATGCATATTCAAACAGGAAGATTTCTTTTTTTGTTCAGAGGTAATCTGAAATGCACAAGTCTGAAATGCATTCCTTTGCACATCCAGAACACTAGATCTCAAACTTTAAAAGGACATTGCCAAGATAAAGATCACATTCAGCATTTAAAACATTTCAAGAAAACATGGCCCTTCCTATCTGCCTGAAATCTTCAAGTTGCTAAAAGAAGGCACGGATTTTGAAACCCAAGTGACGTCGCAGCAGTTATGCTCTGTGTTTATTCTTCACCCTGCCCAGTGAAGGAAATGAGTCTGGTCAGCTCTGTCTGCTGTTTCATGTCATGCCAGTTTTCTCTTGCACCACACACACTGCAGCTGCCTCTGCAATCCCAGACCTGCCCAGAAGCTCAGTCTTAATTGAATTTTTAAATACATAAAGAGATGGACAGTAGCATTAGGTTTTGCAACCCTTTTTTTTCTTTCACCCTAATCTACATGTTAATCCCAAGGCACTTTAGGAAAGTGGCTCTCTTTCACCGAGGGTATTTCGGGAGCTAAATCCTCAGCTCATGCAGACAGATATCCATTGACCGCAATTGTGCTGATTTGTCCTCAGCTAAGCATGCAAGCCTGGGCTACGGGAGAGGGTGTCCGTCACTTCAGTCACACCAACACACTGCACCGATTTCAGGGTGGTGACTACAGGATCACATTGATTAGATTGCTAAATCAATCAGCGTATTTGAGCCTTCTCGCCTAGGTTATCGATGGGGTGAATCAGGAAGGAAAATTCTGCCCTTGGTATCCCACTGTACTATTTATAGAGGTGGAAGGATGTGAAAACAAACAAAAAAAGAATTCAGCTATTTGTCACTATCTAAATTTTTGCAGTTCAGCAAGAAATGCCACTTACAAAATCCCTGTTTCCTAAGTTTGAATTCTCTGGTGTCTAATAGTACACATACGCTCAATGATATTTTTCTCTCAAAGAGAGGCAGTACTTTGGGCTTTAGCCCCCTAACCAAGTGAATGTTTTCTTAGAAAACTGTAGGAGGCCATCTCTGAGGTCTTCACTTCTTTATCAATATTCTTTTTAAATTGACTGATGTGTTGGGAGGGAGGTGATTTGTCAGCACAGCCTATCAGTCTCATTTCTTTCTCTTTCTCCTCTATTTGGAGCTGAAATAGAAGTTTTTATGAACTTAAAATTATTAAAAAACCAAAAAATAAGCTCAGTTTCCCCAAATGTCTGCAATGATTTGCTTAGGGGAAAAAAAAAAAAAAAAAGTTGTTAGCATGGTATGAGGCTTTGAATTGTTATTTTTTTGAATTGAAAAAATGCTATGGAAATGTTGAAATGAAAAATTACTTTAAACTGAAATAAGAAAACATTTAATAAAACATTTCAGACTTCTGAGTGATTTTTGTCAAATTTGTTAACACATTCTTAAGACGTTGTGAAAACAGGAAAAAAAAAAGTGTGAAAATTTTTCCAGATACTTCATATTGGATTCAACTATACCAACCTTTTGTCAGTTCAGAACAGTATAAATACCATCTTTCCTTATGACACTTGAGAAGGAAAAAAAAAAAAAAGGAAAAAGCTTGATTTGCCCTGTGGATTTAATGGTTGGAGAAAAGGTGTAGGTGCCTAGACTAACAATGAGCAGCGCTGGTGGGTCTGCAAGAATTCTGGCATGAACTTCTGGGTTCAAGACTGAGTGGATGGTTTAAGAGTAAGAAAAAGCTGCCAGAAAATATATGCGGTATCCTTCTCAGGAGACAGGGTAGCAGTACCAGGGAATGGAGTTTGTGGCATTTGGTTTTTGGTTTAGAGACCAACTTCCAGTTGCTAAAGCAAGCCACCTCCAGCACAGTCATGATGCAGAGATGTTTTCTTTTACTGTAAACATCCTAGCTTTGTTACTAGAGACTCCGAGCTCTATAAAGTCTGAAAATCAAAATAAATTAACATGCCTGGAGTTCATCACTGCCACAACTAAGCCGCTCCCACTACACAAGATAAATCTTTTTCAACGAGCTTAGCTGCCTCTAAATTGTTGTGCAGTTCTACCCAAAAAACATTTCTCATTTTGCTGTTGACCTTTACCTTTCTATTAACTGGTGTCTCAGAATAAAGGTATGTGTTCATATTAAGGAGTGTCTGCTGCTGGGAAGAGGAGGAAGGAGAGACAAAGGATGAGGTTACGGTTATTAGGAACCAACTGGATTGCCCATACGCAAGGGTCTTGGCTAAAAAAATGGATGGAACTTAAAGTATTGGTATATGGCATAAACCAGATCATTTGAAGGTAATAGAAACATGGCAGAAAAGCTGTCACTGGAGTGTTTAAGAAGGTACTGGGAAATAAGCAAAAGTCAGCACTGACCAACAAAAGGAAATGGGTGGTGGGAGCAGAAAGGTTTATCAACAACTTGTTGAAAAAATTACCAGCAACTTTTTCCTGTGCCTTCAATAGATAAGCTCAGTAGCAATTCTGGTCCAAATATCTGTGCCTAGAATTTAAATTCACTCTTTAAATATTTGTATAGTGACTTAAAAATTCCCTTTCTGTAAATATTCCCAACAGGATAAGGTGGATATTGAAATGTTTGCACACAAAAGGTGTAGTCACCGTGAAAGCAAATCCATTAAAAAAGTGTTGAGCAAATATTCAGAGGAAATGAGAATAAAATGAATGAAAAAGGCTTTAAGGGGGTTTGGAAAAGAGGCAGGTGAAGTCATTGTGATAGTGCCATGTCAGATTAGTGCTCTGAAAGGGCTGTAGAGTTCAAAGTAGTTAAGACATTATTTACTCCTGCAATAAAACAAGTATTATTTTTACTCACATTAATCAGTAGACTTGTAAACCCATTAGAGAACGTAGTCCACATATAATAGGAAGGAGAAAAATCAATGTAGAATGGTAAACTAGTAACAATGAGTGAAACTAAACGAGTTTTCTGCGATTTCCTACCTTTTCAAATTGCATTACTTATTAGAATAAACCCTTCAGGGACCTTGCTGTAGACCTGACTGAAATACTGTAGAACAAATTGGTAACTAAACAGGGCATCAAAATAAAAGAGTAACTCAATAATATAATCCTTTATCCAGAGGTCCTAACTACTAATCTGACTCTATCACTGGGCTGTCTGATTTGATATGTTTTTTCTAAGGGTATTCAGATTCAATTACCTTGATTGGAGAATTACATGGCACTCATCTGGAAGTAAATCTACTGCAGTCTACACAGCCTTAGGAAGCAGCTGCCTTGCTCTCAGACATCAAGTTGCCAAGAGCCTGTGGTCAGAAGATGGCTAAGAAGGAAACTAGTGGGCTTCAAAAACGTCTAGGAAGTGTTCAAGTTAAGTATATCCATGACCTCCAAGAAATAGTCTCCAGACTGGGGCAGTGTTTAAAATGGCAGGAAGGACTTGAAGGAGCCCTCATGAAACAGCTGTGGTTGGTGGGAGCTACCATAACCGCTGCATTGTCCGGATGCAGAAAGGGCTGAGTTTTATTGATGTTCACATTACGGATGTACTGAGAAGCTGAGACAGGGAAGAAAGCTTCATTATCTTGGGAAGTGTAAGGTCCTGATTAGCCTCTCTGCTTTGAAGCACTTGGGGCCAAGCCTTGCTCCCTACTATGGTTTCCTTATGTTCAGTGGAAAGGCACAGTTGCATCCAGAAAGGATCTTAGGTCACCTCATGTAAGTGCCTACAGTTTGGTAGGGAAAAATTTAGAACTAGGAGATAGTAAAGACCTCACTAACATTATAAAACCACAGTGCAGCTAACGAATCTACATAAACTAAATTTTTACATCTGCAAACCTGTACGTTTCAATAACTCATGAATGAATAACACCCTATGCACACACAAACACTGCTGTTTTAAAGAATGAGGAACATGTTTTGCAGCATCAGAAAAGGGTGAGCTGTGTTACATTGTTATCTTGGATTTAAAATAGTTCTGTGTCCTCTTGTTTCTATTCAATCAGAACATTTAGCACTGCCATTGTCTTAAGAAAATCCCCTTTACCAAGAAAAAAATACTTTGAATATATTAAGTAATAATGAAATCCACTTATTGTGATTGTAAACATGTATCTTAAATTAAATGGATGGCTCCCTTCAAACCTGGGTTTATTGACTCTTCTCAGCACAGAGCTGGCTAATGCTCTCTGTCTATCCCTAATACTTTTGAGATGATTTTCTCTGACTTGTATAGCAAAAAAGAAGTCAGATGGGAATAACTCCTGCTCTCGACACTGTAAACATGATCCATAACTGTGCACGTGAGTCACTGGGTCACGACAACATGACCGTGACTCTGTATGAAGAACAGGTTTGAGAAAGTGGATCTTCACTGATTGCTCATCACATTTGTCTGTTTGAGGAAAACCTCATACAGACCTTCTGCACAATAGGAAAGACAGGAAGAGCCAAGATGTGTGATAGTGGGATGGCCTGAGCCTGCACAGAAGCAGAAAAGGTAAAATAGAGTTTTTGCTTCCAGAAACAGTTCAGCATTGACCAACCTGTAATCCAGCCAAGGCCATGACGTGGTCTTCAGAAAGTTATGAGAGGGGAGAAAATCATAACATCGTAATGGAGGGACACCTTCATCAGGGTTGAGCCACGTAATCCAGATTCTTATGTTCAAGATAAATAACAAGATATCAAAAATACATAGGACACAACTCCTCCATGCCCAGTTCTACAATACAGTCCAGATACACAGCGCATAAAGTTTAGCAGAATGACATTGATATAAGAAATATGAACCATCTTACAAAAACTGACGTGCACGATGGTGGGTCAAGCCTATGAATACAAATAGTGAAAATTAGTGCTTTCCCCATCTTCTTTCCAGAGAACCAGGTGTGGAAAGTGAATCCTCCCTGCCCCCCCCCAAAAAGTGCTAACAGGAAAAGGAAAGAGTCCTTGCCACCTCCCAGGGACATAAAAATGTTGATAGGACAGTGTAGATGGCAGATTTCAGTGAAACACAGACATTATTCTGGAGAAATCACTTATATTGCTTTTGGTTATGGATTTTTAACTGACTCACATAAAAGTAGTGCTCGGAGAGCCTAGATGTGATAATGGTGGCTCTGACCCTTAGAAGGACACTAAAAAATGGTTTTCAGAGAAATCCCTTTCATTTTACCAGTATACTAAGGCAATAGATATGGGATTAGATTAAACCAAAACCAGAAAATCCTTTGAAGATCACCCCATCACCTTTCCAATGCAGAATCAGTTGGTGCATTTTCAAAATTCTTCTTTCCACTCACTTTTACCAGGAGAACCAAGGCTTTCTCCAACAGAGCTTCCTTTGGAGTCTATTCAAGGTTTTGAATGAGGTTTTCATTAGGATTTTCCTCCCTAATATTTTCCATTGCTTAATTTCATCCCATTATACCTAATTACACTCCCCTGAGCAACTTGAAACTATTCTTATCCTTCCCTTCAGATACTTACAGACAATTATCTTGTTCCCTATCCTTATTTGCCAAGTTACAGTTATTTAGTTGTTTTAACCTTCTGTTCCATTAGCTTGACTTTCCTGTTATCCAAAGACTATACAGTACCTTACTTAAGAGGAAAGAAAGGTTTGGAATGACTCATATTATTGTAAGCATAATGGGTTAGGTTTGCAAAATATTTGTCTCCTTGCAATCATAGTCACAAGTATTCCATCACATTTGAAACTCCTAGTTCCTGGCATTCTGTGGATGGTTATCAAAAAGATTTGACCTTTTAATAATTTCATAATTGATGTACTAGTGTGCTGCTGCTGAGTATTATTGACTTCAAGGATTTATTAGCTTTCTTCTTCCATTACATTACTAAATAGCTACCTTATTGTTCCACACTGGTGATGTCATCTGAGGATTCTTGACCAAGACTTTGGAATATCAATCAAGGAAGAGACTATCTGAGGTTATCTGTAAGACCAGACTTACTGGATGACTTCTGTAACTTTAAATAGTTGTGGCACAGCTATCCAGACTACTGGATTTCAAACATTTCTAAAGTTCTTCCAAAGAGAAAATTTTACAAAAGAGAGGGAATAATAGTTCAGTAGAGTCAATGTGAACTAAATCACTAAGTTTTGGGTCAGTACAAATGTTCTGTTCTGTTCAGATTCGTGTTTTTAGCGATAACAAAACCCTGGTCAATTAAGCCTCGACTCATCTCACCTAAAAGCAGCCGTGTAGAAGATAAGCATACAGACTAACCTAGTTCCTCCACCGGCATCTCTAGAAAGTGATGTATTTCACCTGTCTCTGATATTGATCTTGGTGTATAACATGCTCCTAGAACATATTTTCACAATCCACCAGTAACACAAAACCAGAAAATACTTCGGACACAAGCAGCTTTGGAAACAACTCACCAGGCTGTAATGCTCTCAAAAAATCAAGGTATTTTATGAGCAGTGGCATTAACAAAGTCTTTTTCCTTATCTATCTGGGTGGCTTATTCTTCTAGTTTCCTCTCCTTTCCCTCACCCCACCAACTGCTAGGTACCCAGGCTGGATAGATACCTACTCCTACAGCACAGTCTTTTTCTCTCTGTGACTATTGGATCTCCTCCTCTAGCCAGTTGCCGATCTCATGTACCTCTTGGGAACGTAGTATCACCAGGATATTACAGGCGAGTTATAAACTCATCTTCAAAACTGAGTGAAACAGGCCAAGAGATCCCAGAGTTATTAAGTGGAGAACACAGACGGACAAATGATAGTATGTTCGCAGAAGCCTTTTTCCCTTTAGAAACTCAGCTGAAGAAAGAACAAACCCTTTAGACAAAATTAAATAATTTTTTTTTATTTTTATTTTATCAGGGACTTGCTATCATTTTCCCCCTTGATGCCATGAAAATTGAGAAACTGGGAATCCAATTACAAAGGCTAGATAAAAGGGAATGATAGTGAAGAATTTTAATTGGATGGAAAAGACATGGAATGCATGTTCACTAGATACATGCTTCAAAAGCCTTAGCACTACAAGCGTACGGGCTGAGGTCACTGTAGAAAGGGATATAAGGTGACTTAAGCACAGAAATAGTGAACCATGGCTCTGGTTTTCAATCAATAGGGCCAGCGAGAGCTGCTGGACCTCTGGTGCAATTGATTACTTGCAGAGGTAGTAAATAGTGTTACTGACATTTAGAATGTGGCCAAACCAAAATTGCTCATCTCTTTTGTCAGATTTATTTAAAGTGTGAAAGCCCTCAGCAGCAAGTACCAAGGATTTGGTAACCTTTTATTTCCAAGGTTTACTATAAGGAAAAGGACATGTTGTTTGGGGCTGTGTTCTGAATAGGTCTTACTGGGTTTTTTAGTATTATCATTATTATTATTTCTGTAAGCTGCTGTAGTAGAGAAAAAAAGGAGATAGCCTGCTCTTTCATGTACAGCATGGTGACCCAAAATCTTCTTGATACTTTAAATTAGAAAAGTCCGAGTTGTTTGGCTTGAAATATGATTTGAACTTTGCAGAACTTTCCTGCTAAGCATGGCAAGTAGCAGTCATTTAAGCCCTGCTAAGGTAAGCAAAACTGGTTTGCATGCAGGAAGTCTCAAAATTTAAATCCAGCTGAGCCTGAGCATTCCTCAAAACAGTTTGGTAAACTTTATCTTGTGGTATCTCCAGACCCATGGGATGCTGGCATTTAAATTACAGTGCAAACCCGATGGCAAAACTCCCACTGATTTCAAAGATGTCAGGATTTCACTCATCAGAATGAGATCATCTATCAAACCTCCTTGTTCAGCCCCTGTGAATACAGGAGCGTGCCACCTCATGTATCCAACTACAATTCAGGCTGAGGTGTGTGGTTTTAATCTCTTTCTTTGAGAGAGCAGCCCAGCATCTGACAAGACTGGAGTTAGGATATATACCATGAATTAAATTCCATTGCTGCTGGACCCTGTTTGTGGGGAAACTATTTACCTTTTAAATGATGCACTTTCTCAGACCTGTCACTGTAAAGCAGACCCACACCTGACTCTACAGCTTCTGTTAATGGACCTGAAGAAGTTTTATTGGAAGGACTGCAGGAAAACAGAAACAGCCACACCAGATTTGATGGTCCATCCAGTGAAGTTGTTGATGCTAGATCTTCCAAGGAAAAGATATAAACATACCCATAATGGATACTATAAAGATCCTGCCCACAGCAGAAACGTTCCCCTAATCCATACGTCTGCAATGCAGACAATGAAATGTCCTTCTCTTAAACTGGAAACTTGAAGCTACCTCCTGTCCTTCCTTCTCAGACATCCTTCAGGAAGGACAGACAACCCTGCCTGCACAGACTGAGAAAGAGTCACATCTTTAAAGCGCAAAACAGGCTGGGGTTTACACAAATGAACCTTTACTTGTAGTTGTTGATCCCACAAAACCATTGCTATATTGTATTTAGCTGCTGCCTCATTCTTTGGCGTTAGTGACACTTAAAGGCGTGCACTGGTTTTTGCATTGTAAAGGTGAACTCTGAATCTTGTCTTGTATCTATTGCACATGTGTACAAGTTTGTGCACCCATACAGACACAGAGACAGTTCTTATATGGCTAGGCTTAATGGGGTAGCAGGCATAACCTGGACCTAATAAAAATACAGGTAACACACATTAAACTGCTGCGTAATTGGTGGGGTGGGGGAAGGGAAGGGAAGGGAAGGGAAGGGAAGGGAAGGGAAGGGAAGGGAAGGGAAGGGAAGGGAAGGGAAGGGAAGGGAAGGGAAGGGAAGGGAAGGGAAGGGAAGGGAAGGGAAGGGAAGGGAAGGGAAGGGAAGGGAAGGGAAGGGAAGGGAAGGGAAGGGAAGGGAAGGGAAGGGAAGGGAAGGGAAGGGAAGGGAAGGGAAGGGAAGGGAAGGGAAGGGAAGGGAAGGGAAGGTCAGTAATGTCGCTTACTGTGATGTGCAGAGATCCCGAGATTAGTGTTGATGCAAGCTGGCAAGTCTATTTGTTTGAGTCTGGAAGAGGACAGCCGTGTTTTCACAGTGTTCTGGCCTAACAGTGGAAGCCTGGTGCTGCCTCACCTGCCCTGCCTCCACATATAACCACTATGAAGCCAAAAGGAGAATACCCATCTTTCTATGTCCCGCTGATGTAGCAATGCACTGTGCTGGATGTGAACTGGCACACACCATCTCTGCACTCATAGCATGACCAATTTGTAATCCGCTTGACCTGTTACGGCATACTAAAGAGCTGACTGCATTGCTTTTTAGGAATAGCTTTACTCTCCTCCACTGTCTGAAAGGTCAAACATCTTTGACCTCCACAAATAATTGGTAATACTAAGACATGCTGGAGAACTGATTTTTTCTGTGCAATTTAAAATGACATTTATCATAGAATCATAGAACGGTTTGGATTGGAAGGCACCTTAAAGATCATCTCGTTCCACCCCAACTGCCATGGGCAGGGACACCTTCCACTAGACCAGGATTGCTCAAAGCCCCATCCAACCTGACCCTGAACATTTCCAGGGATGGGGCATCCACAACTTCTCTGGGAAACCTGTTCCAGTGCCTCACCACCCTCACAGTAAAGAACTTCTTCCTTACATCTAACCTAAATCTACCCTCTTTCAGTTTAAATCCACAACCCTTTGTCTTATCACTACATGCATTGTAAAAGTCCCTCTCCAGCTTTCCTGTAGGCCCCCTTTAGGTACTGGAAGGCTGCTGTAAGGCCCCTCCTCATCTCCCCTGTTTGTCCTTCCTAAAGAGCCTGTATCCTTCCGTTCCAACACTCCAGTCAGAGGAGCCATCCCACCATGTTTCCGCGATGCCAGTAAGATCACAGCCCTGCAGGCGTGCCCACATCTCTAACTCCTCTTGTTTATTCCCCTGCCTATGTGTGTTTGCACAGAGGCATTTAAGTTGGGCCCCCAGTGAAGCTGACTGACTGGCTGGAATTCCTTTGTGCTGCTCTTCAGGTGCTCTCCTGCTGGCCTGTGATCCCTTTCCAGGCTCTGGGCATCTATTGCTCACACTGGCATCAAACTGGTAGAGTGGGATGGATTGAGGTTCCCCTCCCCTGGCGACTTTAAAGCCCTCTTCAGCAGCTTGGCAAGCCCATGACTGAAGATGCTCTTCCCCTTCTCTGACAGATGGACTCCACCAGCACCCAGCAGACCAAGTTTCTCAAAGCGAGTCCCAAGGTCTAAGTAGCCAAACCCCTGACTGTGGCACCAGTCCTGTAAGCATTTGTTGATTCTCCAGATTCGACTGGCCCTTTGAAACCCTTTCCTTTGATGGGGAGGATTGATGAAAAAAACTACTTGTGCTCCAGAGTCCCTTAACGCTGCTCCCAGGGCCCTGTAATCCTTCTTGATACTCCTCAGACTTCTCCCAGCTGTACCACTGGTGCCCACGTGAAACAACAGCAGCGGATAGTAATCGGTGGACTGTATGAGGCTTGGTAGTCTCTCGGTGACATCCCTGATAGGAGCCCGCAGTAAGCAGCACACCTCTGCAGAGAGCGCGTCAGGTTGGTAGATAGGTGCCTCCATACCCCTCAGAAGAGAGTTGCCTCCTACTATCACCGTCACCTTTTCTTAATTGCTCTGGTTGTTACGCGGGGAGCAGATGGGGCTGCCTTACTCAGCTCCAGCACCTCTCCTGATGCGACGGGTCTTTCCTCTTCAGTCTGCAGCGCGGTGAAGCGGTTCTGCAAGGGCACCTCAGGCTTCGGGGCAAGTCTCTTCCTCCTGCTGGTCCTTGCCGTTGCAAAATTCCGTTCTTCTGCATTATTGGCCCCCCTCCCTTCTGTGTGTGCGGGTGGGGGAGTTTTGGGCTGTTTGGCTGCGCTTGGAACCAGCTATCGAATGCCTTCTCAGCCTCCCTGATGTTACGCAGCCTTCTCACCGCCTCCTGCAGCTCAGCCGCCCGCTGCAGGAGGTCGTCCACCTGGGGACACCTTCTGCAGGCAGCAATGCTGCCTGTCCCTGCCCCAGGAGAAAGGTTTTGGCCCTTCCTGCGGTCTCAGGTCTGCACTGCAGCCTCTCCCTTCAGCAGCTCCGTCTGGGTGGAAGCCGTCGGCCACCATGGGGGTGGATGGTGCAGACCCCCCCAGCCGGAGCTGCGGCATTTGGTCTCGGACAAGCGGCCACCCTTCTGCCTTGAGGATCAGGTGGGATGAGCGTCCTTGGCCTGAGCAGATGGTCACAGTACCTGGCTGCTGGGTTATGTGGACTTGAAGTCTCTCCACTAGGCCAGTGGAGAAAGGGAAAAGAGAGGTAAAATAACTGAAAAGGTCACTGTTTTATTTTTACCTCGAGTTCTAATTAAAAATGCAATGTAAGTATACAAATCTTCAGATAATTTTTGGAAATCAATGCTTGTACAGGAACCTCAGTGTATACCAGAGGGACTGAAGATGAAAAAATAATTATATCTCTATTCCTGTCTCTGATTTATATCTGTGTTTGCATCTACATCTTCTCTATATCAAAGTCTCCAAACCCTCTCCTTTGCCACTCTAAGGATATTTATAATACCTTCAACATAAACTTTTATATAGACCAAGTATTTCCAAGTAAAATTTTATTTTTTTATAATTATTTTAAACTAATTTGACTGTCCATTAGCAGAGTTGTAGGGAGACATATTGACATCTGTACCTTTCAATAGCACCCCTCCTTCTCCACCCTAAAGGCTGTTCCAGCTCGCAAGCTCTTTCCCTTTCCAGTAGGTAATTACAGACACTATTGCCCCCACCTCTAGAGACCTGCAATCCCTCTTTCTGGAAACCAGCTATAAGCGTTACGTAAATATATATAACTCTGTTCAATTATTTTCTTGCCCTTCCCATGCTACGGATCTATCTACTAGTAACTTCTGTTAAATTACACACCCTCCTTATCTTGAAAGAATCAGGCACAGTCTGTCTGAAAACAAACTTGATTATAAGGCAGCAATAACAGATGGCAGCAAGTCAAAGAACATTATAGATGTCATTTGCCAAAGGAATTTTCTTACAGCTTGTGGACACTGAATTATTGACACAGAGTTTGGGTTTTTTTGGGTGGCTGGCTTTTTTTGCAATGTTGTTTTCATTATAGTATTATGATGGTAACATTTTCTACAGGCTAACATTACAGTTTGCTCTGTAGCTCTTCCTAGAGGTTCCTATTGGGACCTGAGTATGAAAGACATATAGGTGAGATAGATAATTAATTTCAGAAATCTTTAGATATTGGCTATGGACTGACTGAGCTAATCATCAAGAAGTCCCTTTGGATACAGTTGAGAGGAAATCACCACGAAATGGTGATTCAGGTGACCTAGCTTAGGTAGCTAACAGGCTAGAAGGGCTTTATCCTTCAAGTACTCATTTCCCTCCATTGATTTTAAAGGAAATCTAGACAACTAGTTCAGACAAAGAACCACTAAAGACAGCTATCATTTTGTGAGAATAAACCTGTCCAAAAGACAGACTGTGGTTCTCAAGAAATCATTCAAAAAGGACTACAAGCAGAAGGACATAAGAGGTTATGCATACTTAGAGTGAGATGGTTCTGAGCCGTATGATTAGCCATAGACACAGTAAAAATTACCTATTAGTAAGCACAGCAATTTTTTTGCAGATGTCACAGCAGGGAGAATTTTAAGGAAAGAATGGTGGAGGTAAGGAGAGCAGTTTCTGAGGATGTTTTCAAGGAATGCCTTCCATGCACTGTGGGAATAGGAGAAAAAAATTATCTTGTTTGTGAAATTTAATAAAGAATGTCATAACTCTGGCACTGGAAGTAGGAGGGAGTAGGGAATGACCATACTGATTATATACAAGAAAGCATTGTGCATGGTGGAGATATAACATAAAAAGTCTTAGAAGTTTGTGCTGAAGCAATGGAATGGGAGAACCTTTGGAAAGATACACAAAAGGAATCAACATTTTCAAAACAATGGGCAAACCAAATGGTCTCTGCTGGAGCCTAGGAAAAGTACATGCTTCATTTTCTTTTGCTTTTGCATTTCTGCAAGGCTTTATAGCACTTACCTGTCTCACTTCCCTAACCAGTAACTGTGTATGTTTTACATGCAGTTCTCAGCTTACACTAATAGCTGGTGATGGACTCTTATATGTATTTAAAGGCTGAAGATTATTCAGTAAAGTCACTGGAGCTTTTCTCCATGCTACCCTGCTGATCCCTCTACATTTTTTGAGGAAGCATTGGTGGGACAGAAGACTATCTGGATCTTTGCAGCTCAGTCAGTTGTTCATCCCCTGATACCATCAGGCTGGCACCAACAACTAAAGGAGTTGACTGCCACACCTGGTGTCTAGCTGAAATTTCTCTTGCTGCATTTTTAGCCCACGATTACTTTCTTTGTGCATGGGGGCATGAAGAACAAATAATTTTTCTTCTTTGCAGCAGTCTTTAATGTATCTCGGGATTGTTATACCTTCAGTCTTCTTTTCTCCAAGCCAAGCAAACCCATTTTTTTCAATTCTCCTTTGTAGACCGTGCTTTCAAGACCTCTAATCATTCTTCCTGATCTTCTCTGAACTGTCTTCAATTAGGCCACATCTCTCTTGATGTTTACTGAACAAAGTCACCTGGATCTGCTGAATTTGAAGTAAACACAAATAGTGGTACGAAGCTGTGCTGGAGTGCAAGAGGCAAAGATTGTGGTTCAGAACAAGACAATTATGTTAATAACTTCTTATCCTCAGTCCATGTGTGTTCTTGGGAGTTGTCAGCTGAGCCCTAAGGAATGCTGAGCCATTGGTATTCACCATCTTTATTCAAATTAAACCACATAAATAAAAAATGCCAACAGACAACAGCCTTTGAAGATACTGAATCTCTAACGCATATTGCTTTTCATTGCTGTGCTTTATTTTCACTTAAATAATAATGAGATTTTGGAGAGGAGATAAGGCTGGGGGGCACACCTAAACCTGCACCTGGGAAGCGCTGCTGATTCTGGGCATTGCAGTCTGTGGGCCTTGGTTATCCACCAGCTCTACTTGCTTTGAGCAGCCTGACATCTGCAGTTACTGGGGACCAGTATGTACCAAGCTAAAAAGTTGCACAAGTAGTCACGCGTTGGGAAGAGTATCTATGTTTTCTAAATAAACTCCACTTTCTGGATTTCCCAACTTTCCAGCATCTCTCCAGCTTTTTAGGTTGCTCACTTCCTTTCAGCAACAGCTTGTGTCTTCATGCTCCCTTTTCATTCCTGTCCACAGTAGTCAGGTTCACAACCACTCTCCCAGTACTGCTCATGCACAAAGTTGCGCATCCATCCCCTCTGCATGTTTGCTGGCTTGCGTCATTCTTGTACAACACAAACTTCCCACCCCACAGTTTATACCTTCTATCTTTCTGTTCTCTGCTTCTTCACCAAATGTCCCCTCCAAGGAAAAATTGCACCCAAACACCTGGTAAAACCAGTCCTGACTCAATTTAACCTAAGCTCCATTCTCCAAAAGTTGCACCCCACTTTCAGTACCTGACATGCTTTTGTACCTCTCCCTTGCCTATCTGACTTCCCAAACTCTTAGTGGGAAGACCTTTTAGGGACTCTGCATAGCACAGTGTTGGAGCTCAAAGTCTTCCCTTTGATCTCAGAAGACCTGGAGCCTCCCCTCTCTCCCTGCAGTTCCCCTCCACCACACCTTAGCTTCACAACATTTTGAGAGAAAAAGTAAAATGAGGAAGAGAGAGAAAAAGGCAAAGTGGAATTTCCCCTGTTCCCTCAGGATATACTCTATGCCTCTCCCCTTCTCCCTAAGTTATGTCTGCCAGCCTCAGAACTGATCTCCTAACATCATGTGATCTCCATATATGACGGTAAATAAAGCAGTGCAAAAGCCTTGGGTGTCATAAAGAAAAAGCATATTAACTACCTAAAGGAAGGTCCTGAACAAAAGCAAAGCCATGACATCTTGCAGCATAAGGATTAGCTACCACAGAATATACTACTGAAGGCAAATTATTGCTTCTATCATTATCTTAATAGCCTGATGGATGTGGTAAATATTTACAGCAATCCAGTAAGGTGAGGAATTCTGTATTATTAGAAATTAAAACAGCTGCTATTTCAGTTTTGAGGAAAACGAACTAACTTTGTCTTTCTATTGAAAAATGACCTATGTTTTTGGGCCTTTGTTGGAGTATATCTCAGTGCAGCTTTTTCTGTCTGCTTTCTGGCTCTGGCTCGATGTAGTACTAGGAGCAGCTCTGCAGGTTGAGGCCAACTCATTACACTGATCCTAGCCCTAAATCAAAGCAATCACCTGCGTGGAGCTCCAAGCCAGCTCCATTCACTCCTTCCCAGGGTCATATTGCTAGACCTCTAGTAAGAATTGCAGAGTGGTTCGGTGTCCTCAGTGCAACAAGAAGTTTTCACCTCCTCTCCTTAAGCCAACGTGGGACCCCATCAGTCCTTCTTTTCAGTCTCACGGGGCCAGGCAGAGAGCCACCACAAACTCATCTCGTGGCAGAGTCATGCAGCAGGGATTGCTACATCCCATGAGAGAGCGGAGAAAACACAGCCTGGTGAGATAACTCTAATCAGCTAACAGCCCTGAATAGAACAGGGAACAAAACATGTCGGCTGTCACTTATGATAGCATACACTGTCCAATTTAATTCAGTTGGGCTACTTTAATACTCATCTCCTTTCCTATTTAAGCATAGGTGATTCTTAATCAACTTTTCCTAACATGTCATTCTCAATTGTACTCACTGTATGCATTATCCAGTCCAGATATTTTGGGGAAAGGACATGTTAGAACAAACATCTTTCCAGTTATGCATAAATGGGGCCATTAGGAACACATACACCTTACAAAGTTTAGTTGCTTGAGTATATGCCTCTGGCATGCCTGATTTTCTTTTAGTATTTCCTTGTGTGTAGAAGACTGAGACCTCAAATTGTACAGACAAATGAACACCTGAATTCATGAATTTTATTTTTCTTCCCAACTCTTTCACTCTAGAAAGGTCATTGAGGAAGGCTCTGTATTTTACGTTGGTCACAATTTTAGTATATACTCCTCTTTCAAGAAAAAACCTCAGAGCCCCACACTTTCTCCATTTTAGTCCCAGTTTTCACAACTACATTCTCCATTAACTTCAGGGGGTTTTTGATATAATTGAGTGAGCACTTGCACTCAACAGACAACACAGAAAATAGCGTATCAAGGCTTGATCTTTCTCGAGTGATATCACAGATACATCAGGTTCTGTCTTGTCCAAGAACATCACCTCACCCTTTCTAATTTGGCTCAATTCCTTACCCTGCCTATCCATGCCAGCAACATTCTTTAGGTTTTCTCTCTATTGTTTCAATTCTATATTCACACAGAATGCAACATAAAATGACGTACACAAAGTAGAGATCAGCCTGAATTATGAGGTTTGAGTCCGGTTCCCAAGAATATTCATGTCTGGGAGAACCAAATCTGGGGAATAAAGGCTTTTCTATGTAATAAATCTTGCAGTAAATGGCACAAGCTCCTTGACACCCACCATTTGCTGTACTGACTCTACTAAAGTGACACTGGAAAAGCTCTTCTTTTGCTCAATCACACCTATAAGGCCTTTTCACTGAGACAGCAACACCACTTGAATCAGAGCTGACCTACATGATAATAACAAAGCAAATAAGGAAAATAAAATTTTTTGGAAAAAAAAAAATATGGGGAACCAGGTTGCTCCAGCAACAGGAAGAAGAAGGGAAAAGGAAGATTTGAGTAGGATGGAGAAGTGCTAAAGAACTAGGATTCCCATTTCTGCTGCGATGAGGAAGGGACCATAGTGATGGAGGCAGTTGCTGCCCCACATTACCCAGCTCCAACCCTCTCCTCTTTCTCCATGGAGGAAGCAGCAGGGTCTAAACTAGGCAGTTGAGCCACAACTGGTTTGCTCCTTTTCCCTGTTTCTTAGGAATCTCAACTCCACGGTGGTTGCCTGCCTTGCCTGTGCCCTGACATGGACATTGTGTCCAGCAATAAATTATTGTTTCTGTGAGCCAGCACCAGAAGACCCTCTGCAACAAAACCAAAGCACAGTCCTGAGATCCCATCTCTGCCAAAAAGCCATCAAACTGAGTTCCCCTGGAGGGTTTTTAGTTGACTATAGGCAGGTTAAAATCCAAGAAAAAATAAAAAAGTGCTTTCTAGTGCTCTAGCCATAGTTTTCTTGGAATGACAATGCATTTACTGTAGGTTGCTACTCCATTTTCATCCTCTGCAAAAATGAGGTCTCTCATAATTAGTGTCTGGAAAGATAGCAGGTGTCCAAGGCTGGATTTTTTTTTTCTTCCTTCTCTTTTTTCTTTTGTAGCATAAAGGTGAGTTAACAACACTGTCTGTTCTGCTGAACTCAAGCTAGATCCAGCTGAACTTCAATTCATCCCAGCAGCAAACTGTTTATTAAAGACCTGTCAAATGTCCATATTCTGTGGATCATCACAGGAGCTGACAGTGTGACAAAGGCTTGAAATCCAGTGCATATCACTGGAGGATGCCATTAAAATGAAAGTGAGACCAAAACCTCACAGCTGTCACTCATTATCTAGGACATTCTCACACAGTAGATCTCATACAGTTCCCTTTATCTAACATGGGTCTCCTAACTTCCCCATTTTCGCTGTAACGAAAGAGCTTTCAAACAAAAACATTTTGAAACAAAAAAAATCCATAAATCTCTATTAAAGATGTGCATTTCTACTCCATTTGGAGTTCTCCTGCATGTCCAGTTAATCACTGTATCTCTCTTTTTGGTCACCTGCTGCTTATTTTATAGGCTGTTATATTTTACAGCTTGAAAAGAAGAATAAATAGGAATGACTGAATTTCAACCATTCAAACAGAGCTTTTACAAGAAAAATTGTCCTCAGCCACTTGCCCTTATCTCAGACCAAGCCTGAACATAACTTTGTTCCAGTTCAAATGAGACAGGCTAATAATGTTTCTGTCCTCATTATTTTTGGGGTTTTCTCCCATTTTTCCAGTTCTGGTTTTGACTAGGAATTTAACGGCTGTGATAGCTAGATCAAGGCTGTATCAGTGCTGTCAGCAAACATCTCTTAGTCATGAGAAAAAGCTGGTTTTAGCTGTATTGACCAAAGGTAGGAAACACTCAAAGCCTCATAAACTCATTCTGAAAATGCTTGATATCCAGTCTGTCAGAGCAATTTTACACCCATTTAGCTCCATCAACATCAGAGACACTATGCCAGAGCAAAACCAATGTAGTGTTGACTCAGCCTTCTATAATTTTTAAGTCATTCTTGATTTACTTTAGGCTACAGTATATTTAATTGCCTCTTGTCTTCACTCCTGAACCCAGGTCTCAGGGAACTCTTTTCACTACAAAACAAGTGGCCAAAGGAAGATCCAAATACAAGACAAAATCTACAGCATAATTACTTGACTGTGATCTCATCATATGTCCTACGTAATTATGAAACGGTTCCACTTTTTTATATCTATAATTGCTACAAATTCATGCTAAATGGAAGGTCATCCATATTAGCACAGCTTTCAGATTTATTACACTATTCTGTCACTGCTTTGATGTTTAAGATTTTGACAAATATATTTGGTATAAAAAAACATATTAAGGGTAATTATGTCATTTACACATGGATTTTTGTGATTAAAGAATTTTATTTTTAGAATCTCAGTGCACAACTTACCTTGCACTGTAATTATTCTAAAGTTTTATTTTGCATTAATATATATACAACTGCTACAAAAATCGTCAGAATAATTCTAGTACGACTGCAGGTTAAATTCTGTTCCATTAAGAACACAGAGTTAATAATGCCAGTCATACAGTTAAACTTAGGGGTTATTATACATGTTTAAAAATATATTCTAAGTGTAATTACAGTGGAATTGCAGTAAAACTGCTATGCAATGAAAAACACTCTATTACCCAGCATACCTGAGGCAGGTGGAAACTTAACTAAATCAGATGACTCAGTATTTAAGCCAGGTACTTGGAAAGTTTTTCAGGGACGTGTCAGTTAATAAAGAACAGCAAAAATACAGGGATTTTTATTTTTAATCTTTGATAAATTACAGGTAAGTTTAATAACACACAGTAGTAACAAAAAGTCCATGACACTGACAGTACAAAAAAGTGTTAGAAAACTAGGCTATTCAGACCAAAGGTTTTGATTTTGGCCTCAATTTCTAAATGCTGTTAAATATGGTAGCAGTTTTGGGGACTGATTAGACAACAGTTATTTAGACTGGAGAAAGAAAAAGAGGATGTTATGAGAAAAGCCTATGTAATACTGCCCAGAAGACGAAGAGCCCACTAGAAAGATGCCTGGAAACATGGAAACCATCCTGCGTGCCTCCTGCCTCTGCTTAGGAAAATGAGGCATATTTTTACATATTCTTTATGACTAAAAAGGGTGGCACTCATGCATTACTTGACTATAGTAGCAATACTACCTCCTGACAGAACAACCCTGGAGGCCCCGAATACTGATTAATTGCTCATGACATAAGGAGTCATGTTAGTATCAGCAGCAGGATCCGGCTCCCAGGGAGAGAAATTGCAGACTGGTAATTCTTCTTGATCCAAGCTGGAAAAAATAACGGAAACGATCACACAGATCAGATAATCTGAAACAAGAACCAAAATAAGGGCCGAAGATGAAACAACAAGGCTTTAAAAGAGTATCTGGAAATGTCCCTGAAAGAGCTTAGAGGTGAGCTGTGTTTGGAGAGAAAAAAGTATTTGCTAGGACAAAAGCTACAAAAAGTCTGGTAAGACCCAGGACCTCTCTGGTAAAGCTCCCGTCCTAGCCTGGCAAGGCTGATCATGGAGGTGTAAGCTGTGCTTAAGCCTAGCAGAGGACGAAGAAAGTTATGGCCCGATCTGGGATTTGCTACCTGAGATGTGCTGCAGCATGGATTCAGGGAGATGAAAACATCAGCTTCCGAAAGAAATAAAAGGCATGCAGACCAGCACGTCTGGATGAGTCAGTGGATGAGGAACTGGGCCAGTTGGAAGATTTGGTAAGACTGGGCACATATATCTTCCACATTGTCTGTAACCAACAGAGAACTGGAACAGAAAGGCTGGATTATCCCAGCCTGAGTAACACAGAAGCCAATTATTTTTGAGGGGAAAAAAATCCCTGGGAGTTCTTGCTTCTGTTTAATTTCATAGTCCAAGTGAAAAACATGGAGACTAGATATAAAGTGTGTGAGGGAGAGAGGGAAGGGACAGGGGCATTTTCAGGCAGCCAACTTGATTAGCTCATCTTCAGTGGTAGGGCAGCACCGTATCCCCAGGAAAGAAGCTGCATTATCCAAATTGGGTAGAAGCTCTTTGTTTGGCATCTGATGGCAAAGGCTCATCTCAGCTTGCCGGAGCACACCCAAGGAGACCCCACCTGAACCTGCAAAGAGCCTGTGGAGACTAGTCCTCCTGGCATGCCCAAACACCAGATCCCACATGACGGTTGAAAGAAGACACAGCTCTACTGGAGGTGGCAATTTAAGATCAGCAAAACAAGGCCCAGGACTGCAGTGGAGACTCCTGAATTTACCAAAGATCCTGGAGAGTTCCTTGGTGCAGTCTATCCAAAGAAGAAGAAGAAGAAGGAGAAGAAGAAGAAGAAGAAGAAGAAGAAGAAGAAGAAGAAGAAGAAGAAGAAGAAGAAGAAGGGGCTATTCGCAATGGAAACGGGTCACCGTATTTCATGGCGACATGTGGAGACATGGCTCAGGTGTGTTGGGTAAGGAGATTTAACGTGGCTCATGAAAACTGTGGTAGACTGACAGGAGGAACTTTGGTCTATAAATGAGGGAAATGGGCAACTGGAAAAAGAAAATTTGCAGGAACAATTTAATTAAATACTGACACAACCAAAAAAGACTTCGATAAATCCAAGGCTGGGCAGGACAGAGCCTCACCGTTGCCCGGTGAGCACCACCCAGCTGCTTGTGTGAACTTGCAGATCACCAGCTGGAGATATGATTTGGGGGTAGAAGGCTCTGTGTTCAAATGTGGGCAGTGCAAAACCAGTCACGGAATTTTGCTAATAAATACAAAAATCTATGAAGGACACAAGAATAACCGGCCAAAATGCAAGAGTTGATTTTCATGTGATTCTAGAGAAAATGAAGCCCAAACCCATCACAGATGGAGACAGTGACAGGAGGGCAGGAGAAGACAGGGGAAAACTTAGATGCTGGAATTCATTCAGAAGCCTGTCCACATCAGCAAGTACTCAGTTTGATTTCAGTTTTGGTAGTAACTGTGTCATAAATATCAGAAGTGGCCAACAAATTCAGTCTTTAAAAAAGTCCTTTAAAGAGGCCAGTTAAGTAAAATATGATTTCTAAGTATTTAGGAATAATGATAATAATTGTAATAATAAAACAAGAGTATGTCCTAAAAACAGTCTGAATTCAATTCCAGAGCTGTAATCTTGGACTCAGTGAAAATATGGATGACGCTGATCAGGCTGGAGATTGGCACAGCAGCATACATTGAGCAGCTACTCCATCATGTCACAGTATGAAAAAGAGAGGACTGAACAAGTCACTGGGGAAAGATATCAGCATAGTATGAATTAGCCCTCAATCAGTCCCAGAATCTCACCATATTTTTGGCTAAAATACATAGCAGAAACAGATTTTCTTTGGAAGACAGAGGATGAAGTGCTAAATTCTGCTTTGTTTTCAGAATAGATGATGACCAGGATGCTATAGTTGGCCCAATCTCTGTGTGAAAATACGCGCAGGGATGTGCAACGGAAACCTAAACCAAGGTGAGGAGTACTGTCACAGCAGGATGAGGCTTGAGGTCATTTAAAATGAGATTAGAGTGAAGCACACTGCAACTTCCCAAGTGGCCTGTCACAAGGTCCCTTGGTTTACCAGGACCACAATATAGCTGCAGCGACTGGGTGAGAAGAGGAAATTCTTTGGCGGTTGAGTGTCATTTAGCTCAGAGTTGAACCCTGGTGACCGCTTCTGCCTTACCTTCCCCTGCTCCAAAATGTTCAATAATGCTCACAGACAGCAATGCTGAGGGACTGGAGTCAGAGTCCAACAGACCTGGCACGGTGGTGCCATATTAAGAAAAGTTTCCAAAGAAAAGATCTTGGGGAAAAAATCCTTGCCCAAAAGGAAGTTCTGGTTGTGGTTAAATCTGTAAGACATTTTCGCCATGGGCTGCAAGACAGCACAGCGGTGCTTAGATCAGGCCAAAGTTTCTTGCACTGGCTATTTTAATTCAGAAATCCCAGGGAAACTTGCCAGGTGGTTGGAAAAATTGCCTTGTTTTGATTTCATGGTCATATTGAGGCCTGGGTGTGAAAACATAGTAAGGCTGATGCTCTTCCAGATGGTGTTATTGGGAAACTAATTGCAAACATTGTCTCAGGCAGGAGTGGGAGGAACTAGTTACTCCAGAGAAGGCACCTGCTTGGGAAAAATTGTTTCTTCTTTTTCCTTTTTTTCCTTCTTTTTACTATTTTGTCTAGTTTGAGAAAGTACGGTGAGGTTGCAGAAAAAGACTCTAGGAAAGGATTTCCAGAAACTTATCTTGGTATCAAAATGGAGTGGCTAGAAAATAATTTGAAAAAAATTGACGATCCAGAACCACAGTATTCCCTGCATGTCACTACTCGATGTACGTGCAAGCTCTCACCCTGACCTGAAGATCCAGAAAATGAGACACTCAAAGAGCAACACACTGGAGACTGTGTGTGAGAAGTAGAGTCTAGGAGAGCTTTCTGGATTACTGAGAAGTCACTGGCAGGGAGGTGGATGCCCTACAGACCCCTGTATCCCATTCTAATCATCTCTGCTTTATCTCAAGGACACTCTGAAGTCTGCCCACTGGTGAATCTTGTGCTGGACAACCTCAGACTCAGGTGACAGTGACAACTCATGAGTGCTGTGGTATAATATCTCTAAGCAGGGTGTACAAGCAGCAGGCAAAATGCAGTAGTGTATATTAATTTCATTACATGCTTTATTCCTGGCTAGGTGGAAAGAGTGAGATATGAATCTGTTCAGGCAAAATCTGCTTGTGCAGTTTGCCTCTGGAACAGGTATAGAGGCTCCCATCTGCAATGGTGGAGGAAAAGCTTATCACTGAATCTCAGTTAAAGAATTTTTTTTTTTCCAGGTTGTACATCTAATGTTTAATTACTTATCAAATTCTTGCCAAGGTGGAGGTATCTCAGATTGAAGAAGAGAGTTTAATTTCTGTATCCATTTTGTTCCTCCTCCCAGTACCCAATTCCTTCCCGTGAAGGATGTTTTTCAGTTTGGAGTTTTAAGTCTCGAGACTTCCTTCTGTAACACAATTAAATGACTTCTTTTTATTGAAAGTATTTCTCTCCTTAAATTTTGCTGATTTTTTTTTCAACAAATAAACCATAAACACTTTTTTCAATTTCTTTTCCTCCCTTTTTGTTTTAACCAAATGTCAGCTTTTCAGCTGCTGCTGAAAACCAAGTAATTTCTTCTGGTTTTCAATCCAAGTTTTTCATTAAAAACTTCTCATTTTCATATCATTCTCAGGCTTCATTTCATATTGTAACTTTAAAACTTTTCTAAGTAATTGCACAGTTTTGGTGTGGGTGCTAGAAAAGTCTCACAAACTCGTGCCTCATTCACATGCACCAGATCCCCAGGCTCACCCACGCTTTAAAGGCAGAGTGCAGTCTTTCCCAGGCTCCTAAAATTGGGGTCCCTTCAGCATCTCTCAAAACATACATTCCTCCAAGCTGTAGGAGAATGTCTTAGAGGCCAGTGTAATTGGCAGAAGACAAAACAGCACTGTTTTGGGCACGGAGCAGAAAGCATGTAGGCATTAAAACAATTCAGCATGGCTAGCATTAATTTACTGTACTGTTTATGATTAAAGCAAACCTGTCCAAACAGTTAGTCAGACGGAGCTGAGTTTGCACAGCTTTGTCTAGATGTCTTGTCTTATTTAGGATCTGGACCTCTGGGAAGCAGGAATGCAGAGGCAAAGATGCGTTATGATACACAAGTAGAGAGCAGATAAATTTGTCGGCGCTGGGTGGACAGTGACAAAATGCTGGTTAAAACTCCCCAAGCCCTGCTGCTTTTGCAATGAGCATTGTATTAAATTCAGGTTTTACGCCAGCCATGTCTTGTAGCTGTTCAAAAGCCCTGGTCTACGGTGGGGAGAGGAACTTTCCAGTAGGCTGAAGGAGTACAGGTGGTTGAGTTTACCAGCTCTCCAAGTGGTTTTCATTTCTTTTTCCTTCCTGAGATAGTTAAACGCACATTCCTCAGCTGTGTAAAAACAAATGGCCTACTCTTCTACTTCGGGTGGATTTCAAATGAAAGCCAGGCTTAATTAGAGCTTTCGAAAGCTTAAGAGTTAATACGTGCCCATTAAACGCTAACCACCGATCATTTACTGTCCGTTTGCTAGCAATAAGGAGCCGTCGGCGCTCACAGGCATGCCGACGTGAGATGTGGGGCTGCGTTAGCGGGGATCATCTTGGGAGGAAGGATCACACGCGTGGCACCGTGCCCGGCTTGGGAGGGCAGGCAGAGGCCAGGGAAAGAAGGAGCAGATGTTTGACCTTTCGGAGCTTGGAGAAATGTCTCCAGCTCAGCCACACCAGGAGGGTAAGCTTGTTTCTCTGTTGGGTTTGCTGTGGGCTTTGAGCTTGCTGGGAGGTGGAGGGAGGCATCGGGTCTGAGTGGCCGAGAGCAGACCAGCACCGCTTGGCATTTTGCTGGCCAGCTCTTCGGCTCCGAAAGTCAACGGCGTGACGGTGACGTGTACCTGACGAGGATTACGGGATGAATCCCTACAGTCGTCCCCGTGCAGGAAACACCGCAAGAATTATTGTTCCTACTTTATAGGTTTGGGAAGCCGGGGATTAAATGAGTTGTCAAGGGCCACACAGAGAGCCAGTGGCAAAGCAGACAGTACGTCGTGAGCCCTCTCTGCTCTCAGAGGCAGCTCGCAGACCACACTGTGTTTTAAAGGCAGCCATTCAACAGCCCTGTGGCTTGTATATATGTTTAAATGGAAGACAAATTGCAGCATTTTTGTCTTTATTTGCACTAGTAACATCTGTCCAGACTTCTAAGCCTGCACAATGACTGATGAGTAGTTCAGTAAAGACCTCTAGCAGACAAAATAGACATGCGACACACAGGGAGTTATATGTTTAGCTTCCCTGCAAAAATCTCACTGACAGTCTTGCAATAAATATATAATTTTATGGCCTATTTCTCAATCATATTCTGCTACATAATATCATGCTAAGAACTGCTAGCTACCTTGCCAATGGAAATATGTTGCTGGCAAGCGGTAAGTCTCTCCAGATCTGCTCAAGGAGTCATAACTGTAACAATATAAGCAAATAGATCATCAGCATATTCCTTTCTGCATTTTTTTCTCTTTTTCTTTCCTTTCCTCCTTTCCCCTCATTTTCCCCTCTCACTTTCCTCCATCTCCCCTTGTCCCCCATCACTCCCCCTCACTCACTCCTCCATTAGTGTTTAGAAGATTTCACAGTTTTCTCCCAACCCTGGAAAGAATGTAAGTCGATGCTGCTGATTGCCTTTGAAAACATTTGGAACAAATTATCTCTACTTTTGGAATCTGAATAAAGGAATGCGAGCCTCACTGGAGAAATATGAAATACAGGGTGGGATTCAGAGAAGGTCTGTAGCTTTTTTTTTTTTTTACTCTTTCTTTTAAAAAAAGAAAACAATGCACTTTTTCTTTATTTTTTTTTTCCTTCTTTTTGTTACTTCAGGTTGGAAAATATTTCATCTAGGAAAAGTGAAGAGGCTAGGGTAGTGCTTTTTGTGAAGTGGCTTCTTCATCAGCTCTTTTAAAGGTAAAAATGATGATTGGCATGAGTCAATTATTAGCATGAACTCCGTGAACCCAGTGGGCTTGATGAAGAAATGAAGCAGATCTTGGATTCTCTTTATCTTCTCTGGTGAGGGACAATTTGGGTCACTAATGTCTCCTTTTCCTGCCTTATTCTGCGTTTGGATAACTTGCCTCAGTTTCCCTGCCTGCAGGCTGCTGCCACACTGTGGTGCTGTGGAGTTGCCATCAGTAAAACAACAGAGATCTCCTGAGGAAAGGTGCTGTGTAAATTTAGGACAAGTCACACATTTCCAGATTCAGACTTTCCTACGTGTAGGAGTATTTGTATCCAAGATTTTATTTTGTCTCATTGCAGAAAATGGTGCCAACCACAAAGTTTGGTTCCAAATCATGATACAAATGGCTCCAATTTGGTGGAAGGAATAAGGGACTAGGGCTTTTTTTTCTTTTTCTTTTTTTTTTTCCTTTTTTGTTTGTTTTATTTTGTTTTGGTTTGGGTTCACATCATGTCTAGTATAAACGCAAAAACCCTATAACTGAAAGATGGACAACTTTGCACTTCTTGAAGCCTCAAACTAGAAAGCAGGTCAAAAGCAGAATGGCTGAAGTTGTGTTGTACACTGGCTAATATTTTTGGGCTGCTGACCCACAGACAGGTCTGTGAGCACAGCAGCAGGAGGTGCAGGTGAGAAGGCAAACACCAGCCTTCGCAAAATCGGTGACTAGCTGGTCCACAGACACTTGTTTGATTTTAGGAACATTGCGTGCTTTTGCTCTTGAGGCTTAATCAAGAGCAAATGAGGACAGAAACTTGTCCTGGGGAGGACCAGCCATCAGACCCAATGTTGTTGGTCCCTGTGTGGCCACCATGGGCAACTGGACCATGGCCTGACAGCTCTGGGCTTAGCCCTTCCCTGGAGAAACTAATAAACTGGGGAAGAGTGTCTCACAGGGGTTTTCAACAACTAGCTACACTGAGCTTCTGCTGAGTTTGCAAAAAATGGAAAGTACCAATGACCAAGACATTTTCCGATTTGTCTTCTGCTTTTCTGGAGACTCTCCAGAGGAGCTGAAACCTATCCACACTAAAAAGCTGATGTGGCTACTAAGTTCAACCTGGTAAGCAGAACTAAATATAAATTGCTCTGAAGATCAAATAAACTTTTTAAAAAGAGCAGATGAAAACTAGTTTCTAAGCTTTGGACTTTTTGTTTTGTTTCCTTGACTCATAAAGCTTTGGTGAATCCTGCCCTTAAGTACCAGAGACGGCAATAGATGCCAAAGCCCTGGCAGGTTTGAATCTGTTCACTTAAACCCCGTGGGTGTGAATTTGATTCCTTCCAATGATTGTTTTGGAATGATTTAGTCACATTGTTTTGACCTACTTTCCCTAGTTGCAAATTCCATCCAAGCTGGTTATTGTTTATACAAAAGGACTGTGAAGGCTATTTTATACATTGGTATATTATTTCTGATAAATTTAATAAATAAGCTAAGAAAAAAAAAAAGAAAGAAACAAAAAAAAAAACCAGGAAAAAATCATTTTAGGCAAAAACCAGGTGCAACTCTGTCCAAACTCTGGCAAAAGTCCCAATGCAGAGAAAAGGGTTGAGAGAGTGATTCCAGCAGGTTTGGTCCTCAGCATTTTATAAGATAGGATATGAGAAAGCAACTGGGAGAGAATTCATTCTAGGCTGAAGAAAAGAAGATGGCTCAGAGGACAAGATAAAGTCCTCCATGCCTTGAGTCAAGTCACAAACTGAAGGGTTGAGAGGCTTCCTGGAGAGAGAACATACCCTACAGAGCTGGGGAGAGATAGGAATCAGGAAGATCATAAAAGATGGGAAGGCAACAGTTGAGGCGGGGAGTCATTAAAGAGAAGTTAATACTGTGAGTGGGAGGTAGTCTAAGAAAATATATTAGAAGCTGAAATGTAAACTTGAAGGGCAAATCTAGCCCTTTACATCTATGATTTTCAAAACAGTCCTAGGGAGTGAAGTGCCACACATTTTTACAGGAAGCTTGACATCCAGTAGCTTTTTATACCTCTGGTAATCAACCTCTTCATATCTGACAGCTGGACTCGGAGCAAGTACTCTTCTTCTAGTGTTTGCTAACACCTTGGAACAACACCATCACTAAGAAAAACACAAACCGACCTCTTGCCTCCACCAGTGAAATCAGAAATGATCGTTAGGACCATCAGGTTCCCACTTCCTATGTAACACAAGCAGGAAAACATCTCTGTGATAAGCCAGTTTTGAACTGAAGCACAGAAAAAAAAAAAATTGAGTGTAAACATGTCTTCAACACCAGATCTCCTAGACTTTAGGAAATCCGCATAAGCATATAGCTCCACTCAGCTTAAAAGCTTACAGCAATGAAATATTACCAATAAAACATCATCAATAGACTTTCACATACAGTAATTGGAATGCGAAAGGTATTTAATCTTCAAGCATAGCATACATCATGGCTGAAGCCTGGAAAACTCTGAGAATAACAGCATTCTGCATTTTAGTTCTGTGCAAGACAAAGAAAACATCTGTAGGGAAACTATCAATTCTGTGGCAAAGGTTACAGATTAAACTGCTGCTCTGTAAATATGTATATACATCTAAGATGTATACATTATTCTGAAAGGAAGCCAGTCATCCAGACATTGATTTTCCTGCAAGAAATATAATTCACCGATGCACAGTTGCTGTAATTTAACAAGCGCTATTTGCTCTTCACGTACATGGATTTTTGCTTTCAAAGGATATGGTTTGCTAATAAGTTTGTGCATATGTGTTGCAGAAGAGGGAAAGCTTTACCTAGAAATCTTTATCTCCGCTGAATGCTACCTTTCAGCTAATGAGATTGCTGTCACCTAAATTTTCATTGTTTTAAGAGCAAGTGGCTGCCGACAGTTTCCTTTCAAGCTTGAATGATGAAAGGAAAACACCACGCTGCCTCATCTGGCTAGCTTGCTGAGAGCTAATGAGCCTGAGGCTGCACCCATCTTTGCTATACTAGTGTGACCTTATGTCTGCTAATGCACAGGGAAGGAGTGAAAAATGTACTGCTAGTTCCCTCCAACAGTTCCCTGGGGACATGCTGAATGTGCCAAACAATTTAGTAAATATATATCAAGTTACTGTGTTGAAACATACTCCAATGTATTGCGACCCTGGGTATCTCAATCAAAAGATCATATTTTATTTTTGCTTATCTTCCCCCCCTGTGTTGAACATTTGATAATTCCTCTTTAAAAAGGATATCTTTTCTTGCTAAATTTTAAACGTTGCACAAAAATTTTCACTTGGTGCTTAGTTTTGTAATAGACTACCTGAAATTTTTAACTGTTTTTTTTTGTTGTTTGGTTTTTGGGTTCTTTTTTTTTCCTCCCAGGTAAATACAAGGTTATGTGAGATTCGATAGTGCAGGTTTGAAGGCTGCTTAGCTGTTAGCAACTGAAAACATGGAGTAGCATAGACCATGCATCTCAAAAAGATTTTCCATGCATAGTCAATAGAAAATATTTCATGTCTTCCCCTTGGTGGAATATCTTTTCTCTTTGTGCTTGGTTTCCATAAATATTGCTGGAAATCAGCTTTACTGGATTTTAAGATCAAACTTTCATTTGCAAACTTTACACTCAAATATGCAGTTTGAAATTCTCCCTGTATGGTAGTTATTTGCTGAAGCCATCTAATAAGGAACGGAAATGCCACCAAGCAGTGTGTGTGTGTGTGTGTGTGTGTGTATATATATATAAAAATAGGTCTGTGAAATTGAAATATTCACAATGGATAATGAAGACTATAGAAGCTCAAGAGATTTTTAATGAAAAACAATTTATTATGTTAAGTCAATTAAATAATGTTAGTTTCCCAATGAAAGTCAGAGCAAAACGTAAAAATCTAAAAGTATCAAGTAAGTTACTAGTGATTACTTATTTTCACAGCTCTAGGACTTGCCATCTGTTGGAATACAGTTCAGGGCTTTGATCTGGCCAGTGATCTTTGTGAGCTATGTAGTAGATTTGCCTTTTATCTAATAAAGCCTTCTTGTGCCTTGGTATTCTTGGCAACACCTGGAAAGCACAGCCTAGACTGATGAGTATTTCTGTTCATGTAAATGTGAAGCATGGAGCAAAAGCAGACAGAAAAAAAAGGAGTTTTAACCTCTGGCGGGAAATAGTCATCAATTCTGAATATTTTGGGGTGATCTGGTCAAAAAGAGGATGGGTAAATTGGGCTGTGACAACAGCCCCAGATCTTTTCCTGATCAAGTCAGTCTTGCATCTTCTGGTAGCATTAATGCTAGCTGTGGTAAATGAAGAGCTTCACTTTCATACCTCACCAGATATCTGTATCACCCATTTATTCCATTATAAAGTCAAACACAAACCTTTCAAAAAATATCTGTCAGGCTGGCCATAAAGCAGAACAAAGTTCTGAGGTAGTGACTCCTCTAAATATACCCAGTCTATTCCTCTGTGGTATGAGGATGTCCTTAACACATCACAGAATGACTGCCTTGTCCCAGGAGATAAATAACTTAGGTTGTCTTCATAAGATACTGTTGGGCAAAAAGTCCCAAGGCAGGCTCTGCTCACTTCTAGCAACCTTGGAGCATGCAGAGGGTAAACCTTTTAAAGATGTTACTTACTCCAAAAGACCTTATCAGCTGTTGGCAGCAGCACCCTGTGTAGTCTGTCAATTTATGAGGTTTACAGATCTTTGGATGTAGAAACAGAATAGACATTTTCAGCTATTCCACCCAGCCCACAGCTCCCCTCCATGTGCTTTTCAGTCAAGTTTCTGCGACCTCAAGAAAACAAATTTCTACCATTTCCCTTGAGGATGGTCTTGGCAACCGAAGAGGTGCTTATCTTTTGGGAAGTCACTCCCCACCCTGAAAGAAATGAGCTTTGCAAAAGGCAGTCCTGATCCCAAACAAAGTACGGGGAGAAGCCACTGCTTTCCTCGTTTCGAGGGCAGAGGATGCCAGGAGGGAAGATAAAGCTATTGACCCCCCCCGTGGCACTAGACGGACCCCAACGTGTTTGCCCCCCAACGCCGCAGTGCCTGCCGGGGCCGTCTCTGCCGGGCTGCTCAGCTCCAGGCAGATGCGCTGCAAGGAGGCAGATCAGAACAGAGACCTCCTGCCCCGTGCCTCCGTCTCCGCACTTTTCAGTGGGCTGTTTTGTTTTGTTTCACGGTTGCCAAACGGTACTTTTTCCTCTGCCGTTGGAACAGTAGAAGCGCTGGCTGGTTGGCACGGGAGCTGCTTTTCCCTCCCATTAAGCCTGTCTGAGTTATTATTGCATTGCAGTCACCCAGTCCCTTTTGCTTTCTGTGGTATCAGCGTTTCCCTGCAAAAGCTGTTGCAGTGCACTATAACCCTGTGGATGTGCTTTATAAGCCCTGAGCCTCAAATAACAGGAGCAATGTTTTCTTCTCTGTGGTCTCTGCCTTCATTGTAAATAAGTATTAGGTCTGAAACATGGAAACTTATGTTTGATTTCCTTTATTTGCCTCCATCCACACCTTCCTGAACTGCTGCAGTAAATCCTTCATACTAATTATTATCCTTTAAGATTCACAGAACAGCAAATGCTTACACACTGCTTAGTGCACAGAGATGCAGCGTGGCTTTCATCCAAAAGCTACAACCAAACCAGGACAAGATTAAGTATATTCAAGGCAAACACACCCACAATCTAATCAAGACAAAGAAGAAATCCTGGCTCCGTTTGAGTCAATGGGAGTTTTGCCACTGACTTCAGTGAGGTTAGGATTTCACCCAAGATAAACAAGTATGAGACAAGACAAAATAAAATAGTTTAGAAGTGGGAAGGTTTGGGGATGACTCATGGGAGAATAAGGGAAGGGATATTTACTTCCTGGGGGGAATGAAGATGAGGCAAAAAAGAAATATGAATATTTATATTTGGCTGAGTGCGGTGAAGGAAAAGTGAGGGGTCCCAGCGCGGAACCTGCACCTTTCTGACAACTACAGGGAGGCCACCGAGACGTGCCTGCGTGGCTGGCCCCACTAGCACCCTGCTGATGAGGGGTCAACGCCATGGCCCAATAGGCGATGTGACAAATGGCTTCGGCAAAAACTCACCAATTACATTTTTCCTCATTGCAATTGTTCCCTCCTCCTAGAAGTTCTGGAAGGTTCTTTACCAGGCTTTATTTTCCATTTTTGGACACCTGGAGAGCAATAATGAATGTGCCAAAACTGAAAGAACCTAATTTGGTTACAAAATAATAGAAATAAAATGTCTTTGAAGAAAAAAATATGTTTTTTTCTAATGTGTCCAGCTTAGCATGAAAAGCTTACTTTAATTTTTGTATTCTTTTTTCAGCAGCAAAAACATTTCACCTGTTGGGTTATTTGGGGGTGGGTATCTTGGTGATACAGTGTGACTATATATTTTACAAAAGCTGGAAGAGAACAGGATCTTTCATTCTTGGTCTTGCTCTCAATGGAAAGCGAAAAGGTGCTGGGTCTTGTCTTAGGAGACACTGTCTACTCTCAGCCTCGTGGTCCTTGCCACTCACCGGACCAGTCACTGGGAAGAGGAGCTACCACTGGTTCATAAGTGAGCGCATGGGTACCTTCACCATTTGGGCTTTCTTTTTGCTGTGGTGAAATGGTCCTTAAAGTGGATAAACTGTTATGGCAATCTCAGGAAGAAGTAGCTTTGTGGAGGTTGCCATCCCTCTGCAAGGAAAGCTGTGCTACTCCAGAAAATGATCCTCCAAGGTGCCAGCTCTGAATTACCTTCTGCAGGACTTTGCTGCTACTTGTTGTTGCAGTCAGCAGCACAAAGTCCAGCTGGAGGCCGGTCACTAGTGATGTACCCCTGGGGTACAGGGGTACCTGTACTGGGGGCAATACTATTTAATATTTTCATCGATGAACTGGACAATGGGACTCAGCAAGTCTGGAGAAGGTATAAAACTGGGAGGCTGCTACACTGGATGGGTGTGCTGCTACTCAGAGGGACATGGACAACCTGGAGAAATGGGTCCACAGGAATCCAATGAAGCTTAGCAAAGGGAAATGCCGATTCCTGTCCATGGGGACGAACAACTCCAGGCACTCCATCCCGGGAGATGCTCAAAATCTGAGTGGACACAGCCCTGAGCAACCTGCTCTGGCTGACCACGCTTGAGCAGGGGGTTGGACTAGATGAGCTCCGGAGGTCCTTTCCAACCTCAGCTCTTCTGTGATTGTATGTGTTCCCTACAGGACAGACCAAAGATTTTAGCCAAAGTAGGCTAAATTTAGTCTTTGGATGTACCTGACATGTCTGTGTCTAAGTCTTTTGTGTTTAGATAAATAAAAAATTCCTTCCCCTGATCCTTTCACTTCCTGTGGAGGGAATTTAACATTTGCAAGTTACTCAGGGGTGTTGCCTTTCTGATATCCCATGCACACACACAGGCAAGAGCATCTCTGACCAGCCCGGGCCAACTTCAGTACAGCTCTACCTCAGCTGCAGTTAATAGAGATTTCTTCACACACTTGACTGGGAATAACACTGAGCATTAGAGGAATTGGTATGGCTGAATCACCTTACAAAACTAAAGATGCTGACAGTTTATGATGCCTATAATGATGGTGGCTTCCATTAAAATATCATTCATGAAACACCTCTTACCACCTTTGTTTGCTATACTGTTGAGAAGCAACTTATTAAACTCTCTTGATCACAATTTCTTGAGACACCTGAAGACAGCAAAGAGGGAGAGAGAACATTTTGGCTCACTCACAAAGAGTCACTGTCCTCAAGGCTACTTAGTGCTGCTTCAGGGCTGCAGAGATGCTGACAGGGAAACTCTGCTGCTTCTCTGCTCTGTGCTGAATCCCTGCTAAAGGGGGAACAGATCTGAAATCCATTTTCCCTTTGCTAAAAGGAACCAGTAAGGAGCACTTAAGAGGCAGTGTAAGAACAGAACACAGGCAGTGCAATTTTTTCTACTGATAGTCCTATCCAGCCAGTAATAAGCAGTAGAGAGACCTCCTCCTTGAATTTTGTCCAATTTCTTTCAACCTCCGTAACATCTTGTGGCTATGAGTTCCCCTGGAACTGCAGGGGAGCGGGAGCCAAATGCAGCCTTGCAGTGCCCTTATCTCTCTTATCTGGCTTCTGCAACAACCCCTCTGGGCATAAATAAGATCAGCTTCAAAGCAGCAAGAGGATGAAGAGGGATCTAGACTAGCCCAGGTGGAGAGTACGAGCTTGGTAACAAGTGCTTGAAAATAACATAACTGCATCTGTCTTTGCAGCAGAGATACAGAAGAAACCAAAGACAGCAGTCCAAGAAGAGGTCTAAAGACAGCAGAAAGCACAATAAACTGGTAAACAGGGAAGATATTTTTTGTGCTTTTCCATACTTTCAAATTGCCTTTCTTTCAAATGCCCCTTCATGGGCACACAGTGAGGGTAAAGACAATTTGTTGTGAGACCTTGTTAATGTCTTAGCCGCAAAAGTTCCCAAAGAATTCTTGCTTTCACCCAGATTTCACCCTGCTCCCCAAAATATCACATTCCAGACTTTTCTTGCTATAAGTCTGTATCTGGTTATCTGTTACTGGAACCACAATGTGGCCATGGAACCCAGACTCATCCTCGGCCTGGAGGCCTGCCAAGGTCTCCAAATCTTTTACAACTAGTGTTTCAGTGACGTTATTTATTCACCTAATCAAAAAGTAAATAATATACGCAATTTCAGGACTTCAAAGATTCTGTCTCCCATGGTGGGATGCAAATGAAACCACAGTTTTCGTAATGATGGTGATAGCTGACAGTAGCTATTTGGTAAAAGAAGCTCTGACTGACTCACACAGAACATGCCTCCTGGAAGCAAGACCCATTAAAAAACCAGGCTAAATGGTGTGAATGAAGCAACATTCAGAGGTCAAATAGTAAGGGTAGACATAGTTGTTCTTGTTACAAAAACCAAGGGTTTAACCCACAAAGTTCTCTATCTGCTGGGATGGAAACAGAAGTGGTACTTGGGGCAAAACTAAAAAAAGCAAAGGAAGCTGATGAAAAGGTTCCCCAACACCCTAAGTAAGCCATATTACACAGTCAGTTCCAAGACTACCTTAGCTCGTTTCTTAAGCAATTGATTCATTCAGATAAAATGAAATCATGCAAGAGTTAGTGTTTCTAAATTCATTTGGAAATATTACACTAATTAATTAGTATTTTATATTACGATGAAAATTAAATGACAATTCTATGGAGTCAGCAATGCTTTCCCCCGTTACTTGAAGGAACAAGGAGCAAAACCTGAGTGCTGATTCTAGGTTTCACTGACTATAAACTGCTTTAGAAATTAAAGGTGTGGAAACCGTTTTGAGCAACAACTGGCGGTTGTGCCCTGAATGACAAAATAAAACAGTCTACTTAATGTAGTGAGAGATTCAAGAAAGAGAGAGATGACCGATCCATTTCCAGATAAGATCCATAAGCAATGGATTAAAAAAAAAAGTATGCTAAAATACTGGGGAGACATTCTGGAAAGTGTGAATTGACAAAACAAACTTGTTGCATCAACAGCAGTGAGTCTGAAAGCAGGACAAATAAGAATAGACAAACAAGAATGATAACAAGAAAGGCGTGGAGGTAGAAAAGCCTAAGCACAGCACAGAAGAATGAGACACCTCCCGTCCCCCAAATGGATTTGAAGTAATTATTGAAATGGACCAGCTGCTTAGGAAGCAGATGCAAAACATCTTGTGAATCTTGGTGCATTTAATAGTTACTTTGAATTACAGATGCAAGCAGCTGATATTAGAGAGCATTCCTAGTTCAGTCCTCTATTACCACCTTTTCTACTAACAATCATTTCAATCAGCTTAGTTAAGCTGAGTAGAAGTATATAAACATTTTCATGAAAGCTCCAAACTAAGCAACACATTTCTGGCTTTTTCCCCAAACTGAAGCTTGAGATCAGTTTGTGAAAAAATCTTTTAGGGAACTGTTAGGAGGAAAACTTCTCTTTCTGGCAGACCTTACAGCCTGCAAAAAAAGCCATGTGCAAAGTCCTCCCTCCAATGGAGAACCTCCATTCTTTGAGGCAAGGACAATAATACACTTACTACTTTTGTAGGCACATGCAATGATCAGGCAATCCTCATTTGGGATCATCCCTACTTGACCAGCTCTGAGCTCTCTCTCCTGTATGCTCACCTGTTGTGATGAACAGTTATATTTTTGTTACGCTAGATGCCACAAACAGCTGGCATAGTAGGTGGCAACACTAAGATGGGAAAGGCAGTATGAGCTCAGGACACATCCAACAGAAGGTTGATTCATTCCCTGACAGACCAGAGCAAACCAGATATCTGTATCCTCAACTACAGCATCAAAGTCTATGTTTAGGCATTGAAAAAGCTGGGAATAGCTTAGCATAACTGGGAAATACAAGATTATCCCCCTGGAATTATTTAAGCAGGATTGCTCTACTTATACAAAGTGGTTTCTGTATGGTTAAGCACATTGTCTGGTCCTGTTATTAATGCTTCCCCCTTCTAAGCTTGCTAAGCCCCAATGGGATGCAAGGTAGTCAGTGGCGACAAGCACTGGGACCACAAAGTGAGACTCACAATGAACCTGCTGGACTGCCACCAGATCAAGCCAGTATCTGCTAACTTACTGTGTCATGTGGATGCAATCGCTTAGCACATCCATCTTGTGATGCAAAATGAGAGCAAAGCCACTTGGTGTGTTGATCAGTAGCCACTTATAGAATAGAATAGAATAGAATAGAATAGAATAGAATAGAATAGAATAGAATAGAATATTTTAGTTGGAAGGGACCTACAGTGATCATCTAGTCCAACTGCTTATGCTGTGCTAACCGGGTTGCTTGCAGTTTGTGAACACCCACATGGCAGTTTTGTGGCTGTGTGTATAGATACAGAAGCCTGCACAGTTGAAAACCAGATCTTTAAAAAGCAGAACAGAACCCAAATTCTGACACGCCAAAACAATCGTGTTGCATCCCATCCTGTTTCATGCTGTACTGACGTTTTCCTTTAGGAGGCCACTCAAACACATACCAGCTGCCTACTGTCCAAAGATGGGCCAATTTACTGGTCTCTGGTACTTTGTATAATTATTCGCACCTGTGAAAGGTCACTGTAAAAATACGGCACATCAGAGCTGCGCTGTTTAACACCCACTGTGTACAGATGTAAATGGCTAGCCACTGCAGAAAGCAACTGAGAATAGATCCAATATGCTATGCTAATTAAATGTCTGACCAGACATAACTAGAGGAAAACCAGAGGAAAAGGAGGACTCAGTTTCTTATTTGTTAACACAAACATTCACACAATTTTTGTGGTCACAAAGCATATTTACACTTTCTATAAAACCAGAAATAAACAGAACAACAACAAAAGTTACTGGAATTGCCAATGACTTCATCATCTATATCAGAAATACAACACTTCTCATGATGTTCTGTAAAGAACAAGCTTTTTTGCCATTGCAGCAAACAACATCTTAAATAAATTATGTTCCCATGTGCCAATGTGAAGGTTGTAGCAAAAGCTCAGTGTTTGGTTGGTTTGGAAACCTCTCTGATAAAGATGTGTTCACAAAAGAGCAGATTGTGCCAGACTGTTCCAACAGCTTCCTGTTTTTTTAGGCAAAGGTAGCTGATTTTCTAGACAAAAGAGATGTGAAAAGCCTCATTTGTTAGGATGCTTTTACAACATTTGATAAAGTGCTACCTGAGACACAATTGAGCTACCTGGTGAAGGTAGAGAATTGTAGAGGAAATCATTGGGTGGGCGAGGGAGTGGTTAAAGAGCAGACAGCAAGTGGTAGCACTGAAAGCTAAATTATTATTCTGGAGGGATACAACGTTCTTGGACCTCACTTTGGTTTTCTGCTCATGCTGGCAGAGGGCACCATCTTTCACCATTAATAGAGGAATGTCAGAAGGTGGTACCTATATGGCATGAGCTTGGAAACTTGATTGAGAAGAATATCATATCATTCAACAGCATAGTGCAAAATCATGAATCCTGAGGGCAAGTATCTCAATATTTTGATATTCTGATAATTTGAGAGCTCATCTTCTGGAACGATTGAGGAGGACATGGCCTAGAGGCACTAGCTGATCACAGGCTGAAGTCATGGAGTAACAAATATGATCTAATAGTTTGCAAAAGGCAGAGTTTTTCCTAATGGAGAAAATGAAGTGTTACTGGTGAGAAGTCTTCTGAAGATGCGTTCAAGAGAGATGAAGCAAGTGTGCAAGAAATTATAGTATAATAATACAAAGGAATTCTTGCAACTGTAAGGCAAAACTCAACCATTTTTAAGATGTTTCCTTCATGAAGTAAAGGGAAGTTTGGTGAGTTTATGTGGTGGGTTATATGAGATAGCTGAAGTAGTCAAGGTTAAACTCAGTGGTCCAGGAGATCTGTAGGCACATATCAATCTCAATTTCCAAGTTACTTGTAGCTCTTTATGAGTGTTATTTCTTGTATAAATGCCATTTTTTAGCTTCCATACCCTCCTCTTTTTCCCCTAATGCTTACCCCCAGTCCCCTTCACTTCAGGAGGCTACAACGCTACACTCTTTTAGAGCATTCACCTGGTCGGATGGACAAAAAGCAGGGTGACTTCACCCACACTGTGCACAGGTGGGTATGGGCACAGCTCTAGTTGACAAGTCACCTTGGGGCAGAGCTGTGCCATCCCCTTCAGCGTGACTTGTCTCTACACCATCAGCTGTTAATACCACCTGAGGGCTTCTAGACTGGAGGTGATTCACTTCTGTGAAGCTTGAAGCATCTGCTCATTCAGTTAAACCCTCTGCACAAGTGTTGCCTTTCATTTAGGAGCCAAAGAGTGGAATAACTGAAGATACCACTGAGCTAGGGGCTGTGCAAACACATGCCCAAACAAAATGTGGTAAAAGCCAATGACCCTCAAATGTTTGTATCAGGCAAAAGTCATACTTTCTTGGGAGCTCTCTCATCAAGTCTAGAGAGCTAGTGACATGCACACTTTTTATCATTTTTGAGCTGCAGACTGTTCATCATGGCTTCCCAGAGAAACCATAATGTGCCAGGCATAAGTCTGAATTCCTCGCTCTCAAATATCAAACCAGAATGTACCAGTGGTGCAGACAGAGGGGAATTACTCAGAAAGAACAAGACTAGAGGGATTGGCAAGCAAGAAGCATTTGGCAATTCATCCTGTTACACTTTCAATGATTTTGCAGAATCAGATTCTATCTGTCCCAGTTCTGCTCTAATTTTTCTTTGATTCTCTTGCAGTCAATATTGCTGTATTCTTATTAGTCTAGCAAATGTTAGTGTAAGCTGCAAATTTCACTTGTACTTTGAAATATCAAAATATCTTCTTTCTTCGCTGCAGCAAATTCTTTCACCTTGTAATTTCAGTTTATTTCAAAATCTGGCTGCCTATAGCCAATTACACAATTGCTCTTCTAACCACCCTGGTTATAGACACAGACAGAATGCTTTTAAAAAAACCCACAGTTGCTTCATGTTAATCCCTTTGCAGGATTACAGATTAACCCAAGATCAGTTGAGATAAGGGAATGACACACCAGGTACTAAATATTCCCATAATTTCAGACTTCAGACAAAGTAGTTTTGAATTTGCTCCTTATTTTCCAGATCATCAGTTTTAATTGTAAACTCTTCATCATTACAGACTATGGCCAGCATGAAATCTTAACAACTGTGGAAGCTTTTTAAGTCCAGCACACAAACCTCCCCACCTATGGGCGTTCAGAAAGAAAGCTTTTTTAACTGTTTGTGTCCACATTGGTAACCAGCTCCTGAAATAGTGCTCTGGAAAGTGCTTGGAGATCTCTGGATGTAAAGAAATCCCATTCTCAAATCCAGTAAATATATAAACCCATAGCTTATTTGAAATGCTTCTGCACATTTGAAACGCTTCCTCTGCTGTTTTCTGTAAGAGAAACCCTGCATCTTGAGAAGTAATGAAGACATTTCACTGGTCAGGAGGCACCACTGTTAGTGAACATGCCCAAACCTGATAACATAAACAGAGAAAAGGAAAGAAATTTTCTTGCGTCATTTGAACCTATCAGTCCTGAAAGTGAGACGTTGGTTGATAAGGCTAAAACAGCCAGTTCAACCAGATTAGCAAAGTTTCTATGACCTCTCAGCTTTCTTCCAAGAAACATTTCTCTGCCTGAAGGCCATCAGTTTTAGAAACCTATAAACTATGTTCCATTAGACTATTCTATAAGGATAGTCTTAATGACAAAAGTGTTGGTCACACAGCAATATTAAGAATGTTAATTTCTGTAGACTTCTTTGTAGCGATTAGGTCTAGGAGTGCAATTTAAATCAGCTGAAAAAATACTTTATTAATGCTAAGAAATATCAGCTTTAGCAAAGACAGAAACACTGTGTCGACATCCTGACTAGACTAAAATTTTTGGACCAGGGCTCAAGAATTTTAGAATGAGACAATGCTTTTTTTCCTTTCAGAATTAACATTTTTTGCCCAAATCCATTGGTTTTATTCAAGTTCGTCAAACAGTGCAGGGACGAGGTTAACTTCACCAAGAGTAACTGTAAGCAACAGGAGTGGTCTTCCATCACCTTGCGGCCAAGGGCTGGGATATTTACCTACACTGTGAAAAGTCCAATTCAATTTCCTTTTCTGCTGCTGACGATTTGAACTTGCGTATCCCAGGTCAGTGAATTAATTAGGATGCTCTGTGGGTTGCCTGGTGGCGAGACGCTTGGTCCCTCCTCCACACTCTCCAGCTTTCCGCCGCGGGTGCTGTTTTATGTTGTATAAATAGTTAATCACAGGCGCTGGGACTGGCTCAGGAGAGCTCCGGCTTGCAGACAGCATTGAACTGCCAGGGCACGGAGTCATTCAGCCTCTCCCTGGCTCAGTTCATCTATTGAAATACAGCATAAAAGGTTCCAGCAGACGAGACGATGAAAGGCCAGCCCTCCGCATACCCCGCAACCTCTGATTAGGACATTCACTGCAAATGTAGGAGTCGTTCATCCAAATCCTTGCTTTGAACTTTTTCCCCTCTCTTTTCAGAAGTCTCTCACGTTCTCCGTCCCTCAGTTTTCCACCTCTTGTGGGAAAACTAGGAGGTGGCAGAGCCTACAATGCTGTAGGCTTTAGAAATGTTTAAATTGTGTAGGAATAACGCAGAAAGGAAAATGAGTGCATGGTGTAGCTCGTTACATCCCACGGAAAGGTGATCCCTCCGGGGTTGGATGGGCAGTCATTGCACAGCCATGCAGACCAGTCCCATGTGGAACAAACACAACGTGTCACAGGATCCCACCATCGTTTTGTAAAGTGGTTATATGTTGCGAGTGCTCTGCAAATTGACTCTGACAAGAAGGATAATAATAACACACCATCCACTACGCCATCTGGTCTTTCCTACCAAAAATATCTTAATCAACTATTAGAGATATTTAATATGCATCACAGCAAGAATTATTTGTGGGTATTAAACAGTGGCTGAAACCAAACACAGAGAAAGAACATGCACCCGTAGTCTTAGCTGGTGTGGAGTACTGTAGCAGAGTCATTAAAGGTATGCTGACTTGTGCCGGTTGAGCATACGGCCCATCGTATTTAGAAACACAGTATTAAGAGTGGTTATGCTCTGAAACTTAATAAAATTACAAATTGGAATATCTCTAGTGAAATTAATGATCCAAAATATTACAGTCAAGCAGAAGTCAGCCTTGTCTTGAATTTTGAAGGTCATTTGGAGTCATAAAAATACAGTTTTATGCTTTAGAGCTTTAAAACAATAGTAAAGCAAAGGGGACATTTGAGAGTGAGGGGAAAAAAGAGTCATCTATCCCCCCCCCATATTGCAATTAATTTGCTGAAAAAACCCTATGGAGAACCACCTCCCTCAAAAGAAAAAAAAACAACCCACAAAACCAAAACCCCAGTGACATTCAGAATAAGCTGGTAGCCACTATTTCTTTTAACTTGTTCTTGTGACTGGGAAGAAGAGGGTACAAAAAAAAGACCCTATGGAGAAGGTGTCTCAGCTCAAACATTAGATGTTGCCTGGTTGCCAACCTGACATCCTTCTTTCCTCCTGCAAACCCATAATAGGAACCGGACAAATGGTGGATTTAGGGAAAAATCAGGAGGAAAAAAGAAAATAGCTTGAGTCAAGGCAAAGCAAAGTACTTTGGCTTAAATAGTGGACTGAAAAAAAAATACAAACACCAAACCCAACAAACTCCCCAGGGAAACAAAAAGTTTTGGGGAAAAAAATATTTATTCAGATTCAGGGTGGTTTTTATGGTTTTAGAGAAATATTGTTTCAGATTATCTTCCCTTTCCCTAATTGTGTCAGCACCTTAATTTTTCTTCTTTTTTTAAAAGGGAAAGCAGGTTGTTTTTGAATTAACTGATTTTAATAAAAAGATCCTCTAGCTTTTTAAAAATAATCTCTCATTTTACAGCTTTGGAAATATATTTTTTTTTAACTTAAAAAAAAATCCTTCACTGTCTTCTACCAAAAGCATATGTTGTATTGGACTAAACTTTCAGATAATTACTTATCTCAGAGAAATATTTTATCCAACTCTACCCAAGACCAGCAGAGGGTGGAGATATTACTGAGTCCCTAGAGAGAAGAAAAAAGAAAATTGAGGAATGAACTACTGAAAAAAAAGAAATTACCCCAAATGAGAGAAGAAATTTGTTTCTTGGAGGAGGAGGATACAAGTGAATTAAACAAGAGCTGATTTACTGCTCTTGGCCAAAAATATTTGGCAAGCCAGTCACAGATTAAAAATCCCTGCACTAGGAATGCCTTATTCCTTGGTCCAAGTCATACATGGCAGAGATTAAACATGTGCCTCGTGTGCCTAATTTTCCACATGTAATGTGGGAATAATGAATGCTGCCTTGATGCCTTGAGAGTTTAGAGATATGTACGGAAGTATAGGGTGAAACCCTAATCTACCTGAAATCCAAAGCAGAATTTCCTTTGACCTTGGGTTCTTCTCTTCTATTCCTGTCATTGGTCCTCTAGTTTCTTTTTCACCATAGGAACAAGATTTCAGAGAGGAAAAATTAGAGGATGTGTCTGGTTTTGCCACCTCTATGATACAGTCATGTAGCCCATCCCGATTATATCAGGCCTTATACACAAACAGGTCCCTCAGAGACCTCACAACTCCCACCAACAAAGCAATGACTAGAGAAAAGGAGATATTTGCTCTTTAGTTTCCAAACACTGTGGTTGACCTGCTCCCTTCTGGAAGTGAGTTCAGGCTTAGGCATTTGCCAAGAAAGCTTTCTCACTGGCCCACACAAGTCTGGCTTTCAACTAGAGATAGCAATATTTTTTCAGGCTTTTTTTTTTTCTCTCTCTCTAGTGGAAAGAGCATTATTATAATTAAATTTTTAGAAGGGACAACATTAACAAAAATGAAAAAGGTAAAACTAAGTCAATACAAGGTAATGTTCGAGCTGACCTGTGCTGAAGTATCATTTTGAAATTTTCAGTCCATGAAACTATCCCTAGATTGACTTTTTATCTTCATTTTTGCAGGAAAAAATGCTTTTATATTCACATTTTCATGGGAGAGGAAAATTGTTTTCCATGCAGCTGTATACTTGAAGTTGACAGCTGCATTTTTCACGGATATGAGCACTCAGGCTGAGGTTGTCACTCAAGCAGCTTGAGCTGATCCTATGCAGGGCTTTGGAAATGACCAGAGCTACCTTGAAATTGTCCTGAAGAGAGAAGAGCCCCAGGACAACAAACACTTCAGGGCCAGGTTGCCATGCAGACCATTTACTTTGTTCTGACCCCAAAAGAGCTTTGTATCACTAGTTTTATATTTCCTGCATGCAACAAGACAGAATTCATGAAGTCCAAAGTATTAATAGAAACTTGTGCTGTCGGTACATTGCAGGAGGCAGCACTGGATCCCACTTCTCCTGGGGGTATGGTTGCCCACTGCTCCAAATCTTACAAGTGTCAAAGTCAGAATGAAAACTGCCTTAGAGCTCTGGAAAGAGGAGTTTTAATCTCATGTCAACCCATGTGTGAAGGTAGGGCTGGCACAAGGATTTCCATCCTTATAGGTTGTGGATCGTTTTCCCCAATGTCCAATTTTGAGAGCTCAGTTTTAATCTGCTTGAGGTATGAAGACACCTATGGGTCTGGGTTTTTTTGTTTGTTTTTTTTTTTTAAATAAAAAAACCCCAGACCAAACAAAACCAACAAACTTGTCTTGTTGAGTCAATGACACCTAAGAGGCAATCGATAGAATTTGCAGTCACAGCAAAATAAGGCAGGGTCTTTCTGGGGAAAAGGGAAACTTGCTTTTTCTCTCAATATGTTCCTATGGAGCTCAGACTTACATCCCTTCATCATCATGTCTGCATAATTACTGCTTCAGTTTGGGTTTTTCTAAAGTGGAAAAGCAAACCCCCAAATCTTGTGCACCCTGTGAAGCTGAAGGCAAGAAATGTGAGTCAGCCATGGAGTTGCAAGGCATTATAAGTAACCTACACGTGTAACTTGCTCTCTTTCAAATACCTCATCAATCTGGAAGCTACACTCCCCATATGCCTCTTCTGCCAATTCGTTTTAACTGTCAAAGAGGTTGTTTTCAAAGGACTCGAGTGACAGCTCAGAAATCCATCTTGGTGGATTGGCAGGGCCTAGGAACTGTGTCTCTGAACTGTACAGAGGTCAGCCATTTAATTTCATATGGGTTCCCATGATTTATACATGCTCCAGCTCTTGATACAGAACAGGCTGTAATGCCTGTCTAGGAATTTCTCCCTTCTGTATAGCATGTACAATTACAAAGCACAATGGCAGTGCTAAAATAGATCAATATACTATTCTTATTCTTATATCAAAAGGGGCAGCAGGTAGGTGTCCTGTGAACACAAAATCTGATAAAAGGGCTTGCCTTGTCTGATGGTCGCTGGACCCCTCTCTGGCTGGTGGTTTGAGCAGCATTAATGGGCACAGGTAAAATCAGCCATTGGTACAGGCAAAGAAACTCATCTGGTAAGATGTACAAGGGAAAGGGAGGGAATACACAAGGAATTTCTTGTGAGCAATAGCGATGCTTTACAACACTAAAATGTTTCAAGATATTCAAGTATGTTTATTTTCTGGACAAAGAAGGGATATTTTAGAAAGACAGAGGAAGTGGTTTGCCCAGCTCATGCAGTTTCAAAGGAAGGAACAAAAATTTCTGCGTTACCAGCTCTGCCTCGCTCTACGCAGTGTGATACCTTTGTCATTCCTATGTTGCTTCACCCATCCAACATACTCAGTCATAGGAACAGTGAGGAGAATTCAAAGGTAGTCTGCAAAGTTAACCTGGAAATACCATGTGAACAAAAAACTTGTCCAGGACTTGCCAAGAAATTTATATTTGAGATCTGCAGAATGATTCCATCCCAGAAATGCTCAGACATTTGACAAATTTTGGGAGAGAGAGGGGAATGGGTGCTCTTATTTTTTCCTTCCTGTTGCCTTTTTGCTTACTTCCATAAACTGTGATCTCATGTGCTGGGATATCTCAAGTCCTGAGGACTACCCTGTGCATCCTGTACTACATCTTGCAGAGTAGAGCACCAGACTGAAAACATCTCACCAGCACCATCTCTGTAAACCTCATACGTCGTCTGTCTTTCTGTGCTACACATAATTGCCGCTCTGGTAGCATCAGCCTCCTGGCGTGAGTCCATACGTTGAGCGATTATTCTCTTCAATCCAGACTGATAGAAGGCTTCATGCCTTGGCAAAATGACTAAGCTATCTATATTTCTATGCTCTTTTTATGACTTGGAAAGTTAAACTGCTTTCTGTCTTATTTGCCTTTGAGAAACTTGCAAAATAAAAGGCAACAATATAAATGGAACCAATATGTTGAAGTTCACCATCACCAACCAGTTGATTTCACAAGCAAATCCCTATTCTCCCTATTATTGGCAGACTTTTTTTTTTGCACATGTCTAGCTTGCTCTGTTGTTTGGTAGTGATGGAAGAGGAGAATCCAGGAATATAAAAATACATTCTCTTATATTTTCTAAAAGACCTGCCAGTACTTGTAGCAGAGCAAGGAGAAATGAGCCAGCTCAGACAGTATTTGCCTTGTGACACAGCTAAGTCATGTATGCATTGCTAAAGGCAAAACTTTCCTTGGCTTTCCCTTAAACTGTTAGTGATTTGGATGCTCCATCTAAATTTCCTGCTGGTCAAAGTAACCTAGCCAGCAAAGGCCCAAACATCTCACAGTAACTGCACACGAGGGCTGATAGATCACAAATACAGTTTCATCAATCTCAAGTGGCCTTCTTGCACCATTCCTTGTTCCTTCACTGTCTTTGTGCTGACATCCCAGGACTTTGGAAGGATATACGGCTCTTGGTAAGCACTCTCCTGGCATGTCCATTGACAACCTGAAACCAGCACAGGATGATGAGACCACTCTTAATTTCCCTCCTAGTGTCTAAGCATCACTACCCAGTAAGGACTAACGAGCAGCGAGCCCAGATCCCTATCAAATGCTGGTGCATTCATTTTCATTACACCCAAATAACTGTTCTCCATAGCTGATACTGTGACACTGGAGAACGAAGGAAGACTTGTGCCTCTGTCTCCTATTTCATCTCTCTCACGTGGGTAGGCTACTGTCATATTCATTGCAAACAGCACCTGCACCAAAAGGTGGTGCTCTGGGTAAATGGCTCTTCATGTCATGGTTGCTGGTTGGGATGTTGTGAAGCCTTTGTGGATTTGTACTGTTCTTGTGCACCCTCTAAATTCATGAACTATGACAATATCAACAGTCAGCAAATGCCACCACACGTTTATGTTATGTTTATGAAAAGCCACAGTCATTTTCTTCTCTTTCAGCTCCAAACATTTCCTTTTCCCATTTGTAGGTGGTCTAAGTACAGATTTATATGTGTTTTAACAATCCAAGAACATCTGTAAAAGGTTTATGCCATGCTTGGAAACAGAGGAAAGGAGAAGCCTGAAAAATAAAGACTTCTCAATACCATTTCAGGATACCCTATATTTCGTCAGAGCCTCCTGAGCTGCTTCGGAGAGGTTTAGCAGATCAGCCACCTCACACCAGAATGTATCCCAGCATGGAGGAATATTCCTGAAAACAAAACTTATTCCTGTGCATAGTGTCAGATCCAAAGTGATAGGCAGAAAACTTCCTTCCTCTGTGTTCTTGGTGCAGATGCAGGTGATTTTTCTTTGAAGAAATCGAGTTCAAGGCAAAGAACAAAGTTGAGCTGGGCAGTGTCCCATTTTCCTCTCCCTGTGCCAAGCACACTGATTCCTGGCTATCTCTGGAGCTGGGATGTGATTGTAAACCAAAAGAATAACTCTAGAGTGAGGTACGCCTAATATGCCATTTCATATACTACCTCACCAGCGTGGTCAGTAAAATATAGAAGAAGCTACCTTTCTTCTAGTTCATGTACCCTCAGTGGAGGAGTGCAATATAAAAGTGTCCTGCCTATATAGATTTACGTACAGGTGGCAGACGGTTTGCTATTTCATAAGCAGCAGCTGAATACTGTATTTCCCACAAATTTCAGCTGGACAGGCAGCTTTCATACTGCATGCAAGTAATGGAGGTGGAATAAGCGATGCCTGTCTGTTTTTCCTGCATTCCCAGTGTAGCATGCCTCGTTGCAGAGACAGCTCTGTGGCATGTCACAAGCAGTATGCAATCCTTTCACCAAAATGCCACAGGCTATAAAATCCTTTTCGCAGTCTCATAAAAGGAATGAAAGAGGCCTCCACTGCCTTTTGTGAATGGCAGCCTCCCATCAAGTGCAGAGATGGGGGACAGGCCAGAAGGTGCTTCTCACTTTGTACTTCTCAACATAGGTAAAATGAAGTCAATGAAGCTGATTTACTCCTTTTGACGATCCTGAACTTAAAGCAGCAGAGGTAAACGCAAGATTGTGTTCGATACAAATTTATGAGCTTCTTCACAGAGGGGCATTTTGTACTCAAAATTTGAGAAAGTAGTCCACAGCAAACAGCCAAGGAGTAGAATGAAATATATAAAGCAGGATTATTCAGCAGCTGTCAATTTGACTTTTGTTTATGGAACCAATATCTTATAGGAATTACCCAAATCCACAGAGTTCATGATTATTATTAATGGCATTAAGCATTGCATACTGTACATTGCAGATTGTAAAACTGGCACTTTGCCAACCAGTTACCTACTGGAACACTCATTAGAACACAGGATTAATTCAATTCCTTGGAAAAGAGCTCAGGCAAGTGAGTTTTCAGACAGCAGGATAAAAAAGAAATGGATCGCATTAAACAAAATATTCCTGTTTGTCCAAAGCAAGCATCTTTTTGGATTCCTTTGGATTCCTGCAACTGAAAAGTGAAGGAAAATGTGGTTTGGGGTTCAGCCTGGTTTGGGAGGGAGCCTACAAACTGTCATGAAAGCACTACATCACAGCAAAACTCCAGTCTTCTTTCTTTCTCTCTTTAAGCTATATTATAGATTTCGGGTTCATGAAAGGAGATTAAAGATGAAGACAAAGGGCTGTCTTGAAACCTCCAACCCCACAGAAGGCAAAGAAAATAAAATCCCTTATTATTATTCACTCCACTTTTCTCAAAACCTGTGGAGTCTGGCTCACAACTTTTGAATGTTTGGGGTCGGGACTAAATAGCCTGTGGATAGGCAGAAACTGAGTCCACACAGAGCTGACACAGAAACCCAGAACCAGAAACAAGGGCCAGCCTTGTCGGTGCTTCAGGGTGCTGCTGGCTCACACAGAGGAGAGGCTTCTCGCATCTTACGCTTTCCCCTCCCCTGCTCAGCCGGTGCCAACTTCCAGGGTTTTTCCAGCAAAACCGGACAATGAAGTACGTTAAATGACAATGATATGACGCAGTCTCTCCACCCCGTCCAAATGGGATCAGTCTCCTTGCAATACCATTCTTGCAGCCAAGTGCTGAATATCTCCAAGGAAGAGATTTAAGCCAACAAGGTGGCAAAGTGGCTTAAACCCACCTCTCGGTGGGCTAAGAGCCTGCACAATGTCTATTCTCATTAAGGAACTCATTAAGCAGCGGTAATTTGCACAGGGGCCCTCAGTTTCATTGCTTTTGCACTTCCAACATCCCTTTGCCTCTGATGCCTGCCCTGTCTACCTCTGCATGTGGGAGTCATGTTTTCCTATGTGCCTCTGCAAAGCGCCTAGCGCTCTGCTGGTGACTCGGTCTGTAATACATGGTGACCTTTAGGCCAGCCGAATCATCAGCGCAGCCACGGTTTTATTTGCATTAATGTTAAATAGTGTGTACAAAAGCAAAAGGAAGCCTGCATATAATATCTTTCTTTTTTTTTTTCCAAAAGGTTAAATTAGTATACACGGTATGGAATCTCCACGGTTTTCACTCTTTCTGCTACAGAGCTTGAACTTTAGTCTTTTGGTCCAAAGGGAGAAAAATCAATAGTATCATACTGATACACAAGAAACTTTATTAAAGTAGCCATGGGCATCTCCGCAACCTTACCCTATCAAGCTGGCTTGCTAATTGGTTTGCAACAGTGTGGCTGCCATGAAAATTACCCAGGCCTGTCTTGCGAAAATCTGGCTCTATCAGCATCAAGAACACAAACAGCCAGGGAAGCGGTCAAAGGTCGCTTCCTAGTTGTTGGGAACGGAAAATGAAGCTTGTTAACATTCTGCTGCTGCTTCTTCTAGGGAGAAAAAACCACATCAGTGCTGCAGGGAGCTGTCCTCTGGAGGATTGAACAAAGATGATCAAGCTTCTCTCTGCTCACTTCCACTCACCCATCAGGCTTTCATTGACAGGGAAGCCTAAAAAAACCTGCCAGAAGTGTCATTTCATACCTGCCTGAAGTCTTTAGTTTGGAGTGCTTCCCTTATTTGTCCATCACGACATAGCGTCTCTCCCTTTTACACATCGTCTCTCCTCTTTGCTGCGCCCTGGTTTGTCGCTGTGCTAAACCAAAGCCAAATTCAAAATGGCCTGAACAAACATCAGTGTATCTGGGCAAGAATGAATTAAAACGTTGTAAAGCTTTTGCAAGAAATGCCAATTATAGATAGAAGAGAGAAGAGCTACAGTCTCTAAATCCCCCCTGCCACCGAGCTCCAATCCAGAAAGCAAGAAAGGCTTTGGCTGGCTGCAGGAGTTTACAGTTACGTCTCTAAGGCAGAAATGTGACTTGAAGGATGATGTTGCCTGAGTGAATCTATGCCAGCAAGGAGCTGTAGCGGATCCCAAGGCATCTGTGTAAGGAGCAGCCACTGCTGAGTGCGTTCAGTTCACATCAGGTGTGTTAGCTACACTGAGTTGCTCCCTCGTTTGCACCCGAGTTTTTCACAGGATTCTCTGATGGAAAAAAGCCCTTGACATCGTACTCAATTCATCTGAAAGGCCAGAGGACAGCAGAAGATGTTCAAGCCTACTTTTTTTTAATTCCAGTTCTTCAATTCAGGATGTGAACCGAAAAATAAATAAATCGGTTTTACCCAGTAATGATGACAAGGAACTTCAGCAGCCAGGCACTGCACAAGCAGTGAATATGGGGCTGTCCTTGTCTCCAAGAATTTGAGACCTAAGTAGGAGTTTTCTGTTACATGTGCAGTCTTCCATAATGAAAACTTCATTAGGACCAGCCACAACTCAGACTGTTGTCCATGGCCTAAAGCATATCCAATGCAATTTCAAACACACAGAAGACAAATATGGTTTACAGCCACTTTTGGGCCAGGTAAGTGCCTGTTCGATCTCCTCACCATTATCCTAACGATGGGGTCTCGATAGTTTGGAGGCCTTCCTTGTTTGTATGAGCATGTAGGCACCATGGACTGCTAGGATCTCCCTCCCATGACAGGAGATTTGGAGCCTGGCCGTTCATAGGAGCTCTCTGTAAACCACATATCCCCCCCCCCAAGTTCTCAAGGTCAAACTGCCTTTAGGGCTGATGTGTGGCCTTCCTGTACCAAAAGATCTAGCTCATGGTCTTAAATCGAGCTAACTGCTTGTGTTGGTATAGGACCCTAAAGACTAACTCAGAAATTTCTGCCTGTGTTGTTGTTGTTGCTGCTGCTAAAAAAGTAAGGTAGACAATTTGTCACAGAAAGCATATGGAGGATTCATGGAAGGAATAATGCCAAAATTGCACCTTTTTTTGTTGACGGTTTATTATGAAGAGTTTTTTAATTTCTCCAGCCAGGTCTCTGGGGATGCTTTCAGCTTTTCCATATTGCAATGGAAAGAAGCTAATTTAGGGATCAGCCATGCAAGATCTTCTATCTGTCTTGGCCATTCCAATATATTAAACTTCTAAAGGGTCAGTGGATTAGGAAAAAAACCCCAAACAACTAAGAATGTGTGAAATCTGGCTTCATGCACTAGGTTTGAAAGAAATGCAGGATTTCAACATGAAGTTTGATGCATAATTTTATTGCTTAATATGGAGTGGTTGTGTCAAAATGTGAGAGTCTCATCTGCTTGTCCTATTCACTTTTCCATTAACCTGCTCACACCAATAGATCATCTTAAATTTTCAGAAGGACGAAGAAAGATGAATTTTCTGTCATCATAAAAAAAATAATTCTGTTTCTAAGTTAAAAAGCAGATTTTTTTTTTAAGTGGAATGGAGGACACTGGACAGGAAAACAAATTGATTCAGAAAGCCATTGAACTCTATGAATAACTCAAATCTTTTCAAACTGGTAATGATTTGCAATATTTTGTTATTATGCTACCAGAGTCTGCTAAAACGTCTCTTCCTCCACCTCCCAGACAGATGCACACACTTTAAATACAATATTAAAGATACCCTTGACTAGTAAAGATCCTGTCAAAGTATGCTAATCAAATCCAGCTTTGATTTCATGCTTACTTTTCTGCTCATCCCAATTGTAAAGCTAAGCTGTAATTAATACATAAGAGGCTGGTGATTATACAGTATTAGGCTGAACATATAGAGTGAACATACAGCATTAGTTTGCATTTCAATAGATCAGACACTGTAAAGAAATAAGATCAACTCACAAGGTCTGGTATTAGCAGGTTGCTAACTTATCTTGGTGACAATCTTGAGCTCTTGCATTGATCTCCTGCTACTGGTGACATCTTTTGCATGTGCATATGTGTATGCTTACACGTGTACGTGCAGACAAATTAGGTACTCTTTCCCTTTTAATATTTTTGAAGTTTAATTTTAAGCTACATCACCCAGGGAACCATTAGTATTTCTCTGGAAATGGGCCTACAGGTGACTGCCATGACAGATATGATGTGCCTCCAGCAAGCAGACCTACGAGCTGTGCTCCCTGCCTACCTGCCTGCTTAGGGACAGCCCACAAGAAGGACAAAACACATAAAGGAATGAACATCGCAGCATTAGCTGGCACCCTACTGCCAGAGGGTACATAAAAACTAGAGGAGTCCCTTCAGACAGCTTGTCAAAGACCTGCTAAGGTCTTCTTTGTATCCCCCTGCCAGCAGAAAAAAAAAGCTTTCTGTTGTCTGAAATACTTAGAACTGGAAGAAAGGACGTGAGACTCCAAGAAAAGTCCTGGGATTCATCACTCAGCTTTAGAGCATAGGAAATCACACTAACTGTGATAAATAGTGAAAAGCTAAGATGAGGAAAAAGTAGCCCCCTATGATCCTGAACCTACTTGTGGTTTCTCTGGAGTAAATCCGGAGCTATTGTAGAAAAGAAACAACAGAGGTCCAGACCTTCAAAGTCAACTTGACACCATAAAAGTTTAAGCAGTTCGTCCTTTGAACAGTGCTATGCCTCAAAACATTTTTTATTTAAAAAAAAAAAAAAAAAAAGACAAGGAAAGGAAGGTTCAGCTATAAAGACAGCTTTATTCTGCGTGCAGGCACCAATTGCGTTTCGCTGCAGAACCGCACAAGAGCGATCCTCCCGTGTTGAGCCCAGCCGCGCCATGGCTGTGGCATGCCATTTCCCCGCACCATAACGAGATCATATGTGAAAGCCTAAATTATGCAAATGAAAAGGCTCCACTAATACTGTTGAAATATTCCTGGAGTGTACACTTGACAACCTCAAAGTACATTTCACACCACTAATGACTTCATCACTAACACAATTGTCATGAGTCAAGCAGTTTCCATAGCAACGCCCTAGTACAGCTGTTTACCCATATAAAGTACTGCACCTACTTAGTTACATATACAGACAGATCACTAGATTCCTAGGTACTGAAATTGAAATAATTCAATTTTCAGTGTCTCTCTTTATGAAGTGATTCTGCCAGCTATAGGTATTAGCATATCAATGTGACTTTGACAGGGTCTGCTGCAAAAGACATATTTTGCAGGCACTTCATGTCAATTAGAGCCCTAACTGTTTCATGGAATAATCATTCCTGCCAGATTAAGGTCAGGCTGCAAGGTAATTTAATTGGTGCCATTATATCTAGGGGGAAAAAATGCTCTAATAAAGTGCACACACTGTAGCTGCCAGTGAGGATGTGCTATGCGACATGAAAGGGATTGCCTTCCTAAAGTGTATGGGCAAACCATTTAGAGAGAAAGAAATAAGACGGAAACAACTTCAGATGCTTTGTTTCCAACAAAATTCCAGTGTGTTTGACCAAGGGGGGAAATTTATTTCACTTGAAGTGGTGCTATTCACAAGGGAGGAAGCACTGAAGAAAAATAAATAAGAATAAGGAAAAAAAATTCCCCTCACTTTATGTACATCTGCTTATCTCCTGTGGAATGATAAACACTTTAATTAAAAATCCGCAGAAATCAAAACAAAGTCTCTTTTTCCCAGGGCTCTGATGGCTGGGATGTAGCGAGCCGGGCGGGAACCTCCCTGGCCTCCCCCTGGAGAGCAGGACCGGCAGGATTACTCTTTCCTCCTGCGGAAACTTTTGGCCAACAGCTTGTTTCATGAGCAGCATTAAGTTCAGTTTCCTATGGAGTCAGGTAGATTATCCCCTAATTTTCACCCAGCTATCCATAATCCAGCTTCTCATACTTTTCCAGTGGTCCCCTTCCCCCTGCAAGAGCCAGATCCTGGGGTGCCCAGTTAAAGAGGCATGACATGACCACGTGTCAACCTGGGCGCAGGAATGCCAACTGCATAGTCATTGGGGTCTGCTTTCTTCTGCCCTGAAAAAGGCAATGATTTAGACCTTTTTTATTTCTCCAGGTCTTGATATCCACCAATTTTTTTCGAAATTTCATTTTCCTCAAAGAACATGTGTTTTTTTCTTTTTTGTCTAAAGCCAAAGTTTTCAGGAGACAGACAGATGGACAGTGCAGAGAGTTCTCAATATGATAAGCTTATAACATAGGAAGATGATGAGAAAGTAAGATTCTTAGCTCTGTATCCACATCCCACGATGACTTACCTAATGACAACAACCTTACAACAACGGTCACCACTTTGAATTAACCCTCTTTCTTGGCAAAACAGAGCACTGGGGAAAGTATTTGCCTTGCAAACTGGTAACTCCTTATAGAGTTGGCCATGCTCAGTATTGTGGTCATAACCACACTCTAAATACCAGTATAGCAAAGTTTAAGTTAACTGAAGAATATACAATGTTTATGAAAGGCTCAAGGCCAGATTTTCAGTTGATGGAAACTCTCATTTTCACAGACTTCATCTAGGCTGCAATCATTTAAGTAAAGTTGAGGATATTAATAAAATATTGTGACAGGTTCAAGAATAACAGAGAAAAGTTTAGATTCTATAAAACCCAAAGTGTTTACAATGTGTTTGTAAGGACTCTGCAAACTGTAGCTTTTATGTAGCACTATTTATTTTTTTTTTTGCATAGAAATAAGCATATTCCTAAACTGCAATTTCAGACTGCATCCCTAGAATACTTGTTTTTATGACTTTACCATGAAATAAAACATTGTGTGCTTAGAGTCATGCTTATTACATTGTGATGTGAAAACTGATCATGATCAACTTAAGCTCAAAAAACAGAGATGAGAATCAAAGTTGTCTTATTTTTTTGAATGAAAAAAGATTTGATATATAACAGGAAATTCTGCCAAACCAGAACAATTTTGCAAAACTGAAGCAATGGAAAAAGATCAGATTCTGAGCCCTTTGAGTTTCCCTATGAATATTTCAATAGACTCTATTCATTATTACTATTTCCTTTTACTATCCACTCAGGCTTACAGTGGAACTATTTAAAAAAGATATAGGAAAGATTTTTTGCTGCTATGAATATTGCATAAACTAACTGAATTAAGGTCAAGCAAAGGTAGATTATAAATGGAAATGAAAGGTTTTGTCATTATTATTTTCCTTTAAATATGTCTGGTAGAACATTTTGGTTCAGAATCCCATTCAAATGCATTTGATCACCCATAAATTATCCATTAAAAACTTCATTAATGACATTACAAATGTAGTCTAGCTTCTATCATTTGGTTCAGCCTTGGTCATGAATGCAGGAACAGGGACAGTGGGGTGAAAGAGAGCTCTGGATCTGAGGGGTCAGCAGCTGAAAGAATTTCTAAGCCGTTAAACCATTTCTTTTTACAAAGTGAAAGGCTTCACATTTTGGTGTGATAGATATTGCAGCCACAAAACAACAAATCATAGAATCATAGAATCATTTAGGTTAGAAAAGACCTTTAAGAACATCAAGTCCAACTGTTAACCTAACACTGCCAAGTCTACCACTAAACTGTGTCCCTAAGTGCTACATCTACACATCTTTTAAATACCTCTGAGGATGGTGACTCCACCACGTCACTGGGCAGCCTGTTCCAATGCTTGACAACCCTTTCGGTGAAGAAATTTTTCCTAATATCAAACCTGAACCTCCCCTGGCACAACTTGAGGCCGTTTCCTCTTGTCCTATCACTTGTTACTTGGGAGCAGAGACCGACCCCCACCTCGCTCCAACCTCCTTTCAGGTAGCTGTAGAGAGCGATAAGGTCTCTCCTCAGCCTCCTTTTCTCCAGGCTAAACAATCCCAGTTCCCTCAGCTGCTCCTCATAAGACTTGTGCTCCAGACCCTTCACCGGCTTCGTTGCCCTTCTCCGGACACGCTCCAGCACCTCAAGGTCTGTCCTGTAGTGAGGGGCCCAAAACCGAACACAGGATTCGAGGTGCAGCCTCACCAGCGCCAAGTACAGGGGGACAATCCCTTCCCTGCTCCTGCTGGCCACACCATTTCTGACACAAGCCAGGATGCCGTTGGCCTTCTTGGCCACCTGGGCACACTGCTGGCTCATATTCAGCCGGCTGTCGACCAACACCCCCAGGTCCTTTTCCACCGGGCAGCTTTCCAGCCGCTCTTCCCCAAGCCTGTAGCGCTGCATGGGGTTGTTGTGACCCAAGTGCAGGACCCGGCACTGAGCCTTGTTGAACCTCACACAATTGGCCTCAGCCCATCGATCCAGCCTGTCCTGATCCCTCTGCAGAGCCTTCCTACCCTCGAACAGATCCACACTCCCACCCAACTTGGTGTTGTCTGCAAACTTACTGAGGGTCCCATCAATCCCCTCGTCCAGATCATTGATAAAGATATTAAACAGAACTGGCCCCAGTGCTGAGCCCTGGGGAACACAACTTGTGACTGGCCACCAACCGGATTTAACTCCACTGACCTCCACTTGTTGGGCTTGGCCATCCAGCCATTTTTTTACCCAGCGAAGAGTACACCCATCCAAGCCATGAGCAGCCAGTTTCTCCAGGAGAAAGCTGTGGGAAACACTGTCAAAGGCTTTACTAAAGTCTAGGTAGACAACATCCACAGCCTTTCACTCATCCACTAAGCGATTCACCTTGTCATAGAAAGATACCAGGTTATTCAAGCAGGACCCATCTTTCATAAACCCACGCTGACCGGGCCTGGTTGCCTGGTTGTCCTGTATGTGCTGTGTGATGGCACTCAAGATGACCTGCTCCACACCTTCCCCGGCACTGCGGTCAGATGTATCAGCATACGGAGCAAACTTTGTATTGGTGTACACTTAGGTTATGCGTGCAAAACTGTAGCAGATCTCTAAACAAAGCAACTTAAAAGAGCAAGTTTTAGTGAGAGCAAGCATAAATTTAGAAACTTGAATCTACTTTAGTTATGCTTATAAGGGGTCCCCCTTGCTTTCTTTCACTCCCTTCTAACCCAAAAAGCCAAAGAGGATGGAGGCAGTACACAGTCCATACAGTTCCCTGATAAGGACACATACATATAGGTGTCCCGTTAGACTTCTTTATAGTTAATGGAGATACAGGGCATTTTTCAGCTCACTTGTGCTGGAGTCCAACCCAGCTGGAGGTGACTAACTCTGTAGGCTCTACTGACCGCATCAGCCAGACCTCCAGCCTCCTGCAGTGCCTAGTGCCATTTGAGGTGACCCAGGATAGCTAAGAGATCCTCACAGAGCTGGCAGATGTAACGTGGGACCAATAAGAAAACCATACTCTTCTGCAGTGGTAGCTGGAGGCCAGATGGGAAGGACATCTCAAATGCATATGAACAGGCAATTTAATTAAGACCCTGGTGATAAAATGGAAGTTTAGATAGATAAGTCTTCACAGGCTTTAAGGCATTCCTGGTGAAAGCAAAATACTGTCTTTCCTCTGGCCAGAGCTATATACAGAACAGAGTATAAATATGTACAGAAGTAGAAGGATGATGAGTCTAACATGTTTTCTACCTGCCTCTCAACACAGACACTATGGACTGTGTAGGTCTAATAAAGTTCTGCACATGAAGACTAGATACAAAATCCCCACTAGATAACCAGTTACACTATCAATAATTTGAAAATGTAAGATGCTTTCTCATAGGAATGTTAAGTTTTGCATTCTAGAAAATGCAAGATGAGTTGAAACTGTATGATCACCGCTCTATCCGTGTTGTCATAAATCCTTCTGTTGTAACAGGAGGGAAGCAAAGACCAAACCTATTCAACAAGCATCTTTGCTTTGAACTCACAGGACTGACCTGTTGCTTTTCCCTTGCCTGGAAGAGAGAGGGATTCACTGTTAAAACATCAGGCATCGCTTCAACAGCGGTGAAGCAGTGAAGTGAGCTGTCTGCTGTGGTCTGGGTGTTGAGTTCCTGCTCCTTTCATGGGCATTTGGTCCACATCTATAACACAACTGTGTTCATGAATGTCTTTGCAACCACCACTAGACCATGTTGAGAACATCACTCCGGGCACGATCCGTGGCATGTGGAAAACATCCTGCTCTTCAGCAGATCTTCGTGAGGAGCTCTGAGCTACCGTGCATATAAACTGCAGCTGTGCTGTGACTTCGGCTCCTATTTGCAATATTACACTTGTTATGCTACCTACAGCTTCCCGCTACGTCCAGGCATCTGCCTGGGGCTGGAGGAGATGACCAGAGTTTTGATGAGTTGTTAGACTTGTGCACATATGCACTAGTAAGGCCACTCACATTGTACAGGAGCCCCTGAGGCCTGGGAAGTGGCTGGCTGAGGATGTGGGAGGTAGTGGTGGGCAAACAGATTGATTTTCTGCTTGCTTTATGAAGTATTACAGTCCCTTTTCTCTCTTTTTTGTTTTTTTTGCCAATAATCCCCTCCTCTTCAGTTCCTCGTGATAGGAATTAACTTGTTCCCTGAGTCCATAGAAAGCTGGGTTCAATGGAAGTGATTTAAGGACCAGGACAACATCTAGATCGGAGGAGGAATAACTCTTTTGTTTCTTTTTTTATTATTTTTATTTTTTACTTTTGAAAGACGAGAAAAACTAGAGATGGAAAGTTTTCACGTTTGTGAAAACATTTTCTTTCAAAGGTTTTTAGACAACAAATAAACTAAACAGATGACAAAAGCTGATGAAAACTGGGAAAATATTGTCATAAACAGACGTTTCCAAAATACATTTCCATCTGGCTGAAAGCCACTTGCATTCTTTTTTCTAATCTTGTTTTGAATGAAATCACTTTTAGCAAAGCTCTCAACAGATCTGGAAATACCCTTCTGATGCTAAAGCCTGACTGCTTAATTGTCATTAGCTTTCTCTTTGTCAGGTGAAGCAAATCAGATGAGTTTGGCCAGGGCCACCCATTTTGCCATGAGAAGGCCCTTTAAGCAGCAGGCAACATTTTTTGGCTACACTGTGTTTACAGCCCGCAGCATCCTTATTTAGCCAGCAAAGAAACCCATTATCAGAAAAAGATAAACTCCTGACTTCAAGTTTGGAATGCTTGCACACAGCTGCTATGATGCATAGAGGAGAGAAAGCAGCTCAGAGCATGTGCAAAGGAAGAATATATTAAGTTATATTCAAGGGAATAAACCTGACAAAGGATTTTATGCCTGATTTTTTTTACAAAAGGAAGACAACTTGCAAATGTATATCTCTGGAAAGAGGAGGCGGTAATGAACAAGGACAGTGCATTTCCCAGTAGGTGATGAGTAAGCCGAGGGATAGCTGCAGGATGCCATGATGTACTCTGCTGTCACAAAGATTTTACACATAGGCTGGACAACCTGTTCAATAAATCAACATGCATCTATCATATTTTTTTTCCCAGGTATCTATTTGGAAACTCACAGCCACGTTATAATGCATGCACAGTGTTTGTTAACTTGGCATACCCTTTTCATCATTTCCAATCCTATGCTATCTCTTGGGGGTGAATCATCATTATGTAACATAGCACACATGGTACCATGTGATGATCCCTGTCCTTGCTGGGAAAAGAACTAAAAGAAACCAAAAAACCACAGAAGACTATTAACACAAAAGTACACACATATCCTAGCAATCAGAAACAGGTTAGACTGGCTACTGGCTATGTTTTCCTCACCTCTCAAAAACACTTATTGGTTTCAGCGGGAAATGTTCTTGCCTAACTGGTACAGACTCCGGTCTCTGGGGTAATTAATGGGAAATTTTTTTTTTTTTTTTTTAATCAGATCTTGCTTTGAAAGGAGGAATTCCAGCTAAATTCAGTAGTCAGAGTGGAGCCTTGCATTAAGCTCTTGCTCATCCTTGTCCTACTTCCCTATGCACTGTACTGGTCCAGCTCAGGACACAAAGCAAAGTGAATTTTTGAGATCAAAAGGCTGATGTAAAGCTGGAGAAGATCCACTTGATGATCACAAAACAAAAGGAAAGAGTGAGGCTGTTGCATAGGAAGTTATTAATTAAACTAAACAAAACTTTAAAAAGTGGCTAAAGCAGAGTAACAGCAACTTGGGCTCTGCCCAGCCCAGATCACACACTGCACTGGGAATGGAAAGGATCAAGGAAATGCTTAGTTATCAGCAGAAGTTTCCATTATCACTGCCTCTAACAACGGGCATCTCCACTATCCCTGTAAAATGTAGCCTACAGCCAAATTGTATTGGAAACTCTATGACTGGGAGAGAAGGGTCAGGGTTCGTCTCAGATGCTCAGCAAGGGATATGCCCATCTGTAAGTGAATGGTTTGTTCATTTGGAAAAACAGATTCAGTCAGGCACCATGGGCATCTTCTCACAAACTGTGCGGTGAGTTCAGTTTTCAGGAAATAATGTAATCTGCAATGGTTTCCTGACCACGACAAATGGAAACCACCAAGACTACCGCTGCCACAGACAGCCACGGCCCCAGTAAAATTGTGCCTCCGAGCGTAGTCCTGCCCAAGGTGGAAGCACCACTGGAAGATGACAGCATTTGCACTGCAGATATGAAATAGCCTCCTATGTCATATAAACGGGGTCTCCCAGGTTTGGGAAGAAAAAGAAGAAAAAAAAAACCCCATCAAGTCCTCCTGCTCTTAAAATTCAAATTTCCTTGAGAATTTTCAGAAGATTTGATCTTTTCCATAGACATTTCAGGAACTTTTCACAAGCAACAACTTGCCTCTGTCTTGCTGTTTGACATTTTGTTTTGCAGGTAGAACAATCAAGCTGCTAGCAGCCAAAGAACAGTATAAATTACCATCAGAAAGGAAGAATTGGAAAAGGCAAATATACATACTTCTTGAAAAATTGTCTTGATTTTCACCAGAATGCACTATTATATATGACACTATGAAAACAGGGATAAGGCAGAAAAGTACCTTGCTTCTCTGATTTACTAAGCTATCATGGGAGTACATAGGTATTTAAATCTATACCGAATTAAGATTTATGTGGGTAATTGTCATTCTAATTTTGTCCGTAGTTTACAGTTAAAAATTCTTTCGCACAGACTCTTTCTCCTAACAGTTATATCAAAACATCACTATGTATTAATACAAGGCATGGACTCTGATGGGAGTTTTATCTGTCAAGAATGTCATCCTTCTAGTCCACAATTCACCATGTATACAATAGGGAAAAGGAGAAAAAAAGTACCTGCCAAGCATTCACAACATACTTTCAGATAGTAGCAGTAACACTTAGGTTTGAAAGAATTTTGGAGTAGGGTATTGCAACATGTCCAAATCCTTCTAGATTGCAATGTCTCGTATTAAGAAAACAAAACAAAAAAAATAATATGCCATGTTTCAGTAGATCACTTTCTGTCAACATAACATGCTGACTTATGGAGCAAGAAGATAAGTTAACGTGTCAGGCACAGGGAGAGTGAAGTAATGAGCCACATGCTGGGATCCAAGTTAAAAGGAATGTATACAAATGCGTTGGGCATACATAACAAGATGACCAAATTGGATGCATAGTGTGTGTGCTCATGGATACATTTAGAAAAATGACTTGGAATTAAACACAGACAGTGCCCAGAAATGAGAGAGAAAATAAATACAGAGGAGTGCTCGGAGGTTGGAGGGGACCATGTGGTAGCAGGGCAGCATTTGCAGGGAAATAGTAATTTAGCGTCACTGGTGCTCTAGAGGGAGTTTCAGAGGTTCAGTCAGGAATTACTTTATTTCATCTTTAAGAAGAAATCTGAAGCATTCTAAACTATCTGAGCATGACTTTAGTGTAATTATGAAAGATGAAATTCAAACCTTTTTATAAAAGGTCCATCAATTCCAAAAGGTTTTTTCTTTCTTTCTTTCTTTCTTTTTTTTTTTTTAAATGATGAGATTGATTTAGTTTGATTTGATTTGATTTTCTAGCTTCTGTGGATGAAAAGGCAGGCGATGGTGATCTATTGTATATACAGTCTGTTGTCTGTTTTTTTTTTCCTGAAGGTAGACTAAACCACACATTTTTTAGAAAAATACCTAGTCTTGCCTTAAAGATTGCAAATAACAGGGAATCCACCATGCCGGCTGATGAGCAGATCCAATGTACTGCAACTGCCACTAGTAGAAAATTGGGTGTAATTTCAAGTTTGAATTTCTTTTAGTTTTAGCTCTTGGACATTCTTATACTTGTGTCTGGAAAATTAAAATACCCATTTCTGCCCAGTCCCCTGCTATATAAGTTTTCCTTATGTCAGCAGCCATGCACAGTGCTCAAATCATATGGAGGTTTTTTTTTTCTCCCCCCAAATACAAATTGATAATACTTGCCTTCCATCTGCAGAAACTTTTTTTTCTTACTCCATTTTATTTCAAGCAACCACAAGAAATTTAGTAGCCTTTCTACCAATGCTGAGTAATGAACAGAGTTGAATGACTGTTTCTTTGAATGAGTACATTTGTCAGGAAAAAAAAAACCCAAAACAATAACAAAACACAGTTCCAGAGGGATGTGAGTTATTCGTGAAGTGTGGTCAAAATCAGTGTAAGTCTTTGTGGCCAAAAGAACTGAAAGAACATTTGGAAATATCTAATATTTTATGTTGACATTTTCTGAAGAAAAGATTGTCATTTTTGTTTCCAAGTGTCTTTTTGTCTGGAAATTTGAAAAACGTTTGTTATTCGTATAATTATAACACATTGATAATATTAAATATTTTCCATGATATTTCCCTTTTGGTATTTTCTGAGACCATATTTGTTCGAATAGCATACCAAAATCCCACACTGAGGTAGTCGTCGCCTTGTATTTCCTACTTTTGAGATTAATTTTCATTTGCTTTTATTTTTCATTGCAGTGTCCTCTATCTTATAAATTTGATCCATAGCTTCTGTTGATGGGTGTTGCACATTTTGTTTGGTTTATGAACTTTATTAGATTTTTGAACCTTTGGTCAGGCAATTCCAAACACTCATTACTATACTCATTACTGGTCATCTAAAAATCATTGTGGCATCTTCAGGTTTTGCTGGCAAAGATTTATCTCATTGATACAAATGCTGAAGGGAGCTGGATTAAGACCCTAATCCCTTGGAGACTGCATTAGCAACAACTCAACTCATTGATTTCTCCCCATTAAAAACTCTGTTTCAAGACCTGTCAGGCAGGGAGTTTTAATCCATCTAATGTGTGCCCTGTTAATTCCATATAATGTAGGGGGTTTTAATCTAAATGTCATGTGGTACTAAATCAAATTCATTGGAGAAATCCAAGTATATTATGTCAACAGCATTGTCTTTATCAACCAGACCTGTAATGTTGTCAAAAAAAATATAACGCGTTTGTTTGACAAGACCTACTTTCCATGCAAACATGTTGACTAGCATTAATTATATTTTTAGCCTCTAATTCTTTGTTGACAGAGTCCTGAATTAACTGTTCCAATAGTTTGGCCAGACTGACATCTGACTAACCAGTTTACTGAGTCATCTCTTCTGCTCTGTTCAAATGCTGGGATTTTACTGGCAGTCATCCAATCTTCAGGAAATTTCCTCAACTTTCCAAAAACTTGTTAAAAGCCAGTTTGGAAGACAATCATCTAGTTCCTTTTAGATCTCCGGACATCAGATATACATGTCTGATTATTTAACAGTGACTCATGTTTTCCTTTAAAACAGATGGCCATCACTCTATTCTATTCACTGCTTTATCTTGAAGGATACCGCTTCTGCTTCACATCACTCACAGGACCGGACTACACATTTTAATAGGTATTTTTATACCTAAAGCATTTTTAACCTAACCTAGAAAAAACTTCCTGGCATCATTGTATGCACATTTAGTAATGAATGGCAGAGGCTGAGGGGTTTTTGTGCTTAATACATTTTATCACTGCATTTTGTACATTTTCACGTAAGTTAACCTCTCCATTCTATGTTGATTTCACACCTCCTTTTAGCACATATCTCAAACATACATTTTAGAAGTCACCTGATTATGAAAATATTTCTCAAAATAGATGACATTCATCTATTCATCAGCAAGGTGGAGAACAGGTTTCTTTCCTTTGCCTCCTGGTTTGTGGCTCTAGCTGCTAAACTTTATTGCATCTTCATCAAACTTGAACAATTAGATTGGAAATGGTCATATACTTCTTTACTCACAAAGAAAACACAGACTTCTCAGGCAACAGTCCCCAATTTGCACAGTGTTTTTGGACCTCATTATTATTATTCAAAAAACCCTAACCCATAAAGTCTATCTGTAACAGAGCAGGGCATTGAACTCACATGTCCAATTTTTTCAACCACTTCACCAACACTTCTCAATAAAGTTTTCTAATTCTTTCTTGAAGAGCACTCCAAGAATTTGTATTTCACCATTACTGTTAGTATGACTACTGTACTAGGGAACAAAAACATAATGAAAGTTATATGTTGGGGGGGGTGAGGAAACACAAAATCTGATGCCGTCATGGTCACAGCTCACATACTGAATAGGAAATGGTTGTCAGGGGTCAATTTGCACATTATTGTTGAAGTGCTTGAGGAAGGGGAGGATTTGGCCCTCTGCCAGTATTTTGTGATCAAACCAATATGCTCAAGTTTGTATGGCTAATTAAGAAAAAATACGTTTACTATTTCTGTACTGGAAGGAAAAGGAGTCTTTCAACGAGACAAACTGGAGTAAGCCAAGTCTCTGTGAGCTTTGGTGAGTCGGGGTACACCAGATAATGGAAAAACACCCAGAGCGACACAGGTCTCTTATTTTCTGTTTCTGACCCTGAGACAATATCTGTGGAGCCATCACAGGTCTCATACTCCCTGGACTTGAAAATGTTTTGGTCCCACTTGCTTATAAGGAGCCATGGATGATTGCACCTTTGAAAGGCTGTCCCTCCTGTTTCCTACCTAGCACACTGCACTCTCCTGAACTTTATCTATGGCGTTTACAAATTAAAAAGCAGGAGAATTCAAGTCCAACTTGAGACGATGGAAAAAATACATTATCTAATTAATGAAACTATACTCCTTGATATTATGAATCACAGTGAGCTTACAAAGTGTTTGTTGTTTGTAACACGGTGAAGAGGCAAAGACCTGAAAAGTGTGATGGATAACTTGTTTGGCATGACAGACGCCAAAACATAAAAAATGAAGAGGACTCTGGAAAAGTCAACACAGATGCACATGGAACGGATGGACTAAATCTTGGAAGCTTGACTCTTAACCCAAGCCTTGAGTACAAGAACACTTGTTCTCCTTCAATATTCTGGAAAACTAATTCTGAATCCAACCCTTTTGCAAAGTTTGAAACCATTTATACTCAAGATCAATGAAGTACCAATTTTATCTTTTGTCCTCTCGCAAAGATCAGTCCAGGATGTACACTTATAATGAATATAGAAATAACAAATGTACATGTTTTGACTAGCAGTTCATGACTGCCTTCAACAACTTTTATATTGCTTTTTACAATGGTGCCATATCTTTAAAAGAGGTAAAAGTGCCCAGAGCCTGGTTAGAGAGAATGAAGGTGAGAAATATGTTCCTACACCCCTTCTATTTTCATTCTCCTTTTCCTACAGTTATGAGCAAACTCCTCTCCAGCCCATTTCTGTAGATTACTTCTATTTATTCTTTTGTTCCTGTTTCCAAGAATACATCTTCAGAGTCAATTTGAGCTTCAATACATGGCAATTACTAAAGAAATAAAATACTATTACCCCCCATCTTCAAGCATTTTGGCCACATTCTTCCTGGCTTTTCTATTTTCAATATCTAAAGTGCAGCACTCCTTCAGTGCCCTTGAAAAAGTACTTGTTACATTACTGGATGCATTATTCCTTAGAAGAAGAAGGGTAAAAAAATATCATCTTTCAATTTATGAATCATTCTTATCTTTACTCTTCACCTTTAGTTCTCTTTGTGCTTCCTCCTCTTACGGTCTTCTAAATTATTTCTGGACAAATACAATGTCACTAAGTTGGAACACTTCATGTTGCTACTACTTTTATCAATGTTTTAACTCCTGCCATCTTTAGGCAGTGCAGCCTCATTCTTTTGGCACCCAATAACCTTATTTTATTCTCCAGAAACCTATTTTTCCTTTTTTTCCTCACCCACTGCAGAACTGCTGATTTATTTATTTATTTATTTATTTAAATTTTTCTGTATGCCATTGCTTTGGACTAAGGTACATTGGCTCTTACCAGAGGTCCAGAGTTCTCTGGCTCTGATTTCCTCAAAAGCTGTATCATAGAAATGAAACCAAAGGACAACATTCACTCTTATCTACATAAGTAACGAGTGTCAGGGATGCTTGTAGAATTAAAGAGTAGAGCAGCATTATAATGTGCTCCAAAGAAGGCAAAGAACTATTGATGGAGCAAGGATCAAATACTTCTTCCTAATCACTCTGTCCAAAATCAGTTATGAACATAATTAATATCACTACTTATGGCAGGGGAAGAAGATTAATTCTCTCTGATCAAAGAAAATAACAAAATTGCAAACATCCATTCTGCTAAATAAATCAACATCAATTGCATTTGATCCCATTTTACACATTGTTTTACATCTGTAATTTGACATGTTACTGAACATGAGCAATATCCATGCGCTTAACAGGGCTGCAGTGGCAAAGTTAAAATGCAGTCGGACCTTTTAGCAACAGACATTTCCGACCTACTAATATAGACCAGACCTACCAGGCAAGGTGGATGAATATTGTCAGATGAATATTGAAATACATGGAGATATGAAGGTTACGAACCAAGACAAGAGGCTAGGGCAAACATACTTGACTTCACAGGCTGGGTGGGCAAACAGTTACCTCAAATCACAGCACCTGAGAAACCTCTGCAACAAGATGTGCTGCAGTTCCCCATCCAGCATCAGATATAAAATGTGCAAGCTGACTTCCCCGAGGGGGATGCGTACACCAAAACAATGAGAAATCAGTCACCCAGAGCAGTCACACAGACAAGATAGAATAGCTGGGCAGCTCTTCAGTAATATTCTGTGTTTTTATAGCATTTTTCCACTTTGGAGAGCTCTCCTAAATGTTAACCAGAACCACATGGCTGGCAAGTCACAGTTATGTGAGCCACAGGAACTCCCACAAAAGCACCACCACCTCTGGTGTATTCTCTGCAGTACGATAAGGTTTCTCAGCGTTGCCTGAAGCTATGTTGACTCCAAACCGTGTCTTCAGAAGGAGCTTGCAGGAGGCAGGATACAGGTACATTACGCAACAGTTATGAGCCGATGTTTCTGGTTTCCTGAGCAGTTTGTTGCTACTATACAAATTCAGAGGTGGATTTTAAGTCCGATACGTCTATTCCAAAAGTTAGAACATACTTAAGGTATTTGTGAACCACACGTGGCTGCCCTCGGAGTGACACGACTCTCAGCAGTACAAGGACAGTGTTTCTGTCTACCTTTATTCCAACGTATTCCACCACATAGAGTGGGTGGTGTTTTGCCCTCCAGCCTTCAAGCCGTTGATGCTGGTCTGTGAAAGAGCTTAGATACCATGAGGACAGTAAATATCCATAAATCTGCATAGACTAATGCTATTCATATATTCTCCAAAACCGTGTGCTGTGGAGCTCCTAGTGCACATTAGTCTTACAACTGTATTACACAGCGGACTATTCCCCAACAGGAGCGTTGGAAAGTTGAGTCGCAAGGAAGAACAATACAACAATCCCCATTTTACAGGGGAAACTGAGGCACAAAGAAGCCAACAGCTAGAAGGTCAACTGTAAGAGGAATTCGGAATGTCTTTGGGGATCCACATTGAACTGATTTGCCCACGATTGCTCCAAAAAATTTGTGGTAGCAAAGTGGGCCTCCCAAACCTGGGGGCGGGGGAAATAGTGCCAGGACATGGAAACAGGCAATTGCACTTCATTTTCCCATTTTTCAACCTTATTTCTCACCTGATTTCAAATATACTTTTTAACAGCTTTTTGGCAGTTTTAGGTGGGGAAGGAATTAAGAATGCTGGAAGAGGAAAGCAATGAGAACAAAATAAATTAAATGGTGAGCACTGACCGTATGACACTTTCTTTAAACCTCAGGCCCCTGTTCATCTTTGCTGAAAGCTGATTCTGTCATGTGCAAAATTAATGCCTTAGAATTTTACTGGATTTCTAGTGAATTTTATCATATTTTCCTTGATTTGAACAAGCACCTTCTCCGAGTACTGGCTTGCAGACTGATACAATGCTCAGAAAAGAAAGAAGCTGGAAAGTTGTCTGGAAAACTACCTTGAGGAATACCTTGTAGCAAGGTGCCTCAAATGTATATCTTAGTTTAAAATGTAGGTTCCTACGATGTGTTATAAAGAGCTTTGGGACACGGGTATAAGATTTAGTGTATATTATTGCTACCATTAGCATAGGTGATGAGCACTTAGGTATGGAACATGCATATATACATACATGCCTGTATACACATAAAGCAGTATGACTGCCATAATACATATTGCATGTAGTAAAGCTGAGTCTGGAACTCAGAAGTTTAGCTCAGTGTTTGGGAAGAAATCGAGTCACTGCGATCCATCTGTCCCTCTGTGAACGTATGGGAGAGGAAGGTGGTGAGGTGACAGTCATGCTAGTGATGCTATTGCAGGAATTTCCTTATATATATATGTGTGCACATATATATGTGTGTCTATGGCTGAAACCACAAGTATTTGAAATGTTCTCAGAGGAAGGCAGTCTTAGACCTGTGGAATGTCTGTTGTGAAAATGAAATAACCATAATGTGACCACTGCAGAAGATAAGTCTCTGATCCTGAAGAGAGAAGTGGTTGCTACAGTACCCCTAGATAAGAAGCGAGCAGTAAAAATGATCTGGCTAAGAAATGTAAAGGATAGATGTTTAAGGATACTAACTGTGTAAATTGATGGTTGGGCTGAGCAGGTTGGAAAATTAAGGGTCAGGGCTGAACATCCTGAAGCTTTGCAGCTATGTGCTCTCAACACAGTTCTCATCTCACCTGGATTTCCACTGAGAAGAGGACCTGACAGTGGAGCTACTCCTGATTTACACCATCAAGATGGTGCTTGTAGTCTCCCGCCTGTAAATGACAAAGCTGTCAGCAAAGCCTTGCCCAGCACTATTTCCAGGTGAAGCTAGTGAGGATTTTGTCTTAATAAGAAGGGTAGCTGAGTTTTAAAACCTTTCCTTGAAGAAAGCAGCTAGGGAAAAATCTGGCCACTTTGGTTTTTTTTTTTAAAAAAAAAGACAAAAAGAAGATCATCAAGGCTTGTGTATCTATGTATGTGTGAGAGAAAGCATTGGTGAGAGAGCGAGCTGTGCAAGGGGAGACCATTTGCTCAAATCGGATAGCATTACTAATACATAACGACTCTGCCAGCAAGGCACTGCACAGCTGGAATTAATCTGAGAGAATGTGTGTTGCTGCATAGACAAGCGCAGAAAACTTTCCCCGTGTGAAGGCAGCGTGAAGCCCTGCCCTGTGGCTTGGAAGCACTTCATCAGGCCCTGACAGCACAGACATCTTCTTTAGACCATCGGTTTGGGGGGGGATTTGTACTCCACCCTGCTCAGATGAACACCCAGGAGAGACTTTTTGTTTTATTTCATGGTATTTTGCAGATCACAACTCTCTCTCCCCTCCCTGATTTTTTAATTTTTTTTTTTTCCTTAATTGTGCAGTTAGTTTTGTTCTTCTCTTGCCTTATTGCATCGGCTCTGAACCCAATTGAAAAACTGCCATGGCTTATTTACACTGAACAGCTATTCAGGCCAAAAGCAGCTGCTCCATTTAGCCAAGCACCTCTGTGTTACCCGGTTTCTCTGCTTGTTATAAGAAGTTGCTTTCTTTTAAATGCACACTCTGAAAGGAGGTAGTATTGAAATGTATGCAGCAGATGATGGTTCTCTCTGAAAGGGGGTTTTGAAAACTTGGTGAGCCCGGGGTCATTATTAGTAAACGATTGCCCAGTAAAAGACAAGTCTATCCAGAAGTGCAGTACAACCACAGCTGATGTTAAGCAGACTCATGCATAAGTGTGGTTCCTGCCTCCAAGCCCCTCTTTGCTCCAGTCTGGACCTGGGAGGTTTCTGATTTGCATCAGTAAGTGATATACCCCTATGCTTTCAGCTTGCCAGCGTGACCTCATCTCCTTTTGTCATGTAGCAGAGCTCCCTTCCTACACAAACATAGCCATAAGGAATTAAGGGAAATAAGAAAAATGTTTTGAAAGGGAAATAATGTGGGTTTAGTGCAGAAAATGAGACAAAATGCACTTTTGCAGGGAAAAAAGTATGACTTTGAGGGGAAAGTTTTGTCCTGGTTTTGAGTGAAAACAAAAGTAGGCATGCTCATACGCACACACATAGAGTTTTAGCTTGCAAACATTGATTTAATGTTCATTTCACCCCTAATTATCCTCCTAATAGCTATCGAAAGTCTCACATAGTCACCAAATTGAAAATAAGTTCCTGTGTACCACTTCCAATTACTGCAGGAATTATGGCTTTATTGCCATTATTTACTTTCCCCAGCTATAATGTATGCCTGGCCTCGAATTACCCCGCTGTAGGAGCCAGTGACTCCAGCATGTTTTGTAAAATGATTTTCTTGGTTTTCACTTCCCTCCAGCTCTTCTTCCCATTCTGACTCCCCAGCTTCACCCCCTAAGTATTGCTCCCGCATTTAATGCCGCTCGTCCTCCAAATTCCACTTTGAGAAGCATTTTTTCCTGATCTCTGTAGAATTTTCTTCCCTTTCTTTTAGACTTTTTTTTTTCCCCCAAGATCTTGGCCTAATTCTTTGGTCCCTGGATGCCCAGCCAAAGATTTCCCAAGCCTCAGGAGTTTCCCTCAGGTAGTATATATCCAGCATAGCTACCTCTAAAAAAAAACTTGCTCCCATTTGTCTGGATCGGGACTGTGCCAGGGCTATCACAGATGGAGAAGGGCTAGTGGACAAGCCAGAAGTTGTCTGCAGGAGCCAGCAGAAAGTCACTGTCACTGACCACCACCAGCTCATGCACTTCAGTGAGATAACCAAGCTGAACTGTGTAACTGGCGTTTGGCCTAATGCATAATTTGTGTTTGATGAACAGACGCCTTCCAGAAATGCGTCCAGTTGTGATCTACAGGCTAAGGGTTGGGGCAGTCAGTGCTTCATTTGTTAGTTTGACTTTCCTGACTGAAAGACCGGCAAATAAACAAGCAAATGAGAGTTAAAAAAAAAAAAAAAAAAAAAAAATCAACAACTCTGTGCCTAATTTCTCATTTAAATTTGTCTGGCATCAGCTTCTAGGCTTGTTAAACCTTTCTCATTGTTTTTTAAGAGTTTTGGTATTTTCTTCCTCCAAAGGTACTCAATTGACTCTCAATAGTCTTTTTGATAAATTAAGCAGACTGTATTCCCAAAGTGTCTGACTAGGAGGCATTTTTGCCAGCTCTTAAATAACTGTGTGACTTTCTTCTGCAATTGCAGCTTTTCAACGTGCAGTTTTTCACTTTAAGACATAGGTGTCCGATCTGGATACAGTTTTGCTGTATAAATGCATAAATCACGAGCTAACGGGGAAGAGAGAAGACCTGCATTTCCTTTCCCACCAAGGTAGTCCATACCTGCATGGATATTTGTCTTCACAACTTATTCTCATCTTTCCTAAGAGCTATCTCATGCCCTGTTTGATGGCTTCTGTAACTCATATCCATTGACAATAAACCCAGGGTTCAACCTGCCTCACCTTTGGGCTGCAAACCAAGGTTTGTTACCTCTTTAATAACAAGGGATAGACACAGATAAAAGGACATTCAGCATTTAATGGGTACCCACTTCTTTCTCCACTGATTACAGAAGAAGCTTTTTCCCCTGGGTGTACCAATTAGATGTCTATCGTATGGTGGATTTTTCATTCTAGTCTAAACGTGTTTCTGGGCTGATCACCTAATCCAGGTTCTTCGTGCTATTAGTGAGCACAATATCAAACAATTGGTATTGCAATGCCAAACACATGTTTCTTAATCATGAGAAGCTTAAGGAGAACAAGCTGATTAAAGCTTTGCTTCAGAAACCATTAAATTTCACATAATACAGCCACTATCAAGTATGCAGTTAGTGTGTGTGGTTTTATTGCAGTGTAGATATAACTGTAAAGGAGTCTCCTTGCTAAGACTGGTTATTGTAGGACAGGGAGACTGCAGGACATGATTTACGCAGGGCTAGATGGCTACACACTCTAGAAGAGAACTACTACTGTGTATCTCCCTTCACATAGTGCTTCTGAGTAATGGTTCTCTACTCATAAATGCCCAAAAGTTTTTAAAGGCCATGGGATGGAGAGGAATGGTTAATAACAGTAATTCATAAAGGCTATGTTTGCATGTCATCATTTATCAGAAGTCTCCAAATGGTAACTGAAGTCTCTGAATGGGAACTGCAATGAGGAGATTTTAAAGGACTTTAGCCAAAAGTTTCATCATGGACTTAAGGACTTGCGGGATTTCACTTTCAGAACCATGCTCAAAAGTTCCAGAGATTTTTTCAGCAATATGAATCACTAGTCATTTCTGGAAGTCCCGTACTGATCTCTTCTTGCCCATAAATAGCACATCATATCACCACACCTACTGATTCTCTTGGGAAGATGAGACTGACTTTCAGAGATGCCTGAAGGCTTCTTTTTGTGCTTTTTCATGGGTTTTGTGTTCCCATGCTTTACGTTCCCTTGCAACAAATACAGGAAAAAACTTAAACTTTTCTTTAAAAGCATCTATATTTTTATGGGCACGTATGCAAAAGAGAGAACTAGTAGAGAGAGTGCTCTACTCCTGAAATGCAGCCACACATTAGGTGGACTGTGGCCACTAACTAGAAGTTAATAGCACTGCATGCAATAATTGAAATCAGCAAGTCAGAAAAAAATGATACGGTTTAGAACTGCAAGAATAGAACTTCTTTGGAGGTTTCATAGAGGTTGTATTACTTGTTCTCTCTATTCAAAGCTGACTACTTTGAGGATGCTTCACCACAGTCAGTAAACCCTTCCCTTGAGTTACACATTCATTGCTAGGGTAACATTACTGCAGGTACAACAGCTTCTCTAGATTTACCATAGATATGCTTTAGAAAACCAGGTCTTGCATCACCTCCGTACTGTGCTTTTTGTTTCTTGGGGAGTGGGATTTAGTAACTCTAATGATACTGTGCTTATGCAAAGCAATATATAAGTGCTTTGAGATAAACCACACAACCACCAGTTAGAAATCAAAGCTGTTCTCTATAAACACACATCTGTTTGCAATGGTTTCTTTCCTTCATCCTTCTTCCCTGACATCCCCCTCCCATTGGCTGGTTCATCCCCAAAGTACAGAAAGTTGGTTTTGTGGGAAACATACTGATTTAATTTCTTACCTGTGAAATCAAAGCTTATAATGAATCAGCTGCAAGCAGTGCTCCCTGGCAAACATCCCTGCCAAACACAAGATTCAGCCAGAAATCAAATTTCTAGGTGTTACTGTTTACTAAGAAAAATCATCAGATCATCTTTATTCCCCAAAGATTCTATAAAGCCTCAGTTTGATTTCTATTTAATAAAAATAAGATGGTGGGGGGCAAGGGGAAATAATTCAAATCTCCTAATGCTGTTTTGGCTTACTGGCTTTGAACGGAATTGATTTCATATTATGGATTTCCATCTTTGCCCTTCACTTGATACAATACATTAGGAAACAAACACTAGGTAGTAATTTAACCATACTGTTAAGCACATTTTTAGTAGGCAAGGGGCCAAATAACATTTAGTCAGCAAGTTTTAAAGAAGACTTTTACGTAATTAAATGTGACCAGTTTGTCCGAGCCACATTCAGATGCCCTAATTCAAGTTTCATCTTTTTAGATATATAAAGGATTTTTACCATTGCTATTACTATTTCCTACCCTAAGCTTCTTACAGTCATTAAGTGTACGCTTTTCTAATCTGACACCACCTCTAAAGAGCACTGAAGAATTATTCTCCCTATTTTTATCTGTAGGAAAAAAAAATTCAAACAGGTTGAAGCCCAGATCCTCAAGACCATTTTGATAGTTAAACCTCTTAGATTTCAAGGGAAATCTTAGAAGGTTGAGGAGTTGGGTCCAGGTGTTTTGTGCAATCATAGAGGAAATGTGTGATGGGGAAGTAGCTGATCTATAAGCATTTCCTAGCTTCAGGGTGATCCTTTTCCTGACTGTTGAATAATCCTTTTCTCTAAGGACCAAAATCACAATGGAGGGAAGTACATTTTTTTTTTTTTCTAAGTGAGAAATAGCCATATACCTTTGATTTGGAAGTTCAGGAATGGAAAAAGCAAATATCAAATGTTCTTAAGATTCTTTCAGATCTCCTTTTAATGCGCAGAGGAGGAGTTTGTGGATGGTCGTGACTGAAGGCAACAGAAGGCATTGTTTTTCCTGGGCTATGAGTTTCCTTCCAGACTTAGGTCCAGTGCTCTTCAGTCAAAAGTACCATAAAAGTAATCTGCAGGACTAAGGAGCAACAGAAGTAGTTTAATTATGGTGTATTTCATGTATTCCTAACACCGATGTAACCACCTATATTTTCTCATGGATGCCCTTTGGAAGACGTCTAGAAATCTTGCAAAAGTTTTGAAGTTCATGGATTTGGAGCCACCTGCCCTTTTTGGCGTAGTAAGCCCAAGCAATAATTCCCAGGAATTAGCTGCTCAGCCTCTCCAGCAGCGCAGGCTCTCTCCGCTATGTCAGGATGGACGTGCAAACACAGAGCGTGCACGTAGGTAACTTGGAGGAAAAGAGCAGGTGGAACATAAATCCAGATCTCAAGGACTTCAGATCCTTTAAGGACTACTTCTATGGCTCTCATAAGCAATGCAAGAAAGAGCCACGCTTTAATGGCTAGACTAAGGGAGGCTATAAGACTGTATATACTCGACAGGCTCCTTCTCAAACTGTTCATCTCTTTGTATTGCCTGTTAATGGCAGAATCCTTCCTCATCAGCTCAATCCCACAAAATCTTATGTATGTGCTTAACTTTCTGAACTCTGAGCAGTCCCACTGACTTCAGCATAGCTGCCCCCAGTGCAAAATTAAGTGTAGACATAAATCATTGCAGGATTGAGCCTTGAGTACAGCGTGGTGAATAGTTCTCTTCAGGAAAGCATTTATTTCCTGAAGGCACCATTTCAGCTTAAAGTTTTCACATATTTGTGTTATACTTAGTGAGTCAGTTGGGAAGCAGTGTTGAAGGACAACTGGAAATGCCCGAAATACACATTACTAAGTAGAATATTTTAAATTTGGGGACATACACCCTCAAAGGAATTTAAATGCCACAACGATCTCTAAAAAAGAAGTGTCAAAGAAATTTGTACTTTTCCATCTCAGCCCAAATGAGCAGGGTAATCATCTGGGAAGAAGGAGACTGGAGTTTAAATTTCCTCTTTTCTTGAAAGTATGAACTTGAATTTAAGTCTCCAACACCTTTAGAAAATTATGTCTTAAACAATGGACTGTGGAATCTGGAAAGGTTGCACAAGGCCAGGTTTGTGAACCCAGTCCTCTGGTGATTTTAGTGCTCCCTTCCAAATGTTAAATATATGTTAGACGTGACCAATTTAAAAAAAAACAAAACAAAACAAAACAAAAAGGGAAAAAAGTCATATTTCCAGAGTGATTAAAGGTAACGTCATGGCGTTTTACTTAATCACATTTTGTGCTGTGGCTGAAGCAAACAATAAGAAATTATTCCCAAAGATCTAGCTATGACAGTGGTGACTCACAAACAGGACTTTAAGGTACTCCCAGTGTCTAAATATTAAATATTTATTAGAGTTCTATATAATTTTACATTCATTATACTGCTTGCTTTTTTTACCAGTCCTCAAGGGACTGAGAAGATTCTGTATTTCCTTCCCCTTTCCAGCACATCAAACCTTTTTTCATAATACCCCTATTAAACCATACGTCTCCCCAGTTTCCCATAGACTGTCACTGAGTCATATTGGTATCAGTGCAGAAACTCCAGCTGAGCCTCGCTGACGTCAGTCAGAAAAAAGATGGAAAAAAATTGCCAAACCCCAGAATTCTTAAAAATACTGCAGTTAGCAAGACTGTCCTTAGTCTGGTCACTCATGTTGAATCACAACTTCCTTTCTGCATTTGCATGTTGATTGTCAATGCTTTCTTATCTGTCTGTATAGCATCATGCATATTGCCAGCATGACACAAATAAACGAGCTAATGAATAAATAATAGCAATCAATAGAAACAAACATAGAATTGACTGGCCTCCTCATTGTTCTGACTGAATGAGATGCCAAAAGTAATCAAGCAGCATAAATTATAAAATATAAGTTCAACATTAGAAAGTCATTGTTTCAATATTTTAAGAAACCTGCAGTGTGAATAAGGTAATGTGCTGGCTATAAAACATTTAGGCAGGTTTTTTTCGCTTTCAGCAAATGCCTATCTCTGCTCCCACTGAAGTCAACAATAAACCTCCCGGTGCAGGATGCCTTCCAAAATCTTCCAAAATGGTTTCTACAAAATAAAGTGTTTGCAATATTTTTTTTTACCTAGAGAAATTCTCCTCTGTAAGGGGTTGGTGTGTCACAGAAAACCAGTTTAACCCAGTTTGCCAAGGACCTGTGGACTTAAGAGACATGTAGTTGTCAACAGAGACTTTCTGCATGTGGATAAATGGTGAAATTCTCCTATGGAAACAGTTACTATTGTAATAATATTGAAATAACTGTTGTTAGCAAATGCATTACTTCTTCTCTAGGTGCCTTTAAGCATTCCCACCCCTCTTGAATCTTTATCTTTCTTTTGTTCCTTTATATGGAGAAGTCCTATTTCCATTTGCGATGCTTGCCACAAACCAGATTTAATTCAATGATACAGGTACTTCTCACAGTTTCTTTGTGTTCTTCCTATCTCTAATGATCCCATTGGCCATATATTTACATGCAAGGAGAAACCCCATTGAGAGCCACAATAGCTGTGGAAGAATTTTGCCGCATCCAGCACAAAGGAACCATGATGTCCAGCCTTACCATAATACCGATACAATAAAAAAAAAACCCAAACCAACAAAATACCCAAACACAATAGCACTGCATGAGTAATAACAACAATCACCTGTAAAGTGGAGGGTGCCTTGCAACTCCTCTTTCCCACTAGATGCCAAATTGTGTTTTATTAGACAAAGAAGGCTCCAGTGGACAAAACCCCAAAGATTACAAGGGGCTATGTTGCACCCACGTGTAATTGTTCTGTAGTGCCATATGATAATTTGCAATATGTGTATATTGAAATAATACCACAGGGTATTTTTCTCTAGTAGAATACATATCTATTGTTAAGTAACTGATGACAAAGGCTGGCACATTATTAAAGGCTGGACTGAGTTCAGAATTTAATATTCCCCTCGCATTTGAAGCAATTTTCAATGTCCACAACTGTCATCTAACATTGTTTCCAAGTTGCAATTCAGTGGGAGAAAAATAGCTATCCATGTAGGGCTTCACAGTGACACATCTGTTATGTTATTTATCTTAAGTGCGAAGACAGGAATGAACCAACTTCCAGACTCATAATTCAGAACTGAACATAATAGAAATTAAAGGGAGAAAAGAAAGGGACAGCATCTTTGTGTGAATGTAGGTTAATGGAATATCATGTGAAACTGCTTTTGCCAGAATTACTCTCCCCAGTTCCTTCCAACTGTACTTATCATGATGTAAATCAGGAGGATCTTCATTAAGTGAATTGAATCATGTTGGCCCAAATGGCTGTAAAACAGATCTGAACGAGCCACAATATCACTGCAAGGGGTCCGTCACGTGAAGCCTTCCCGTGATTAAAATGATGGGACAAAATGGGACAAACGCTCGAACCTTTCAGATCTGAAACGTGTTTCTCCTCCAAGGCAGCTCCCCAACACTCTAATTTTTTAAAACATTTCCCCCTTTGCACTTCAGTATTTTGGGGCTTGCCCCACCCACCCCTCACCAGGACTCGCAGCACAAAATTTCATGGAACTTCCAAACATTTCCTGTGGAGCAAAAAACCAAACTTTCTGAACTCTACTTTGCTTCGGGGCATCTAATCTTGAAAGTTATGTGTGCTGTTAAAAATTGGCTTTCAAATCATGGAACTAGGCCTTCAGGGATACTTTCTTTCTCTTCCTTTTCTTTTTTTTTTTTTTTCTCTTCATAAGAAGTTTCATGGCTCCAGAGCCTCAAGCCAAAAGAAATAGTTGTACAGGCAAGTTTTCTACACTGAATCCGAGAGAACAAGAGGCATGCTGGGGTGCTTGCTGGGGGCTATATTGCCCTCCCGCATTCACATGCCTCCCACAAGGCTCCACGTAGCTGATATGAAAATGAGTACATGAACTCCTGGGTGAACTTTTAAATTGGCCCTGCTTCTTCCTCTCACCTTGGCTGTTTCAGACACGTTCTTCTTGTTCAAGGATGACTTTCCAGCTCTTTTTCACCCTTCTAAAGTCAAATTACATAAATGTATGAAAATGAGTCAGCTGGAAAGGCACAAAACCTCCCCAGTAACAACAGTTACCAGAATCCAATGGTCCCAAAGCACTAGTTATCACTGCTTCTGTGCTGGGATTATGCTTTTTTCATCTAACTAGGATTTAGCAATGGCCTTTTTCATAATTTGTCGATATTTGGGGGAATAAGGTGGTCACCAGTCATTGCAGTTCCCAAAGAGCATTCTTCTCAGTAACAAGAACATTCCCATTATCAAACAGTGGCTTTACTGTACATAGTCCAACAACACTGTTTGGCTCCTAACTGATAAATATTTAGAAAATACAGTTCTTATCCCCAAATTAATGAATCACTACTTTTTCTTGGTAATCTGTTATATGTGAGAGAGATAGGGCTTTGCTTCTGCTTGTGTTAGAAGACACTATTCTGTCACAGAAGACACTACACATATCTAGAATATTCTCCTTCCTACATTTTAGGGCCAAAAGGGATCACTATTCTTCTCTAGTCTGACCTCCTGCATGAAAAACGGCCTTGAAATTTTGCATTGTGAACCCTGAAAGAGAAATGCTTAAATTGTTTCGCACACCAAACAGGCTGTTAGATAGAAGACTTCTACTTTGGCAGTATTATTATTATTTATTGTATATTATGGCACTGCCCCCAGTTGTGCCTTTGTAATAAAAGACAGATTCCCTTCTCCTCTCCCTTCCTGACTTTGAGAAACTGCAAACAAAGGCACTGACCATGCCAAGCTTCACACCCACGGTGAATCTCACACATTGCAAGCGTTTGCTCTGAAATCCATGTCTGTGCACAGACCAACGCAGACGCGGATGATGCCGTAGCTATGTGCTTGTGCCCATACAAGCACAACGGTACGGTTGATGGGAGGGTTTAAGTACTTGCTCATGTCTGTGGATACTATTTTTAAAGTCATAGAATTCACAAATGATTTCTTTTCCTGAAAGTTAAACAAGGGAAATCCCCTGGTTAGAAGAGATCGTAGCCAGTTCATGCCTCCACTGAACTGGATACTGGAAGGCAAGTGAGATGTTGCTTCGTGTTTCCCTATCCCAATATCCCACAGGGACAGGAGATAAACTATTTCATACACTGAGGTGTCCTGGCACAACGCAGATACATTTCTTGCCCCAAAATCACCAGCTAGCAGCAGAACAACAGGGAAATGCATTTCTCCCCCTCCCAGGGTCATGCTGTCTGCGTGGTGGTCTGTCCTGCGTGAGTGAACAGAAGTACAAATATACCATTTTCTCCTGTGTACTGATCTCTCTGTTTAGTTTACCTACACACAAGGTTTTTCAAATGCACTTAACGGGTATTAACTTGTAGTTTCTTACAAATCTCCAGTCAGATTGCTGAGCAATTATACACATACTTTCTGTTTTCAGAAACTCAGACAGAGACTCCAAGGACTAAATCAACCTAAGGTGCAGAAATTTGTTCTACCACAACTAATTATCCAATGAAAACTCTCAGTCCAGCAATATATCTGAAAATAGAGTGCTCGGAAAGCCAACCTAGCATTTCAGTCTATTTATAATATAAACCTTCTCTATAGCCAATGTTGTTAAGAGGTTTTTATAGTATATAGCATGAAGTTTTGGTCTTTAATTACTCCTTTAATCTTTGCTGGGCTTGTTCCTGAGAACAAGTTACACTCCTGCCTTTTACAGGATAAACAGCTTCCAGGAATGCATCAGACTGCCGCAGGGGTCAGAGAGTGCATTTATTGAACACCGCTCTATTCCAGCCTAAATCCTGACTGATCTGTTTTTGCTTAGTGGAAGTGTAATTAATATAGCTAGTTAACAAATGACCACCCAAAAATTTTGATTTTTTTTTCCCCCAGAGTAAGAGATTTTACACAAGTCTTCATTTGTTTCATGTGGCTCTTCTTCCACCTGGAAGGGTCAGCTGTTTGTAGGCATGTTAAATCCCTATATGTTAATATAAGGATTATGTTAAATATACGTTAATATAGGAGTTCTGTTAAATCAAAAAAATGTACGGATGTTGTCCATTTGTGTTGTCTGATGGATGGCTAATAGGACTACAGCATTTTTCTTTTTTGTTACGCTTTCAGATCATATTCAGGGGTCAAGATGGCACTTTGACTCCTGGTACAAACTGACAGGAGGTTCTCAAAGGCAAAATATTTTCCCTACTGTCCTGCAGTAGGACAGGGAGCCACTGGAGATGGTTTTTTTACAATGACACGCCATGTTCCCAACTCCTGGAAACACAGTGGAGGAACAACCCTACCGTTTTCTGGATACCCTTGAAACATGTCTTGAGGTGCTAGATAATGGGAGAATGACCCCTTGTTGCAATTATAGATCTCTCCTGTAAGAATAGAAGTCTTTTATTCACCAGATATCCCCAAACCATACTTAAGAGAAGATAAACATTAAAGGAAAAAGGCATGTTTAGTACTGTACATTTTTGACATTCGACTCAGAAACAGATGCCACAGGTGACTATTGTCCACATCTTCTCTCTGTCCACCTTGGCTTCCATTCTCAAACAAAGCATGCACAATTTCCCTCATGGAACTTCAGAAATGCAAATGACTCTTGAGCACGGCAAATTAGAGATACCTCCTTACCCACAACGTAATTGTTGGAAATTCATTCACCTGTTGGAAGGAAGGAAGGTTTTTCTTGCCAGAGAGAGATTCAACCATTCGTACCTAACTTTTGTTTTCCCCAAATCTCTATTTCATATACACTGATGGCTGACCTGTATTCATGCATTCAAGTGAGACTTCATGCATGTGGTTAGTTCTTAATTCTTGGACAAGGTTCTTGGATGCAACTGTAGCTGGATAAGGATTTGACAGCTTTCTGGAGTGCTAACACTTCATCCTGTTTTGACCAACATCTGCCTGTTGTAAAGTTATTGTGCAACACTGGAGAGTTACTGATTGGTCACCAAAGGCATATGGACCACATCGGTTCCCAACATTAAATTGGATTAAGATTTTAAATGTTGCACGGTCCCTGCATTGATTTTCTGGAATGTGCTAAATTTCATAGAAAGAGAAGAAGAAAGGAAGAGTTGTGAAGAAGTAATAAGAGGTTCTCACCGAGAGGTGGCATATGATGGAAAGAAGGAAGGTAGGACTGAGGAGAACTTTGTGACATTACTCCATAAGAAGCTGTGGACTACAGCTGAAGGACTTTTGAATGTGACTAAGAGAGTAAGAAGAAAAGGAAAACAAGAAAGTGTGTCTGAGGAAATAAAGGCAGAAATGTAAGGCAAAGAAGGATATTCACAGAAGTGTATGTTAATAGTTGATAGTTGAATTGATTGGCTTAATAGTAGTGAAGGCAAAAACTGTTAAACCATGAGGATTAGGAGACCAGACTTACTAATGCAATGATTCTCTAGTGGTATTCCTAGGACTACACAAAGCCACAAGAGTCCTCGAAGCGTATGGCAAATGGTCTGTGCAACTGCACTAAAGAATAAAACACATTAAGTTTATCTCATACAGCTGCACAAGTTGCCTGTGATCAGTTTATTTCAACTGCTGGGGGTGACTGAGCTCATGAATGATTTGTATGTTTGTTCAAACGGGTTTTTAACTCCAAGGAGAGCCTTCTCCACAAAGCTATCTGAATTGTTGTTGTCAATACTTTGTGTAGCTGCTTTTATTCTCAAAAATTGTTCACAAGCTAATACTGATTTTCGAAAAGTGATTTTTTCATAAACAGTCACTAATCAACTTTGACAAACAGTTTCTGAACTATTCATGAATTCATGAATGGCACCTACTCACCACGAAATGTGCATTATGTGCCTTTTTACTTCAGTCATATGGTATTGCTTCTGTCCCTGGACAGGTCACATAAAATATAACTAGTGACTGGATGACTAAAGTATAATGGCCAATCTTGAATCATGAATGATATATAAATATTTGGAAAAGCTTCATTTGGGGAACACAAGGGACTGAAAACAGATTCAGAAGCAGACTGCAGTCATTCATATACTCATGAATAACCTTATGAGACCTGAGGACCAGAGAAGTAAATCCACATATTAATTTGTGCCTAACCTCATTTTGCTATTTCAAGGGCTCCACTCTAACCAGAGGGAGAGCAGAATTTACATGACAGGGTCATTAGAAAAAGATGCATAAACAGCCTTTGAAACAGAGGTGAACACACAGATCTATCTCCTTTCCAAAGCAAGCATCCACCATGCTAGATTTGAGAGCTCTATAGTCAGTTGATGTCTCTTTCAGACTTCAAAAAATCTTGGATTATTTTCTCAGCAGCTTCACTGTTTCTACAAAAAAGTGATAAATTTAATGTAGCATAATCTGGGGTCTGTTGAGCTCCCTGTAGGAGTCATGAGGTCTATTTTGAATCTGTTCAGGTAAAAGTGAACTCAAACCTAGGCTTCACATGGAGGCACCTGCTCCAACAACTAGGAATGCTTCATTTATAAAGGATGTGCAACATCAACAACTTTTCCTCCTTTCCCTACCTTTTAAAGACTAGCTACAGAAAGAAAGGACTCAGGCAGGAGAAAGCATTACTGTACTTTAGAACACCTGTAGAAAGAGAAAATTAGATGCAGGGAAGGTTGGTTTTTTTTGTTTTTTTTTTTTTTTCCTAAAAAAGTCATTGATGGAGTTCAGGTTTATCCAATATAAGCCAGCAGCCCAGATAATATTTTCAGAGTTGAAATTTTGACTCTGTTCTGAGGAAAGGCACAACTCAGTATAATTGAGCAGGTTCTATCAAAACAAAGTGATACAGTCAGGGATACAGTCAACATTCAGCAGACTGCAAATTCTGTCTCTGTCTGGACACCTATGGGAGATGATGGTACACAGAAGCAGGTCTTTAAAAATCAAAGTCCTACCAAGGGGGAGCAATTGAGATCCACAATATGCAGTCATCTGTTGTGTCATTTCCAGAGCTTTTCTTTGTCTCATCAGAGGCAATTGAGGGTTAAATGCTAACTTTCTTATCAAATTGTGAAATACAAAAAAAAACCCCAATCATGACAGCTCTGTTGGGGCCGAACTTCCCAAGGGTTGTCATGATAAGATTATGATAAGGATATCTAAAAAAGAAATATTCTAAACTAATGAGATTAAACAGTGTGAGATCATCCATTGATGAATTTATCCTGTGACCAAGAACAACGTAATGGGATTAATGATGAGGATTTTTGATCTTAATAAGATGTGGGCTGATGCCTGAAAGAAAGTTCAGTGGTCGCAACAACTGCAGTGAGTCCCATGTGTAAAGACAACATAATAATGCTTAATTAGCAAAATGCCTTCTTGTGAAGAGAAGCCTTTGCTATCATTTTATGGGAAAGCTCTACAGAATTTAATGTACAACTATAATCTTCCTATCATTATTATTTCTACTTTCTGACTGATCCATCTAAATGTAACGGAAACACTGTATCCACAGCAAAGCTTTTTATATAGCTAAGGCATCCTCCCAAGTAATCTTATTTGCTAGTGGATATAATATGTAGAACTTTTAAAGAGGTAAATTTTTGTTACATGCTCCCTTTGGCCACAGGGATGCTTTTTCCCATGGTTTCATATCAGCATGTCATGGGCTTTTTCTTCTTACTTTGCGAGCTTCGTTTGGAAACTGTAAGGCTTAGGTCTTATGAGGACTTTGGACAGTCTCCTTTACCCTACCTTGGTGAGACTGACACACACTTTGTCACTTGGGGACATTTCCAGGAGAAATTCCTTGGGAAACTTCTAAAGGCTGTGTTACAGAGAGGTCCATCGTGATCAGGGCTATGCTGGTCTCGGGGTGAAATTCATCTCACCTAGACATGAGCTGGTTGCCCTAGGTCCTCTTGGTGGTTAGTGGCGAGAAATAGGGTATTCTGTAGAAATTAATTTCACCAACATCAGAAGATTACTTTAGGATTATATGAATCATCTTTAAAAACATTCCTCTTTCTCATGACAAAGTGAAAACAGAGGGACTAGTTCAAGAAGCCAACTATATTTATTCAGATGATAATGAAGTACTGTTCTGTATTATGACTTGCCTCTTTTTCCCCGGTATGCTAGGTAGACTTGATCAATGTGATTGCTATTGTTAGTGAAACTACAGGGGTTTTATTGGAAAAAAAACCCCAACAAACAAAACTTTAGATTTCTGATTGCAAAATCTTTTTTGGGTCTCTTTGTGAAATGAGACACTCTCACAAAAGCTCCTTATTTGGTAAGAAAGTAACTAACTCTTTTGGGTTCAGGAAAAGAACAATTGAGCAAAATTTTATTAACTTACCGTAGCTCTAAAATAGTCTTATAAATATTGGCCAAATGAACTCAGAGACATCCTGTAACATACTTCTATTTTTATATATGGGGAAACACAGACATCAAAAGATGACGTTGTGAGCACTGTGAAATAATTGGTAATAGTTATTAAAAAGTTATCCTATGGGGGCTTATCAGTTAGAAGTCCATTGACACAAAAAATATAACTACATACTCTCCAAGAGCAGGACGAGAGACTCCTAAAAGACATGGTTTTAATGGAACTCATTCAACAAAAAGGCACAGTTACAAGTAGCAGTCAGAGAGTGCGTATAACTACATAGACAGTAAAAGGAAAAAAAAATCTTGGCAAGTATGTGCTTTGAAGTTTTCCACATAACTACGCTTTCATAAAGAGAGGCCACGCACAGACTGTTGAATGCAAATGGCTTGTCTGAAACAACTCACGTACAGAGAGCTTTCAGGGAGTATGTTTGCCTGTTTTCAAGATTATATTTATGTTTCTGTTCCTCACATGTGCTTAAACCTCCACATCTTTTTTTATTGGCTTTGCTTGATTTAGACCAAACCCAGTTCTTCAAATAATTAACATTTTTACAACTCAAAAATCCTGTATAGGTACTTGTTTGCAGCTGAATTTCAGCCTAATCATATCTAAAATAATCTTAATAATAATCCTAAAGTATTTGCCAACTCTATCATCCATTAACTTTTTATGGTATGCAAACACTTCATGTTTTACTGACATATTCTGAAAACATGTACAGAGGGACTAACTAGGCATGGGAGCAAGGGAGTTATCCTTAATTTGTAATTTCCTGTTATTGTAAATTATACCTGCTCTGCATCTTTATGGCCTCCTTCCATCTTGAAATGTTACTATGTTACTTTTCTGTTTAACTTATGCACCTTGAATGTTGTAAAAACTACCGTAAAAGTCAATAAAAATGCAATAACATTGTGTCAATCAAAAGCAATGGAGCAATCTCTATTGAGCAAACAATTGGAAAGCTACAACTAAAATTCAATTGCACCATGTTGCAATTGATTAAAGATATGAATCAGAAAATTAAAAGTTTTTTTCTAGTTTTAGTTATTACCAGTTGCTTAATTTATAGAGCAGTTACTTTGATCCTATCTAGAGTCCTGTAAAGAGACTACCAGTACAAGCAACGATACTGTCTTGTGTTGCTTCCATTAATATGGATTACCCATGATCATCCTAAATGCACAATCACTCAGCAGATGTTGCCACAATATAAGTCTGCTTCTATTCTGTTTATGTGATTACTCAGGTAAGAATTTCCTGGTTTTTTGTTTTTTTTTTTTTTTTAATCAGGAGCAAGAAAACAGTTGTACTAAAGGTCCGTCCAGCTCAGTATCCATACCTGACAGTACCCTGCAGCAAAGCCCCAGGGAAGAGTATGATAGCAAGGGAAGCCTAAAGTCATCTTTCCCCAGTATGAGCTTAGTGATGTGGCTCAGGGACCAGTTGACCCAGTGCTGCACATCTTTTAACAGTCTTTCCTGGATTTTTTTTCCCCTGCACTTGCTTAATCACTTCTTGAACCCAGTCTAGAATACATGGGAGCTTTCAAGCAAATAACCTGGGGAGGGGTTGTGCTGATTTCAGCCTCTATTGTAACTTCACGTTTGAAGATAAAATTTCTCACAGGACCACTGGAATGGATCAAAAGTTGAGCAGAGAGGAAGCCATCGCCTCACCGATGGGGATGGGGATATCTAAGAAAAGAGTTTGGGTAGTTTCAAGGCCAGCGTGGGTATTTTTTTCTGCTCCATCCCATTTTGGTATATGACTGGGAGTAAAATAGCTTCTTCAAGAATCCAGACACCCTTTTGGTAAATACGGCAATTTGATTCTAAGCTCGTTTTACGCACAGCAAATAAATAAACAATCATAAACTATGTCATCATAAATAAAAGCCTTATGAGCTCAGGCAATGAAAGCCAATCAATAGAGGACACTCATCCCCAGTGAAAGCAACAGCTAATGCTCTGCGGTTCCTGGTGGATACTCTGTCATTGTATTTTAAAACCACAAGGAATTCCCTGTGTCATCAGCAATGACCACTTTATTGCTGGTGAATTAGGAAATGAGCAGGGCTAAAGGTGCATTTGAATTCCATGGACTCATTCATTTAGCCCTTCTTCCAATGTAGGAAATCACCTGGTTATCTCATGGGCTTGGACAGGTTCAGAGAAAGAAAAACAGGCTCTTCCTTGAGTTTCAACTTACACATGATACCAGTGAATGGTCTTTTCCTGCTCCTCTGACTACAGCAAGGCAAATTAAGGTTGATTATCAGTGAAAAACAAAGGACTGAGCTGATCAACTGTCACACATTTATGTCTATTCCTCTCGTTGTTTCAGTCAAAAAAATCCAACCTCCAAACAAAACTTCTTCAATTATTCCAGAAGTGTTACACTTCCTAACATTTCCTAGCTTGAATCTATCTCTTTTTTAAAGAGCAAAAGTCTCTATTTCAAAGAAGATCTACTCATTTTTTATGGGACAAGCTTTTTGAAAATGAATGGTTCCAACTTGAAATGAATAATTTATATAGTGTAAAAAAGCTATTTTATTCATTTTATTTATTTTATTCTTGGAAAACCATATACCCCCCCACCCCTACCCCCCATATTTTTTATATCATGGAGTATTTTTAATGAATCAGAAGTTTTAGCAAACTGAAAACTATGCTAATTTTGCATTTCCACTATTTATCCCGTGATGAACACTATGCTGACTACCATCAGATGCATTAAATCAGACTCATTTAGTGTAAAAAGTGATCAAAATTCATTTAAACAATGCAATTTCTTTTGAAAGTATTAAAGGGGAGAAGAACAACAATTTCAAATCATTAATTTCTCTCTTGCTTAATGAATTATTGATTTGTGCTTTCCTTCTGAATGATAGTGCTCTGATGTGATAAACTTTGATTTGAACGTTTATACAAATATTGTACATCATCAGCATGTTATGGCAACAGATTAATACATACCAAGATAGAACTGAAGGGATGGAATAACCCCCCCAAAACACTGAGGTGCCACAACTGTGTGTATGTATGTTGAGGGTGCATATGTAAAATATCAAATGGAAATGAAAGTAACACATCCAAGGGCATGATAAGGATGCAGAATTATAGAAAGAGTACATTTGGGTTAACACTGAATGGGGAACCTTGGAAATGAAAAAATAATTACTTTCTGCTACTAGTAATTCTTCTAACTTGACATTTCTTGCAACCACAAGTGCATAGCTGTCACAGGTTTAAAGGGAGAGCTCTCTTACACCCTGCTTATGTTCAGAAGCTTTAGCGTCATGCACAGCTATTCACACCAATGGGAACTACACAGTCAAAAGACAAAAGAAAAGTGCTGAGAGCAGTAAACACATAGATAATCCTGTCCACCAAACAATTTTGCATTTCCTTTATGCACCATTTATTTCAGACAAAAAAGCTGCTGAGAGATTTACGTCAAAGTGATTTCCACAGCTCAGCTGCTCAAGGCTGGGGAGATGATTGAAGCGCTGAGCTACACTTTCCTGGGGACCTGTGTATACCCCTCTCCTGCCATGCCTCGGGATGGGAGATATCACATGCTCTCCCTCAGACAAATTCATTTCTAGCATCAACTAGGTGGGTTTTGGCAGCCTGGATGTGGGGAAAAAGCCTGCAGTTACTGAGAGATGAAGGGAAAATTCTCTTTCTTTTTTCCCTTGGACAGCAGTAGGAGCCCAGCACTGGTTGTCATTCCTTTGGGCTGTAACGCCCAAAGTGGGCAGGCTGGGAAGGTGTTCCACCGTCCTTCTCCTGAGCCCTCCACAAAGAAGGGAGCACCCCTCTCACATCAATGGAGTAGAAAGCAGTGCTCAGGACACACACAGGACCAAAGTAGCCAGATCTTTCATAACACAAACCAAAACATCCATATCCCATTCGAAAACACTCATGCTTGTCATGCAAAAATCCTCAAATGAGCATGGCTGCCCTGGGACAACAAGTGCTCACGCTATCGTACACATTCACAGCAAATTAGACTAATGACCTGTAACTATTACCCACCAGGGCTACATTGAGATTTTGCCTAGATGGCTACAAAGGGTGAGGAATAAATATCACTAACCAGATCCACGCACGCAAGCTCAGACCAACAGATGCAAATCGGGGCCAGGGAGACATGGAAGCTGGGCTCCTTCTCTCTCTAACATCGGAACTAGCATGCCCAATTGCAGCTGAGGAGGTGTTACCGTTTATCCTGCTGGAGGCCAACAACAGGATACGATCCCTTAGAGTAGGAAACAATCCAGCTTTCACGTGAGCATCACCACATAGGCAACATTGGCCAGCTTACTGTAAAACCCTGGCTCAATGATGTACCTGTAGCTAGAACCTAACATGAGGTTAATCAGGCTAGGCAAGGTGTACAAATAAAGATATTCAAATAAATTTGTCTAACGATCCATATCACACTTTTTTTTTCCATACACATGCTTTTGTGCATGGCCCCACTCTTTTAAAGTGCCTCTCCAGACTCGATAGACTCAGTAGAATGAGATGCCCCTGAAATTTTTGCATGAGACTGTTTCCCAGGAGTAGGTGGTTAATTCAGAGTTGAAACCTTAGCTGCTTCTAGTCTCACCAGAATCAGGTATCATATTTCTATCACTCAATAAAAATGAGTTCTCCATTCCCAGGAAATATTTCTAGTATTAATTTAGAGAATGAATCACTTTTTTGTGGTTATCAGTAAAAAAACCTCAAACAGTCCATTTAAAACCTATTAGCAAGCATAAGAAGGCTAAAGAAGGCATAATTCATGTAATTTTTTTTCCCTTTCCACATATTTAACAGTGTTTTGGAACACGATCCGTAACATACACAGCTCTGATTGTCCGGAGGCAGACCAACATCCTGCACCAATGGTCTTGCATACAGAGTGGGAAAATGAAACTTGAGACTTGAGTTTACAAATAGCTGGGAAAAAAAATAGATCGCAGGGTTGAAAACTTGTAATCATTATGGCGTTTGCATTATGACAAATTAAAAACTGGTATTCTAGTTTACGAACAGTGCTATAAAGCTGGTATTCTACACTGTGTATTGCAAGCTCATTTAAAATGTACTCTTCCATGACATGATGAGAACACAAATTATAATTAGGAAAGTAACCCAAGCAGAAAATTAGTCTGGAAGACTAGTCTGAGTGTGCTTCTGCAGACAAAGCCATCCTGTGTCTTAACTTTAGTATCTCAGTATAGGGAGAGATTGATGCAGAAGATAAAGACAAGGACAGATATGGCTTTCTGGGGGGATGGGGTGGGGGAAAAGGCTTTGCAAGTATGATCTGTAGTGTTCGAGTCATGCAAACATGCACAAAGAGAAGCCCCACCAGATTCCATCTTTGCAGAGTTACTCACAGCACAGGCTGTTACAGCTGCAACGTACAGGTCTATACCTGGATTTTTGTTCCCATAATCTTATTCATAGGCAAAAATCCACATTTATGAGCACAGATAAGGGTCTGCTGACCCCACCCTGAACCCAGAGCCTACTTGCACAAGTAAATGTACCCAACATTTGTAATGAACAAAGGGTTAGTTATAAAGGTAGTGATCTGAGGAAAAAATGTGGTTCAAAATTTTATTCTGAAACAAATGGACCAAAAAAAGTAAAAAAGTCAAAAAGTACTTGCTACCACTAAATGACAAACCAAATAAATGATCTTGAGAAACTTATAAGCAAGCAAGACACATATCTGAAAACATTTGCATTTAAGGTTTTCTATTCTAGAAATTTTTTTGTGGGGTTTAAAAGCCAAATCATTCTGTACAAACCACTTGGTATCTCTGTACTTCATCTAGAGAGTGGAAAAAATCCACCGATTGGAAAATTATACCTACCTTTTTTTAAGGTGTCTTCTTGTGGAAAGGGGACCCGCATACTTAAACGGTTGTTACATTGCACTCAAAGGAAAGGATCATAGTTTTCTAGGAAATCTTATTTGCTTTTTCTATAAGACTTGGTTTTCTTGAGGTAACTGATACTACTTCTTTGTAAGGGCATCAATGACTTACAGAATTTAGCAGATTTATCCTTATTTAGAAAAAGATATAAAGGAAAACAAAAAACCTATTGAGGCAAGGAGCTATATCAACAGTTGCCATGAAAAAAAAAAAAAAAGCTCTGCTATAAGGGACCAGATTTTGGCAAACAAAATGCAATATTTGGCGATTCTGAAGTTAGGTGCCTACCTAAAATACAGGATTTCAACAAGTGACAACTAAGACGTGAGTGGTCTTATTTTCTCCAGGGGCGGCCTGTGTCCATGTCTGTCTGTGCATGCAGCACCGGTCAAGACTTCAGCAAAACAGGCATTTTTAGAAGGGGGTATAAAAACATTACCAGGTTGCAGAAGAACACACAACAGCCCCTGTGCTGTACACTGAGTCCAGCTCTTCTCAGTTACCATCCATGATCTGGTGAATTTATCACAATTGCTGCAGGTGTTACCCAAAATATTTACCCTGAACATGCCTTCGATCTCAAGTGTAACTGCATAATCCAGAAATTTGGTGTACCCCAGCATCGGCTTTTCCCTGGCTGTGTGCTGTTGTCCTGAACCCTTTCGGCTCCCTGTCTCACCTGCCTCTGGCAGTTCAGAGTAGCAACTTGAAAGTCACCCTCTGAGCACAGTTTTTACCCTGAATATTTTCAATACCCATTTTTAGTTCCTTTTTGGCTGAACTAAACAAAACAAGAGGAACAGAGGCTGTAAGCGAGAGCAGAAACATTGCTAGGATAGAGTTGACCTCCTGGTTTTTGTGGGATAAACGTTGCTTGACGTTTAGGGCAACATATAAAGACATCAAAACACATTCAACCTGACACAGCCTTAGACCCAAATCCATCATCCCGACTCTGCAAGAACCCAAATTATCTACAGCAGCTCCTGCTGGTCACTAAGGCTCTGCCACGTTTATCTAATCAGTACGTTTTATTTATATCTCCTACTCACAGGCTAGTTGGAGCATCTCACTTCAGTGATGAAATGGTGTGGAGATTCAGCTGGTGGTTGGTGACAGGGATAAGAAATCCAAACCAGAAAAAAGCTCCAGGAAGACTTGCTGGGACCTAAATGAAAGAGTATATTGATTAGGGTTAGTTACTCATCTCATTTTAAATCTGGGGTGCATTAAGTTTATTTATTTCACATTAGTTCATATGCAAATTTAAAAATTTTTGTACTGCGTCCCATGTGTCTAAGAGCTTGGGAAAAGGGATTTATAATTTCACATACGATGCATGGTTTGAGACAGGGTGAATATGTGACTTTTAAGCCATCCCTGGTGAGAACCTTCCCCGGGAGCAATGTTTAATACACACTTCAATATTGTGCTTCTGTTCATTTGGAGGTGATTTAAAACCATGTCTGGAGTAAGCATGTGTTTATGAATTGTTGTTCAGGGTACAGATATTTCCTGAATCGGGCTGTAGAAGAAACCAAAAGTTTCCAAACCCAAAAGTTTCCAAACCCAAAAGTTTCCAAACCCAAAAGCAAAAATTAAAGTAATAGCTTATTATTGAAAAGCACATAAACACCTTTGCAGCCAAAACTCCTCTTTTAAACTTCATCATCGAGACGTGTGTTGCGAATTTGCAGTGCCCATTTTGAAAACTTTCAGGCATAGTAGTTTTTTTGTTTTCAAAATGTCAAAAACATTTATAAAATGGAGGCACTTTCTGTAAAGAAAAAATTGGGAAAGGAACGCTAATTTGTTTTTACTGCTTGTCAGAGCCTTCATGTGGGTTTTAGTTTTGATGGAAAGAAAACAATACACAGTCACTGAAAACAAAAGCAGCAATGATGATGTACAAGATTTGGGCAACTGAAAGTTTTATTTTTGATTCCTGATTCCTGATTTTTCATTCCTCCCCTACATATTTTCAGAGAAATGCCTTCTGGAACGTAGCTATATATTATAAGCTAATTTAATTTTAAACCTCTGGTTTGGTGACATTTGCGGGATATTTAACACTTTCCAAAACTGTGACGGTATTTATATTCCTGGATATAGTTTTAGGAACCTAATTTCAAGTTTAAAAATACTGACTCATAGGCTTCTCGAGATGTGTGAGAAATGTCCTTTAGAACATGCATAAGATGACAAGAATAAAGGTGTTGGGCTAAAAAACTTGGTCAGAGAAATAAAAACCCACCAGGAAAGCTGTTAATCTGCTCATGTAAAACTGCACAGAGCAGCCTGCAACCTCCTTATGTAAGGTTTCTAAACAAAAGACATCTTGGGCTGTACAAAGACGTACTGAGCTGGAACTCAGTAAGTCCAGCTTAATAAGTCCTCAGTAAGTCCAACTTGAGCACGCACATGCTAGGATGTAGCCAACAGGAGGGGAAACTTGGTTATTAACATTTTATTATTGAACTAGGCAATAACACTTCCTGAACGTTCAGTATTTCTATTTACTGGAGTTCCCCAAGTCCAAGAAGCAGGTTATGTATTCCCTGTGAAAAGGATTTTCTATGTTGGCAGTTTTCAGAATACCTGGTGCTTGTCATACAGACCTGGATTCAGGTGATAACACAATATCTGGTTTTATTATAAACAAAAAAACCCAAACAAAAATACTTTCAGTATTAATTCTAGTGGTTGCAAGCAAAAAAAAATAAAAATTACTGAAACAGCAGCCCTTACAATTGTGCTAGCAGAGGGCAAGGCAGACCCAAAGCTCTTCCTTGCCAAAAGATATCTCATGATCTGAACTTCTTTTCAGGATTTTAGAAATTATTGGGTTAGTCAGTAGTTTCCTGAAAGCTTGAAAAAATCACACTACAAATTTTTTTTGGCGAATTTTCCATTACTTGGTTGGATTGAAGAAATTAGAAACGTTCTGCTTTCCTGCGGCTTTTCAGCACCTCCTCCTTTCCACCCTCCTACAGATTAAAAATGGTACGATATAGCAAGGCTGGCCAGAAGAAAGAATATGCAGAAACACATCTTAGAGCCTCAGGCTTTCAAACTCCAAAGGAGTTTGGGATGAAAGCTCCAGACGTGCGTGCAGCCATGCTGTTAGAAGGTGTAGCCCCAAGATTACATGTAATGTCCAGTTGAGAAATCTTCCCTTAAATTTGAAACTCAGGCTGCTCCCTTGCTGCCTAACTCCTCCAGTTTTAATTAATGACTCTGTTATGTACCTGCATTGCAATATAAGACCCTGCTCAGGCAGTATGCAGGAGCACTTTGAAGGAGCCCTCCAGACAAATGAGAACTGTGATTATTCTTTTCATGTTAAGCCTTTAAAAAATATGTGGACATATAGAGATGTCATTCCAGACTTCTTAAGTGAAATCTGTACCTATATTAGTGCTCTTCAGCAGCTGAAATAGGTTGAAAAGGACTAAGTTTAGAAAAATCTTAGGTTCATTTCTGTCTTCAGAGTATACCCTTTCCTGTCTGACCTCTAAATACAGTTCCTGCAGCGCTTTGTCCATGAGGACCATTCCGTAGTCCCAGTGATTGGCCCAACGGCCAAGATCCTATCTCTGGATATAGGCGTTACCCTTTAATTGCGATGCCCTTAATAATTTGTTTTAATTTTTGGTCAGCCGTGAACTGGTCAGGCAGTTGGACTAGACCATCATTGTAGGTCCCTTCCAACTGAAATATCCTAATTGCTAGCCCCAGACTCAGATCGGTAACTTATCAAAATCTTCCTCTCACTGATGTATGGAAACAACTCTTGCTCTGGAGCTCCTTGCCTTGGAGGACAGCTCAGGGAACACAGCTTTAAGAGCTAGACATTGTGAGGATGGGGGTGATGTACCCCAGCCTGATCCCAGAGGTTTTCTTGACCTCCATCTGATATTTTCCCTTATCTCCATCTCCTGTACTGACATATAGATCTTGCTACATCATTTCTCTCCCTGACCACTATCAGTAGACTTCTCCTATTTACTGATTGCCTTATCTCTGCTACAGCCTCATTAACTCAATACACCCTGCAAGTTGTCATTCTCCCCTAGTCCCACAAGGATTTCTCAAGACAGTACGTGCCAATACAATGTCCAGGTGTGGCTGAAATGGCCCAGAGATATAGGATAAGATTAGTTCTCTGGTCTGCCACACAATATTATATCAAGCTGCATTATTCAAAAGTAAATTCCCTTTTGCTTTACTGCACGGCAACATTTGATTGCTTAAAGCTAAGCCATTTCTTCCGAAGGAAAGGGAGGGAAGCATATCTGTAAATTGTTTTACACTGTTTGCTAATCACCATTGTGAATCAGACACTACAGCAGATAAAGGCTTTTAACTTAAGCTGAAACCCAAAGTATCATGACTGCGGCCGTAACAGCCACCTCTCCTGTGCGGAGAGGGGAGGTAGGAGAAGCTGTAACACCGTTCACGACTGGATTACTACAGATCAATGTAAACTGAATGACCAAATACTTTCTTTCTAGTCTCTTTTGCTTCCTGGTTTTTTTTTTTTTATTATAATTTTATTTTTATCTGGGTGTGCGGGTGCAAAAGCCAAACAAATAAAACATCCTTACTGAAATGTAAAAGGAGAGAGAGAAGAGTGAAAAGAAAGAGGGGGAATATTTCTAGGGCTGGTTTGTATAACACCGGTTCCAGCGTGTTGCAAATCTACTGGTGTCCCTTTAAGAATACTCTTACCTTGGTTTATAAAAGCTAACGGCATTAAAAATACAGTAATTAACATGTTCATAATGTAAATGCTAATCATTTAACATGTCAAGCATCTTCATCCCCTACTGAATCGATATGAATTATTAAAACAGACTCTTTAAGACCTTTAAAATCAACTCTCAAAGCATGCACTAAACAACCACACCGTTGGCATACGGGAGCACCAAGTTACAAATTCATGTGTTAGACTGTCTGACACACTCGTTCTCTTTGATGGGAAAAAACAAAGCCAGAAAACCTCCCTTCAAAATCTTATATTCAGAACTGCATAATCTGCATGCATAAGTGAAATGATTATTTTTTTTCTCAGAGATTTTTCTAATTTTTTAAAATGTAAACCTTATAGAGAGGACAAAAGAAAAAAGAAAAATAATCTATTAAGTTTACAGAATAAGTTTTTCCACAACAAAGTTGTGTGAAAATCCACAACGCTCTTGAAGCATTCAGTATATAAAGTTAATAAAAAATAAATCTAATAAAGTACAAGTTAAAGTTCCAAGTTTTAAAACAGATTCTGCCAATATTGTTATTGGTTATGAAGAAAGCTGTATAAGCATTTGGAAATTTATTTTAAATATAAATAAAGACTAGTTCTTAAAATAAAGGTTATTCCTAAGTTTACTGCAGAATAGGCAAGAAAAACATGTATTTTCAAACATCTGTAAAATAGAGATGGAATTATTAGATGGATGGATCTTACCTCACAGCCAGCTTACGACGCTTCGAGAGTCACAAAGTCTCTTTTGCATATATATATGTATGTAGAGACAGCCAAATGTCTGCATCAGATGGCTGTTTCCTGGTCAACCCATTGAAAGAAGATGGCAGATATGATTTTTTTTTTTTGTTACAGATACAAAATAAACAAAGTTTTGCAATCGAGTACAAAACCCATCACAGAAACAGTGGGTCTCAAATACTTTCCTATCAAATTGCACAATGCTTGTGTTAACATCTTGTTCTACTTGAACAATCAGATAACGGACTGGACGTTAATAGACCAGAGGTTGTTCTTGCTTTGGGAAAATCTTCTATGCCCACAAATTTAATAGATTGGCATTTTTCACAGCTAGACCAGATTTTCAGTGGGAGAAGGAGAGCACAACCCCCCTGCAGTGCATACAGCTGGATTAATTTACACCAGCTGGGAATTTAGCCCTCATTTTCTATATCTTGATCCACCTGATCTCAGGTATAAGTTGAAGTTCTACCTGGGCAATGCTAAATCCCTTCTTTATTGTGAGAAAGGAGGAAACTCATTTCAGAGAGGTTAAAATTTTACAAAGTTTGTGTACTCAGGAATAATTTATGAGGGGTTATATGTCTGATAGGAGATAAGAGCTCATGTACCTTGCTTTCCTGGCATGAAAAATAGGTCTTAACCTCCTACCACCCCCCTCCAAAAAAAAAAAAAAAAAAAAAAAAAAAGAAAGAAAAACCAACTAGGAAAAAGTTCAGCACACTGCCTCAGATGCTTTGAGATTAGCACAAATTACAGTCAAAGGGCAAAGAGAAGATGGAGAATTCCAGATCTGGGGCAAAACAAGTCAACTGTAGTTAGGGAGGCTTTTCATGCCTGTCAAAAGGAAAAAAAGCTACTTTATATTTGAGGGACTTGTCCTGCTGCCAGTCCCTTGTGACTTTATAGCAAAAGCTTCTTTTTGCAACAGGATATCAAACAAACATGAGAGATAGGAGCATGGTTTAGTGTTTTCTAACTCATCTAATGAAAAACATTACCTCCAAACCACTCTTGGTAAGCTCTTAAACCCTTCTGGCTACATTTTTATTATTTCTGAGAACTCAGAAGTATCATTACACCAAGACCTTTGAACTCCTATTTGAATTTCCCAAACTGTTAAGGCTACATAGTAACCAGATCGATGTGGGCACTTGATGCTCTAATACCTCCCTCTGAAGATAAACTCAAGACAGACTTTGAAGTTCTGTGAAAGGTGGGAGAGCTGAAACAAAAATCTTGCTAGATTTCCCTAGCTTATCCTCTCATGACCTGAATGTGAGATAACTGTTCCTTCCTTTTTTTTTTAAAAAAAAAAAAACCAAACAAACAACAAAAAAACCCCAAAAAACAAACAAACCCCCAAACCTTACACACCTGCAACAAATGTTCCTAAAGTCAGAGATCCAGGTCAAAAGTTTGACATAAGAGCAAACAGAATTAAAATGCGATTAGCTTTTATGGGATATTATTTGTATTGCTCTTTCACAACACAAAGCGCATACAGGAGCAAGCATTAGGCTACAAGTTTACCCAAGTAGTTAGGGAAAATACATAAAAGCAAGAAACCAAACACCACGAGGAAAGATTGGGGACAAACGTGAACCTCCTTGGCTGCGAGCAGTGCCAAGAAGTATGCCCAAACGAGATTTTTACTTTTTTCACTGATGGGTTAGGACAACTGTTCAGGAGAGATGAGGTGAGGCTGAAGCCATGAAGAAGGGGAAGGAAGAAGAGAGACAAAGAGGGAAGATGTTACAGTTGAAGGGGATGCTCTTTGGAGGTGATGGCTGAGTTGGTCACTGTGTAAATATAACCAAATAGTATGATCCTTAAACCACTCCAGGACTGTAATTACGTAATAAAAATAACAGTCCTGAATGAGAGGGATAGTGCAGAAAGCCCTCAGTGTGGGTAAAACACAGATGTTGGAAAAAAGAATCTTCTATAATGCATTACAAATCCTCACAAAATAGGAGACCCCAGAGCCTGTCAGTATAAAACTGATCAATAGTTAAGTGGGGTGTGTGAGAATAAATAGGAAAGGGTGGTACAATGGATTCATTTGCTCTTTCTAAGACTCCTGATACTATGAATTGTTGTCCAGGACTGAGCCGCCCAGGAACTTACATCACAATAATGTTGTCTTGTACTAGATGATTTGCTACGATTTAATCTTGCAGAGATGTAAATGGACACAGCAATATCAGAATGTAGTAAAAGGATTATCATCTGGAAAAGCTTACATTAATGGCATGAAAAGCAGACAGGATAGAAAGCAAGCAGATACAATAGGGTTGTGATGAGATTACTTGATCATGCATAACTCCAAACTGAGTGTCTTTAATATAAGGAATTATTCTTTAGGGATAGAAGCACTGAGCAACAGAACATATTGTTCATTTAATGTCCATAATTTTTTCCCCTAAGATTTGGTTTTTAAAATTATACCTTTCTATTCTATAACAACGGTAATTTGCTTATTACCACATGAGGAAATTGGTGATGAAGCACAGCCCTTAAGTATGCATGGCTATAATTTAAGCAAATACAGTATCAAGGCAAGGTATTAATATACAAGCCAGCTTGGTAATGTCCAAGTTTAGATTTTGTACTATGCAAAGAAGGAATCAGGAAAAAAAAAAAATCTAGACTTTGCCTTATGCCCTGCTGTCAGCTTTGAGTATCTACTGACTTAGCAGAGGTATGGCCAGTAGTTAGTCATTTCTGTAGAAAGGTACGGTGAGTGACATTTCTATTAGGGATGCAGACATGGTGAACTATACAGTATCTGCAGTGACAAACTATCTGCTGACAAGAAAAACCATGTGGTTGTCAGGCATATCTGATCCTCTAATTGCACATATGCACACAGACGTTGTTAAAAGAAGCGGTTTCTCCAACAGAGAATGTCTCCAGTAAGATTAGACTTGCAAACCTCTGTAGATCTGTCCATTTTAGGGTATGAAGACAAATTTTAAAAGATTAATTAACACAATGGTCTGGTATTCTTAGAGATGGGAAGTTAAAAAGAGGGACAGGGAAAGCAAGTGAAGTCACACAGCAGCTCTTTTAGAAGACCAGAAGAAAGCTAAGGCCAACATCCTTCAAAGCTGGCCGCAGACCTGAAGTCAGGATTAGCACACTGGAGGAACACAGAAGTTTGTAAATTGGGCTTTCAGATGGCTTATTTCTGGCTACGGCAGAACTTTTGACCTCATCTACCTTGGAATCTATTGTCAGCCAAAGGAGACCTGTCATCTCTGAAAATCAGCCTAACTTTATTCCCTACTTCTCTTCGAGATCCTGTGCACAAGTCTGACTTACAGCAGATATGACTGACTTCACAAGGCAGACACACAGAAAACTTGAATTCAAGCTGAAAACCTCTTCTGATTCTTCTACTACACTGAACAAAAGAATTAAAACTGTCATCCCACCTGTTAGTTTTGTATGCAAAATAGATATTCATCATGTATGTGACGTCAGTGAAGGTGCTAGGTCATTAATGTTGGGATGGAAGGACATAGAAAGAAGTACATATTGCAGCAGAGCTCTGTGTCTCAGAGGTCCACCTTTCCTGGAAAAGGTCTCATCAAACTTCATCATCCCCATGAGCTGTGATGGTCCCTCTTCCAGCACGTGACATGAAAGACCAGACTCATTCCTGCATCTGATGCTGTCTAGGCTATGGCAAAAGATATGGACAAGATCTTTCTATCATCCCTCCTGCCTGATGAAAGGGAAGATGCTTATGTCATTTTGGAAAAGTTCTGCATGCTGCTGTTATAGAGGTTGGGACTGAAGGACTGCCAGACCAGTGACTGCATTTACATATTGTGAAAAGGGAGATGGGGAGAAATATCTGCTTGAGTAGAAGGAGAGGGAATCATTCCTACCTGAGCCTACGCTTGGGTGGGATTCCTTATGTCCCTTCCCTGACATCAGTGATTTTAGATCTTCTCTATGTGAAAAGAAGGCTCAAATCCTTCCTCAGCTCCTTGACTCTTTCCAGCCCATCATAGCCACTCCATGTATCCAGATTGTCACCAGCAAGAGTTTAGTCCTCAAGTCCCACAGGAGGACTGGTCTGTAGAGCTCATACGGCTCCTCTCAGATCCAGTCTAGCAAGGCGTCAAGGGTACCAGTCCATAACAAGTTGCAAGATGTGCTCCAGAGAGCAGAAGGGCTTGGGGACAGTTTTTGGTACAGATTTGCAGTCCTTTAGGACTTTTGCACACATGATCTGAATACTCTGAACTACTTGACTGTCATGACCTTAATCTTATCCAAATCCACCCCAGCCGGGTCTATAGCTGCAGCTGTAAGGGTTACGCTGGATGGAATAGGGGAAGCCAAGTCAGATGAGTCACACTGAGGTTAGAAACCTGGTCATGGTACCTCCATACATTGGAGCCAGTTGATGCCAGGGAAAAGAAACAAAACACACACCTCTCTTTCTTTCATGCCCATTTTTTCTTGGCAGAATGCAGTAGCAGTGCAAGACCTTGGTGACAAGGTTGCAGGAAGCAGAGGAAATCACAGGTTTTTCAATTTTATAGACTGTCAGCAGGCAGAGTGGCAGCTCAAAACTAGAAATGTACCATGCTGACACTCATATGCCTCCTGTGAGCCGGACTCCTTTATTCTGTATAAAACAAATGTTCATTGTGGGATCAGTCGGCAGGGCAAGGAGACATTAAATACCTCCTCCTGCTTCCCAGCAACACCAGTCCTACAATGAGGGACCATCTTGAAATCACTGCTCCTGCAAGGAAAATACTTCATGCATCTCCCAGTGCTCATCTTTTTTTCTGTGGAAACACTCTTATTTGAAGAAGAGGAGACTGCTTTAAACAATTTGCTCTGCTCTTACTGTGACAGAGTTTTATCTACCTGTCTTGCTATTTTTCATGCAAGTTTTCTGGCTGCCCTGTGTCTAAATTCACAGAGCTTAGCATAAGCCTCACATCTAGGAAATATAGCCAAAATGTAAGAATACAAAGATATTGGATCTCTGACTTCAACCAGCTTCACTGTGGCTCTCCACACCTTGCAATTTCCCTTCCATCACCAAATCCTTCGCTGAAATATGAACCCTAAAGACACGGAGCATCACATTGTAACAGAAAAACGCTGTGCTTTTCTGGGAGCCACCCATGACTGAGCATTTCAGTGTTTCACTTCTTCATGATTTTTCAGCTGAAAATATTAGGTAAAATACTATCAATATATTCAGGCTGCAACAATGCCTCCCACAAAAAATTTCCAAAATTTTCTTTAATCTTCCCCGAGGAAATTATTTTTTTCAAAATTAAAAAACTTTCTTTTCCATGTGAAGCATCAATACAAATATTATCTCCATATGAGACATTGGTACAAATGAAATGCGTATAGTGATTGAAATAGGCTTTGCTAAAACATGGCGATGAGCTAAATTCCATCAGCTGTCTGCAGTTTTCTGGAAAAGCTCTATTTTATTTTGGTGTTCAGATAAATGTTTGTTTTTCCTTTACTTCTCATTTAGCCTCCCGTAATACCAATACAACATACATGCAGGGACAGATGATTCCAAGGAACAAAATCTTTAGGACTTCACCTGCCCTAAGCCAAACAACTCGTCGACTGGTTTTAACCAAAGACTTCTTGAGATCTAAAACTCTCGGTCCACAGTTTGCTCTAGTCTGGCTGGTATCTATCTCAGCTGGGATGTGGTGTGGCTGGGAGTCTGGACCAGCAGGGTTTTATTTTCTGCTCAGCCTCCAGCAAAATTCTTCTTGATTATTTTAACAGTTTTGATTTTGGGGACTGCTGTATTATTTTTGACTCTAAGGGAGGATGGACAGTTTATAGCAGAGGGCCCTGGGGGACCTGCATTTGGAACCTTGCTATATCACAGGTATTTGTTATGTGGATACTAGTATGAGGGCCAGCTTCCCTCTGCCTACATCTTCTGTCTGAGAAACAGGAGACATGCAGCTATCGTCATTAAGCTGGAGAAGAGCTATCAATTAGAGCAAGAGATGGCAGTCATGAAATCCATACAACAACCACAGTTTTTTCTATTTGCCATTCTGTTTCCATGTCCACTAACTATAGAGGCTCCTGAGAAAAACAGGAATGCAGCTGTCTTCTCACTGCAAGTGAGATCATTCAGTTTGGTAGGCAAAAGAAATAAACAGCTGAGAGAGCGCTGAAGTGGAGGTTATGTTTCCTTTGGAGCTGCTGTTTATAATGTGTATGCTGCAGAAGATGCTTATTTACTCCCCTTAGAATAGCTCCTGCACTCAGAGCGATTTTTGTTGTGCTGCTCTTACAGTCCTCAGAGAACAGCAGGGAGTATCCTTTTTTTCACACAAACCTTTGAGAAGCCACTTGAGATTCAGGCCTTCCTTAACAGAGCCCCTCTCTGCCTCTTGGGAGCAGGAGGACCTGTACCACCACCTCCCTCTTTCCGAAGTCTGCAATTTTGATTAATTAAGAAAAACTTTTTTATTTTTTTATTTTTTTTTATTAAAAAGTAACCATATGGCTTCCTTCTGGTAGGAAGTGCAGATAATAGATAAGTGGCTTCAGACAGTAATATAACGTACAACAGTTCATGCACAGCCTTCACTATGTTGCATCCTCCCCTCCACCTCCCTAAAGGTTTTTTGCGTCTAAATATACGCAGCTCTTGAGACACAAACATCTCTGCAGGTACTTTCTGCTCTAATCTGTACCTCTATGGAGACCACCAGGGCATACCAGAAACACTGTTGTATTGGTCTTTCATTTAATTTACTTGCTGTAAATTAAACTAATAAAAATACAGGGTCAAAAAGAATCTTTCACAGGTGTGAGTGGTTGCAGCAACTACTTGGTAGGTCTGTGGAAAGAGATGGACTAGATCATCTTGGGCAGTCTTGTGTCATCTTGCTTCCTTTAAGTAACATGTTGCTCTGTGTCTAGGCTTAATTTCCCTGGAAACAATACCATCAGGGGATCAGGGCACTTCCTAATTTGAGTATCAAATTTCTGGTATAAGGAGATATTTTACTAGCTGATGTTGGTAACCTTGTTAGCAAGACTTTACAGGACTTTGAAAGAATGACTTGACTTACCACAAATACTTCCTCTTGTAACATAAGAATCTTTTGGTCTAGACACAGAAGTGGCAAAGGATATATTGTACTAGCACATGTATGAGAGAGCAAGCTCGGCACATAAATACAGGTTTCTCACTGACTGTCTGGCATTCATGAACCTGGTTAATTTGTTAGACATTAGAGAAGAAGACTGCTGAGAAGATTCCCCCATGTATTGCTAAAAAAGAATAATCTCCTCAGCAATGTAGCCTGAATGGGAGGCAAACAGACTGCAAAATTTAGTCCTGATTTCGCTGTCCTTTGCCTGCTGGATGCTAACTTAGCGAGAACAGCTCCATTAAAAAAAAAAAAAAGGAGGAAGAGGTCTTGCCTTGCCCTACAGTTGTAACTATGATACAACTGGGTATCAGGAGTGTGCCTCTGGGCACACAAAATGCACTTTGTCATGAATACCTTGCCTTGTCCTGGAGGTCCCCAGCCTGTCTTTGAGTAGGTGAGACAAAGGACTAGTCTGAGATGATGGACTGACTTGGGACAAGGTGGTTGTCTGAACTCTTACCCTTCACAACAAAGTATTTGACTAATTGGTGCAGCAGCTCTCCAAGTGGGGATTTTAGGTGGTCCTAGAGATACCACAGCTCAAGGAGCCCCTGCTGTGCCCAGATCAATTCACAGACACTATCTGTATGCAACTTTGACAGACACTTGTAAATTGTGGCTAGAAATTGTTCCTACAGATACAGAAATTGTCACATAGTAGTCTTTTGCACATAGTCTGGAGACATAGTGTACGTAGTTTAAGCAAATTAACAGCAATGGATCTGGTGTGGTCATGTAGGACCATGGGCTGGCTGGGTGTAAGGACTGAGCAGAGCAGCAGTTTGCTGACCAAACTGCTCATCAGGGTCATCATTCCTGTGACTATTAGAGTAACTCTTACAAGCACGAGGAGTTCTTTCCTTTTTCTGTTAGAAAGCGGCCAAACTCTTTTATTCGACCTCAGATCACTTCATCCAGTATGGTTTTGGCTTATAGATTGCAGGCACTATTTTCTGCATAGTGCTTAGAAAACAGGAAAGAAGTGTGAAGACCTACCAGCCAATTATCCTGCTAAGCTTGTGAGACAAGCCCTTAAGACTAATGTTATTTGCAAAGTACTATGGGAGTATGCATGAATTACCTGAAGCATCCTATAGGTTTGAGAGGTTCTGGTTAATCTGATGGGAGAGGCAAGTGCACACACGTGTGCGTATGTGTGCACACAGTGAGAGATAATAATAATATATGAGTAAAAAGAGAGAAGGGAGATTGCTTTTCCCTGAAAAAGCAGCCTCTGAATTTGCTCAGTGCAGTGCTATTCTGGCCCAGAGCAGCAGCAGAAGATGAATTCACTGAAAAACTCATGTTTTTTTCTCCTTGACCTGGAACCTTTCAAAAGTGTTTGGGAAATGCCATGAAGGAATGTGTCTGCATGGAGCTTTCCAAAAAGTGAAACAAGAGGTGCTTCACACTCTTATGTGAAGAAAGCTTATTATATCTGCTCTGGGGGGAAGGAACATGTAACACATACACTCCTGCAGGAGATGAAATTCATTTTAATTAATGGAGACCTCAAAAATCAGTTACAAAAGACGTTAATCAACTAACCAACTTTCTGTGGTGTTGATTTTACCCACTAGCCCATGCTCCTTAATAACTCAATTTTGTATGTGTAACATTTAACAGCAGGGACAATATCAGGACTCAAGTTAGAAAACTGCTGCCAATAGAAGGTGCTGGACCCTGTCATTAAATCAAAGCATTGGTTCCCTTCCTATTACCCAGAGGTTGCTAAAGGATGATGTTTTGGCAGGGAAATAGGAGTAAAATAAATAAACTGTCAGAACTGACTTTCTTCCTTTCATGGTTTGTGTTAATTTATGGAAGCATGATGGAATTAATGGAAATGTGGCTGAGACACGACACCTTGCTTCTATGTCAGACACAGGTAGCCTGCAATATAACATACCTATGAAAATATCACTTAGTTTAAGAAGAACAAGGAATAATTTGAGTACCAGAACTCATTAATTCCAACTGCCAAAGTGTTTGTCTCCTGCACATTGGCTTAAATAATACTGACTACTGAATGAATCCCTTACCAGACACTGGAGAATCCACACAATCCCCTTGACTGAGAAAAGGCCTCTTTGCTGTCTGGGGTTTAGAGTATTTCTGATTCTCCCATACATTTTTTTATTTGTTAATAATTCTTTCAAGTCTGAATGTTTAATTTGTTGAATTCTTTCTCTTTGGGGCAATATTAATCAGGCACCTTCCACCACTCCGCCACTTCTTTTCAAGAATGCTGTGAGGACTGGGTAGCTCTGACAGCATCACTCCTCTGTCAGATCTGCAGCTGATGAATGGATCCAGCAGTTATTAAGTGGGACTGACAGACACAATGATCATCCAAGCCTCATTTCCTGAAGAAACCAGGCTAAAAATTGTTCGGTAATTATCACTAATTGGCCAGGATGCATCCCCAGAGTTCAATGAGGAATATTTAATCTGATATTTATGTTCATCTTTTTTTTTTTTTTTTTCCTTTCAACACTAAAACAATCTTTTGTCCTTACCTCACACCTTCCCAGTGGTTCTTCCAAAGACCTGCCTCCCTAAAGCAGCCACCCAGGGCACTTCTCTTTCCAGATTCCTTGAACAGAGCAACTAGGAGTCTTTTTAATAAACAAGATGACCTTGGATAACATAAAGATAACTCATGGATAGTTTGGGTAACTATCAGCCTCTGGCAATAACAGAACTATTTCCTTAGGTAGTCAAAATAAGCAGGTAACTGAGGCTTCTAACAACTCCAACAAAAGTGAGAATGAACTTGGATCACAAAGCCACCAGAACCTGGAGGTGGAATTGCCTTTATCTTTCCTTGAGCAAGCTGAAACCATCCACCCAAAGGTTTGGAGTCTCTCATGCTATGTTTTACTAGAGCATGGAAAAGAACAAGGGTTTTAGATAGAAACACCTCTAATTTACTGGAATGGAAAGCAGCAAGACCCCTTCTGCTCTTAGGAAACACTCTCTGAATAAATATAATACTGAATCCAAATGAAGGCTTCACCACTCTGCAGAGCGTAATCCAAGCGTATTTAGATGCCCATTTCCCACTGAGAGTCAAGCCTCGTCGCCAGGACTGCCACTCATGGATCGCAGAATCAGTTATAAACTTTCTGTGTATATTTGTACATTTAAGTATGCTCAAATTACCGTGTATGAGGTGAAATTCAGTTGCAGCTAAACAGCTAACAGCAGCTCCATGTTTCTGTGCACTGTTTCACAGAGTGAAAAAAAAAACCAAAACAAAAAAGGTTTTGCAATTGCAAGTTGTAAAATAAATATCTTCAGAAAGGAATCTTCTTAAAATTTGAAAGGGAACAGAATGAAATCTCCTAGGCCAGTCATTTACATTAAATTCGGAGATGGCCATACATCTACTGATGGGGAGGAGCAGGAAAGAGGGATGGTTATTCTGTGAATGCAGGTGGAGTGGGAAGCACTGCTGTACATGTACATCTCAACTCTGTAAAATGGGTTTCAACACTGCTCTGTGCGATAAACCATGATGTTTGCATTAGGCCATAGTTTAACAGCTACTGACACATAAGGATGTCACGCTACAAGGAGAATGACATCACAGTGTGGCTTGATTGCATTACGAATGACCTCAGTAGGACCCTAAAAGTGGTTCTCTGATATTCTATTAAATAAATGTAAAGAACAATAAAGACTAAAGGGTTATTTCCTTGGGGAAAGTGAGGGGGTTAAAGGTGTTTACTAGTAAAGGAGAGGGGAGAGAGACCAGAATAGTCTCTTCCAGAAGGACTGCTCCAGGGCTGCAACACTTCATCGCAGTCAAACTGAATTGGCCAGGGCTGCAAAGACCATGTGGGAGAGATTTTTAATAAAAAAAAAATTATATTTTTTGGTCTTGCAAAGGAGAGCACATGGCACGGATTTAATGTGGTAAAAGAGCAAGGTATCAGTGAGAAATTGCTGTTTGTGAGTGACTGTTTCAGTTGTTCAGTTGGTTATAAGGCTAATGTTTCCAGGAGATGGTTCCTGGCTATCACAAAACTATACTTAATCTTATACTCTTGACTTCAGCCTAGCTCAAAGCAACAAAAAATGCTGAATAGAGAAAAGAAATACACATTTTAAGTGTAATTTTATCATTTCTATATTTCTTTATTTCTAAAAAGATAGAGTCCAACAAGTAACCTATTATTTTCTTTGAGAGACTTGGCTTGTGACATTTTCATATAACTCAAAATTTTCAACATCTGTCTCTAATTAAGAAGCATTTTTCTACTAGGAACAACGATTACTGTGTCTGAAAGTGCTGTTACATAGATATGATTCATATCTCTCTCCTAAGAAGCTCGTCTTATGTCCTGAAATTCGAGATTTGTAAATCCTTTAGCTAAACATTTATATCTGCTACTTAGGCCTTGATTGTGCAGGTGCTTAAATTTGCAGTGTTTTGCTGAGGTTGATCTGTAAATGCATAACAGACGTGTAAGTGTTTTGCAAGTCTGGGAACTTTCTGTCAAGGCTTTTCCAGTTCCAGGTAATGTATTGAATTCTGTCTCCTGTGCAATACATTTTACAGTAAAAAATACCCCATGTGAAAAATTAACTTCCTGCACTGACTGCCAACCGCTTTCCTCAAATTATAAAATAAGCAAAGAAAGATGCCTGATTGAAAACAAAAAAAAAAAAAAAAAGGAAAAATGGTTGTCTAAATTTTACGTTTAAATAAACATTAAGGCATGTTTGTTTTTTTGGTTTGGGGTTTTTTTGTCAGCTAATAGAAAGAACCTTTTCCTATATTATACACTGTGGAAGACTGTATCAGGAATATAATCCAGGCTGTATTTATTTCTGCATACAATTCTCTGAGCTGAATTTATTTAGCGATTAAGATGACCTCTTCCCTGACAATTCTGTGGTGCTTGCCAAATGTTTGATGGGAGAATGATACGCGACAGTGCCATGTCCTTCCCTCACATAAGATAATACATAATAGCTGTATACAACCTTGGAAAGGACACTGTTGTGCTTCAAATACATATCTGCACTACTCTAATTAAAAAGAAAGGCAACTAAGTTATTGGTATGATTTAGCACAGACAACAGTGCAGCACACAGAAAGGATTAGAAAAAAGAATGTAAAAGTCACTTACATATATATTAAATATACAAAGCAAAGGGGAAAGCCACTGCTGGTATGGCCAAGAGTCCTCTATTTAACTCTGAGGGCTGAGTGGGCTTTGTGCATCATTTTTTCTCCTGTTTTAGCACACAACAAATATATACAGTGTGGAACTCCAAGTCAGGTGAGATTTATCATGTATTTCTTCTCTCATTCGGGAGCAGACAGGTTCGATGGAGAGACTTGGGAGAAACTGTGTTCCCTCACACCTGCATATCTACCAACGCCATATCAACTTACAGCAGCAAGCCTTGAAGCTTAGCAGAGGTTCACTGATAAAGAACTTCTTTTTCCTTAGTTGTGTCTTATTTTGTGATGATTAAACCATCTTACCCTAGAGACATGGTGGAAAATGCAAAACCCAATCTCTTATTGTTTCTCAGTGAGATGCTTACATTTAAACCAGATTAAGAAAGAATAACTCTGATGAGCACATTAAAATCAGGGGAAAACAGTAATATTTGGCATTGCTGAAAAAGAATTGCCAGCAACCTTTTATATATGGCTTAATATGACCAAGTGCATTTTTTTCTGAACCAAATGCAATTAAATTTTATCAGTGTGGTATTATCTAGCAGAGGCAAAGCATAACACTTACATTGGTATTTGGCTTTTTTGTCCTAAGCTACTGTCTCTTCCCATTCATCTCTGCTTTGTAGGTGGGTGAAATCACTCTTGAGTTGTCTCTGAACAGACAAATCCGTGTCATGGCTGTGTGGCGATGCTGGGTGCCCAAGGGGTGTATGAATTAATGGACTCAGTTGCAGAGTCTGACCCATTTCTGATCATTTCTATGGGGAGTATTGAAAAAAGCTAGTACTATGGAAATGAGACATCAAAATATTTTCATACAAGGAGATTGAATTGTGCTTTGTGAACCCGGGAGAATTTGGGATCTTCTCAGCTGACAGAACTTCCTATCCTTGGAGCTTGAAAGGATTGTGAGTTGGTTTGAATTTGGGGTGGTATTTTTTTTTTTTTTTGTCAAATATTTCAACATTGTCAAAATACCCCTTTGGACACTTGCAAAGGAAAATATTTGGAATTTTATTAACCCATATTTTTGCTTTGAAATTTGAATACATTTGTACTTAAAAAACTATATAAGAAAAGGTCAAATTTTAGAGCTGTTAAGACAAAATTCCTCATTTGAGGTGTACTGATGTATTTTTTATTTCAGTTCACAAACGTATTTGAGGTTTTGAGTTTTCATCCCTTGCTGGGATGAAAATAATGAAGAAAATAGCATTCGTGCAGTTTCTTACCACCTCTATGCATGACACATTACTGCAAATTAATTCACCTGAAGTATTCATGCTTTATAGAAAACAAAGGTGTTTTTTTCATGAAAGGTTTTCTCTTGAATAGCTTTTTTTTCCCCTCTGGCATACATTCCTTCACTCCCTTCTCCCTCAAGTCTGATAGATAGCAAACGTGGTGTCCTCCAGGACTTTCAATATGGCACATGCTCTTAAGAGAACTCAAGTAAGGGATGGCTTAAAAGAGGAGAAGAATTGTTTTATTTGTGGTGTTTTCTAGTTTTATGATCTTGCTGTAAGTTTAGGCCTGCCTTCTTTGTCCATTTGATTATTTTTTAAACATATTAGAGAAAGAGAGAGAAAGAGGTACCACTGGGTATTGCTCTATAATCTAAACAACATAATAGTATTTAATATGGAAAGTTACAAAGGAATAAACCACCCCTCTAGAATATTAATATTGAAGAGGAATGACACAGAAGCATTTTAGGGCTGGCTACATCTGATGCAGATTCAGACATGAATTTTGTATCTGTAGCCATTGGTAAAAAAGAGCAGATCTTGCCAAGATTTTTTGACATACTTAGCGTCAAACTTTGAAAGTCATCCTGTTGATTTACATCAAACTAATCATTTAGGTAAAACTAAGAGATGTGGTGGCAAGTACCAACCATGAAAATTAGGCCCTCTCCCATAGGAGAATGAAGCTGAAAGGTAGAAATCTTGACTATAAAAGTAGTTGATGACATTTTAAGCTCAGTGACTTCCCTGCACTTATTTAACTGTGACCGTTTCAATGTGACCATGCTCTAATATGATTATGGTCATTTATGTTGGTCTGATGCACTTGCAAGGAGTCAAAACGTCTTCAGTGCTGTTCTCTTTTGGCCCCTGCCACGTGCTGACCCACATCAAAGCCTTGAACACGGGTGCCAAAAGCTCCAGACGCGATAAAGGGTATGTGGAAAATATGCAAATCATCCTCAGGAAGAAATTTCCATTTCTGTACCAGTAGTTTTCACTTTAATCCTTTTGCCTTGAAGATTTCATTTCCTTGGAAGAAGGGGGAGGAAGGGGATGGATAATCGCTCTCTAGTTCCATTTCTGTTGTTGCAGGGCCCTGATACTGAGATCCCATTTCTCAAGCTTTATTGACTTTGATAAAAGCCTTTGACTTGCTGAACTTGCTCTCACTTTAGGTACAGCTATAGAATTATGGATTTCTTGACAAAATAATTAATCTTTCTCTTTCTTGCTCTCTCTTTACGTATGTCTGGGAACCCAATAAGCTCGCTTATGAAATGTTTTTATGCAACTTCTGTCTAAAAACAGTAACATTTTTTTTTCTCATAAACTTCCAGCAGAAATGGCCAAGATGACCTCTGCCTTGCTGTGCAAGATGCAAGAAGCTGTCACAAGTTCTGCCGTTGTACAAGTCACTCTGACTAACATCCTTGCAAGAGAGCTCAACAATGAGGCTAAGAAACAGCTGGACAACTGGAATGAAATCTCTCTATTGATGAAACAACTAAAGGGAGAGGGACACATTACCCTGTGTACTCTGTAACAGTACCACTGTTACTTTATTTAGGGAACGACAATGAAAATTAATTCAATTTAGCATTGAATTGTGAGATATAGTGAGACTGTTTCTCCACGACTTCAGTGCTGTATTTGATGACCATAGTATAACTGGACTTGGAAAGAAAGTAATACATTATGACCTTAATGTATTTATTATTTTCTTTATCATATTTTGAAAATCTATTGGGACAGAATATTTTATATTCTGGATATAAACATCTTTAGGCAGAAAAAAAAATTGTACTGTAGTTGGAGAATTGTGTAGTCATTTTAAAAACTTGGAAACTGGAGCCAAATTTCTTGACTCACATGGGAAATCTGTGGTAAAACCAAGAAATTTATATCTTGGTTAAATTCTATGACTCAGACATTTAAGGAAGCTACCACAATTTAACAAGTTTCTGTGGGTCAGCTGAGCTGTGGTTATTGTCTGTGTGTACATTTTCAGCCCACATGCAATGGAAGATAATTCAAATTATCTTAATGCCCTTCATTGCAGTCTAAGTCGAGATAGAGGATCCCACAACAGCAGCAGACTAAGAGCATACACAAACCATGGCAAACTGGTTTGCTGTTTGTCCCTTCAGTCTGGTGAGCAGAGCATGAGACCGTTTCTCCTTTCTTTTACCAGGTACCCCCAAGGGAGAGCTCCTAATGTCTCAAAGCAGGGAAAGAATATCCTGATGGCTGCTGACTCGTGCAAAATAAAATATAAACTGATATTGCAATAGTGAAGTGATAAGAGTTTTCAGCAGTCTTTCTGGTTCAGTGTTCATGTTTTCCAGGCACGAACATGCTGGCCTTCAGAACTTGCAACAACTCCCTTTCCCTCCCCTTACACACACATGAGAAGACATTAGATATATGATGATATTATTGGTAAATTCTTTCTTTTTCGCACTGAAGTTCTGAATAACATCACAAAAATTAGATTCAGGAATTCCAGAGAAGGGAATATCAATGAAAATTAATGATACGGATGCAATGGGTTTACTGCTGAGTCCAGAGTTTCCCTTTTCACAAGGATCCAAATTTCAGTGCTTCAGGTGCCAAGGTTATTGATCACTATTAATCTCTTAAGTTCATCTGTTTTTCACAAGTGCACAAGCAGGAAAACAAGGACCCAGCATCCATCAGTATTAGTGAAGGAGATAAGCTGTACCATGCTAACGAAATCAGAATATTGCAGGCTTTTGCCGAGGAACCAATTTCCCAGTCTTTGTCTCTCTAGCACGCAGCCATCATTTTCGATGCCACATCAGATTGCCATATCCAGCCACATCAGATTGTCTTCCCTCTCCACCCTCAGATGCACCTTTAGGGAGAACAAACCACAGCAAATGCTGTGACCTACACTGCCTGATCCCTTCCTCATCGCTTTTTATCTGCCAAAGTGTCTTCTGTTTATTTATTCATTTATTTCTCTCCTGAGCCCCTTTGGAGATTTGTGGTTGATGGTGATTTGTTTGCTGCAAAAAACCTTTGCAATGGGATTCTGGAGCAAATTTCATGTCACCAAGAGTATGAAAGGATGGAATGAAATCAGTCCTAAAAGGAGCCAAAGGCTGCTGCGGAAAGTAAAATTCCAGCTTTCTATTATATAGCTATAAAGTTATAATAAGAAAACAGGATTAAACCAATGAACAAAAAAATGTACTTTTGAAGAAGACTTAAAAAATAAAACAAGGTCTTAGCAGTAGTTTTTATAACCTAAACATAATAGTTAACTCTACTGAAGATTTATTTGGGAGTTTTAACCTTTTCACTAACATTACGAATGACTGGATTGTACATTGCCTCTGAACCAGATAAAATACATAGTGATCTTATTCGTATTGGACACAATAACTTTTGCAGCACAGATCTAAAATATTATCCTCACAACAATGACAGAACTTTATGTTTATTTCAAATTCTGGGTATAAGCAGACAGTTATAGGTCCTTATATGTGCAAACATCAGAAAGTAACTATCTAGGAGGGGAACAACTTTTAACTAACCCAGTGGCCACTCCTTGTTCTGGCAGAATAAATGCATACGAAAAATGTCCCATAAACTATTCTTGTGATATAATGCTCATGCTTGCCATAAGATTTTTAATCCCATTGTAGAGCTAGTCACTTCCCAAGCTGTACAGAGCTCCCAGTTCTGTATTCATACCCTATCTCTCTGGCTCTTTCTGATGGCCCATAATTGATGGGTCTGATGCAACAACAGAGTTGACTTGTCAGATCTTCACTCAGTAATAAAAAACAGTTAGTAAGGAATTATGTGTCATAACATACCTTCCTGTGTCCTAAGCAGTGGACATAAGCCTTGTGTTCACCTTACTTGCCATAGGTATTTCAAATGTTTGTGGTGTCTTTGAACTACCACTAATTCATGGTCAGACACTCCTCCTGCAGACTTTGCTGCAACATAATCATTTCTAGGGCAGAGCTGTGGCAGGCAGACAAGGGGCACCAATATCCAAATCCACTAGACTAAGATTTACCAAACACAGAATGTCAAAGTCCTAATTTCAGAGTTTTTCTCTGACAGACTGTCATATTAAAATGATAACACTGGGAAAACATTATAACATCCCAACAATTGCATTTAAAATGCATATTAAATTTACTATCAATTTAGGTGTGTGATTGTGCATATGTAAATAATAAAGTGATAATGAAGTACCAAATCATTTTAATACATTGTAACTTCAGATTTAAGACACAGCTCTCCAAAGTTTAGAGCGTTGGTTTTTAGCTTCATAAGTGTCAAAGACTTGTCCAGTGTACCTTACAGTAGGGTTAAGTGTGAATTTTTCCTGTGGCAGGAAGATACCTCCTGGATGGGGTGGTATTGTAGCCTTTTCAGGTAATTTGAATTCACCGGAAAACTACTGTTCTTTTAATGTCCTGTTCATCATGTCTCATAGGAAAGTGCATTTCATTATTTTGTACTCCCCATGGTTTTGTCTTGGGTTTGGTGGGAATGAACTAATTGGAAGCTTGAATGAAATAATCATACTGCTCATTACCATGTTAGAAGGTTGAGTTTTTATCTGTTCAAGACATTTAACTTGCTTCACAATGTGTGGCTTGTCCTGGGGAAATAAGTCGATCCTAAAAAAATCTCCAGCTATACGCATGGAAAAGTCTCTACAATCCAATATTGAGTGTTGGACCAGGCTTCTGTTAAAGACTTCTGCGAGTTTCTTTACGAGCAGCTTAGCAATTTGATCTGTCAAGCTGATGGCTTAAGTATGGAGATGATGTGATGTGACCAAATTCCCACTCTCATATAAATAACATAGCTCTCTGCCAGTAAACTGGAATTGAAGTCTGAAATTAAATAGTTTGGGATGCTTTGGTTTCTGAAGTACTACATTGCTTGCCTTACAGTATCCCAGTAGTAATGTCTAGCAGTTCATCTATTTCCCAGATGTCTGAGCATTAGTCTACTTTGAATAACTTGGAATGAAATGGTCCCTTCCCTGTCCTGCTTCTGTTCGTCTTCTGGGGAGGCTTTGTACTTTAGGTATCTCTTCTTTTCTTGCTCTGTTTTTGCCCATGTGTCACCCATGCTAACCAGGTCTCTCATGTCCTTGGCAATATTTAGCCAGGATACTGGTTTTGTAGACTCCTGTTTTGTATTCCCGAGATAGCCTCTGCTTTCAGTGATCAGAGTGTTATAATTCAACTGACTATATCTGAAATGGTACTGTGTATGCTTTATTCACATATCACGATGCTTCCAGCATTTCTGAGAGTTGACTTGGCCTTCTTCTGTGTGACTGTCAACTCTAACAGAATAGTACATCAACAGCTGGATATATTTCTTGGTAGATAATCATCAAATCTTTCACACACAAGCCAGCTTGGCTGAGGATTTCCATATCTTTTCATGTTTTCTTTAGTTTCCTCCAGTTGAGAATCTCATATGTTAGTTTATTTTCATATTTTCAATGTGCAGAGTTTTCTGGATGAGAAACCAACTTTATACATCTCATTTCATTACACGTGATACTGCAGGCTCAGTAGCATTCATTGAACTCACGCTGAAAATGGGGTTTAGCCATTTTCATTTCAAATGGTTCCCCTTCCCTGAAAAGAGCACACCTTCTTTGTGTCATGCACAGTAACATCCATATAAGTCTTACCAGATGTCCCTCGGAGGCAATGATACCGTGTGCCTCTTTCTCCATATCAGCTTCTCAGCATGGATAGCTGGCCAGCAGTGTTTTTGAGACACGAGTTAGCTGAATGAAGTAACCATTTTATGGACCACCTTTATCCAGTTGGCATATCAAGAATTCAAAGACATTTAAGAAGCTTAGAAGATGTTTACTTTATAAATCCTAACAGTAATAATAATTTTAATATATTTCTGAGAAGATATTTGCTATAACAATTCTATATTTTAGGAAGCACTGGAAGCCATTGGAGCAGATGAAGTGTTCTATCCATCATTCCTCAACCACTTACAACCTCATCTTATTTTGTTTGTATTAAATTTCAAATGTATTCGGTGACTCGTTCTTGCAAACAGATGGGGTTGTGATTGTGACCTGCCACAGCTTCTGTCACGCTGCCTCTGTGGGCTATGCAAGGATGTAGGTGGATTTACATACATACATAAGTGCTAAGCTAGAGACAGTGATGAGTGATTCAGAGCAACTCCCAGCCAGGGCTTCTAGTGCCTGTTTTCCTGTGCAGTCGTGGAAAGAAGCAGGAACCAACCTGTTGTATGAGCCTAACTGAGGTATGGCAATATTTCTCTGGTAAAGGTAAGGAAGTATTAATGTCATTACATTGCCAAAGACTTTGAGGAGGACCAATCTGCAATACTGGGTATAGCTTTACAACACTAACACTGCTCATGTAAGCGTGCATTTGCTTCTTGGACCCTCTGGCAACGCTTGTCAGTGAGATGATATCCCATTATTTCCTCCAGACAAAAGAAGGTAAAGAGACTAAGAGCTAAAACATACCCCCAAGGAGAGCTTTAGAAAAAGAAAATGGAAATGGATCCTGAACCCACAAAGCCAAGACTCCCAAACAAGTCACGGCACAGAAGGTGAAAACAAAAACCTCAACCTGTGCCTGCTTAAATTTGCAAATAAGCAGGTCTAACTCATGGTGCACAAGAATGAGCTGTAAAAGGAAGACATTTGCTTTGAGAAACTGAAGAGGTGTGCAAGCCCAGAGAGGAAACGGAGTTGTCAAATTCAATACTACAGTCTAAAAGAGTTGAGAAGTCAGGGAATGACGGGGTCAGTACTGTTTCTGAATAAGAACAAGGTTATAGATTTGCTGTACTATCCTGGAAAAGTGAAAATTTTGAAGAGCTTGCGCTTAGGAATGAAGTAAAATCATTGGCAGTTGAAAAGCTGAGTGGCATAGGAAGAAGTGGAAGAGTAACCAGCTTGGGGCAACTCAAAGGAGAGAGAACAGCTCCCAGGTGGAGAAGATTTAATTTAGGTGTTCATATGAAGGTGTATACATGTGAGTTAGGTGCCTGAGCAATCAGTACCTTAAACTAAAGTCAATGGAGAAGGAGTCAATACAGTCAATAGAGGCTGGTGTAAGATTCAGCTCATCATATGGCTGCACTGGTTGCCTGAACGGTCTCTATTCAGCCTGGCGTACTGATGAGAGGCTTGATTCAGTTACTGAAACACCGGCCTTTTGTGCCATCTGGGATGCCCTATATTATTTGAGACATGCCCTGGGGCTGGCAGATATGACCCAGGACCTATGGGAGATACATGCTCTTCTAGATCAAAAATTAGAGGCTATGTTATATTCTAGAAAATCTCAGGTGTCTGGTACCTACATTTCGTCAACTGAATAGGGCTTTGGTTTGTACAGAGATCACAGATACTTATCTCATTTGTACACCTAAATGTAGGTGTCTCAATCTGTGATCTGAATGCCATCTTAAATAATCAATTATAATGACATTAATTTGAACTCTGGACTTCTCATGCAAGTGGGACTTGTACGAGTAGGAACATACAGAGATTTAAGCCTCGCAACAGGATGCCTTTCTTATCAACTAGTGTGTGAGTCATAGAGCACAGTACAAGAGATAGAGCAGAACAAAGACAATGTGTGAGGCGTATATATCTGTGGCTTTGGAAAATAGAATTTGCATTGATACTGTCTGATTTATTTGTTTAGAAAGGAACTGTGAGATATGGACACTCAAGGAGACAGAAGTAGGTAGGCAAGAACTAAATAATTAAGACAACCCAAAAATCAGGAGAAGGGAAAATGCTCAGATTGGTTTGGAAAAAAAAAAAGGAAAAACAAAACAAAACAAAACAAAAGACAGGAAATCATTGTCTACTCCTTTACCTATCAAAATATTCTTTAAAGGGAAGAAGTCATATTTTCTATGAGAAAATTTCAGATTTGCTGTAAAACTTTGACTTTCCATAAGAAAACTAAAATAAGGAAAAATGAAAATGACAATATTCTTTCAGGACACTTCTGATGTTTCTTTCTCCCTGTACAGATAATTTATAGAAGATTATTTCCACAAAATTAAAGATGACAACTGGGGGGGGGATCCCACACTGATTTGGGGAACTCCCCTCCCCTCTATAAGAATTAAAACTAAGGAGCTTGGTCTTGCAAAAAAAGGCCTTTTCTATTTCTCAGACAGCTTTACTGGTCAGTAATGTCATTCTGTTTTGCCAATGCTGTCATATGGCAACAAGTGAAGCTTGATTTATAATTATTATGTGCTACTGTTGGGGAAGGACTGGTTAGATTCTCCAGTTCATAATGTTCCCCACCTGTGACATGTCCTGTCCCTTTGGCTTCTCTACAGCAGTTTTGAACAGGTTATTTTTAGTCTTATTATTTCTTGCTGCCTGTGCTTTCAAGTTTCCCTCTGACTTTAATTAAAGTGTCCTTAGGCTTGTGCATGTAAAAAGCTAACAAGTTCACCCAGTCAAGATCTCTCCTAATTACAATGCAAAGTAGGAGTTCAAGTGAGGAGAACATCAAACAGTTTTTATGTGACATATGAGAGCTTGACACTGTATTTTGACAGGCCTGTTGTAGAATACATGATGCCACTAAAATACATTTTAAAAGTAATATCCCAGCTTACACATCAGCCACAAAACAAGGCAATGGTGTAGAGAGCAAGCTGTACAACATGCTGTATAGAGCAAAAGACAGTGTTTGGCGTGTTAGATGTGTTATATAAACACCGGTAAGATCCAAAATACAACAACTTTCGGGTTTGCTTCTTACGTGTGACGGCGTTTACAAATGAACCAAATCTATAGGTTAGTTCTTCAAATCTAAGTGCCTACAATGTAGCTGCCTGATGAAAGATTAAGCAGTGGACCTTCACCATTAACCAACACTACCTGCCATAGCGTGAGCTAAACAGTGCAGCCTTTCTAGGCAGGAGTAGAGGGCAACCACATTTTCTGTAGGTGTGACATAGAGAGAAGGCATAATACAACCTCATTACACTAGGAGTCTATGCACCAAAATACATTCTTTTCATCCCAATTTCCTTTATGATCACTATAAGCTGTAGGTCCCACACTGCAGGTGCTTAGAAAGTCAGGCTGTGAACCCAGCATATGCCTTCCTCTTAGGCTGCGGTTCATCCACTCTAGGCTGAGACTAAACATGCCAAGAGGTTTCATTTTTTCCCACTGCTTGTAAGAGGAGCCAAAGGTGACTGGCTTAGATGTCAATGCGGCAAGCCTCTTCACTTAATCACATGAACACCACCAGTGTACCAGTCTCTCTGTATTTTCTATGCCCTCTCTTAAAATTTTAGCTCTCCAGGTAAGCATATAGTATGTTAACTAGTTGAGGAAGAAGACAAGCTGGGACTGGGAGAAAGGGAGAAGGGAGGGTGGATATGATTAGTGTGTATTATCAGAGCCAAAACAAACAGACAGTTTTTACTGAGAGCTCTTCTCTTTCCACAGAACATTTGTTGCTGTTGCTAAAATTGGAATTTTCTTGGAAAATACATTGTTTGGTTGAGGTCTTGAGCTATGGCAAATAAGATCAAGAAACAACACAAGACGTGCGAAGAAAACATCAGTGAAAAGTATGAGAGGTTAATTTCCCGACCTTCAGCTCTAGTCATAACTCACCATCGTCAGCAATGCCGTGAGCACCCTGCAGTCAGAGCTGACACTAGGACAGCAGGAATGGGTGAGTCAAGTCCTGTGGGCGTGCAGATGACTGTACAGGACTCCTGCATGACAAGCACCTTTTATTTCACTGTTCACGGTGCCACTCAGCACTCAGCAGTGACCTCTTCAGTTGCAAGATCAATACACTGAATGAGAAGAGGTGGAGAAAGGAGGAATGCAAGAGAGAGAAAGACCAGAAATGCATAGAAGAACAGGGAAGGGAAGAGAAGGAATGGGATCTACAATGTGAAAAGAGCACTAAGGTATTTTTAATAGTTGCACAGTCAATCACACACCTTTTTGGTCAAGGGTGACACTTCTGGACGATTCTCACAGCACCTCAGCTCCAATTTCTGCATTCCACTGTCAACATGAATGCAGTGTTAACAACAAAATTATTTCATACAGTGTATTGCAGCTTAAATATTTAAAGCAGCCTAACTGCAGAGCATCTGAACTGCAAAACAGCCACTTATCTGAGCAAAATTTAGGGCTGAACAGCAGAGGTATTCTGCATTGCCTCACAACTCAGGCCAAAAGGAGGCAACAGCCACCAAATTTTGCTTTCTGCTCATCTCCAGCTGAGAAAAGCAATAATTTCCTTAGAATTGGATGCAAGTACAAACTATGCTTGGAGGCAAAATAACGTGCAGACTAGAAACATAGTGTCTCATATCTTAGAACATCTTAGGCATCCATTATTAGAGCTGCATTTACCTAAACGTATTTCAGCGTGAATTGTCTTGTAAGGAGTGTATGTAGGCAGCGTTGTAGTTATTGTAACAGCCACAGGGCCTCCCTGGATGGCATAGCACAACATACTGTACTTAATGTTGACACTGTTCAGTGAAACAATTATTACAATCAATTTGACTTCTAATGCGACTTCTCTTGTAAATCTCTGGGTCATTAACCTTAACAACATCAATGTACTGTCAGTATCCAATTTCACCAAATTAGTGTCCGAGGTAATAGGAGAAGGAATGTATTAATGTGTTATTGGTGACTAATAAAGACAGCAACCCTCTAATGTGCTATGAAGAACAGCTGAAGCATGCAAGGGAAGAGGAAGCAGACAAAGTCAGGGCAACAGATACATTTGGTGGTATATGGCAGGTCATCAAATTAGGTGTTAAACAGCTTAACCTCTTTATCACAGACTCAGAATGACCAGGGGTGGGGCTGGGTCTGTGGCATATGACAAACGAGCAATGCATTTCATTTTGGGCTGGGAAAAAGAGCCTCTCTTCACAAAGTAGCGCTCCATGTTCCAGCAGTTGAAGAGCAGCATCACGTAAAATCGTATGGTTGTATTAGAAAGAAGGGGAAAATACTCCTAATAATGAAAGTGTGTAATTTTTTTAGCCCCCATCGTGCTCCATAATGTAGCTTGCATTTCAGAGAACTCAGGTTATGCTGGGCTGATATAAATAGGCCTTTGCATCAGTGCCATCCAGTTTATCTTCCAGCTGGCAAGCTCTAAGTGACGTTTTCTGATATTGTTTAAGACGGCTCTTTACTGAGACGATAGGTGTCACAGCCCATCACGTCCACCACCGCGAAAGGAACACTGAGTGCTCACAACCCAGCAGAAAGGGTGCACCGAGGCTCCGGAGGGAGCAACCCAGTGAGTGCTGGAAATCCCACTGACATCCAAACGTCAGGAGAAGCGCCGTGTTTGGAGTTGACTGCTGCCAGCTTGCATTAGTGGAGAATGGTGGGACCATGGCATGACACAGGCAGGATTTGGATCCCCTTTAATGCCCTGCAACGTTAGTCTTTACCTGTAATTACTGAAGGGGCAGAACATTCCTCTTCCAAGAAAAGCTGTATGCAGATGGTTGATATAGCATGGAACAATGCTTCAACAAACATCGTGCAATAATAATCAAGAAAAGCTACAGTAACTTTTTTTTTCATCCCACATTCCCAAAAAACTTTATAGGTTATAAACCAAAATTACCAATTCAACACCAAAACAGAAATCCTTTAAAATCAACCTTTCAGAGCAGCAGAAAGGGACATGAAGAATTAGTGACAAGTTTAATCATGAAGGCAACATTTCTTGAACAAATAGATTAGGTACTTCATTTAGGGATTGGCAGGATCACTGAGTTAATGCCTTTTCCTATAGAAAAAGTGTTATAGGATTTTGAATTTATCCTATAATTAGGTTTTTTTCCTTAGGGCTGAAAAACGTCATTCTGTGTTCTGCTTGGGCATGGTCCCTGATGCTTAATTTCTATTCTGCAAATCTATACACACAGGTAAAGAAAATCAATAATAATAAAGTAATCCCTATATTTTGGCAAAGCAGATACTACATGTATAAAAATACAAACAAAAAACTTTAGCAAGTTTTATATTACTGAGAACTTTTGTCCTGCACAGCTGATCAAACCCCATAGTTATTTATTTGCTAAAAATTCCAATTTTCTCCCATCATGAAAACCTGATGAAACGTGTAATTGAAAACTCATAATGAATGAAATTTTAACCATCTCTACTGTCTAAAATACGCCTCAGAAACTCTGCTGTGATAGCCTGATACCAAACCTATCAAATAGTTTCCAATAGTATTGATGAATTCTGGATGAAGCTTTTGTACATGGTCAAGCTTATCATTAGTCTCATCAAATAAGATTAGTTTCACCTAACTTCAGCCACCTAACAGGTTAGGTGTCTAAACTGAGATAGCTAAATGATCATCCTCTATAACCAATAGCTTGAGATAAATCCCCCAGAGTAGGGGTAGGGGGGGAAGGAAAGAAGGGATTGTTGTTACCTGAGGTAGGTAAATAGCCTGGGAGAAACAACCAGCGTTTGCTGGTATCTCTCCGTATTGATGGAAGAAGGAACTAAGATGAATAGTTCAAAGCTGATTAAATCTTTGGCTTTTGTATGACTAAATACAGCTGTGAGACAAGTCATACTTGTCAAAATAGCTTGTGAGGTGGGGCAGTGGCATGTCATGGAGTGCTCCGGTGACAGGCAGAAAAAAGTATTTGTACCTAATTAAAAATATTATAGAAAGGGGAATAAAAGGTGGGACCTACTTTCTTGTTTTACTGCGCTGCCATAGGTTATCATTTTGATTTTCTCCCTCTCCTGGATGCCAAAGTAGCATGGAGTTTACCTTATCTTCATCTTTCTTTCCTTGCCTTTTTTAATGCTACAAGAACACGGAGTTTGACACTTGTATTGTTTTGCCTTGGGCTGTGTCTGCAAGAGAAAATGGAGGCAATAGCTCTACTTTCAGCAACGGGTAGCCTAAGAACTTTTTTTATTCAGGAGGATCTGGTGAGGGAGGAAGTTTTTATTTCTCCAGGCCACTTCCATGGCATGAATTATGAATATCATGGAAATGTGGCTATTACGCATTTGAGAACGTGTTACTGCATAAGACCCACAAGTGGGGAGAGGGAGGATCATACTCAGTTTTAAATTATGTGAAGAAACAGAGTGAATTTTCAGCATGTGTGCAGATTATCATTTTGGTTTGTATTCCTATCATTTAGACAAAATAATGCTGTTTCTTTTAATAAAAATATACCGGACATTTTATATATGGATTAATTGGTATGCCAGATGTCATAAATAATACCTAATATTTGATAGCGCTTTCCTTGAATGTAATACTTTATGAACATTGGGTGGCATTGTCTCTTGAGATTCAGCCTCTTTGCATCACTCAGGAGCTGCAAAAAGACCTGAAACCATTAGAAACAGCCAAATAATGCAAACCAGTAGATTCACATATGCCAGTCTAAACTGGCATAAACCAACACTGCTGTTGAAAGAGGTAGTCACATCTCCCCTCATTTATTCCTACCCTGGCCGTACAATCCAGCCAACAAAAACCCAAGCATTGAATGGATTAGTTTTAATCAGCTCCCTTAACCTGTTCGGTGTGTGGTTGCACAATGCTTGTGTTGGCCTATGGAAGGAGGTGCCATGGGGACAGACGAGGATGAGGCTTACTCTTTAATTGCTGCATTAGCTTGAAGTTGGACACGAAACTATGGCCGAAGATCATATCACCTACAGAGAGAGATCCACCAATAGTGGGCACTACACTTCCACCTATATCGTATGGGTTGTGCATGGGGAAGCAGCTGTAACTGAGCGTTTCCATCGTGTATATTGGCCAAGCTGCGAGTTTGTTGTCTGTTCAGCAGAGAAGTGGACTCTCCCGGTACTGAATCTTCAAGGCCAAGAAGGGCTGCTTTACTGAAAGAACTACATTAGTCAACACAAATTATTGGACTCCATGAAGCAGTAACTGAATACATTTTTTATTGCCTGCGTTATGCCAGAGGTCAGACTCAATGAGATAATCCTCCTTTATGGCCTTAAAGTGTATAAAAACAGATAAAATTAATCTAGAGGACACTCTTGAGTCTGTAGATACCTAGCAAGATATCTGCTCTATCTGACTTTTGGTATTTGGGGTCATTTTAATTCACGGGCTCTTATTTCTCTTCCATTATTGGATTTTCTGTCCTTGCAGCTTCCAGCTTTTATGGGCTCATAGGCAGAAGTAGTGAGTGAGTAATGTGAGCAGCATCTTTCTTTCCTCTCCCTGCCAACCTGGACCACAGCCACAGTCTCCTTAGTTTTAAGGGGTTTTAATTTTCTATGGCCATGAGGAAAATCAGAACATCTCCTGGGCAGAATAGAGTCTGCAACTCACATGTCAGCAGCCATTGCTCTAATACATCGCTTTTCTGGAAGAAGGGTCACATGTTGGTGTTAAGCCTATCTTTCCTTTCCTGGACTAATAAGGAGGAGGATTTTTCATCTCCTTCATGGTTTAAAGAAGGAGAAGTCTGAAGGGTCAGTTCTGAGACAACGACAGTGTCCCAGGAAAAAGGTTGAGGACCATTGCCGTGATACTTTTCTTGTTATTTCTCTTTCCACCCAGAAGAAAACTTGTTTACTCATAACGTGTGTTCTTTTTTAATGTGGACTGAATGGGACATTTTGTTGTATATTTGCGCCTCACCATAGTAGCATGCCAATAATAATGCTTCCTGACAGGTATCAGTGAATTTTTCTTTCCAGCTCCCAGGAGACATGAACAAGTGCTATTCTTGGTTTTTTGGATGGAAATCAAGGAATAAGTGTCTTGCCTCCTAATACACATTAAGTCAGCCACAGAGTTGGGAACCAAACATACGTGAACTTGACTCCCTGTCTGGATCTGTAATCAAAGCACCAACTGTCAGTAAATTAAAATCTTAATAATACCAATATATGTGAAAAACATACATGTCTGAAGATAGATGAAGCAAAATCTATCTGGAAGTTTCTACAATACTTTCTTTTTTCTTTTTTCTTTTTTTTTAATTTTAAATCTTTCCACCAGAAATGCATGACCATTTCCTAAGTACAAAAAGAAATGTGGACAGTCAAAGAATACCAACTCATGGAAACAAATGGGAGGGGAGTCTTGGCTCTCAATTACACAGATCCTTTGTCACAGCTCAAGTGTGTTCTTTTGGCCTGCGAGTGAGATGGTTTTCTTACTCAGTCAGGCACTGGCAGAGTTTTTATCTTCATCACTTTAATGGAGCATGTCCATTACTCGATGAGTTAATTTCAGAAAGGGGGCCAAGTTTGGAAGGATTAACTGCCAGCTAAAGAAACAAAGCTTTCATGATCTCCTGCCTATCTTGCTCGGGGGGGAAATTGATGCAGCTTTCTATGTGTGTGCTCATTTCCAAGTGCCTTCATGAGACATGGCGTGACAAAGGCTGCCAAGTGTTTAGCACAATAAATGGAACCACATTTTAAACACAATAAAAACCTAATGAAACCAGCCTCTTTTAAAGCCACCCACCTTTAGCACAACACATTAGAGGCTTTGTAATAGAAAAGCAAAAGGAAACAATAAAAGACATTTCTTTATATTAAACCCCCCCCAACCCTCTATATAGGCGTACAAACACAGGACCCTTAGTGGAAATAAAAAGACCAGCAGATTTAAAGTTATTGCTTAAAAGGCAGCAGTGGCAGAAGAAGAGGTGTGCTCAAGGGAAGCAGTCTCCACAGTGGAGCTGAAGATTTTAGGGAAGGAGCAGGCAACACCTGAAGGTGAGCTGTACCCCTAGAAGAAACGTGGAGAGTCAGATTGGTGATCACCACATTGGGAACTGAAGCCAATATTAAATGCTTATGAGGCTTTTTTCTTCATCAAGAAGTCAGACAAAGCTTCTCCCTCAGGCCACAGTTCGGACTGGTCCAGCCTAGCCTAGCAAAGGAGATGGCTGAAGACCAGGGAGAAAGAGAAATGGTCATGTATTTCTGGTGGAAAGATCATTCCACCATTTCTGTGACTGTAAGGACGATTCGGAGATGCTGTCTTCTTCCAGAATGCACAAATTTCTTCTCTCCCAACAGAGCCTGGTGTACGGACAGGGTAAGAGGTGAGGGACGTGAGAGAAGAAGCAGGAGGGGAATGTGCCCTTGAAGGGGGCTTTTCTGAGAGTATTTGGGGTCTCTGGGTGGCACATCCTTGGCTTTAGCACAGCTGTGCTGGCTAGTTATTGGGCCACAGACCAGGGGAGCAGCACTCCTGATGCTCATAGTTTTCCCCAAAAATGAGGGACGGGAAGTTCCCAAGAGCTGTGGTGGAGTAGAAAAATTAAACAGTTTCAGTATGTGTTTTTCTCCAGGTAGAATTGCCTGATCTCCAATTCAAGATGCTAGAAATGTTAAAACTGAGGACTGGTACACATATTATTGGGAGGGTTTTTTATGTTACTGGTTCAGACAGCAACAAAGACATTTCAGCTCTCTGAAACCAAGTGTTTTTCAGCTTAAATGTATATATATGTGTATATTTAGAAGAAGATAAGATTGATACACTTCTCTGGTCTTACCTTCAGCTAAAGGGGAAGGAGGGATCCTGCTGGGAGTGATACATTTGTCTTTATCTTCTACTAGTGAAAGGTTTCCCAGGGAAACTTATAAACAATTTTGTAAGTTAAAATGGCTCCAGTGCATCTCTAACATAACACTGATGGCCCAGATCAGAGCACCATAAATGGCTTCTCCTTTTCTTCCACATGTCCAAAAAAAGTGCAGAAAAGCGTGAGGCACCTATAAAAGCTTTGAAACTTATGTGGCTTCTGAAAAGTAATATTTCTGTAGAATATGGCACAGAATTGCATGGTGTAGAAATGGCTTCATGTATTCATAGTATAGAAATGGAAAAGGTTTTAAAGCTGCCTCCCCTACGCCTCACTCCCAGTGGGTACAAGAAGGCAAACCAGGCCAGTGGATGTACTCTGGCACTCTCCTCTCCCTTGATAATTTCTTTTTAATACTGGCTTTGGAGCTCAGAAAGCAGAAGAAAGTCTTGCTCCATTTGGGTGTCATTCAAGTTTTTCTTTGTATCATATGCAAAAAAATATTAGTCAAATAAAATGTAAGCCTATCTGACTCCTAACCAGAAGATATGATGATGATATTATCTGCTTCTTTTCTTTTCCTTTTTTTTTTTTCTTTTCTTTTGTGGTGACCTTTTTTTGTGTGGCCTGAGGGAAATAGTGAGTAGTTAGCTCTCCACAGAAGCTTGTGATACATCAAAAGTTCCCAGACTGACACGGAGCTTCAGTCACATTCCTTTTGGTTTAGTGACAATGACATTTTTTGTTGTTGTTGAGGTAGCTTTAGCTTTATTCTTTTCAGAAGAACCAATTTCTTGGAAAGGAGTGGATTGAATATAAATCAGTGTCCTGAAGCAGCCTGCAAATTTTCCAGACATCTAGTCTGACACTTTTAGGTCCCCGGGTGTCATCTCTAAGGAGAAAACTAGCAGTAAAGATGCCTGCAGTTTGTAAACAATAGCAAGAAGAACATCCTGACAGGAGGCTGTAATGTGGTCTTTTTTCTCTTAGTTATTTACTTGCTGAAGAGTGAGATTTTTTCCTCCGGCCCCTTCCATGACAGAAGGATCCCGCTCTATGCGCTGCAATAGCATTCAACACTTGCCATTTCCACAGAGATCTGCCTCCACGAAGGGTGCAAAGAGAAGCCCTTGGGGCTGCTGCCTTGGCACGCTCCCCTGCAAGTGGGACCTACAGAGACACAGCCCCACGTAACACGATTTGGCAGTTCCCGCACCATTTCAAGGGAGCAGCAGCGTTACACCTCAGGGTCTCCAAATCACAAAGAAGATAAGACGCTTTCCAACCTGTGGTTAACGTAAGGCATCCACGAATGATCTACCCTGAGCCAGAAAGTAAAGAAGTCAGGACAGTGATGGTTTCATTGAAAAAACCCAAGGGTAGAGACTTTCCCTCAACGCTGGAGACAGTCGTGTGTGTGGCCTTGCTGTTTGCCAGGGAGATCCCAGCACCGACTATGCCGTGTAATTCTGCCTCCAGAAGATAGAGGAGGGCAATATCCAGTCTGTGCCCTCAGCTGGAAGAAATATGGATGCAAAGACACAATCTGATATATCACTAACCATGAAATGTGTTTGTTTTCAAAGAATAAGGAGGCTTTGTGAGTTGCTGAATGAGCTATTCCTTCAGCTTTCAGCCACTATCTTTAACTAGCTTTAACAGACCATGGAGTTTGCTTACAAATATTTCAACATAAGGCTTTTCAGTTGTTATGAAATGAGTCAAATGTGACTAGATAGAGCCAGCTGTCATGCAAGCTTCTCCCCATACTTTTGCCAGGCTGTCGCTATGTGCAGTACCTATATACCACCATATAGCATGTAGGCTGTTACAGCTTTGTATAGCAAGGCTGAAGATATGAGCTGGCTCAGAATGTCTTTAGTCTTGAGGCTTATATATAAGGTCCCAAATATAGGAGATGCAAATTAATTGTCACCTTAAAGAAGACATGTTGTGCTGATAAATAGATGGCATTACTAACAGCTCCCGAATATCCCTTTACTGTTTCTGTAATAAATGTGTGTGTTCAGAGGGTGAGTTTGGTTACTGGAATCAAACATGCACATTCTCTGAGGCTAAGAAATTACATTGCCTCATATCACTTTGAAGACTTCTTATAGACCTGTTCATTCAAGGAACCTCACTGACAACTATGTGGGGTGATCAGCAAAGGGCAACCCCATCTGCCCCAAACCTGGACTTCCTTTAATGGATCTTATTTTTAATGGTTTCTTCTCCTCCATTTGTTTCTGAGACTGTAAATTCAGGTTCCATCTAAGCTTAAAAACACCATGAAAGGGCCTCCACTTATAAGGTGAAAAAGATTGGTAGAAACACAAATTTTGACTTTTAGGCTGCCACCACCAGTCTCGCTAACTAGTGAAACAGCATAAACACAGTGGTGAGGGAAGGCAATACTTTCCACTTTCTGAAAGGAGGAGATTTGGTAGTCAGACAGCTTGCGGTTATATTTAGATTTTACTCTCAACGTTCAATTAATATTTTCTGCCTTTTCTGACCAAAATAAAGCAATAGCGCTTTGAAGAGGCATCCCTGAGATCTCCCTGAAGTCCCTTAGGAGAAGCTAGGCCACTTGGCTGTATGTGAGAACGTTGAGGGTGACACTAGTGTCATACCAGAGCTGGTACAGCTCAAGGTCAGAAGAGGTCTGCCCATCCTCTGCCCTCCAGCCTGCTTCATGTGACTGTCCCCAGTTATTACCAGGGCTGTCTTATCACTACCTGATGACTGTGAGATGGCTCTGAAGTGAAAAATGCTCAGGAGAAGTTTGGTTTTCTCCATTCCCCTCTCATTGGGCAGGTGTCACATCCCCAAAAACCAGCACCAAGAGCTGACCTGTCACCTGCCTGCCTTTGCACAAGAGGCCAGAGGAAAAAGAATGTGGAGACCAAGTGATCATCCCCCATGTAAGGGTTGAGGGCACTTTGGTTGGGGGCCGGCCAAGCCAGGCAGGCTGGTGGGAGTCAGCGTGGTTTTTGCCTCTGATCAGTCCCTGCACGTTCTTTGGGTAAACTCAGGACTTCAAGGTCCAGAGCTGCCAGTGGAGCATCTTTCATCAGCACAGAAAAAAAATCCCCTCACCTGCCACTTCCCAACGAACCTCTGAAACCTGCTGAAACTTTTATAGCAGCTTCCTGCTTGATCCTGAACACCGGCAATATACTTAATACACTGTTCAGGTAGAGTGGGCCAAATCGCCTGCTGGTGTAAACCAGAGGCAATATTTTACATTGCATTACATTTACATTAACCTCTGTGAACATGCCCCAACAGGAGACTTGGCCCTTTAGCCTCAGGAGCTTTTAAAGAACACACATTAATGAAAATAAAATAAGACAACAGCAACATGAAAGTGCACGCAGACTTGCAGATTTCAAATTCTTTCTTACCCCAAACAGAGCACAAAAGGAAAGATAAATGGCATTTTGTTGCAAGCAGAGAGCAGATGATAAAAGTATAGGGTTCATGATCTAATGTGAGAAAATGTTTATTTTCTTTGCCTGGGGAAAAGAAAATAAGGTGAATCCAGCTAACTAACAACTCAGCCTTTTTTTTTTTCTACACTCAGTTGCCCCCACCTGATTGCATTATGGCAAGACTGGCTCACATCAGGGAAACTATTTGTTCCCTGGTACAGCTTCACAGCAGGAGGGCAGGTTGAAGATGTTGTTGTTGTTTTCTTTTCTTCTCCTCTAAGGTGCCTCCTTCTGGTGTACCAGCTTGGTGCTGCTCTTTTTGTGTATGTGGGATTTCATGTCCCCGCTCTGTGCTCCATGTTGGATGTCTCTAATGAGATCGTTTGGACTTGGATTTCAATTGGCACTGGTGACCCCCAAGTACAAAGGTCTGAAGGAAAAATAGGATTGCTGAATCTTTTTTCTTTTTTTTTTTTTTTTTGAGGGAAGAAGGATTAGGGAAAAAAGACAAAAAGGAAATAAATTTATTTTCATGTGAAATTGAACCCTTGGCTTAACTGAAGTCTTCAAGAGTTTGGGAGGTGGTTTACTTTAGAAATCAGAACTGGACTTTTCACTTAGTCATTAGCATGAAATCATGGCATTTCTTTCTAGTTCACATTTTGTACTGTTTTTTTTCCCCTTCTTCCCTCTTCGATCCATAAGAAATTTCTCTTTGGAGAGGTAGCTGGGGAAATGAACTGCACCAGGCCACTCTAATGAGCAGTGGGATGTTCCCCCCTGTCCATCCGTCGTCACACCATTAGCGTTGCTTTAGTTCCAGGCCTGTTAAAAAGCTTCTGTAAGTCAGTACTGACTAATGTCAGTCTGGTTAGTCCTTGAACATAATATATTGAGGAGTGAATAGAGGTCTCATCCTGGTTCCTAGCTGACAATGATCCTATCCTTGAAGAGGAGGTAGTAATTAGCTTCTCTGCTGGCATCCTTAGAAGAAGAAGTAGGGATTGATTAGGCTCTGTAGCCCAAACTGCCTACTTGCCACTAAGAAAGATCAGCGTATTGTTTCAGAATAATGTAAGAAAGGCTGGTGCTGCTCCCATTCAGACAGTATGGAGTGAGATGGATCTTGCGTGGTGTAAGCGAGCAATGGTCCATTGAAGAGAAATTCAATGGGTGATCTTGTCTGGTACAAAGGTTTGTTTCAACTCATGAATTATAGATAAGGCTCACTCATTTGATCACCATTTCATGCTCCTCTCGGAGAGTCCCTCACCCAGCCACATCACGGGGAGAGAACGCACTGCTGTGACTGCGTGCAGCTTTGTGTGGCTTGTCCCCGTTCCCGTCCCCAGCCCAAGGGTAGCAGCTCTCCCAGGCTCCCACCTTGCAGAGCGAGTCCCTCCCCATCAGCACGTGCGTTGGGTACAACTATATTTTGGGGAGCCCAGGATGAAATGGCTGCAGTGCCAGTTTGGCACTTTTCATGAGCAATAAAATCACCACAAAATTTAAATATACAATGAACTAGTGATCAAAGAGGTTTGTTTCTTAGTAAAATTCTACTTTTCTTGTTGTACCTAATAAAACTCCTAGCTTTTCCCCCCGAAATATTTGTAGGTACTATTTCTTTCCTGTCAGCTAGCGATCACAGCTAGAACGACAGTATTGCTGGGAAATAGTATAAACCACTGCGTAACATCCAAAAGCTTGGCTGGCTTCAGCCTGTTTTCTGCACAGCAGGCCCTGACTTTAATATCTCATCTGAACACAGAACAATTTCTCTGGGAAAAGCAATAATCACACAATTTGCTCACTGTGCCTCTGTATAGTTGCAGGCTCTCAATGGGAAAGGAGGCAAGTCATTTGGATTTCTATTTTAATTGGATGCAGCACTGAAAAAATAGACATTGCTGAAACCTTCAGATGTGTTCATCTTATTTTTGGTTACGGACCAGCTTCTATGTGCTCAGAGACACCTCACGTTAATGATTAAACTTCTCAAATGGGTAATATGGGAAAGGAGAGAAAATCGGCTTTTTCCTTCGACAATCCTTTGCGAAACCCAAATCCCAGAGGTAAAAGTGGGAAGGCAGGAATGCCAACAAGGCAACTTACGCTGGTAACAGAAAACATCTTGTCGTGTGCCAAAGGGTCTCTCTGACAAGGTAGCTGGGGTGACTGCCTGTATTGGCATTCCAGGTTGATGCTGATTGGGATGGTGTAAATTAAACCTTTCTGCCTCTTTCTAAGACTCTAACCCCTCGGTCCACAGCACCGGACCGAGTCCTTCAGTGATGACCCAGGAGATCTTTCTCCATCCCAATCCTCTCCCCGAAATGCCCGTGCTATAAATCCCACTTCCATTCCGACAGCTCACTACCATGCCGGTGATTATATACTTTCAAGATGCTTTGAGCAGCAGAGAAACAGAAATATTACAGAAAATCACCCCTGGGAGCACACGACTGATCAGCACTGCTGGATATTGTCTGCAGCTTTCATGCCGTGGGCGGCATCTCATTGCTTTCACTGGTGGGACCAGCTGGCTGTGGCTCCTGTGACCGCGGAGGGTTGGAGACCCTCGCAGGGGACATCACTCAAAGGCACAGCCCGGAGATGGAGGAGGGAACACCCATTGGGGCAGAAAGATTGGGAGTAAGAGATGCTGTTAAGGTAGTTACTGTAAAGAAAACCCCCTTACTGCATGCTAAAATCCTGACTTCTGTCTTATCCCTCGCTCTCTCTTTTTAACGTGTGAATTTAATGCTGCTGTAAAGCGCCTGAGTGGCAGCTCTGGGGAGCGATGATCTCCATCCCTTGGACAGAGGGAGGAAACCGCAGAAACTTTCTTCCACGCGAGCCTGCAAAGGTGTTTCAGCTCCAGCAGTGCAGCTTGCTCAGGAGTGGCGGGGAGGAGAGCCCCTTCCAAGTAAGGAGCCCAGAGAAAACCCACAGCCGTTCCACACACACGGCGCAAAGCCTCTGGAGGAGATACTGCAACTCCTTGACACCGCCGAGCCGGCAAAGCAGCCGAGCGGTTAAGCACGAGTTAAAGCACAAACTAATTTCAGTGCACGGTTAGCTGCTTTGCCAAGTCAGGAATAACGAGCCGGTCACGTTTCACACCCCTGGTTTGGATGTGCGGCTGAGCAGCACTGGCTGAACCAAGTCTTGCAGGGAGGTTTAACAAGGACCGCTCCGGACCCGCACGCCTTCACTGTGCCTGGACGGCTCGTTTCACGCTGGTGTTAATTCTACTGGCGTGAAAACTGGCTGAATTCAGAGGTAAAACATGAGGCTGATGCGTTTCTCTTTCCAAAATGGCTTGCCACTGGGTTACTAGGTCCAGCGGGTGCAAGAGCCGGGCTGGACGGCGGTTTCTGTTGTCCTGGAGATACGGCATTATCATTCTGCTACCGGCTTCGCCCCATCAGGCTCCGTCAGCATCACTCACTGCCACCCTCCCGTGCCCCTCCGCATGTCTCAGGCTGTCTCTTTGAATCTTTCCTCGAGACTGCTTGGTTTTCCTCCAGGCAGCGGCTGCGAAACACTGACTGCTCAGACCTGAGCGAGAGCCCCATGCTGAGCGATGAAGAGCCACATGCGGTTCGGCAGCCGTAGCCTTGGACTCCGTGCCGGCAAGCAGCGGCGCAGGCCAGGGCCGGCACATGGTTCACATCAAATTGCTGTGTTTTATTTTCCTGAGTTATTTTTATTAATGGCTGTTTCTAAATAGACTTCCTGAGCTGTGTTCACAATGCACTTGCTAGTGTAAACTCCAGTGTGTTCGCACCTCCAGCTGGTTGCACGGATACTGCATTTCTATGCCTTAGCTGACCCTGAATCTGATTTTTGCCAAGTGGAAGCTTGCACTTATTTTGAATTTCCACCAGAACCAGTGAGGAGTTGTGTGAAGCCAGGAAGAAGCCCACAAATGGTGTCACAGGATCATAGTGTTGTGTTAAGAACACTAGAACATAATTTAGATAAAGTTTTGTTTCTTATGCAATCCCGTTTCTATAAAATGAAGTTATTTCCCTCAGTTGGAATAGACGCCTTATTTTTGTGCTGCATTTTGTTTATTTTTTCTGGTTGAAATAAATTAATTTCTCCTTAGATGCTTCTTACAGCTCATGGAGCCACTTCTTTACTTTCCCATTGGGATATAGAGGTTGAGTTATTTCAGAGCAGTGGTCAGCCTTAATTAAGGATAGTCCCATTTCCTTTGGACACGAGGAAGCAGGTTTTTAACATTTCTGTATAGCTAAGCCCTTCTTTTAAGTGACTTAAGGAGAAGGCTGAAAAATCAGTGATAATGGGTTAAATCCACAGCTAATAGAGATGAATGCAGTTGACTGTTACAATTGGATGTTATCACACATGGCCCAAGTAACTTGCAGCCCTGAAATTAATGGTGAACTAAGGTATGATTTTATGATGTCTGACATTTTTGAACTTTATAGATTGCAGTCCATGTAAATCTAATGTCGGAGGAGCGTTCACGTCTAGTCCATAGAGTGGTGGCTCATCGAATACTGATTAGTATTCTGCTTGTTTCCAGCTTCTAAGGTTGTTTTAAGGAAAACTAAAACACTTATTATAGCTTTTTAATGGTACTTTCTGCTGGAAGCATTTATAGCAGTTGGCACAGAGACATCCTGGGGACTGAGAAAGAAAGAAGTGGCTAGCAGGTTTGTAATGCAGAGGGGAAGTGCCTGTATAGCAATTTATGTGCTTGTTTGTGGTTTGCTCCCTACATTTCAGGATCCTTATTCTGGATAATAAATTCCTTAGAACAAACTGGGAAAATTGCACTAGACATTTTTTTTATCACTATTATTGTTCTGTAGTCATAAATTTCAAGGCGAAGCAGAACGATGGGGCTCATCTGCTTCCTGCTTACCATGGGCCGTGAAGAGTTACTCAGTAATTCTTACATCAAGCTCTAAATTCTGCTGTCAAAACCTTCACAAAATAACCAAAAGCAGAGGAAAATCTCCTTCATCCTGGGCAAGGTATTCCAGTAGTTAATTACCTATATGTGCTGTGGGTGAAGACTGACCTTTGTAAATAGTGAGAATGTTGTTATAGGCAAATTTTTAACTTCACTTTCCCATTCATTTATTACGGAGTCTTTTGAAGAGGAATTTCATGTTAATTTGGTCTTGCGTAAATTTAATGCTTGGGGAAAATAACAAGTTAATAGCACTGATTTCTTCCAGGCGTATGATGAAAATGGATTTGCAACATTAACTATGCAGCTAATGTGCAGTGTTTTAGAAATATGCTTCATTTAGTATTAAACTGAATTTTTAGTGGCAGAGGTGAGCATGAAGTTATAGCTGAGTGGGACAGCATGTAAAAGAAAAGTCTTAAACCATCATCTGCTGGCCATGACTGCTGTTCCACACTACACATCCAAGGCAAGAGCCAGACGCAATCATCATCAGGAAGAGAAGGGCCAAGAGCAGTTTTTTAAAGCAGCTGAGAGGGAAATTGTTATACAAATAGGCGAAGGATATTGTGAAAAAAAGCACAGAACAAAAAGAAAACTGTAACCAAGAAAAGTATCTGAAATAAACAACAGTCCCCTTGGAAGTAGGAAGGTGAAGGATTTGGAAATTACTAAGGTACCACGCGCTATTCTTGCTGAAGTAAAATGCTGTTGATTTTTTCTACCATCAGATAGGTGGTTTTATTGTGCATGGAAATGAATCCACACCACATCTCTGCCTAGATGACTAGCTCAGGTGAGGTCTGATAGATATGCTAATCCGCATCGCAAAAGCGAAGGACGTGGCATTCAGACATGGCCACTTCTCTTTCCCCAGTCCAAATGAGCAAGTACCTAATCACAAGGGTTGGTTAGTAGGACCATGTTTAGACTGAAAATGAATTTATAAACCAGAGCCCTTTGGAAATTCCTCGTTACTTACTCTCTACTGAAATTTCATGTTGCTAGAAAAATCAGTTTATTGTTGGAAACTACACAGGTGCCATATCAAGAAATGCACTGTCTGAGAAAAGCAGTTTACAAATCCATATGCTGTATTTGGGTATTGGGTGAACCACTAATTATCCTCCAACAATGTCTACTAGCAGATGCCTAAGGAAAAAGTGTAGAAAAAACCCCATTCAGCTTCCTAAGGTACTTTTTGAGCCAAACATAGAATTGAGATCAGTTTGTCTAATAGCTACCAATGGACCAAGAAAAAAGAATAAATATTTAGGATGATTTGTTTGAAAATAGCTTCCTTTACACATCTATGAATTAATGTCTTTGGGCTGTTCATGGCAAAGAATGAACCACATGAAACTGATTCAACTTTACATCAAATCCTATGACCAATATATATTTTTGAATATTAAGCAGGGGACACCAAAAAATAAGACAAGATGAACTAAGCAGGGAGGTTAAGGAAAATAACAAGTAAAATAGATGAATAAGAGAAGAGATACATCTTGGAGAAAGCAGCACATAAACCAAATCTTCTGGAGAAGATATACAACAGAACTGGTCAGGAAGAGACATGGCCGATCACATAAAAGATTTCTTAGAAGACAAGGTTTTCTCAGAACTCATTTAGATAATGTGTTAAACCATAAACTTAATGCCAACTTTGCTATACATTTCACTATGAGAGTATGAAAATGTTCCAATAAAAATCATTCAAGACATCCTTGAAACAGCCATTTCAGTCTATAATTGTGTCAAAGCTGCTAATCCTAAAGTGAAATGAATAGAAATGACTTATCTTCCAAAGGCTGACTCTATCTGTGAGACCTAGACTGTGTCTACACTTAGCCACCATGACACGCTGGTATATGACAGGTATGAGGTGTGGTTATACCTTTGACACTAACATGACACTTTCTAAAGGCAACTAAGGATGTAAAGTCCAAGCAAAACTTCTGTGCTATGAGTGAACTGAAAATTTATCAACGACTTATTGCCAGTGAAGTTCTGCAGGGATATGCCCAGTATTGAAATATTTTAATTAATTACCTAAATTATAGAAGAGTAGGTATGCCTATTGAACTTGCAAGTGATGTGAAGCTGAAAAGAAATGGAGGATGAAAGCCTCCCTGAGGTTTAAAATTCAAGCCGATCTTGTAAAAACTGATGTGACAACCTGAAGGAAAAGGATACACTTCAGCCAAAAGAATAGGGAACAACTATGTAAAAAAAAGTAATCTGTAAAATTTCAGGATGAGCAATGACTGGTCCAGCCCTGCAGAAAAGATATGTCATAGCAAATACCAAGCAACACCATTATTGGTGATAAAAACCCCACTACCTTATTGGGATGCATAAATAGAAGAAATAAGCATATCTAATGAGCATTATTGAAACTTTAGCTGGACAATTTTGTTCTGTTTTGAGCACCACAAATGGAGGAAGTTGAGAATCAAGTGGAGGCTGGAAGGAATTCAGGAGAGGGTAACAGAAATGATCTGAGGTGTAGAGTTTGGAACAGCTGGGATAAATTGAAACAACTGAAGTTATTTAAAGTATAAAGAGATCAGTAGACGTCATAACCATTTTCAAGCACATAAAAAATACTGTGTTAGGAGGAAGAAGCAAAGTAAGAGCTGTTGTCCTTGTTTCCTAGGTGTGGGATGAGTAATAATGGGCTGAAATTGCAGCAGTATTTTTGAAGGTCTAATAGTATTAGGGGATTTATTATTGTATTATATTACCTAGGGATGTTGTGAAAGTCTTCAGTAAGAAATTAGGCAAACATCTGCATGAATGACATAATGGTTTAAGGCATGGGAATGGACTAGACAGTCTTTCTGTGATGCTTTTTTTACCCTCAACTCTATAATTAAAATGGCGAAATGGGAAATCGGGCATTCCATAAGAGACAAACCTTTCAGCGGAAGTTAAGAATTTCTGTGAGTTATTAGATCAAAGATTGATATCCTACAGCGTAGAAGCTGAATATGATCCAGGACTCTATGCATATAGCTTGTCACCCTACTATATTTTAGGGATGTGACGTGGTTATGGAACAAAAGTAATGCATACATTAATAGGAGAGACAAGAAAGGTGTCAGAAAATCTTGTTCGGTCCTCACAAAGGAAAAGGTTTCCTATAAAAATGCATATTCAAACTCTCTAGAGTTTATGAAACAGCTGCTGAACTATAGCGGTGCTGTGAACCTGCCCATTGTCATGTTCTTAGTTGAACCAATAGCTGAAAAAGTGGCAATAGTGGCAATTAATCATAAAGATTTTCTCCTGTACTTCTAGTTTTTTCAAGGGAAACAAGACTTCCATAAGGTCAAATCTCCTACAAAACTACTTTTGTTGGGGAAATGTAGCAAGACCATTTGTCAACATTGAGAATGCTCATTTTGGCTGAACCTAAATTACCTAGGGAGCCAAAAAATAATGAATTTACAGATGGTTGATGTCAAGGCAAGTTGCCACATTCTTTTCCCTGGCCTTTTCTACAGGAACAAAACAATATTGAATTGATACCTTGCTCACCTTTTCTCTCCTTTCCTCAATGCATCTAACAAATAGCAGGCAAAGAAAATAGCATATGGTCAATATAACTAAATAATCAGAGTATGTGATTTGCAATCCAGCATATGCACATTTGCCATTATAAAAGGGTATTTTTAATAGTCATTTTTAGAGATTATATGTTTTGTTTATGTATGATTAATTAAAAAATAATTATCCTCAGCTAGGAGAATGAGAAACAACAAATGGGCCATAAAATCTAAACAAACACAGAGGCTGTTGCTGGTTCTTTAAATCATAGCTAAGTATATTTACTGCAGTGGTAGAAGACATACTGAACCAGCCACAACAGATAGTCAAGGTAAAGTAACAAGTATAACAGCAAATAATAGCAACATCCTAAACTACTTCATTTCTAGGTTTGGTGGATCTTGCATTAACATGAAACATGAAATAACTTAAATTATATCATACAAACTTGTAAAAAAAAGATCTTTCTCTCCCCAGCCTGACTGCATAGGAAACAATCAGCGGATGTTCACCACTTGCGCCTACTGAGGAAAATCTCCTGAACTAATCTACTCTGATTGCACACTTACACCACATTTCTCTATGTACTTACATGTCAACATGCTCTACAAGGAAATGTCTTATCCCCCAACTTGGAGAATCTTTGTTCACTGAAATTGATGGAAATCTTAAAATTGGAATAGAAGCAGAAAGCAGTGGTTACAGGTGTAACCCTATCATGTGAAAGCATTAGAACAGTGACATAACACCACACAGTTGCTTGCTCACTCCCTCCACGATGGGATAAGGGAGAGAATCGGAAGAGTAAAAGTGAGACAGCTCATGGGTTGAGACAAAAACGGTTGAACAGGTAAAGCAAAAGCCACGCACACAAGCAAAGCAAAACAAGGAATTCATTCCCCACTTCCCATGGGCAGGCAGGTGTTCAGCCATCTCCAGGAAAGCAGGGCTCCAGCACGCGTAACGGTGACTTGGGAAGACAAACGCCATCACTCCAAACGTCCCCCCCCTTCCTTCTTCTTCCCCCAGGTTTATATGCTGAGCACGACATCCTATGGTCTGGAATATCCCTCGGGTCAGTCGGGGTCAGCTGTCCCGGCTGTGTCCCCTCCAACTCCTTGTGCCCCCCCAGCCTGCTCGCTGGTGGGGTGGGGTGAGAAGCAGAAAAGACCTTGACTCTGTGTAAGAACTGCTCAACGATAATGAAAACATCCCTGAATTATCAACACTGTTTTCAGCACAAGTTCAAAACATAGCCCCATACCAGCTACTATGAAGAAAATTAACTCTATCATCCCAGCCAAAACCAGCACACCTATCCAGATCACAAAAGCCTTTGAAATCATCCTCTTCAAGTACATATATGCATCGACAGGACTCAGTAGATAATAAGGACAGTCATAAATTGCCAGAATGTGAATTACGATATACAGACTATCACAGTGTACTGACATAAGTCAGTCCATTCCATCCAATGGTATTTCTAGATAAAGCAGGGCTTCAAGTGTGATGTTCCAGTGAGATTTTGGGAATCTGAATTCCTTTTTTTATACAATGTCTGTTTTCTGTCTTGTATACTGGATATGTGTGAGTGCATGTGTGTGCACATATGTCCTTTTCACTGGAGGGAACAGGTTTTACTGCCATGGATAAGAAGGCTTGTGTCCCAAAGATCATTTTAAACCTTAAATCCAGTTTCCATTATGAGAAAAAGCTACTTCTTCTAAGTCCAGAAACTGATGGGAGACCCTCTCATGAAAACCAAGTGCATGATTCCTATAAGCCCTCATCCTTCCTCCTTTCTCATAGTAGCTTAAGAAAAAGCAAGCAAAAAAAAAACCCAAACAAAACAAAAAACCACCCACCCTGCCAGAAAAATACCTCACAAGGTGTGAGTGAAGGTCTATGTACAACCAACAGCTATAATGGCAGGCACGCTTCATGAGCTGTGTTTCTAACTTGTTTTGAATTTGGCCAAGCACACAAAATACCTTTTTTCTAAAGAAAAGTCAGATAAAACCTCCATGCAGTATCAATTTACTGGTGCTCCCTCTTCTCAGGGTTGTGCCAAGAAAGAAGAGCTTTGCCGAAGGGTCATCTCTGTTAAGTGTGCTTCAAGCATGTGAGGTGTCCAGAAATCCCTTCTTTCACTCACTTTCCATCTTTCCCAGTGCAACCAGCAAGGTATTTATAGGCAGAAAGCAGGGAGTGGTTTAGGTATGTGTTGTAAAAGTGATTAGTTTCCCCTAGAAATTAATGAATAATTGTAGCACTGAATGCATATGTGTAGATTGTAGAAGACAGCAACGTGTCAGACCTATTTGGGTTTGAAGAACAGCCAAGGACTGTGAATACCCAAATTCTACATCACTGTCCTTCTTTTGGGGAAGATGTTGCACTGAGGCTGTAGATCAGATGTGTCCTATAATCAATATGAGAACCATAAGCAATTCAGACCACTGAGATTCTAAATCAGCATCCAGAGGAGCTTCTTTCCAGTCCATGCAGCTCCCAGGCCAACTTAGCTCTTTAATTGAATGCCCCAGTACCTAGAGTTAAGGAGAAATCAAGACTGCTACTATTGGTACTACTACTGGTAGTTTAATATGATAGCTCCCTAATATTAAATAGAGCCAAATTTTTTTCCTTTTTAAGGACTAGGGAAATCATTTGCTCTTAAATGGATTTTCCATAGGATATTATTATGAATAATATTTTACTTAGAACATACATTGAAAATATATGTGCATATCCAAAACAATATGAAGGATGAATTGAGCACCCAAAAATCTAAAAATTAAAGAAGTCCCATTACTGAAAAAAGATCAGGAACAAAGAGGAAAACAAACCAGTTTTAGAGACCACATACACTGCAACACAAGTAGGACACACAGAAGAGGAGGTATTAGTACTTGGCACAATAAGGACTGAAGTGAGCTGGTTTCCATGAGAAACATCAAGCCTTGCACAGAGATCAGTTTTACTCATGACAGCTATTATCCATGACTTACGGAATTAGCCCTGTTCTCAGTTTTCCATATTTGGGCCTCATCTTCCAGCTGGTCACTTTTCAGCTTCTCTTATTGATCCTGCTGGCACTTGAAACTTATTACAGCCACAAGCAAAATAACTATCCTTATTCCCTAGAACTTCACAGTTGAGTTCTGTGGACAATCCTTTATTACCCTTCTTTTGCCCCAGACATGCAATAATCTGAAAATGCCACTTCTTCCTTCAAATCCAAACTCAGGTATCTTTATTCAGCCCACTTTATCAAACTTCTTTCCACCTCTGATTTTAACTAATAAAGCAGTGCCCCAGTGTTCCACACCCCTACAATGCAGTTTTTCTCCTAAAACTATAGCTGAACATTTCTTCTTTCTGCTCCACTCTTCTGAAAGCTCAGAGTATCAAGATGAACCAATAAAAAGACCCGATGAACAACACAGTTCAGCTGATATTCCAGCATGAACGCCCGTATATACACTTTTGAGTGGGGGGCATGCAGCCTGGATAGGCACAGAGTAGACACAGAACTGCTCAGAAAGACAAACATTGCTGCTTAGTTCTCCCCTCTCCAGTTTTAATGCCTTGCCCTCAAACCTCAGTCTTCTTATCTGCTTTTACAGCTTCTCACATTGCCCCTGTCAGTTCCACTGAATAAATGATGTCATCCTTGTCTGCTTGAATGTTTACTTCTTTCTGCACTGCCCTTGGCACAGAATACTCTTCCCAAAACTAATCCATCCTGAAAGCCATTTTTCTTTTCCTTCCGATCTACCCTCAAGGCCCGCAGTAAAATGGCAGCTGCAAATGGCTAAGCAGATGCTAAGAATGTAAAAGCTTTTTAAAGTATCTGCCTCCTGAAGCCAACTCTGCAATCTCAAAGCGAGCACCTAAACTGCCAACACAGGCAAGGGAAGACCCAGGCAACTCGAGATACGACTGACTGCGAAAAGCGGAGCGGGGAGATGATTAGCGTTAGCCTGCTGAACAGGCAGCTTTCAAACCTGCTAAGGGCTGGTGCGTGTCTGAAAAAAAAACCCCCACCACAGTCTTTACGTCTTAGTTATCTTAGTCGGAGCTTCAGGGGCACACCGCCCACCGCTCTCTGATCAAAGCCCAGAGCCTCCAGTGGAAAGAAGCCAAGAAAACTGTTTGCCTTTACAATGGAAGGAAGCGGTAACAGCAGCTGCACCTGATGCCATGTGTTTGTACAGCAGCTCGCTGGCTACACTTTTCCACCAGGAAAGAGAAATAACAGTCTCGCACTCGTTTTCTTGACATGCCGGAGAACGTCCAAGCCTCTACAAGCTTTGAAAGCAAGCAGTAGACGAAACTTCCTCTGACAGACAACTGCTCTAACAGATATGTAACGAAACCAGCACCCCAAAAACCCCACTAAAACAAACCAGGGAGAGAAAGAGCTTACCTGTGAATGTAGATGGAGCCTGACCAGCCAGGTGGGGATGTGCTGAAATCCAGTGCTGCAAACCTGTGGAGCTTCTAAAACCGAAGGAAACCGCGAGGTGGTTATGGTGAGGTGGTGGCTTGGAAGGGTGTACCTTGCCAAGGACTTAGGTCCTAGGACTACTCCAGATTTTCTCCAGGTTTATATAATTTGTCTTGTGGAAAAGTGGAGAAGGTAACCTAGGTTTCTAGCATCCCATTTCCTAAGTCTTTCTCTTCTAAAATGCAGCTACTTTTATTTTTAAATTCCTAAGTAAGTTTACCACTGCTGTTTGGAGGACTATATATTTATACATTGTCCATTATGATGAGACTGTAAGCTAAGTGTTTTGGGAAGGACTAATTCAAATTATGCAGGTGATAACAGAGAAATGAAGAAAAGCTATGAATGTGGAAAAAAAACCCACATCTTCTCTGAGTGCTTGTTCTTTCTTTATGAGCTCTGTTGTACTGTGTGATTCTGTGCAAGGTTCTGAGTGTGCTCTTCACTTGACACGGCATAAGCCGAACAAAGAGCTATTTAACAGGCATTTTCTCTTTATCTTCTTACTAACATGTACCAAAAAATCACCAAATGAGCCATTCAAATAAAGTATACTCCTTCCCTTTAATTGAATTTACTGGTTTCAGTATAATTGCAGATTCAGCACCGTTACTTAATTTAAGGATTTAATGAATGTTGTCAGATCTCCTTAAGGGATACACATGAGGCTGATGAACTGGCTCCTGGTTTGCTTGTGCCATATAGTCTCAAATTTCATTTAACCAAAAAAAAGGTTTAGCCCTCTTTCTTCCCTTGACCTATATGACACATCTCTGAACATCTCTGTGTGTTACACCTGTAGTAAAATGTTCCCCTGTGTACACAGCCCCCTTACACCTTCAGGGTCATTGCTAGCCTCTTATTCTTCCTTGCAATTTTGCTTCATCTTGCACAGAAGCAGAAGAAAATAGACTCTACAAGGATTTGGCTAGTGCATTGTCTCCAGGTATATCTACCTGATTGGGATGTCATCCAGGTCTGTTGATCTTGATGTGGCAGATATATCACAGTAGCTAGCCCCTCACAGAGGCATTTCATGATTTATCAGTGCAATTGTTCAAAGGCTCCCTTCTTCCCCCAAATTATTGTACCTCCATTGTGCTGATTCATGGCCTAAGGTTTGGGTGGTGGTAAGGGCACCTGATATATGAAAACTCATAGTAGTGCTGCACAGGACAGAAATGAATGTACTATTGAATGTGATAATCAGAGTAATTAACAGAGGTTAATAAAATATTTCAGAGACCTATTTTGAGCTATACCATGGGGCCATTCCCCATTTTAAAAAGGACATCCTATTATCACTCTAGCTTTAAACATTAAAGAAATGTTTGTAAAAAACTTCTCGGTGTCCTGATGATAATTCAGTCTTGACTCACTACCACCTGTGTGACAAACTTAGCCAGCTACTGTCACAGAAAATAGTTACAAATTTTACTTTTACCTTCCCTCTACAACCATGAACATCCCTCATTTTTCCTTCAAAAATCAAGAAAGAAAGAAAGTATTCTCAAAGGACATAAATTATTCCCTCAAATAGCATAATGTTTCTCCCTATAAAAATGTTACCAAAAATCTAACCTGCTTATAGAAATGGAAGAACCTGATGAGATAAAATTGGGATCAACTGTAGCAAATAAATGCCTTTCTTTAAGCAACTCGAACACAACTTGTGGGCCAGAATGAGGGAATAACCAATTGCTCCTGCTTTGCAGCATATTTCACCAATACTAAAGAGAACTGATTTAAATAAGAAATTAGAGCTGGAAGAAGGGATGAAAAGGAGGGGAAGAAATGTTGATAAGACTGGATATGTGGAATAAACATAAGCAAGAGATAAGGAGTGAAAATAAGAGTATCGGAGAACAATGGCACACTACAAATGTATATTTATATCATGGCACTCTACTTCTAGGTCCAATTTAGTCTTAAAAATAAACCATGAGAGAAGGTGCAACTCTAAATCTGCTTGTAGGTTATACATGTGTGTTTGTTGAACAATAAAGATCAAAAATCTCCAAACCAGTGTCAATCCAAATACACCTTGGTGTAGAGACATTAGTTTAGATAACAACAATACAACCAGACTGCATGACTGTTCCTTAGGTGGCGTAATTAAATACATAATTATGCCATTTCTGATTTCAGAGCCAGCTCTCTTGATGCATAGCCTGTGGTGATTTCATGAAGCTCTCTATGCAGATAACTAGATGATACTGGACATACATGATGTCCATTGCATGGGAATTATTTAAAACTGATAGAAAATCAGAACCTTTTAACTAACAGTTCAGAAATTTAGCAGGCGGAGCTTATTACCATAATGAGCCTTTACTATAACATTTAAAGAGGTTAACAAACATCTAAGGGAGTTTGAGGGAAAACGGGGATTTATGTATCCCTTAGCCTACTGAAACCAGAAGCAGTTTTACAGCAGAACAAGCACCAGTTTGCTGTGTGGTTTCCATTTCATCACATACTCATAGTTACTTAACAAATTGAACCAACTACAAAATAACTTAGAAGTAAGGTCACCTTGTTTTAGTGAGTTAATGTCAATGAATTAAAAAAATCATGTACAGTAACTATTTTTGCTGTTGTTAAAGAGCATGTGCATTTTCCCTTCAGTTATTTCCCAAATGGAATATATTTGAGAATTGTAGGAAATCAGAAGGAAGATCTACAGACAGGTATGGATAAAAAGAAAGAGAATAAAAAATACTGACCAGAACCCCAGTGTTATCTAAAAAAATCTTCCCCCTCCTGTTGTAATCACAAACATGCAATCCAGTACTTCTAGCAATACTCAATGTGTTGGATGCTATCACCTTATCTTTTTTTCATGGAAGCAGTGGAAAGATGTGTTTTCTGAGTCAATATCTGAGCCCCTTCTGATACACTTTTGTAAAGATTTAAAAAGAACCTTTTTGGATAAAAGGAGTGCTGATTGCCGCTTTCTCTCATTGTTAGCTGCCAATCTGTACAGACCACTGCTCAAGGTATTTCCCTGCCAGAGAATTTGTTTAAATTTAAAAATCAACTTTAGCTATGATGCTGAGCTCCCAAGCTGATGCTGATGAACTATTTTGATATTGCCACTATATCATTCAAGTATGATGTATGATGCATTTGCATTGAATTTCTCCAAGCTGTGTTTTAATTGGAGCATCAACCCTGTCTCTGGCTACAAAATGAAAATTTTGCTTTTCTTGCATCATGGATTTTCCCATGATTACATACCCCTCTCTCATCAGTGACAGGTCTTTTCTCAGGAAGACTCCTGCCATGAACATTCCTTGGAAGGATCTTTGTATGGATTTGCAAGCAGAATGCAGTTAGCCATTTTTTTCGCATAGAGCCAAACCGCTTTGGGCACTGCTTTAGTGCCTCTGGCAGTCATGATTTATCTAATGGAAGATCTAAAAGTGTTGTTTTGGGTGAAGTACACTGCAGCTGCTGTATAGGAAGCTTCCAGGTGCTAGGTTATTCTTTCGTTACCTAAGAAAGGGAGCAGAAATCTCTCTTCTCTTGGTCTTGATTTTGTATCTGAAAGTTGCTCTAAAATTTGCCAGTAAAGCAATGTAACAGGAATAAAGACCATGGAACCATTCAGGAACTTGAAATTGTGTACTCAGCTATGTCACTGATATACAGTGTCAACTATGCTGGGGTGTTTCATCATCTTGATTGTATTTCTGCTGCTTCTGACCTGCTGCCTCTCTTCTCCAGTTAGAATATAATCTCACCCAGGAGCTTAACTGATTGTCTCCTATCACAGCAGTACCTTAGGGTTGAGTGGGATCACAGAATAATAATAAAATAAATCTAATTAATTCAGAAGATCTGACGGGTTTTCACATATTTTGGCTATCCTGGTGTCTCAGCTGAGTGAATGTACTTTCTCTTATCAGATCTTGAGCCTGAGCAGTTCCAGCTGTTTCTCTAAAGCTTGAAAGAGAGACTACTTGGAGATCCCATGCAGAAACAGAAAACAGGAATAAACCAAGGAACCATGATGAAAGAGACAGAAAATGTGAGGTGGCAGAGATGGGACTGCAACGGTCGAGTCCATGGGGTCCCATATCTGTACCACTTTTCCAGTGCTGTTGGTTTTCATCCTCCTCTACCAAAGAATAACACATTGCAGTGTCACTGCCTGAGAAACAACTCTATATGCCTTGTTTGACCCGGGCTCCCATTTTCTGCTTTTGCAACAGTCCTCTAGCAAGAGATTAACACTGTGGTTGGCAGCTGGATACCGTGTGGTTGGCATCCAGCTGGGTGTCATTCCAGAATTTCCTCCTCCCCTCTCTCAACCCTTCTGATGTATTAGAGTCTGGGTGCTCATTCCAAATCATCAGACCATGTCATTTAACAATGTTTGGCAAGTTTTATTTATTAAATATTTTCCAACAAAAGCCTGTAAGGCAAGAGAAAAGTAAAGCATAAAATACATTTGACTTAATTGGCAGCAGCAGACTGCATGCGTCAGAAGGAATTAACCTCCAATAAAGTAGGAAACACAATGTACTAGTTTGATATGGTCTTTCAAAGCTACCACTTCCTGGAACAGAGGCAGAAACAGGTTGGCTGAGCCTGGAAAACGCCATTGGATTTATATACATGCAGTAACTCTCAAAAGATCCCGCACATGCCCATCTTAGAAACCTAGCAAGAAGGAATTCTTGCCATGTCAACGATTTCATACTCTTTTTTCCCCCTTCAATGTTTGGATCCAAGGCAGATGGAGCACAACGTTTATGCTTCACCTCCAGTGATTCACCCACAACATCTCTGCCCAGTCTATGATCTGAATATCAAAGCAGTCAGACCAGAGAGCTATCATTTTTGGGACACCCTTATCAGTGAAGATATAAATAAATGACTCATCCAAAGCTACATAGCTAGTATCTTCAGAAACCCTCCAAATGCAAACAGACGTGCTGGAAAACTATTTATAGAAAGCTGAAAAAGAAAGGATTTCATGTTATTTTTTTGAGGTAATGAAGGACGGACAGAAACATATGGCTGCAGTAAAGAAGGACAAAGAAACCCTTGCCCTGGTTTAAAGATTCATTTTCACTTTGCTGTGTAAATGACATGGCCTCATTTTTCATGGTTAAATGAAATAAAGAAAGAAGCTGACTTGGAGAGAATGCCCTGTCATGAAAGCTTTGATAAGGATGTTCTCTTGTACAAATTGCACCTTTCCTGCAAGGAATTCACAGCCTTTTGGTAATGTTAACAAATAGTCCTTCAACGTATGCAAGCACTACTCATGGTAAACTGAGGCCTGGGGCTAGGAACACCTTGTGAGATTGTCTAAACCAGGAGTTGATCAATTCTTATTTCCACTCAATAAAATAATTAAACTTCAGTTTGGCCAACTGGGACTAGGTTTTGGAATTGGAAGTCGGGTAAACGCTCGTTCTTGTAACAGCAATTAATCATCTACTTAATTTTCAAGTGTTTAAATCGTATTGATGTCAGTGGGACTAAACCAAAGCTTAAATGCAAGTTCTTATTTGTATTACATCCCAAATTTCCATAAGTGTGTGCTAATGTGATTTTCTGAATTGAGATGACAGCGGTTCAGACCCAGAGAGGCTATGCCTCCTTGCTCCCCCCTTTTTTCAGGAAGAAAAAGCAAAGTCATTCTTGGCTGATAGGATCTGGTCCCTCAGGGTCACCCTGGCCATTCTGGAGATAACATTCTGGTGAACAACCATTCGAAAAGAAAGCAAAACAAAAAACCTTCTCACAGTATCCCAAGCAAAAACCTAATAGCTGGCTTCAAGGCAGATGCTTCATTTTTATTTTATTCACATTTTTACAAAAATCACCAAGATCCACATTTTGGAAAGTTTGTCTCTAATAGGCCCCTCAACTAACTCCATGGTCTTTTCTTAAAATATTCAGAAAACACAGAGCTATGTGTGGTACTTCAAAATGGAAGTACCCAAGAGCACTGTACAATTTGAACAATACGGGCCTCATGTTCGCAGTGTTTCCCTTGTGTCCTCTAACAAATGGAATTGCACCATGGCTTGTTCTTAGGCACAAAGCGCCTTGCACCCCCATGAAAAAGTTGCTGAGACACATATCACGTAGAAGTATTTGACCCTTGGATACTTGGGGTAGATGTTCAATCAGCATAAATTGTCCATGAGAAGCTATGGGAACAACAGCACCTAAACATTATTATAGTATCTTTGAAATAAATTAAGCTAAGTCCATTTATATGAGAGAGGGCATCTCCTTGAAGTCCCATCTTTGCAAGCAGACTTCTGTACAACTGCTGTCTTTATTGTCAGACCTTTGTTGTCATTTGCTGATCCTTGACCAGGATTTTGGGAAACTGTAAGTGTTAGTAATTCAACGAAAGAAAGTTTTATTTCTTGCAGTAACTATCTATTTATCTGCAGTTTAAAGAGAGAGAATTGAGGACTAATGGTCACTAACTATGCCCTGTTGGTAGCTGTTTAATGAGGATAAATGATGAGTGCTGTGTCAGCTTAGAAAGCAGCAATAAAGTCCCAGTAAGCAAGCAGGCTGCCTCTTCTATCTTCTGTCGCAAGATCCATTTTTATACTCTCTCCATGACCTAAATCTTCATATCCTCCAGCCTCTCCCTCTCCCTCCCTTCAATGAATGTCCTTTTGTATTTCTGAACTCATCACTTCCCCTTCAATGGGAAGCTTTTTTTTTTTTTTTGCTGTCTTCTAGAAAACTAAGCAGTGCCCTCCTTTGTCATTATCTTCATTACAGCTCTGCCACATCATCATTTGCTTCCTTCAGAGATCACTTTTCATCCCTTTTCTAATTGTGTTCTTGCCATGCTCTGAAAATGCTCACCTGCAGATGCTCCTCATGTGCTCTCTTCCTTGCCTTTACCTTGCAGACGCTTTCACAGTTTGCCCTTTTTAGCTAATTTTCTGCTTGATATACTTGTTCTTGGAGTATATAAACAGAATATCGGGCAAGGCAAGTAGAAGACACTCAGCTATTTGAGTCCACAAATAGTATTGTGGCATGCTAAATCAGGGAGATGCAGCAGGGAATTTTGTTCCCTTGGAGTCAATGACGAAACTTCTATTGATTCAATTGGAGGGTTATTTACCGATAATATTTGTGGGGTAGTTTAAGAACTGCCAGATATGAACATGTGTGGGAGTAGAATGGAGATAGACAAGAAATTTGTCATGCCTTTTCAAAGATGTTCAAGGCCAATCAAACAATTATACCTGGGGTTTTTCCCCTCTTCTGGAGCAGGTCACCTGGCAAAGGACAGAATGATGATAGGGGCCTCGTTCCATGCTTTGCATCTCTGACTGGGGGAGATCCAGAAGGGGATAAATGCCACCAGGTGAACAGATGCCATACAAGCTACATCTGTTTCAAGCACTGCAGAAGAAACACTGGGCTTCCTATATGCTTGATTTATGCAGGGCTGATGTACTCCATGATACCTAGGACCTGGAGAATTTTTTCAGAATTTTTCTGAAGCGCAACAGAGTCCCAAGAAGAAGTAGACATTAATACTTAATTATTTTCCTGATGCATAGAAAACTACGTCTCATCTTTTTCCCAAGAACTTTCTACTTCTTTTACCCTCTTCTTTCTACCACAGCTCTTATAAAACCATGGTGACCTGGCTACTGGTGTTGCTGAACCAGTTTTCCAAATATTTGATTTTTAACAAAGGTCCATATTCTCAATATGACACTTCTTACAGGCAACAAACAGCAGTAGTTTGTATTACATCATATTACTAGTGGCACTCCGAAGCCACTTTGGGATGAATAGTTTCCATAAGGGAAATCAAAACAGATCTTTTGCTCCTGCAAACTGCTGTAACAAACACATTTGAAACTGATAGTGCTGACCTGCATAAGCTGAGAATGTGAACCAGTGGGTCCTGCTCTGTGTTATAGAAAAAGTTAATTGTCATAATGAAATGACTTATGATTGCACCAACATTCTGTTAAACTCTTCTTACAACTCCTGTGGTGCTTTCACATCAGTTATTCCTGCAGCTCACAGTAAAAAATGCATAGATTGTTCGATATGCCACACTTCACTGTGATTTCTATACTTTCCATTAGCTCTGAAACCTCTATGTTAGTGCACTAGTGATGTGGTTCATTAATTGCCCATAAAAGGCCAAACATATATTATTTAGGCTGACATCTATGTTTCCCTTTGCTTTCTAGAACTTGCCAGATGGTATGTACCGAAGGACTTTGAGTAGGGTCCCATCATTGATCCCCTCAAAGTCACTGGAAAATTTTTCTACTTAGTAACAGTAGAATTATTATGTGCATGCTTGGTGTTACAGAATAGCAATTCATGCTGTCATGAGCTCACACAACTTGCATACAAGCTGCAGGCATCTCCACCAACTAAACGTTCCTTGACACAAAATAAATTCAAAATACAAGATAGCTCTGGAGTCTGGTGGGAAATGGTACCATGAGGGAGAGCAAGGCCAAGGTTGAGGCTTGTCTCTGCCAGCTGAGGATGAGTTAAGGTCATCGCGGTCAGCTTCCTTATCCGAGGGGACATGAACAACCTCCACTATCAAAAGTGAATTAAGATAATACTTTGTCCCCAGGGATAGTACTCATCTCCTTATCCATACCTTGAGGGTAGAGTGTGAAATTCCCTCCTAAGTTCAAAGAGGATGACCAAAGGAGGTTTGAACAGAGCTTCACTACTTCTGTGAGCAAAGGATGCTCACATAAAAAGAAGGATAATCAGAAAAGAACATTATTTCTGATGAGAGTTGTTTCCAACACACTTGGTGCTTTCATTATTTTCAATTACTTCAGGGCACAGATTAATAATGAAAGTATTCGAAGTAAATTTGGAAAACACTGAACTCACACAAAATGAGATAAGAGAACAATATCTCATTAAACAGAGTACCTAAAGAAAGTTACAACCTACCAGAGCTTGTGAATTTCCTAAACTTTGTTTCTAAGACTTCCAAAGGTCTTTTCTCAGAGGTGGTTTAATCCATAGGAGCAGACAATGCTGGAATAGTTACCAGGGATGAAACAGTTACAGAGAGATCTTAGCAAGAGCCTGACTTTACCCTGAGAAGGCAGATGAGGGTGCTCACCAAAGACTCCTCCCCACCCAGGAGGACACTGGCGAGGAGCATGGTGCTCTGACGATGTAACATGGTGAATAAAAGAGGTCAGAGGCAAGAAAGCATGAAAACCTCACAGACGGAGTCCCCCATGCCCCCACCCCTTCCAATGACAGAAACCCAACGTCCCCAACGGCTGCTCTCCCAGTCTTGCTCCATCATGCCTGCAAGGTGACACCATGAAAGTACAGCAGCGCTGGGTGGCGGTGGGAGGTAAATCTCAGAAAAGAGCTGGCGGGAGGGGAGATCAGTCCTGAGATACTGCAGCAGCAAGCACGAAACTTGACAGTTCACAGACGCTTCCAAGGGAGTCTTACCGCAGGCCTTTTACAAAAAAAGTGGTTAGAGTTGGAGACCAGCGGCTTATACATCACAGAGCCCGATAAAAACAGTGAGCGAAGATGTCAGCGCTTTTGCAAACTGTTGTCAAAAGCTGGGGCTGTGCATATGTTAAGGAGAGAAAGAGGAGAAAGAAAAAAGCCCCGTCACATTTGAGACCTTTGGAGCAGCTCTACTCCAGTAACATAAAGCAATAGCTGTGCAAACGGCAGTCAGAGTGGTCATCTTTGCGGTTGGATGGGTTGGTGCCGCCAAGCCAACCCATCCCGCAAAGTTTCAGAAGGGAAGAACATGAGAGGACGCTAAGTTCTCTCTCCCGCGTGAGCATCGCTGCCTTCTCCAGGAAACAAGATTTAATTTCCACGCGCAGGTTGCTGAGCCATTGGGGAAGGTGGTGGCTCCTCTCTGAGGAGGAGGAAAAAGATGAAATCTGATGTTGCTGCAGAGGACCTTGTGGCTGTTGAGGCTGACTGCAATAATGGCAGCTGACCACTCTCAGCAGCAACTTGGAAAAGAAACTTTAAAACCATGCTACAACCAACTCCTGGTCCCATAGGCACAGCAGGAGAGGTCACAGAATGGAAAATACCCCTTGGTCTACAGCCCTTCATCTCTGATGCTTGGTGAGGAGAAGGTTGGCTCCCATCACCCCCTCATCCATAACCCAGCCCCTGGGACTCCTTTCTCCGCAGGGACCCGGAGAGGGACACTCCATCTGCTTCGGGAGTAGAAATCCCACCTGGGTGGCGAGTACTACTGTCCTGGTGCCTGGGGACACAATTAGGACCAAAGATGTTTCTGTTCGTTTGGTGATACGCAGAGCTTCAAAGTGTGAATCCCACTTTTGTCCACGGGGCCCATGGCACAGTCCATTTTTAACTTTTAAGGATATTCTGGGAAAAATAAAAAAAAAAAAAAAGAAAAAAAGAACAGAACCAAAGCATGTTTTTCTCCATTACCATAAAGAGGGCTTGTGAATGCATGGTATTAGTATCCCAAAAGCTATTAAACTCCTTAGTGATGGGAAACAGATGGAAAATAAGACAAAAGAATTCACAACTCATGTTAGACTGAATTGAATTCCTTTAATTTCACACAATGAATAACATATGAATAGGATTAACTTTTTTTTTTCTTTTTTTTTTTTAGTTAAGTGCTCTATACTGTGCTAACCTGATTTGGTAGCGAAAAGACTGAGCTTTGTTTTAGAAAAAAATGTTTAAAAACCAACATCTAAGATCATGAAGGAGCATGACATTAAAGCATGCCAGATGTATCTAAGCCTCAAAGAACATCAAGTCCATATCCATTTTTAAATGTACAAAAATGCTTCATGAATAAAAACTGTTACAAAAAGAACATTTCAAACAATGTACAAGTTTTTTTTCTTGCCTCTATATTCAATAAAATACAAATACATTTTTTTGCTCTAAAATATGTTTACATACAATCAAAGTAGAACATGCAAATTACACTTTAAAAAAGGCTTTTAAAAACCACTTATGAATACAAACTAAAAATTAGCCAGCACGACTTATAGAACAATCTTGTGCCCCATTCGTTTGATTTTTTTTAATTTTTTTTGAAATACAGTATATACATATTTAACACTTCATGTGCATTTATTATTTAAGAAATAGCTTAAAAAAATAAAGAAAAAGAAAAGTAAAACAAACCAACATGGGATTGAACTGCTTCCCCATGTTGTCCAATTGGCAGCTCTTTTTCATGTTTTTACATTTTTTTTTCTTTTTCTTTTTTTTTCTACGTAGTGTTTTATACAACCTAGGCAGGCATCTTAAGGAGATCTCAAATATGTGTCCTTTGTTGAAATGTGCTTCTAATTATCTCAGAACTGCTGCACCCCAGTTTTTGGATGATATGGAAGGAAGAGGCATTGCAAGGGCATGATGTTTGTTTTCTCAATTCAGAAAACCATCTTGTTTTATTTTGGTTTTTTTTCTTTTCCTGTCTTTTTTTGTTGTTCTTTTTACTCTTCAGGATGCTACTTAAACGTGCTTAAGTGCAGTCCTGAATCAGGGCCTGTGAAAATAAGAGTTGGGGAAATCCTTGTGTATGGAACAGCGATTCCTGTTTATTCGTCGTATTGCTGTAGCGCTCAGAAGCCCCAGTGACGAACCAGCACCTCATTGTACCAGACGCTACCCAAAAAATGTAACAACACAAACAGAATATTCTACACAAATGGTCCAAAGCATTGCTGTCAAGTGGAGAGTCATGGGCCATTCTGTAGGATACCCTAGTAGCTGATGACTATTATCACTTTTTTTTTCTTTTTTTTTTCTTTTTTTTTTTTTTTGACAGTTACCCAAAAACATGCAAGGTGCTTCACAGAAAATTTAATATTGAAGGGCTCAAGAAACTGGCAGTATGAAGCTCTTGGAGACACAAGTGGTTGTTTTTTATTCCTCTCTCCCCGCACGCTTTTCCCCATTCCTGGTTTTACGCTGGGTTGAGGAATACAAGACCCGCGGAGAGGATGCAAACCCATGGCCTCATTTCATATGGCTCACAGCCATATGATTTTGTTTTGCGTTTTTATTGAAGCATGCTAAGATGCGTGTTAATCTGTGACACAGCGGAGGTGTTTGAAAGGTCTTTTTGGTCTTAATAAGCAAAAGGGCTTTCACCCCAGTTTTATACAGTTCTTGGAAATGTGTGGAGAGAATTTAGAGAGTTCCTCAGTAAATCTTCCTAGTGGTAGGGGAAAAAAAAAAAATCAAAAAGCTCATTACTAGAATATTGTTGGGTAATAAACTGCAGGAGTGGGATTTTAGCCTTAAGCCCTAAAACTAAATCCTTTATGATCTGCATGTAGTACATCGCCTTATAATATTATTCTGTCAGCAACTTGCTTATCATATTTATAGACTATGCAACATGCAGAACACAAATTCTGAGTGCCATCTAACAGTATTTTCAGCCTGCTTTCATACAAATTAACAAGCTAATCTTCCTGCCAGCCAGGACCGGCTGCACCGGGCTGTTGTTTGGACAAACAGCCAAGGCTACCTGCTCTACCAGCACTGTCTTGCAACAAAAAACCAAACCTTGGGTGTCTGGATAGAGCCCATCCCATGCTGACAGTTTGCAGCTACCAAGTCTTGAATGCTACCCTTAGTTTCTCTAGGCCCAAAGGACCTCTTAATTTTTTTGCTCAGTGAGGGTATATGGGGTTGTACCCTCTGAGTGGATGCTTTTCTTAAGCACTCTGCCTCTAGCAGCGTTTTGGATAGCACTTTTTGGAAGGAGAAGAGCATTTTTTTTCCCAAAGCTCAGAGGCATGGGAGGCAGCAGCCATTCAGTGATTTTTCCCTGGGGTGGTTGCAGCCCAGTGCATCCAGAAAGGTCCAGCCCAAATCCAGCCCTTATCGGCACTCCGTAAGGTCTGACACTTCTTGAAGCCACGATGGGCGTTCAAGTGACAGAATTTGGTCCTTTCGGACCTTTGCTCCACTCACTACCCAGTGAAATGTCCTTCAGTGCTAATGAAGAGATCACTGAAGATAAAACTAAGGATAAGTTGTTGTCTGGCTTAGTTTCAGCTTATAGGCTACCTGGAATACCAAACTTAAAGTTTTTCTTGCTTTTTAAGCAACACTGTCACCTACTTTCAGGCCCAAAGGAGAGAGAGAAAAAAAAGATTTCTGAATCCACTAAACCTCAGTCCAATGCTTTTTAAGGAAAAAGGGAGGAGCTCGAGGAGGCTTAAGCATTTTTTTTTTCTGCAGGCCTACAACTTCAGTCAATAACACTGAGCTAATTCAAGAGAACTGAAAGGCAAAATTGGTTGTAACAGAATGAGCAACCGGCCAGTTTATTTCTAAGCTGCATTAATTGGAAAACAAAAAGCACAGATGAGTATGATGAATGATGCAAAACAAATTGGAAACAAAATTCTGCGATCCCTCTTATCAATTTTAAGGAGATAGGATCTCAAGATTTGTTCCAGCCTTTAAAAATAAAATAAAGAAATCCCCTCTCCCAGCCCCCCAACCCAATCCAAACCCCAAATGCATTCGGTTTTAATAAGCTAAGGTGCTATCACAGAAGAAAAATCAGTCTCTAAAAATAATGAGCTGTATGTTTACAGTGTCCCTTTAACACCATAGTCTTGATATGATTTTTGTAAATAAATAACAGAATAGAAACACAATATTTTTTTTGTGGGGACTTTTTGTTAGGTTTGTTGTTTGTTTGTTTGTTTGTTTGTTTTTAGTGTCGTGCTATTTGAAGTTTCCTTGGCAATAAGCCAGTTCAAAGATTTCTCAAAAAAGGGAAAAGCAGTTGGCTTGTGAATCATTAAATAATTCCAATCCCCTCTCCCTTGCTGGAATTTTCCCTCCCCCCTCCCATTTTAATATCCATCTTGCCATGCCAGGTGTTGAGTGTACTGAAGGACTTTAAAAAGAAATGAAATAAAGTTGAAAGTACCTATTTCAAATTTCAACAACTGACTTCTTTTTTAAAAGCATTGTTACTGCAATGGAAGAGTTTCACGTTCAGTCTTTGTTTTAGTTAAACATTTTAATTGGGCTGTGGAAATGGAGCTTGGGTATTTTACCCAAGTTAAATCAATGGCTAACGTACAACTCGAATGAGAAATGTACAATTTGAACTGACCATTTAAAGAGACGATTTGTCACACACAGTTTGCATCCATGCAGACTGAGAGCTTTATAATTACATTATGTACAAAAAAAAAATTTTTTTTAGTTTATTAAGGCAACCACAACTTGGAGAACATGTCCAAAGTGGCATTAATACAATTGCAGTGGTGATACCCTTTGAACATTTTTATTTTTATTTTCAGATAAGAACACTTATTCCTTTTCTTTTTTAAGAAATAATTGCCAAGAAAGAACCTATTTTCCATAGGGTTTTTTTCTCTATTTTTTTAAAACAATCTACTTTATCTATTTTCTTTAAAAGAACATATCAAGGCATTGCTACCCAATGCAAATTATTCAGATCCTGGGTTTCCCATCAATTTCGTTGGGAATTGCAGGTGGTAAGAACTGGTAGGTTTGGGCCCTGTCTTTTTACTCTATTTTTTCTGTCCTATTTTTTTTCTTTTATCTTTTTTATATTCTTTTTTTGGTGATTTTGTCCATGTTTATTATAACTCTATTCCCCAGAAGTGTCTTGCTGTTCTCTACTCACATGTACCGAGCATCAAAACAACTTGGTTGACGGATGACCCCTTTTTCACATGCCATTGAAAATGCCAAGTTGCTTCGTAGAAACGTGCTATCATAACTGAATATCCATGTACACCTTATTTTAAATTCTGTGATATTCCGTTGTTCCTTGGGATAGCACTCGGAATGAGTGTGCACGCGTGTAAGGCTCTACTTCTCTATTGCCTATATTGCAGCTAGTTGTAACTAGGCAAGTAAATGAGAAAGAAATATATAGTTCTAGCAGGAGTCAGGCATTTTGGGTTATGCTGCCCCAAAGCCTGGTAGGTATATAAAACTGGAAAAAAAAAATTCAAACAGATTATAACCAAGATCACAGTTGAGAAAATTACACTATTTTTTTGTTGGGTTTTTTTTTGTTTCTTTTTTTTCTTTTTTACAGTGATTTCTACTATGGTATTGTTACTCTTAGTTTCACCTGGCCCGCCAAACAGAATCGGAGTCGAGCATGCAGCCCTAGTGACAACGTTCAGCTCTCTGCGAGGACGACCTCCCGCCTCCGGGTACGGTATGAGAACAGCAATGCTGAGATGCTGATTAGTTTTGGAAACTCTGCAAAGAAGACGCTCTCCCCAATTTTGACACACACCCCCCCCGCCCCCCTTACCCCCCCAACCTTTCCCGCACCCTCTCCCCTTCTTTCCTGGGGGGGGCTGGGGCCAAAGCGATGAAGAGGAAGATGCGAACCCCGGCTGGCACAGCTCTACACGACGGGTCCCGGCCGCCGAAGGGACGAGTGAGTCTGGTGCTGCCGCAGGGGCGAAGCGGACCACGCGCCTCCAGTCCCTCAGTCCCGGTGTGCCCCACTACCGGCACCCGACATCCCATGAGGTGCGCTGGCCTTAGGGAAGGCCTTCGCTTTCGCTCCCTCTGCCTTTCCGGTGCCTCTTCACTTTCACGTCCTCCTCTTCCTCCTGTGGGGACTTGCTTTTCCTTTTCCCGACCCGGGGGGTCCGGGGTGGAGGGAGAGGGGGTGGAGGGGGGGGAGGAGGGAGAGGAGGCGGCGGGGGTGGCGTCTCTCGAGCCATGTGTATAACAGCCTCGATGGTGGCCATGATTGTATCTTGAGTGGCTGCTTGCTCCAATATCAACGGGTTGAGTGTCGGTCTCTGACCTCTTTTGCTGGGAAGGTCAATGCATTTTTCCAGAACGGGCATTTGGTCTCTGGAGTCTTCGTCGAAGGAAAGGGGTTGCTTCCGAGGACGCCCCCTCCGCTTCTTGACGAAGTTATTGCCTGTCTTTGATTGTCTCTGCAGCCGCTTGGCTTTCAGGATCTTGTTCACGTGATCCAGGTTCTTCTTTGTGGACAGGATCTTGGTATAGTTGCACATCTTGCGCACCTCGCACTGGATTGCTTCAATTTCACGGCGCTTGAACCTTTTTTTCAGTGGTGGGCTGGCTGTTGGGAGACAAGGGGAGAGATGGGGTAGGTCAAGCAACAGTGAATGGAAACTCTCCTTTGCCTGCTTTCAGCATCACGAACACTAGATGCTGGCAAGCCCAGTAGGCTCAATATGACTACTGAAGAAGTGATGCCTGTGAGAAAGGACTCTGCATAGAAAAGCAACTAAAAAAAAAGTTAAAAGATTATTTATTACAGTCCCAGAAGAATTGCTGTTACCTCCTTTTTTACTGTCCTAGATGAAAACACAACTTTGACTATTAAGCAGTCTTCAGAGATTTCTCTCCGTCTATCCTCTCTTCTAAAGGAGCAAAGCTTTTCTACAGCAATGTTTTACCGTGGGTTTGCTTCATTCTCATTTCTCAGCCTCTAGTGGGAGGAAAGGAAGGGCTGCTTAGCATAGCTGTCATATTGGGCCACTGTAACTATTCAACTTTCTATACCCCAAACATATACTGCTGATGTCTTCATCCCGCCCTTTAATTCTTGCCAGGTAGTATGAAAAGTGTTTGTTACTGAAACCAGCGGGCACAGACAAGCTGTGTGATTCACTTCACCTGTGGCAAATCCATTACCCCTGCCTGGGTTTCTTTACTATCATCTCTGCAGATACTAGCTGAAACTACTCAGTCATATAATTGACTTTAATGGCCCCCGAAGTAAGGTTACTCCTGGTTCAGATCACTCACTTTAGATCTGAATGAAGTCCAAAGTAGTTAAGTCTCTTGCCAAGGTCACGTTGTGAGTCATTGTCAGAGCTGGAAAGAGTACCCAGCATTTTTTGGCTCCTGGTCCTTTGCTTAGGACACGAGACCTTGCTAGTTTTTCTTAAATTGTCTCATTGTCCTTTACTGACCATGGCATCTGCTCAGAGTTCAGGATTTGCACACAGATTAAAAGTAACTACCCCTTTGCAGGAGAAACAGAATGTATTAATTCTGCTATTGCAATAACTGGTGCTCTCTTTCACTCCTGACATATCCGTTCTGCGCTGCTGGAAAAGAAATGATGGAGTACAGAATTTCTTTTCAGTAAAGAATAAAACATCCCGCTAAATTAACCTCAGCCCACATCTACTTGCAAACTTAATTTACACCTGACTGTCAAGCAGTCATTTGGGTTTGAAATCCTTGAAGTTTCCAGAGCAGCCAAGATTTCGAGAAAGGTTCATTTGGGGGTTATCACTCCCTTCATGGCTAACAGGCTAATCTTCTAGCAGTAGTTTAAATAAAGTTGCTATTGTAGCGTTTTCTGTAGATAACCAGGAGCCGTCAAGTGGTAGAATCTCCTCTTGCTCGCTATGGGCTATGACAGATTCAGCATACAAACCTCACTCACTGGCCTCCCCTCTTGGAGAACATAAATTATTGGCTCTTATACCACCATGTTGCTTGGATTCAGCAAAGAGCTTGTGTAAACAAACCCAAGTTACAATGCAAGAAGTAGGAGTGAGTCATAAACAAAACACAGACATATGCTCTCTTATAAATAAAGACCTGGATGGCCAACTTCCCAAAGTCTGGTTTTCATTAATTACAAAACAAAATACATTTTCCATATGTAACCCACTCCCCACACCAAAAAGAAAAATAAAACCCACTTGTAGTTTGTGATTCACAGAGGACAAAAGAAAACAGGAATGCAGTCATTTTGGTACCAAAGAAAAAGGAAATGAAATAGCCAAGTTGCTCAGGAGAAGCTAATTAGTTGCACAAAATTCCTCTCAAGTAGGTCACCCCTAAAAAGTGTGGATGCAAGAGCCCTAAGGATAAGTGGCAGTGAGCTATTTCTCAGCCATCTGATCAAAAAAAGATTAAATCCCTGTCACACAAAATGATTACTCTCATCTGGCCTCACTGGTGATTGACATATATAGTCCCAAAATTTCCAGCCCTAAGCATTTGACTCTGAGTCCCTCCCAGGTCCTGAGAGTAGCTTCAGGTCAAAAGATTTAAGAAATCAAACACTTGGCACACTTCATATTTGGTGTCCACATTTTGCCTTTTATTGCTATTGTCAGGGCACATATTCAAGACTTTTTTTTTTAAATTCCCATATTGAAAATTCCCATATAGAAGATGCAATTTTTTTTCCAGAAAGTAAAGCTGAAATTTTTCAGTTGATGATGGAAAACTTGAAGATGGGAAATTTAGCAGAAATACAGGAAAAATTGCAAGGTTCATGGCAAAATCAGGAGATTTGGCATTGCTCTCAACTTTCATTGGAAAGAAAGTAAGCCAAAGGACAGGAAACGAATTTGAAATGAAGCATTAGCCATGTATCTGCAAAGATTTTATGTCTTTACTGAGATTTATCTGTAGTCGGTTGTTTCTGCAGCTTAGTATTACCACCCCATCGCAGTCAATGGAGATCTGGTCTGTATAGTTGGTAGAGGATGACCTCCATTTCTAAAATGGGAACTCAATGCAATTGAAGGTGACCATGGACATCTTCTGACACCCTGATGATGACACCCTGACACCCTGGGTAAGGAAGGGGCAGGTCTCCTGTCCGTCCTGCCAAATCCAATGGATGTCTTAAGCACCGAAGAGATCCAGGTCACCCAGGCTGAGTGTCCTAAGTGGAGCCTGATGTTGAGTAGACAGTGCCTGAGTGGAGCAAAGGTAGGCATCTGCTTTCTGCCAAACTGCCTAGTTCTCCAAAATTAACTGATATGCAGACAATTGTGGGTAGATACCTACATTTACATGTAAATTGATAAGCTGAACACCACTCTTGGTGTCTTCCGTCACGTCATTTAGATACTTTTTTGCCCTCCTAAAACTTTGTAAGTTGACAGTCTGTTTTCTTTTAGACTGAAACTCATTTTGTCATTTAGAAAAAAAAACTTCTGTGTTGTTGTATGCTGGCTTACTGCACTAATTTTTCTTTTATAAATGCTTTGGGGTGTTTATGACTTTCTCAGGAAGCTTGTTAGAAGCTACTAATAACGCTTTTGCTTTTCTTCCTAGCAAGCCTCTGAACTTGCAAGCTCCAGAAAGTATTTGAATTGTGTTACATAGTCTGCCAATAGTCAGAATGCATGTACTGAATAAGTAATATGCTTTCAAGTCAGGCTTTTTAAAGGAGATATTAGGAAACCCACTATTATTTTGACTATTAAGAGTCAGGGACATCTGATTCTACATTTGGTGTAGGGAGACTATGCGGAAAAGAGTCTGATGAGTCTGCCGGGGGAAGATTTGATGAGGTGTGCATATGAAAAAATATCAGGGAGATCTGCCAAAATAAACCACTATTAAAGTGAGAGCCATTAGGTGTTATCAACTCATCTGGAAGCTCTTGGTGAGCAATCTTTGATATAAAATATTTTCCTATATTGCCATGTGATATACTGCTCTGCTGAAAACCAAAGCTAAGTACTAATCTTTTCCAGTTTATCCAGACAGACCCTGCCCAACCCTGGACCCAAGTTGGTCTGCGTTGTTTTTAGGCTTTGTTGTTCTCTTCCTGCACATACTTTGCTGTTTGCACGTGGAAATCTTGCACTGGGAGGAAGACCTTCGTCTTACTCTATCTATCTGGTGGAAATAATCTAGAAGGGGTTGAAGAGGAGGCGGGGAATAGTAACACTATGTCTGCACGCAGGCATAGGAAAAAGGGAATATGCTCCTACAGAGATGATACAATGTGGTGGCAACCTCCAGGTGGTAGGGATGCATGGGGGGATAATTTTTTGCCTGGGCACAGTTATGTCCTTATACCTCCCCAGGCTGTATGGCCATGTGCTACCTCCGTGAAAGCCTGAAGCTATTTGGCAAAATCTAGCCCAAAGTGAAGAGAAACTAGAAATACTTGACACAGCACAGGCGCTGGTACTTTTCCTTCATCCTTTTCCCACTCTCCAAACAAATTCACCTAGCTGCCCCAAACAAGCAAGAACCAACATTAGTCTTAAAACACAGCTTTACACATTTAAAACACGGCACATAGAGGCCCGGTGTTTCTCCCCTCCCCGGGGTACACAGATGCAGTGAGGCTCTGTCTCACAAAGACAAATTGAAACGGCTGCAGGCTGGGAAGTCATGCAGGATTGGTATGACGTTGGAAATAGCTTCTGAGGCAAAGAGAGAAATCTCTACCAAAAATATATACTTCCAAGGGTAGCTTAGAGCAGGCTGGAGGACCCACCCCAGCACAGTAGTACTGAACAAGGAGGTGAGCCCAGGTAGATCAGACTCCTTGGAAGTTCTCCATCGGTCCCCTAACTTTATCCTGGATGGTTTTGTTATGTCTGCAGCTCTAAAATCCTTCTTACTGCCTGTCATTCTCCATCCCTTCAGAGTTGCCCGAGGCCACTTGCAAGAACATGGCACAGAGAAGACTGTTTGCTCAACAGCTGGGCTCAGTTTGTCGACTTGGTTTGAATGGAGGAATTTTCAAAGAGCTCCCTATTAATTACAGGAAACCCATAGCACTGTCCTGTTTTCCCATTAACACAGTTTCTTTCAGTTTTCAACTAAATTATTTCAACATCTGGGCTACAGATAAACCAACAATTTAATTAGACTTCTGAAAATGGAAAGAATGAACTATGCAGTCAAGCATACACTTTCATCTTGAAACTGATCATAAAATATTTGTGTGCTTTCATTCTCCGCTGCATTAAAAATCTGTCCTCAGTTTATATATAGGAAAGTATTAAAGACTAAACAGAGAATCCTGATTTTTTAATATAAAAATTTATCTTTACAGGGGCTACTTTACAGCATGGAACCCTTGTTTTCACTATTTATTCAGGAAATGAGAGGAAAATCAAAAGGAGTGCACTGAAACAGCACTTTCAATTGAATAATTAAATATGTAATCGTTCCATAACTCAGTAATACAAATGCATTTTTTGTGAATGTGTAATCAAAGGTTTGACAAGACTATGAAACTCCTAATGGCTGCATGTAGGGTAATGTACTGTGGGTTCCCCATTCACTGGAAATTAAGACACAATGCAAGATTAACTTCTCTATCCATGCCCAAGAAAAGGCATGATGATGCCTGAATGACTTGGCTCAATTTCTGACTGTATAAAGTTATTACCTTTCTGATCGGATTCAAAATAGAAGCACAAAATATAAGTTGATTGAAAAACATGTTATTCTGACTTATTTATTCTGATATATTTTAAATCACTGTTCATTGCCCCAGACAATTTCGCATTTGCAAGACAGAATATTATGCTAAAATCACTGAAGTATGCAGAAAGAAATCTCAGCTGCTCCTTAGCTATTCACTGTGTATTCGGCATGTTCATGCTACAGGGATAGGAACATTCAAATAAATGAACAACGGGGCTGAGAAAGGAACCCAAGAGTCTTGCTTCAGAGTCCCCCGCTAGACCATACGGGCTGGTGCTACTTGTGTCCTCATTATTGCACAAGTAGTGGTATGTGAATAAAATAGATTTGATATGCCAAGATATGATCATGATAAGAATGTGTTAGAAAAATTACAGCCTGATTATCACATTAGATATGCACATTTGCAGCTACTTCTGCAATCAGGAAGAGCAGTACTAGCACATATTGTTCAGTGCAGTGCCAGAAGGAAGATGGTGGGGAAGAAATAGAGGGGATGGAGGGAAACAACATTACCTGCTTCAGATGTTGCTGCTGATGAAGGTAGGAGAGATAATACTGGAGTCGGCATTGCAACACTGTCAACAGCTGCTGGTTTCCTTCTGGTCATCATGTTACAGGCAGAACTTTCCATTTTACCATGAAGTGAAGTCTGGTCTGCTTTTAAGTGGGGACCTGCAATTCCTGGGGAAGGAAACAACGTTTGGATGAACATTGATAAAGTAACAGGTCTGGGGAATATCTGGAAAAGAGTAGTCAGTTGCTGTCCCTGCTACCCCGACATAATTCCATATTTCCCTGTGTACGTTCCTGTAATACAGCCTTGATACTAGCAAGGATCATCATTGTTATTTGTTTTTGATAATTTTGCTTAAGGTTGTACCATCACTGATCTCTATAAACAGTGGTAAACCAACATAATAATTCCACATTACTACTTTTTCTTCTCCAAGCAAACACACACCCTGATACATGTATAAAGACAGACATGCTTCATATCTCTATTTAGTGGGATTGTCTATTTGTCATTCCCTGGGCAGTTTATTCTCCACACATACTTATGTGCTTCTCTTCTATAATGACCAGACTCAGTGGGTGTTTCATGTGAGTATGGAGCAGGCAACAGGAACAGCCTCAATACGCAATTCCCTATTTAAAGCATATTACACTTTTTTTTTAGGAATTTCCTTCCTAATGAAAATTTACCTTACAACTCATCAAAGAGATGAGTGTTTAAAAAAGCACTTTGTCATACATTTTTCTACCTAAGGATTACAATGCAGAATAAATGAGTGGTAGAAATATAACAAAGAAATCAAATATTCCAGAAAATAAAAGTTATGCACTCAGGGCTCGTAGATTCCTACTTAAAAATGTTTCTCAAACTCTCTTATGATTTGAACCCATTTTGTTTGCTTGTAAATGTGTCAAATTTAAACTGCTGGGATTGAAATTTTATGTATTAGATCTCTACCTAATACACCTGAATGTGTATCCACCCATTTATATGTAATATTTGTATGTGTTCATGTGTGTGTACACATATTGCATATATATCTATAAGATTATAAATTTACCAAGTGGAAAGGCAGCTAAAATGCCTCAGTTACTTTTTACAATAAGACTCGGATTTTTTTTGCCCATTTTAGAAAACTCCTAGCAGTTACTGCTTTGTAAAAATCCAGTAGCCCTGCTCTCATGAGACTGAAGCAAAAGTCTGCTAGGGTGAGGACTTCTTTGTGTTGTGTCTTTGCCAACTTATGAAAATCTCCCCCAGGCTCTGTGATGCTGGGCTTCAACACAGCCAGGACAGCCATTCATTTTTCAAAGGCAATCCTCCATAAATTCCTTCTCTTTTCAAACCTCAACCTGCACATGGGCCTCGGATAAAATGCATCAGATTTTGGCAATTAAATTACATGAAGATTCAAAAAATCACAGAGCAGCTGAGGTTGGAAGGCTCCTCTTGAGACCACCTAGTCTACCCCACCCTGCTCAAGCAGGGTCAGTTAGAGCAGGTTACCCTGGACCACGTCTGGTCAGTTTTGAATACCTCCAAGAAGGGAGACCACAACCTCACTGTCCAACCTGTTCATCCTCACAGTAAAAATGTGTTGTTCAGACATAACCTCCTGTGTTTCAGTTTGTGCCCACTGCCTCTTGTCGTGTCACTGGGCACCACTGAGAATAGTCTGGCTCCACCATCTTTACTCTTCCCCATCAGACATTTGTACACATGGATAAGCTCCCACTGAGCCTTCACTTCTCCAGGCTGAAGAGTCCCAGCTCTCCCAGCCTTTCCTTATAGGACAGATGCTCCAGACCCTTAATCATCTTTGTGGCCTTTCATTGGACTGTCTCCCATATGTCCATGTCTCTATTGTACTGAGGAGCCCAGAACTGGACACAGTATTCCACATGTGGCCTCACCAGTGCTGAATCAAGGGGAAGGATCACCTCCCTTGATATGGTGGCAACACTTCTCCTAATGTAGCCCAGGAAGCTGTTGGCCTTTTTTGCTGCAAGGGCACATTGCTGGATCATGGTCACCTTGGTGTCCACCAGGACTCCCAGGGCCTTTTCTGCCAAGCTGCTTTGCAGCTGGTCAGCCCCCAACAGGTACTGGTACATGGGGTTATTCCTCCCCAGGTGCAGGACTTTGCACTTGCCCTTGTTGAACTTCATGAGGTTCTTGTCAGCCCATTTTTCCAACCTGTCGAGGTCCCTCTGGATGACAGCATGACCCTCTGGCATATCAACCACTCCTCCCAGTTCTGTATCTTCTCCAGATTTGTTGAGGGTGTGTTCTACCCCATCACCCTGGTCATTAATTAACATGTTAAATATTTTTGGCCCCCCTATCAAATGCTGGTATGCACCACTAATGACTGGCCTCTAGCTGGACTTTGTGCCACTGATCACAACCCTTTGAGTCCAGCAGTTCAGCCAGTTTTTAGTCCATCGTAGCATACATTTATCTAGTCTGTATTTCATCAGTTTGTCTATGAGGAGGTTATAGAAGACAGTGCCAAAAGTCTTGTTAAAGTCAAGATAAGCAACATCAGATTGGTCAGGCATGATTTCCCCTTGTGAGAGACTGAAAGAGTTAATGTCTCAAACATTGTGGTGGGGTAAATTCTGCTTAACGACTAACTGGATAACAAGGAACTCTGCCTAGCAAGGAACCCCAGGTGAAAAGAAGCAGATCAGCACCCATCAGCAGCAGGAGGGGGAGGGTGTGCTAGAGGGTGGACAACTCACCGTGCAGGGAAGGGGAAATTCCTCCCCAAAAGACCCCCAAGCCCAAAGGCTCACAAACCCCTCATGACACCTAATTAGCTTAATGCCCGCCCAAAGGAGGGGCAAGGATGATAAAAGGACACAAACTGAAGCCCCATGGGCACAAGCCCACCGGAACAGGACCCCTTGGCTGACTGAACCAACGCTGGACCCAGGACGGGTGAAATCTTTCTCCTCTCTCTCGTTCCCTTTTCCTTTTCCATAACCCCTACACCTCATCCCTTTAGACATAAACCATTGACCAAGTCTGGGACTAAGAATGGATCCAGCTGCCCCTGGGCTCCTCTCTGAGAAGAAGTCTAGAAAGCAAGGGGGTCTGCTCTGAACCTCATGACTCAACGGGAGGGCTCTCCTTATTGTCTTCCCTGAACTGATTCCCAGATAAGCAAGGCCTGTAATATATGTTTGGTGATGCATGGTTAGCACATGTTGCACAGCTTACTGACAATATTTTCGTGCCAATTTCTGTTGTGAGCATACCAATTTTTGTTGTGAGCACACCAGTTTTGGTGGTGAGCATGCCAATTCCTGTTGTGAGCAAATAAAAGTTGAGTTTTGTGAGTTAAAGGATCCCTGGTGTTGTTTCACCTTAATCCTGACCTGGGAATCAGCAAACCTGAGTCATCATCCTGAGAAATTGGGATGTGACACCCCTTCATAAATCTATGCTAACTACTCCTGATCACCTTCTTCTCCTTCATATGTTTGAAAATGTTTTCCAGGATTATTTGCTCCATCACCTTCCCAGGGACTGAGATGAGGCTGACCAGCCTACTGCTCCCTGGGTCTTTCTACTTGCCCTTATTGGACTGACATTTGCTTTCTTCTAGTTCTTAAGATCCTCTCTAGATCACCACAACCCTTCAAAAATAATTGAGAGTGGCCTCACAATGACACCAGCCAGCTCCCTCAGAACTTTTGGGTGCATCCTGTCAAGTCCCATGGACTTAGGAATGTCCAGTTTGTTTAATTGTTCCCTAGCCAGATCCTCCTCCACCACGAGTAAGTTTCCTTTCCCCACCAGTCTCAGGGGCCTGGGATTCCTGAAGGCCAGTCTTACCAGTAAAGATCAAGGCAAAGAAGACAATAACTACCTCGGTCTTTTGCGGGTCTTCTGCCACCAGGGTCCCTGTTCCACTCAGCAGTGGGCCCACATTTTCCATAGGCTGCTTTTTTGCTGCTTATGTACCTGTAGAAACATTTCTTGGCGCCCTTCTGCGCTGGCTCGATTCAACTCCAGGGAGGCTTTGGCTTCCTAAGCCCATCCTTGCATGCTTGGACATTGTCTCTATAGTTCTGTGGGTCACGTGTTCCTGCTTCCACCTGTTTTCTGGTACCTTTTAATTTCTGACATTACTCAGGAGCTCCTTTGTCATTCATGCAAGTCTGCTACCTTTGCTTCATTTGATCTGCCACTTAGATTTAGTTTGGTATGTGTCCACAATATCCCTGATCCAAGCCCCAGGCCGGCAGCAAACTTCCCTGGATTGCAGGTCAGGTCAGCAGATGGGGGCCTTTGTCCCCTGCAGCAGTGTGCCCCCACTGCTACCCCTGGCTGCACCTGGATAGCACCTGGTAGTTCCTCAAAGAGTTCCCACAAGTACCCTGATACCTAGAATCACAGAACCATAGAATCATTTAGGTTAGAAAAGAGCCTTAAGATCATCAGGTCCAACTGTTAACCCAACACTGCCAAGCCTACCACTAAACCATGTCCCTAAGTGCTACATCTACATGTCTTTTAAATACCTCCAGGGATGATGACTCCACCACTTCCCTGGGCAGCCTGGTCCAATGCTTGACAACCCTTTCAGTGAAGAAATTTTTCATAATATCCAATCTAAACCTCCCCTGGTGCAACTTGAGGCTATTTCCTCTTGTCCTATTGCTTGTTATTTGGGAGAAGAGACCAACCCCCACCTTGCTACAACCTCCTTTCAGGTGGTTGTAGAGAGAGGTAAGGTCTCCCCTCAGCCTCCTTTTCTCCAGACTAAACAACCCCAGCTCCCTCAGCCATTCCTCGTAAGACTTGTGCTCCAGACCCTTCACCAGCTTCGCTGCCCTTCTCTGGACACGTTCCAGCACTTCAAGGTCTGTCTTGGGCCCCAAACTGAACGCAGTACTCAAGGTGCGGCCTCACCAGTGCCGAGTACAGGGGAAAATCACTTCCCTGCTCCTGCTGGCCACACCATTTCTGACACAAACCAGGATGGCATTGGCCTTCTTGGCCACCTGGGCACACTGCTGGCTCATTCAGCCGGCTGTCGACCAACACCCCCAGGTCCTTTTCCACCGGGCAGCTTTCCAGCCACTCTTCCCCAAGCCTGTAGCGCTGCATGGGGTTGTTGTGACCCAAGTGTAGGGCCCAGCACTTATCCCTGTTGAATGTCATACAGTTGGCCTTGGCCCATCGATCCAGCCTGTCCAGGTCCCTCTGTAGAGCCTTCCTACCCTCGAGCAGATCCACACTCCCACCCAACTTGGTGTTGTCTGCAAACTTACTGCGGGTGGCCTCGATCCCCTCATCCAGATCACTGATAAAGTTATTAAACAGAACTGGCCCCAGTGCTGAGCCCTGGGGAACACCGTTTGTGATCGCCCACCAACTGGGTTTAACTCCATTGACCTCCACTTGTTGGGCTTGGCCATCCAGCCAGTTTTTTACCCGGCAAAGAGTACATCCATCCAAGCCACGAGCAGCCAGTTTCGCCAGGAGAATGCTCTGGGAAACACTGTCAAAGGCTTTACTAAAGTCTAGGTAGACAATATCTACAGCCTTTCCCTCATCCACTAAGCAGTTCACCTTGTCACAGAAGGATATCAGGTCAGTCAAGCAGGACCTGCCTTTCATAAACCCACGCTGACTGAGCCTGATCACCTGGTTGTCCTGTATGTGTCATGTGATGGCACTCAAGATGATCTGCTCCATAACCTTCCCCGGCACCAAGGTCAGACTGACAGGCCTGTAGTTCCCCAGATTCTCCTTCTGGACCTTCTTGTAGATGGGTGTCACATTTGCTAACCTCCAATCAAGTGGGACCTCCTTAGTTAGCCGGGACTGCTGATAAATGATTGAAAGTGGCTTGGCGAGCACTTCTGCCACCTCCCTCGGTACCCGTGGTGGATCCCATCCAGCCCCATAGACTTGTGTTTCTAAGTGGTGTAGCAGGTCGCTAACCATTTCCCCTTGGATTATGGGGGCTTCATTCTGCTCCCTGTCCCTGTCTTCCAGCTCAGGGGGCTGGGTACCCTGAGAAAAACTGGTCTTACTACTAAAGACTGAGACAATGAAGACATTAAGTGTCTCAGCCTTTTCCTCATCCTTTCCCAGACGATCAAGAAGATCTCAAAGCAGAGCCAGAAACTGCTGCATAAACTTCTGTGTCTGTTGGCTGTGCTCAGCCTCTCCAGATACCAACCAACATCTCCTTATATTTCCATCTTGGAGCTGCTATGAACAGTCCCTACCTTTGTCTCTTACAGATCAAATGAGAAATATCAGGAGACCTGTGGGTTGTCTCAGAAACTGTGGAAGAGATCTCCAGCAGACTCAGGCACAGAAGAATTGCACTGGTAAGAAGAGTCTGAAAGACAGGGTTACAGAATGGGCCAGTCTGGGAAAGGAGTCCTGATGAACCTGTGACCTGATATCAACCTGTGGACTTAATGGAGGAGAATGGGTCTGAGTGCAGAAATATTCAGGAGCGAGACAGAATTAAAGGTCATGGCTTGGCGGAGATACGCAGAGGAGTCTCTGCCTATTAGACCACACATCCCTCCAGAGCCTCAAATCCAGTATTAAGCATCTCAAATTGTATCCATTCAACTTCAATCTCTCTCTGCTCAGCTACTCTATTGCAAATGAGAACAATAATATACCCCTCATCTCAAGAGCAGTGCTGCGAAAATAAAATTATCAACATTCATGAAACATTCATCTATTCATACCAAGGCTTAGAAATGTGGAATAAATGAGACATGATGTCACACACTAAATAGCGAGAGGAAAATCCAACTACCAAATATCTGTTCATTAGGTGAGCGCTATACATTGAATAAAGCAGTGTCCCATAATAACTGGGCTATTTGACTAGGTAATTATGCCTATGGGATCACATCACTATGGAGCTGTGCATATGCAAAACTGAGGTTTCACTACGCCATAGTGCTTGAGTTTGAGCCTTAACATTATTTATTCATGAATGTAGTTTATGCGCAAGAAATGCGCATATGTGGGTGTATGTATCAATACACATACACATATATGCATGTGCATATGGTACATAATAATGCTAACAACCTCATAAATTCAACATCTGGTTCTAATTAAACTGAAGGGCCTATATAAAGAGCCGTATGAAAACATGCAGCTGTAACCTGTTGACCTCTACTGATAAAAAAAAAAGTCTCTGTGAAGCTGTGCTTCAACATATCAAGGGACAGTCATTCATTTTTTCAAAGGTAATCCCTCACAAACCACTTATCCTCTCAAATCTCTACCTGCACACAGTGTTTGCATTAGGGACCTTGATTTATGGATTCCCACTCCTTGGATGGAGAGGCCGACTTCCTGTTGCCGTGGTTACTTGGATCTTGGTTCAAGGTTAAACTACTCCCAAATCAAAATCAGTGGCAGGCACAGCATCTAACAGCCAGGTTATTGACTACCCTAGGATGCTTAAAGGTCAAAGACCAAAGTGCTGCTTACTGCCTTTGGGGTGAGTCAATATTTTCAATATTTTTATTCTGTTTCTTCTGAAGAAGTAGTTGCTGCTCAATTACCACCTATCCGGGTTTAGCAAGGTCATACAAATCATTGAGGAAAATCCTCCTCCTACAGAAGAGATACAAATGTAATGAATTACTTCAAAGTCTACATGGCCCAATTGCGGCTCATCACCAGTGAATCATGGGTTCAGCCATCTGTCTTTTGTTTTAGGCACTTGGTTTCTTCAGTCTGTATCACTCACCTCACTGAAATTCTCATCTAAATTGAGGAACGGGAGTAATTTATGGATCTGGAACAGCCAATGAGGAAGAACCATCAGGTTTCTTTCGCAGATACGAAAATGCAAACAGAGACTCGGAGGCACCGTTGGAAACCCACGGAGGTGCAGCGATTTGCTCACAAGGCTATGATTCACGCTGCAGTAGTGGGAGGTCTGTCCCTTGAGTGGATGGACCTGCTAGCGCGGTGTCATCGCCTTTCGTTGGATTTTTTCTTCTCATTTGGGGTGCTCTGTTCAGAAGGCCTTACCTAAGAGAACCCTCCAGTTCGACCCATCTTTGGATCAGGTGGAAATAAATCATCTGCAACACCATCACAGGGGGCTCAGAGTTTAAAATTCACACACACGTCCATGATTCCAGTGTATTTTATCCTTTGCCACTGCTCCAGTGAGAGAACAAGAAGTAGTATATGGGTGTCCTGATTCAGATCTTATTTACCACTTGTCTGTTGATCTTTGTGCATTTCCTCCAAATTAGAGCCTGTTTCATTCCATGAAAGACTTGTACCTAACCGTTATTTGTTTAATGAGAAAGGGCAAAGGGAACGGACAGCTTCAAAAGCAAGGGGAGACATGAAGGAGATTATCAAGAACTGAAAATAATGATGGCATGATTATAAATAAATAATCATAATGATCATAAATAAAAGGGTGAATAAGGAGAAGCATTATTCTAGTTCAGGGCAGACTGGCAGAAAGCGTGTGTATGAGGGAACACAAGACTGATGTGAAACTGGCCTTTTTCTTAAAGATTTATGGGTCCCCTGATACTTTGGATAAAAAACCTGCATTCTTCATTCACTGGCTAAGCAACTTATGAGCTCTGACTGATAATTAATACATTAATTTTAAAGGACTAGTCATTATTGTTGTTGTTATTAAGTACTTACATTGCAAGTAATGTGGTCTAGCTCCATTGTGCTAGGCTCTGTACAAACGGATTAATTAACTATCCTTGCTTTACTGGTAAATCATGTTCACTCTGCTTATTGCATTCATCTGTTTTCCTCATCTTGTACTTATATGGAAAGGTTCTTGGACAACATCCACCTTTTCTTCTTTAATTTGTGTACAGAATTTAGCACAATGCGCACCCAGGCTGGAACTCTAAGTGCCAGTTCAAAAGAGACAATAAATGTTAATTTGCCATTGGAAAACAGAGAAAATCAGCTGATAAAAATTGATCTCAGTGAAGCCTCTGCTAGGGAAGATTTTTCTTTAGAGAGTTCATTGCATTGGCTTTCATACTCCCCACAGATTTCTGGAAATCCACAGCTGTACTTAAATTGTTTATGCATCTGAGCATTGTTATCGGAAAACTCTTAGAGATGATTTTTCTGCTGGTGTCTTTGCACAATGTAGCTACGCAATGCAGCTGTACAGGAATGCACATCTAAACATTAAGTTAGTCATAGGATTTGCATTTTGATAACTCCTCCGTTTTGCATAAAGAACCAGAAGAAAACTCGTATCTGGGTGAATCTTTTCTTAAGGCTGATTTTAAATAAATCAGTCAAAAGTTTGGCATTGCATCATATTCCAGAAGAGAGAACTGAATTACTATGTGATAAATGTAGTTAAGGAAGGTAATTATTCTTCTTAAAGTAATATTATTACCTTTCTAACTTATGGAATTCATTTCCCTGGCTTCTATCTGACATGTATTATCATTTAAAAATAACTGTACTTTCAATGTACAGCACTGCTTTATGGCTTTAGGTCCTTTTATCTTCCTCCCTTTTCCACCACCACATTAGAAACTTCAAATTCCACCTCTTCTATGCAGGATTTTCTATTCTGCAGGATGTGTCCCCCTGAATAAAACCAAGTTCCTGCAGAATAATAAAAAAAAATTACTCTCATTGCCAACAGGCAAAAATTTAAGACTCGGAGACTGCTTTATTTCATTCCAGCTATTTTCCTACTTCTATTTCTTTTTTTTTTTTTTAAATCAGGATAGCTTTAGAGAAAGCAAGGGGGAGACAGAGAAAGCCATCATTAGATAGATCTTCTGATCTTTATCTGCAGTAGCACAGTCAGAAGAGCTAATGCTATGATGATAGCTTTGAAATCTCTTAGGAATTGGATAAAGAGAAGCGATAGTGATGAACTCCCAGCTAATAAACACAGAGTGCTTATTTCTGCAGAATGATCAATTTCCAGATGTCCTGAGGCTTGTCTGATACAGTTGATTTACTCATTCTCCCTCACTTCACTAATAAAGCTCAAGTCCAACATCAGATTAGAGAAGAGCCAGATTTCTTAAAGGGGCAGGAGGAGGGCTGGCATCCTGGCACGCGAAGGCTGGGAGACGTACTAATCTCTTCTGCCTCCTCCTATAACCACCAAGCTGTCTTAAACAGCTGCCTTCCTCTGCTGAAATCATACACTTTATCCGCTTTGGGTTAGTACAGTAATACAGACAATTAATTTGTTATCTTGTTAGTGGAAATTTAATGCAATGATCTAAAAGAACTCTTACATATTGTGATAAACTTTAGTGCCTCCAGGGCGCTTCTCTTCCATAGGACTCATTTCACATCCCATCCATTATGTAAATGAGATGTGGAAATAGTTTAGTTCCCCTAATGTATCTGTACACTGATGGATTGCACAAAGTCAGCCCTACTGAAACTAATGAGGTTAAATGCATCTTGCCATTCCTTTCTGCTTGGGTGAATCTCTGCGCCAGAGTTCAAGAAACACGGCGCAAGTCTTCCTCTTCCCTTCTTTATGAAGATAATTGTGATTCCTGACAGGGAGCACAGTGGCAACTGCTGCATACCTGAAGCCTCGCAAGGCATTACTTAAGGCAGCAGAGCAGCTGCTGTTGCTATATACAGCTGTGGGGTTGTCTGTGGAGGCTTCAGATCATCTTCCACTTTTGGGAGGTGGGTCCCAGGACTGTGTGGAGCTGCAGGCATCTGCAGCCTACAATGACAAGAAGTGTTTGAAACCAACATAGCTGTTACCGTTACCAAAGGAAGAACTAAACCCAAGGAGGGATGGGTAAGGAAGCATTATTTTGCTCATCATCAGCATGAATCTCAAATCCCCCTTGCCCCTCCAGCTAAGAGGATGATCAGCTGTAATTTGAAATTTCAAAAGGCCAATCTCCCACCTGTTTCAAGCCTGTATTTGCAATGAATCAGACTTCCTAGGAGATGGAATCTTGAGCTCTGCCTTTTGGTTTTGCTTTGGGATTGCTTTTTCCTCTACTGGTACAGGAAGAATCATGGGTCCTCTATCTCATTCTTTTCCTTCCTCCTCTGCATATCGCCAGCATGAACACGGAGGGGGTCTGAGTCAGGAGACTGAGGAATAATGGACGTGTAGCCTCAGTCATGAGAAATGAAGTGATGTGTGTCTGGAAGTTCAGTCCTTCATGTACTCAAAGATGAAAATGGATTTAATGGAGCTGGTGGAAGCAGTTCATGTTCCCGGACAGCATGGGACAGTACCCCAAGGGGCCTGCAAGTGTGCTGATACCCCATCTCCTCCAACCCCACTGCGTGCCCTTCCCAGGCCCCCAGACCTTCAGAGTAGGACTGGGATTTGAAAATGTCATGGAAGAAACCACCAAATTCTGTCATGCCAGGAAGTGATGAACACGTGAAATGAGGATTTCCGGTAGAACTTGGACCAAAGTAGAAGAACATGTTAGTTATATACAGGTGACAGCAATCAATAAATTTAACGAAATAAACTCCCAAGAGTTCAAAAGGCTAATTCGGAGTCAAAGGCTCCAAGATCCCAGGCCTTGTGAACACAGATTTAAGCTAAAGGGGCTTGCTAATGGGTTCAGAGTGAAAGGCTTTTCCTGCCCAGAGCCTGAAACTTTTAGTTGAACAGAAAGTTACAGTTTACAGTTGTTGGAGGTTGACAGAATCAAGAGAGACAGACAGAGACCGATGGTGTCGGAGAAATGAAATTTGCCGTGAAATATCTCAGCGAATGAATCATTTAATACACAGTGATGAAGAACTAACTTCTCTCGCAGAGGGGGAAGGAGAAAAATTAAAATCTTTGAAAGAAGTGAAATGGAAAAGAAGTGTTTGAGGGAGGATGGTTAGGAGGAAGAGTGACCTAAAGGGCTCTTTTTTTAAGGCATAAAAAACCATTAGGTACGCTGAGGGGCAGAAATAAAAAGACCTACAGCTAGGAGCAAGGAACTACCTAGAGATGAGTAGTCACACTGAGATGAGCTGTCATAGTGGATGAGGATATGCTCACTGGGGAGGAAGGAAATGGAAGATAGGATTTCTTTCTCAAGAACACAGCTGAGGAAAGACAGATGGGGAAATTTCAGTCCGTAAGTAATGAGAAAAGTCAAGGGTGGTGTTTTGAGTTGTTGTTTTTCTTAACAACAGGGATGATCATTTTTAAATGTGGCAGATAGAGTTGATATTCCCTAGGCAAATGGACTTGGGAGCAGTTCGTATTTATCACAGATTAAATGGGACACTGACAGCTTTGGTAGGAGAGTGCTGGCATGAAGCATGAGCAAAAGATTCAAGTTGCTAGTGGGGGGAGGACAAAAGAGATGCGAGGGCTGGGCTGATGTAATGACGGAGTCATTTTTCAGGCACATCCAGTGTACAAAAAGTGATGAAATCTAAGAGAAGTTAGCAAAATAATTAGCAAAAATCTTGTTGAACAAGTTTGACTAAGAGACCTCCACTGAGAAAAAACAGTGCATTATTCCTCCAGAAACAGTAAGATTTCATTCTCCCTGTGTATGCATTCAGCAAAAGACAATATCTGTATGATGCACAAATTCAGCTGACGGTTTTTTTCTTTCTCACTGAAATGTTATATTTGCATTACACCAGTTCAAGTAGTCCTGTGGTGACATCTGTGTTGTTAGAAAAGTAAACACTACCAGGGTTGTTGCTTGAACCCAGCTACCCATTCTGTTACACAAAACGAAAACAAGAGAACCAGGTGGGCACCTCCACCATCTAACTTAGTCCAGTAACATCTGAACTGGTCCCCAGAGGGGTCCACAGCTTTTTACTCACCACAGCTGCAAGCAAAGGCAGCTAAGCCGTGGTAGTAGGCACTTGGGGACAGGTGGGATGAGGATGGGCTGAAAGTCACAGAGCTGATAAGAGCATCCAAGACTGCTGACTTCTAAGTTAGCATTCTCCCTACTGGGCAGCCTAGTCATTTCATTTTTCTTCTTTATCTGTAATAAGCTATGCCCTAGTTCATACAATGAGAAATACTCTGAGTATGACATGCATTTGAAGTAAAATCTCAGCACTTAATAGAAGTCCCCGTATACCCTGCAATCTAGGAGACTATAACAGAGGAGTTTTTATTTTTAGAAGGTTTCATGCTGGCTTTGTTTTAATATCTGAGTCCATTCATCCCACTTTAATGCTGATTTATCACTAAATTGAGTGCTTGCTTTATCAGCACCAGAGATGAAAAATAATGCACACTGGGAGCGCATATATCGTTCTTCTTCTCTTTCATTTTCTATATTTCAGATCAATAGATATGGGGTATTTTTTTACCTTTCATTCTGAAAACCACAATAATTGACTGCAATAGGAAAACTGAAATCTATTTAAACAGATGCATAGGTAAGATCGTAAGTTTTATTGCCAATTAACCTCAGCAGCAAAGAAGTTTAATAGTTAGCTAGCATTATGGTATATAGGACTGTAACTGTTGACCTATTCTAATGACATTCTGAAAACAACTAAAATATTTGAAAATGATCAAATACAGTACAATGTTTGGCTTTATTTAAACAGCTCAGGGTTACTGTGAATGGAGAAAAAACACATCTAGAATTCAGGATTTTTCCTGAAGTTCATCCTTTCCCTTGTATCTTATTAAAAACCTCAGTGATACACCATTTCTCTGATATGAACTTTAGTGTAAAATCTTTGGATTTTACATATTTTTCAAAGGAACATTCTGAAGGAAATGCTTTATTGAGAGTGGTTTTCATTAAAATTCTTGCTGGAGACTGCTTCCTATAACAGTGTAAGAAGGATGGCAGAGAGACCACATGTAATAAGGTCAGAGACTGCCTCTGTGGAGTATAGACACAAGAAGGGATCTGACTGATGAAGAAGAGGTTAAAGAGGTGAAGAGTGCAAAGTGGAATGAAATAGGGAAATAGATGGAAATAGGAGACAAAGAATAGATTGGAAAGAAGCTGGAGGAGGGAAATCGCTTATTACAGACATGTGTGAAAAGCAGATTGACAAGAACCAGAATGAAGAACATACTGGGAAAACCCTAAATGCTCTTAACCGCTGACATTTGGAGTTATGCTATCAACTTGAATGCTGCACATCTATGCCTGAGCCACTCTAAATTTCCGGAGTGCTTTTCTGCACAGCTTTGGTGCAAGCCTGTCTTCAGTTTTCACATTTACTGGAGCCAAACCAGGATATTTTAGGTTCTTCTCTCCCCATAGGCTTATATGTTTATTTTATAGCACCAGGCAGACAAAATACAGAAAGGTGTATCAGGGTGGGAATATGTTCCCTTTAAGCATCTACTCTAAGAGAGCATCATGATGGAGCAAAGATAACACAACCAGAGCTTTTCTTGAATTATAATTGCTTTCCTGGGGTGGCAGAATTTTATTATCCAAAAGGAAAGATTTAACAGTGGCTGAATCTGCTGAAATCCTGACCCTTACTGAGATTTTGGTCAGGACATCAAACTATGGAAAAAACAATGAACTTTTGAGTAAACTGCCAAGCACAGGCTCTCCAAACTTTATGCTTGAAATTAAGTTGATAATTTATTTGCTTAGCACTCTATGTCCCAGAACAGATTTACCTAAGTATAGTTTCAGACAATTGTTTGTAAAAGCTGGCCTTGGAAGTTTTGCAGAAAAACTAGAATTCTGGGAAGAAGAAGTCTAAAGGGATTTTATTTAGCAGTTTGGGCATGAAAAGGCACTCAGGCCTTGTTTTCTCCTACTGGACAACTGCCCAGTAAAACAGCTCAATCAAATTCAATATTTTGAATTTTGTCTTCAAAAACAAATCTATGGACTTGTACTTAGACCCTCTTAATGGAGTTGTTTTTTTTTTTTTTAAATAACTAAGGGTATAGAGGGTTCATCTCATCTAACTTTAGGTGGCCGCAACCTGGGTGTCTACATGAGAGCTATGTGTCTAAGCTGCCATGACATGCAACAGAGATCAAATTAACGCAGTCAGGAGAGTGAAGTGGGTGTTTCATCTGAAAAAGTTGGGTCTACTTTAGTCCAAGATTAATTACTTTCCAGGCTCCATTGGCTAAACTTTCACTGACTATAATGAAAGCTGAGAAACCTAACTCACATAGCAATCTTATGCTGTAGACACCCAGATTTGGGTGAGAGGATCCATCCTCCCCCTGAAGCTCTTTGGCCAAATCACAATCTCTCCGGTTTACATTCCTCCTACTCAAATGGAGAGGCTCAAATGTGGATGGTGCATCCCTGGGCCAGGAGCGTAAGCTCTATACAGGCACCTGGTTGTATCTGAAATGCCCTGAGGTATTTGAAACATCCGAGGGAGGCTGGCAGATATGATAAAGGGCTTCAGGCAAGACCTCTGCCCTTCTGCAACAGCAGCTGGAGGCCAGGCAGGATATCCTAGGCATCTCAAATGACAGTTGACAACTACGTGTGGGCAAACGAACCGAGCCCTGAGCCTTCATTTTCGCTTGTCCCAAAGTCTTTTGTGGGTAGGGAAATATCTCATCATTGTAAACATCCCCGTGTCACCAATGAAGGAGCAGCACAAATATGCCCTGTCAACTCTTCCCTGAATGGGAAGCAAAACGGCTTCAATGCAAGGCATCAAAGTACATGTGCAGTAAATTTAAAACCGTGGAAATTTCCTGTGATCCTTTAGGATGGATTTGTTACCCAGGAAGAAATTTCTGTCCCATGACAAGGGTCTTTTGCTTGACATTATGAAGAACTGAGTACATTTTTTTTTCTTTCTCCTAGTAAACAGAAGGTTAAAAAATAATAACAAACAAAAAACCCCCGGCAACCCAGCAATTCAAAACTTCAGGTGAGAGAAAAACACAGGAACTTATAGGACACAGCTCTGTAATTGCTAGTAAGTACAGAAGGAATCAATGAAATAAATATAGCCTATCCAACAGATACAAGAACAAGCCACCCGAAGTGCATAATTCTCTTCATCTGTGTTTGAAGCTAACTCGAAGCAAGGAGGGCAAAATGTCTCAGAATTATTAGACAACTAACTAAGCTTAACATTTCCTCTCCCCTCTTGTTTATCCATTCTTCATTGTTCATTTAGTGATGGGAAAAGGCTCTGGAAGCAAAACTGTCATGATGGCTTACACACATATATCACTTAAATCCAGCTCAACCTCTCAAAAAAGCCTCTAAAGGCAGCCTAAGTTATGGTTAGGTCTTAAGCTGGGTTTCTCCACAGGAATTTCTCTCCTCCCCACAAACATAAGAGACGTTTCATCTAGAGATGTGAATCCTCAGAGATGGGAAAAAACCACCACAAAACCCGAAAGACGCATCAGTAAAATATCCTCATTGATGAAGATTAACTGTTTCAATGAAGAAAAAAAATGTTTAGCAACTGCTGGGCATTTTCAGGGCTTGCTGTGCTATTTCTGTATAGCTGTGCGGCTGTTTCTCATTCCAGGAGTTAAAGAAAAAAAAAAAAGTCTTCTGTTTTTTTAAATGATCTGGAACCACTTGGCATGTGACTTCTGAAGTGTTTAGCACAGTCTTACAAAAACGTCATGAAAATTTATCAGCCTAGGCCCCAAATCTACTTGCCTGCCTTGTATCATCAGTCATCATGCTAATGAAAATACTAATGACATTTCAATTGCGTTTCAAGAGAAATGAGCTGCTTCAACTGAACAGGAATTAGAAAAAAAAATTAAATTTTTGCACAAAGACTATATCACTCTCCCTTTTTATTATTATTAATTAGATGAAGCATTTGGCTTCAATGAAGTCTGGGGTCCCACTGCACAAGTCACAGCAGACATAAAAAGTGAGAAACAGGCCACATCGCTAAACAGAGAAAAGAAACAAAAGAGATAAGAACAAGAAAGGGAATGGGAAACAGAAACACTCAAAATGTTTTCAAGTCACTCAATGAAATCTAACTGAGGTTATTTTAGGACTTTAGATGATCAACAGAGAGAAGGCGGCATCTCCAGATGTCAACTCACTCCGCCTGGGCTATATGCCTGTGTTTGGGTACGATTAACTGCCCGCGGAGGTGCCCAGATCGGCTAGCTCAGACACAGGCATCAAACTTTGAGAAGTCAAGGTACGGCCGTATGATTCGCAGGCAAAGCATCCCTCCGCCAACACACAGCAGGTCAGCGAGGGATGCAGCTTCGCTCTCCTGGTCCCCAACCCAATTCCCTATCATAGCTGCTGTCTTGGGGTTATTGCTAGGATGGGTGCAAGCACTGCATCTCCGGAGTAGAGGAGCTGGAGAAAAAAGTCGTTGTGCTTCCCAGGTGACCCCACGTATCCTGGCCTTGTATTGCCAGGAAGGAGCTGGACAAGAGGCCCCCAGCAGATGAAGGTGACAGTAGGTATTGCTGATGACCAAGGTGTGCAAGCCCTGGTTTCACCGCACCAGTGCACCTTGGTCATGAGCAGTACCTCTTCCCTCCCGCAGCTCACATTTTCCCTGGAGATCATACACATTCATCACATCGTCTTCCCGGACTGGCAATGTCTAGCGCAAGTTTTGCCTGTTACGTTTCTCAGTTGCTGTCTTTACCTCAATCCACAAGTTTTTTCGCTTTCTTTTCTCCCTGTCCTGTTGCAGAAAAGCAGCTGGGTGGGTGTCTGGCAGGTGGCCAAGGTGAACCCACCGCAGTAGGGGACAGGAAAGAGGTGTCCTTAGGAAGTCTTGTGATGGAGGCATGTGGGTGCCACGGTCTTACAAAGGAGAAGCTGTGGCAAGAAGGTGGGACTGGTGTGGGACAAGGCGGGGGACTTGCTCCCAGGCATGGTCCCTGCTCTGTGGCTTGGGAAAGCACTGGCACTAAAGTAGGTGCCTGCACAGGCGGGTGAGCAGACTTGACAACCCAAGGGATGCTTGCCAGGTCTGAGCCTAAACCAAACACTTTACGTTTTGGAAACTGTAGAAACTTTCAAGCAAAAAGATGAAGGGGGGGATGCAATGCCTTTTCTAAAAAGAAAACAACGCCCAAACCAAAAAAGTGACCCTGGAAAGCCACAACAGTTCCCATGTTCCAGTCTGTTCTGCCATGAAACCAGAACAAATAGGCTGCGGCATGGTTTTAAGAGTCGATTATAAAACACCCCATCAGAACATAAACATCCCACATCGACAAAGTAATCTCTGTGGATCTCAGTGGGCCTGACCTGCTGCTGCCCTCTTCCTTGTATAGTCATGAATACAAATGCAAGGTGAATGCTGGCTGCCTTCTGATCTGGTGACATTTTACACCCATGTTACTGATGTCAACAACTGCATGAGGGAGCAGAGAATCAAACTCAGGCTAACCACTTGCAAAAAATAGAAGAGCAAGCTGAAGGCATGTTTCCAAGGAGTTTAGGTATTTCAGATCTGAAGCTTACATGGCTAAGTCGATCCCTTCTGCACTCCCACATTTAGTTAGGGAAAAGCCTTGTACTTTACATTGCACTATAATTCATCGTTTGAACAGACGCTGCCCTGTCTCAACAGGAGAGCTGTTCTCCATTCCTGCCATCTCACTTTGTGAGTACTAAATCAGTGCGAAGAAATACCTCTCCAACAAAAGTATTCAGAAATCTTTGGAGATCAAAGCCTGCAAGTTTTGTCTTCTGTATGCAATGGGAGAAAAATACGACTTATGGCTTATTCTGTTCAAATGGTCCTTTCTCTTTTTGAGCAAACAAACAAATAAACAGCAAATGCCCTATTCCCACCTGGCATTAGTGCAATGTTATGTTTGAGGCTTTAAAAGCGTAAAAGTCAAACCATTCAAAATGATGGGTCCCGTAGCAAATGTAACGTGGTCCCAAGGGTACCTACGTAGTGTATGGTATTGCTGCACATGGTATTAACTTTTATGCCTTCGTCTATATATGCAATGTGGCTCATTTATAGTTGCTCTGGGAACCACTATGTTTACATAAATTTTAATTTCCTGTCTTTTGTTTGTTCTCTTTATCATCTTTCTAAAACAAAATTTTCCTTGTGAATTTTAGTGCTCAACCAATTATCCGCAGATGGAGACACAGGAGAATTGACATCCTCTGATTTTTCCATGTGGCCCTGGCAATACGCCTCCACTTTGGTTTGGACCCATTAGAAACTGTGGAGCTCCAGCAGTGGCACTGTATTTCTACCAGAGCAGGCCTGTTCCCACGGGTCATGGTGATTTTGGGCTGTTGTCTCCTGGGATCTGGCCAAAACCTTCCTGCTGAGTTGACATGGGCCATATTTACTATAGCATAACTAATTTTCCTGGTTTTGTTTTCCTTTTGAATCTATGCAGCTTGTGAATTGAATGAATCTGGTGGTTGACTTCATATAACCACATGAGTTATATGCCTTCAGATTTTGGTGCGAAAGCCCTTTGCCACCTGCTCTGATAACTAAAACAAGGTGTTTACAGCTGCTTGAAATACATGTTTTGTTCAAGCTTGCAAAACTAGTGCCTTGCTCAGCAGAGATCTGACAGCACCTTGTTACAATACATTACTATAAAAGATTGAAACCTTAGAGATGCCAGTTGCACAGAAAAAAATCCATGATGGTCCAGCTACAGATTAATGCAGTGATCTTCATGAACTGTTAATTAAGATTCAGCGTTGACAAGACTAAGCCTTGCTACTGTTTTTTAGGGAAACAAAGAATAACAGATAAAGCCAAATTATAATAGGTCGGTGCAGCAAATCCAAGAAAAATATGGCAGTTCTCGGCAGCTGTGATAGGAATCCTTCCTCTTCTTGAATAATAAAGGCTTTTGCTAATTTTAACCAGAGCCGAATCTGAAAAACCTGCAGTCGCATGTGACTCAGAGAGCCCCAAGGGAACGGGAGGTGGGGGGAGATATGTGTGTGTGTGTATGTCTGTGTGTATAATCTAACAGTGCCCAGAGCTTTTGAGATCCTGGACCACTTCAATCGCACAGGCCAGATTCATTAAAAACCCTGGCTACATTCCAGCAGTTAAAATTGAAGCAGCATATTTATTGCATTTTGCTCAAATAAATCTGAAAAAGTGTGAAGCATATCCCTTGGAGAGATGGGGAGAAGTAAACAGTCTCGGGCTCACACTTAGAAGCAGGGTATGACGAAGAACAAAGATGCAGGAGGGTCATCGTCGCAGGGCGCTGCAGGATGCTTCTCGAGTCAGAGGGTTTGGGAGGCTGAGGGCTCAGCCGCCATTTTCTCCACTGCTGCTATTCTGGCCTCGGATCGTCTGTTTAGTTTTCTCTATTTTATTTATACCCGTGCAGGCACACACGCGCGCGTATATTTTAAAGAGCTTCTTAGCTTATGCAACTCCACTCTGCGGTTCTCTGTGGTTTTCCAGATGCTGTTCGTGACGCTGGCACCTCACCCCAATTGCAGCTGCATTCAGCTGGGATTCAATTACAGCCTGTCTTGCAAAGGCAGATTGGTTTTTCAAAGATAACATATTTTGGGGAGGGCTTTTATTTTTTTTTTTTTTTCCTCCCAAAAAGCAATTTTTATTAAGAAAGGAGAGCCATGACTTCTAGCTTGATCTTGCCAGGTGCTGAATGCCTCCGGACAGGCCCTTAGCACCCTCGATATTGTTTTATTTCAGCACTTTTTAGAGAACACACAGCACCCCGCAGGGTTCAATTCTGCGAGATTAAAGTGCTGGCAGAGCAGGCTCCAAGCCTGCTGCTCCCATGAGGAAACTATCAGAAATGGTATGGTGATAACCAGTTTTCTCACGACTGATTTTGCAAACAGCAATCAGCTTAAAATTAGCAAACCTAATCATTGATTTTTTTTGAGAGATTTTTTGGGGGAAAGGAGGGTAGATGATAGGTGTTGCACAAACAGGAGGTGATGGAATGGTCCTCCAAGGCTTTCTCCACACCCTAGACCTTCTTCTTCCTTGGGCAATGTGTAGCTCTCCCCGAGGTGATGCTACGCAGAGAGGAGTCCCGTGGCTTGGCTGGGTGGGATACAGCGTGGGAGGTGGAGAGGGATGGACACCGATGCCCAGCAGCAAAATGAGGTTGCACTATGGGCAGGGTGGGAGGGATAGGACAGGTTTGCAAGGCTGCAGTGGATTCTGAGAGAATGGTGTTGGGATTAAGAGCGCATCCTGTGAGCACAAGGGATGGAGGGATGACAGGTTTTAAGCTTCCAGTCCTTGTTTTCACATAACCACATTTTCCTATTCAATTATCGGTTGCATTAATGAGCGCAAATTAACAATGTTATTGATTCCTTCCAGCTTTGGATGGTGCTCAAAGAGGCTGAACAGAGTCCTAGGACTCGGGACACAGACACCGCTGCTTCTAAAGCATCTTGAGAAATCAAACAGAACAAAGTCATACGTCACCTATTCCTGATATTAGGCAACAAAATAAGCAGCCTGATTTTGGGGACTGCCAATTGCCTGTGACGTCTGGTGAAATATTTGGGCGCAGCCGATAGCAGGGACCTTGGCAACCCAGGTGATAAAATGCGGAGTTTTGATGACTGATGTTGTACAGCCACTTTGGCAAGTGCTGGTCTAGACTCTCCTGCCTCAGTTTCCCCCATCTGTAATAGGAACGGAACACTTCTTATCTCAGCTATGGGGCTGGCAAAAATATGAAGATGAAAAAAAATTGCTTGTTCTAAAGAAGAAATGGTGCTTATTAAATGAAAGTACGCTGAGGCTGTTTGCTCTTTTTTGGATCAGACAAGCAGACAATAATAGCCAACAATAATATTTATTACTTGTGTACAGCTCTAGCTTTCCTCAGTCCTCCTATATGTGATTTATTTGCATGCCATTAAATCCAACTGCCCTTTTCAAAGACTTACTGAAGTCCATTAGTTACAGAATAAGCAGCTTTAGCACAAACGAAGAGAACAGATGTAGGAAATCAAACTGCATGGTTTTGATGGAGGAATTTCTTCAAATTAATAAAGACCAAATAGGTAAGGCAGGCAGAGCAGCAAGGAGGGCAGTGCAGGCATGGTGCAGCAGCAGAGACCCTCGTTGTGTGTCCTCCTTGTGCCACTGAAGGGCTGACGGAGCACTGAGCTTTTACAGGTCTCTCCCTGCCTGTTTGATGTATTTAGCTGCAGTGGGAAAGCTTGCAGGGGCCATGAAGAAACCACGTTGCATTAAAGAGATGCAGGAGTGGCTTGCAGCTGAAAGCAGCTCAGCACAGCTTCTCCAAGCCCAGCCGGGGAGTTCCTTCTGCCTATGGGTCCCATGGCCCCAGGCATGGGTAGCAAGGGAAGAGGAGGAGCTGGGGTTTGCTTTGCAGGGTTTGGTTTTGGGAAACAGCATCCAGTGGTGGTTCAGATCGAGCTCCTGTTTAATCTGAATCCTAGAGTTTAATAATAGCTTTGTACGTGTCTCACAGTGCCTTTTGCTTGAGCAGTGCAAAACATTTTTATATATATTAACAAATGTGGCTACCCAGAACCTCCAGAGATAAGAAACATGATCCCTGTTTCTAGTGAGTGAAACTAAGCAATCCCATTGATTTTGTATCGTGATTTCTCTTGAGTTTTAGTGGGGAGGCACACACTGTATCTAAAGGCAGACTTTCTGTATTATAGCAGTAGTATCTCTGAGATAAAGACAGAATGTTTAATTCCCCAAATAATCTTTCCTTTTCTAATTAGTGAATCTGAAGACACAAAGAGTAATTGAAGGTCCATTCAAATGGTCCTAGGGGAGCATTGGCATTGTAGCGGGGGGACACTGATGTGAGATGGTAGCACAGAGACCAGGGAATAAATGAGGGATTTGATCCACAGAGGACAACACTGCAGACCTTCAGCATCTCTGACATTCATTCTATGTAGTGCAAGGAACAGCCATTAATAATTATTTTATTGACCTGATCCTCCAGTACACTAAATAAAATATTGTGCAAAGGAGGAAAAGGGAAGATATTTACCCTTCCCGTATGAGGCCTGTACCTCTCCATTGCCTGTTTCTGTATATCTCTACCTTCATATTGCTGATTACCTAGCAGACTGCTAAAAGTGTCTTGGTTGTTGCATGGCTTTCAACATCAGAACATCTACTTCTTCAGTTTTGCTTGTAAAAATAATATTAACTAAAAAACCTCAACCCAAAACATAGGGCATAAGTCCCTGCTTGTGTTGATGGGAAGGAATTTAGGGTAGGTAAGGAAACGTTGTCTAAATATTGGCCCATCTGACTTCTGGAATGTGTTTAATAAAGACTTTTTTCATGATGGCATGGTCCAGTGTCCACTAAAGCCTTGACTGGATTTCTATTGACTGCAGTGTGCTTTGGATTGGGCCTTAAATGAATAAAATAAAATAAACATCTACTTCATCAGCTTGATGCATGTATATTTAGTTGAAAGGTTTCCACTAAATGGAGGGAGAGTTGTGAAGCTAAATCTCCAGGCATGACATCAAAGATTTGGCTAGAGAAACATATTTATTAAGGCTAAGCAGGACTTTAGCGAATGCAGTTTAAAAATAAAAGCATGGGTCTCGAAATGCAGTGCCAGCTCTCTGCTAATTCCCTCCTCCCTCATCACATATATTTTCCTTTAAGGAAAAACAAAACCTCGCAGACCACTTGTGTGGCACGTTATTTGCCGCCTGCAAATAGAAACAGGCATGTTACAGGCCTCCGAAAAATGCAGTTTGTAACTGTAAGACCAACTGACCCTCAACTGCGGTGGCACTTTGTGGCCCCCACATGCAAACAATCATCTATTGATTCCGAAGGCCTCCAGCTTCAAACCCACTCTTGTTTTCAAGAGACTTCCAGTTGCAGGCAAGACACTGTCCTTGCTAATTCTTCCTGCCCGGAGGCTGCTCGGTATTTCTGCTGTTCGCTTGAAGTGTTATCAAAATAACGACGGCTTGCAAAGCAGAATTATTGAATGTTAGTTTTTCGCTGTTTTGGAATAGAGGCAATGAACTCATAGTCGTACAAATGGGCTTTTATTACTGCCCTCTTTGCACATCTGCCAGAAAGAATATTGAGGAATATGATATGGGAAATACACAGCACCAGGAGGAGGGATGGAGTAGATCAGCCACCACTGCAATGTTTCCCAGGGCAAATTTCAGTGAATCAAAGGCCATCGAGGAAAGCTGCTTAAGCCTCTGTGTTCTCTATAAGCATATTACTGTATACGCCACAAACAAATCCGCTTTACGGACTACGGGGAAGAGAGGGAGGGATCCTACAGAATGAGACTCAAAAAGGAAATGCTCTCGAACCATATCTCAGACCTTCATCACAACAGCAAAAATTTGTGTTTCCATCGCCTTCTTCATTTCAAAGTTTCAAATACTCAGATCACTTTGGTATACCACCAAAGTGTGAGTGTAAGGTACACAACAGTTGTGCAGCACACGCAGCACCGCTATGCCAGCAGTTTGGGGTGGGCTGCAATCGTAGTATGTCGGCTTGGAAAAGGTGGCTTAGGCTGTGATGGGCAGGGATAAAACTGGTGACTGCACTCTCTCTCAGCCAAGGCAGCAGCTCATCTAGTCCAAGCAGAAAGGATTTGTGCTTTTGGTGGTACATTTATGTAGATTAATATCAACAAACTGAAAGTGCCTGAACGTTAGATGGGTACGGTCAGAGCTGGTGACTCAGGGTTTGGAGATGTGTATCTCAGGATGGAGATTCCATTGAGTCCTCTCCATGGACTGCAATTACTGACCTATCCCCTTATCATTAGCCTCTCTCATCCCAAAGGAAGCAGTCCTTAATCTCTACTACTGAATGAGACCTTGATGGAAAATGGTGCATTACTCCTAGTGTGAGTCACTGCGGCAACCTAGAGCATTGACTTGGCACAGACTCTGGGGAAGACGCAGGATCTGCTGAATCTCCACAATTCAAGTCACAACGCTCACTCCCTTCTGGCCTTTTTTCCAGGTTATTATAGGGCTTCACTTTACCAAGCATGTGATAAATTAAACACACAGAAAAAAAGAAAAGAACCTGGCTTTGCATAGAAGAGTTAATAAGTGAGCACTGAAGGAGAGCACCTCATGGGCTAGGAACTATTAATTACTGCTTAGGGACCTGAACTTCCTAACTGTTAAATACCTCCCAATAGATCCAATGAATGTTTTTGGTAGAAAATGGCAGCCCTTACTTTCCCCTGGAAGAGGCTTCCAACAAACTCACAAGAACAACAAATAACACAGTCTAAAGCAGAGGAGCTGTGGCTACATACAAAGAGCGAGCCACAAGAGAATTTGCTTGTTTGTTTGATTGAATGTTACTGTATTAAAAACAACTGGACAAAGATTGCGAGAGAAGTCCGGATGGTAATCTGAGCATTCTATTCTGACCAGCATGCAGATAGACCACGTAAAGAGAGAAGCCCCATGGATGAATACTGCCAGCTACTGCAGCCTTAACATCTTGTAATTTTATTGCACTACATTTTTCTTAAAAGTGGAAACTTCTTGAAATGAGTGATGAGTGCATGTCAGATGTCTTAAAAAAAAAAAAAGAGTTACTGGTGATAGAGATGAGAAGAAACACTTACTGCACCCTGGAAATACATGAAAAAACCAAGTTGAATACAGTGGAAACCGCCTGTTTCGTATTTGTAAATATTGCAAAAAATTGAGTCATTCCCCAAATTCCTGGTTCCTGAGAGTGTTAGAAGCATTTGGGGTGTTATGGCATTGTTATGACATTGGGATCAATGTCTTCAGATGATAAATCAAGAGAAGGAGGCCTCAGTGAAGTGCTTTACTGGGAGGCTGTGGAAGAAATCAGCTCTCCCTGCAGTAACCCTGATGGTTTGTGTTTATAGGGCTCCTACAGCCCCTATAGCCTCCTATAGGAGGCGAGCAGCACGACCGAGCCTGCAATACAGACCTTCTCCCCTACGTGCTTGGCGTGCTCTGTGTATCATCATGTCTGCAAACGCCGGGAAGACAAGTCCTGCACTTCTGCACTCAGGAAGACACAGAGGTGTTGGGGAGGTATTAGTGTAAATGGTGGTGGTGTAAGGAGATATTGTTGATTACACATGTAAATAAGCACAACAAAAGTCTCTCACAAAATCAGTTTATGAGGGTCAGAAAGTTGGAGAAACTGTCCGTGAGGGACCAGATCCTAAGTTAGACAAAATGGAGGTTGTGCTGTTTAAGCTACCTGGGCTTACAGAGAAGGTATGTATGGTCGGATTTTTGAGCTCAGCAGCTAAAAAAAAGGGCTTTCACAGATTTTGAGTGACACGTAGGCTAGTATTCTCCAGTGTGACAGATACCACTCCCTTGAACTAAAATGTAGTTAAAAAACTCTTAGGTGAACACATTATTACTTTCCCCCAAAGACTTTCCAGGGACTATCCTTATCCTCCAGCCTGGATTTTGTTCCTTACAGTAAAATCACACTCCAGGACTGACCTGGTCTGTGTTCATCTCCAAGGGGAGCAATTACTGAGGCTTTCAGTTCATTTCCCACGTTTCACATCCCCTTGCTCTTTTGCACTATAGGAAATGAGGTAGAGAAGGGAGGCTGCGACCAGCGTTCCACATTGCTAAGGATAAACCAGCTTCCAGTCTACAGAAAAGTTGCTTTCCCCTAAGAACAGCTTTCTCATTCTGTATCATTCCTGCAGTCGTTGACTGACTTGTGTTGAAGGGATATTATGCCAAATTTCTGACACTGGATGCTGCTCAAGATGCAGTTTTTGACGGGGGGAATGTCAATGTAATTGGTTGCTGTAGTAATCCTACAGCATTTTTTCTTCTGGGAAGGTTCCCATTTCATCCCTGAAACTAACCTGACACAATTTGTATAGTTTGTTTATTCTCAAAGACCAACATTCCGAGGGGAAGAATGATGAAGCTATTGCAACAGGGATTCCCCAAAGAATTTGGGTTACAGAAACTGAAATGCAAAAGAAAAAAAAAATATATATATATGCACATGCACCTAGGCTTAGAATCATTCATATCCTCAACAATCACCATGAAAATTAAGGAATACTTTATTTACTTAAACTCCACAGACCACGGCACGTGGGAGGAAAAACCAAGTTACGTCTGAACATTAATATCCGTGTTTCCAACTCAAAGTTTATTTTTCCTGCTTGGAGTGATATTTGTCATTTACTAAAAACCTGCATCATAACAAGGCATACATTGATCTTGCAGCACTTTTTTTCTTCAATGTTCCTTCCGTAGTCTCTTCTTTTCTTTCTTTAACTGTTTCCCAAGTTCCCAAACAAGATGACATCAGTTCAGAAATAGGAGGCCTGAGCCCTTGCTACTTTTGGAGAGCAAAGTGTCTTAGCGCAGAAGTTGGAGAGGGAAGAAGACAAAAAGCCACAACTGAATGTCCAGGGATCCTGTGGTTATGACTTGTCTGCCTACTAAAAATGCTGTTCCTCATTTTCTGGTGTGTTCCTTGAAAGCGTATCTGCTTGCGTTGGTGGGTCTCGACAGTCCAAGTTTAGGTCAGATATATTAGAAATGGAAAAGCCATATTAGCTCAGCTAGCCCATCCTTCCAGCCGTCCCAGAATAGGTCAATCCATTCAGCCTTAAATGACTGGGCTTCCCCAGCTTCCCTGGGGGACACTATTTCAAAGTCTGATAGGTTTTCCTTGTACAAGCGTCTCCTGATGTTAGATTAATTTAGTTTTGGTTACTGAAGGGGAGGGCTTAAAAACTGTCGTCTGATGTGGGAAGGACAGTGTTGTGGGTGCTTAATTTGAAAGAAGAGATTTTCTCAAGCTGCCAAGTATCTGCAGAAACGGGCTTTTAAAGGACCCTCAACTGGTCGAGCAAGGCACTAAGCACTTTTGAAAGGTTGTTTTCATACATGTATATAGAGAGATGGATATACATATGTAGTAAATATAAACACATGTATATGTAAGATAAACATTATGGGTTATTAAAAGCTGGTATCAGGACAGAACTTAGGCTGAAATGCTTGTCTGAAATGTTTCTGAGGGGTCATCTTCCCTGTCCTTTTGCCACGGGCTTGTCATTGCTTACAGGGGCAGATGAACAAGTCCCCTAAGTAGAACTGTACATGACACTTTGCTGTAAGTAAATAGGTTACATAGCCTCTTTTATGCTCTTTAACATCATACAGTAAGACTTAAATGTGGAAAGAGCTCTCTACAGCTATAATGAGCACCCTTCCAGGCTGTATATACGTGATGCCCTAGATTATCTAACTATTGGCTGTGTATAAGAATAATAGCTTTAATTATAACGGCACAAAAATCTCTTCTCAAGCTATGTGACACTTGCTGCAATGACAGCAGACATGCTCCTGCAACTGGGAAGATGCTGAAGGAAGCGGGAGGAATGGGCTGGCTCTGGCATTGCCCTGTTCAGAGCGACAGCCTTTTAGGAAGGTTTGTGCTGAAAACAGTTTAGCAATATTGCTGCATAGCCCACATTACCACTGCTGTTTGTCTTCCTCTGCAGGCACTCGGTGCTGTTATTCCCTTGTCCTGGCTCCAACACACATTACTCACTGACCTCTTTTCAGTCTCCGTGGCTCTCTTCGTCAATGCAAGCTCCGCTGGCTTTAAGAAAACCGGCCCCAATTCCCTTTACTGGTCTTGACAAAGGAACTGGCAGTAGCTCAGCTCCATTTTTTTATCTGACCTTGATCCAATGTGTTACCTCCTCTCCAAAAATTTGCCCCTCGCTACTTGCCTACTAAGTGGCTAATTTATGCTGGGGACATAGTAATAATTAAAAATTAAAAAAAGCTACTGCCCCCAAACAAATGTTACCTTCCTCTGATAGACACAAGGATAGATGAAAGGGCTTGGGTATAAATATTATGCCGCTAATGTTTTAAATAAAGACATCAGGGCTACATGTAGGCTGAGAGGGAAGGGGGATTAGAGAGACAACACATGCACAGCATCCTGACATATTTCATGGGACTGAAGGCCAGAGCCCATAATTTATCCAGCGCAGCAAGGCAAATGGATCTGCCAGCTGACCTGGTCAAGAAATATTTGCCAAAGATGATGCACGCACGTTGGAGGTGGCCACATTGGCACCGTGCCGATGGCACCTGTTCAACAGAAGCCCAAAGTCGTGTGGGGTAAGGACAGCTACTGCACCTTCCCTCTGACAAAGTGAGGGGCTCTTCTCTAGGAAATTAATTGGAGAAAAAAAGCATAAAGACATCCCCGAAGACTTTGGTGAGTTTTTCTTGTCAGTCTTTTTTTCATCCTTTTGTCTTCAAAAGTTTGTGTGGTTTTGAGAAAGAACAAGTAAATCTGCATGAACTACATGGGACAGGCAGGAGGGAAACATTGTCCTTGGCCCTCGTGCAACAGGGGAAAAAAAAGGCTTTAAGGAGCAAATTAGGTGATTTGTGTCCTCCTTTTATGCATTAGGGATTCACTGAAGGTGGAGTGAGAAAAAGCATTTACTGCCTTGCAAAGGGAGGCCAAAGAGAGAGGGCAAATGGTGTCTTCCTCTAAACGAGCAGGTTTTGAGCTCCCGGAGTTGCGGAGCACTGCAGTTTCCTCCTCCTAGTAAATGCAGATATAACTCCATCGATCTGACAATAATGTGACACAGCCTGTGGCTGTGATATTATTGTGATTTAAATACATGAAAAAAGGACTGCCACAGCTGCTGCGAACAGACAATGTGATAGATGTGTATGTGAGAACAGACAGGTGGATAAATGGGCAGGGAGACAGAGCAACAAATAATATCCTCTAATCCCAAACTAGAACTGAAAAGCCGCAAGAGTGGCTTTGCCCTCTCTTTGAGCTCTTCTTTCCTCCTGAAGTTCATCCTGAGGAAGCCATCAGGTTTCTTATTTCCCACCACCAATGTGGGGGAGATCTGCAATGACAAGCGCTTAGGCAGTTGGCAATGTTATTCTCTGGAAACTATAAAATACCGAAACCTTTTTTCTCAGCCATATGATTTCTGCTGACCAAAGACCTACAAAGAAGCAGGCCAGCACCAGAAGAAAGCCTGAGGCTACTGCAGATAGCCAGGTCCCTCAAGATGGCCTGTAGACTCAAAACCAGTCCAACAACTGGGCTGTGGCACTCCAAAAAGTTCACGGCATCTCCATATCCTGAACCACACTGGTCTTAATACCAACCCCAGCTCATCAGAAATGCCCTCAGCACCCCAGGAACAGCTTAAAACCAACCATATGCAGCTCTCTGTGTGATCTCTCCACAAACAAGTGTTAATATTATGCTAAGACCCCATGTGTTCAGCAGACTCCTCATTCCTGTGGATGAACCAAACTTGAAGCTGTTAATTTTACAGATGCTGCTAAACCAGAACCTGAGTTATGAGAATCTCTAAACGTTAGCACAGCTGCATGCTTTTGCCCAGTCTTTGCAAATATCCCCTCTTTTTTTAATGGACTAGTAGGGGGTTCAGAGCCCAAACTCAAGTCAGGGGTCTCAGCAGGATCCCAGACTACTTTGTGTGTGAAGGACTTAAATGATACAATGTGGACTTTTTTTTTTTTTTTCTTTCACATAATTTGTTTCCAGCCTACATCCTCTGGTCTGGGTGGCACACAGACTTTCCCAAACACTTTTGCTCTCACTTGAGAATTTACTTACATGTGTTTAGAATATACTGATAGCTTTTGAGACAGAAAATGTAATCAAAACCAACCATAACCCATAGTAGCAAAAATCAAGTGTCTTTAGCTTATTTGCTTCCCCAGAAAAGTTGGGAAAAAACAGCTCTTGCACTTTGAAGTCATGGGTGGAGAGTTGCCACCTACTACAGCACAGGGAAAGAGTCATAACATATCTAATATATTATCCCCAGTCCAGCACGTTATGGCTAATTAGTTGGAACATAAACAGCTGAAGTTAAAATGCCAGAGACAGACTTTGACTGCATAGCTGTGAGTTCAAACCACATTGCCATGTTTCAAAGAGCTTTGAAGCAATAAGGATTGAAGCAACGCAAACATTTTGTTGTCCTACAGAGGAGGGGAGGACGAGGAAAATGACCTGAGATTACAACGTTGCAGTTGACTTGTTGTCAGAATTTTTAACATATCAGGAAACCTCCTGATTTCAGTAAAGTTCTGCTGATTAAAGGATCAACAGATACATCAAAAGTGCAAGCTACCAGTTCATTAAACAGAAGTTGGGTTCATCCAAACCCTGGTTTCAAAGCTAAGCTGCTCTCTCTCTGCTTAACAGCAAGCAGAGACTCCGTTTTATTGAGAGACTAACACAAGTTTATGATAGCACTAAACAGATACAACTGTCTCCTTATCTTATAGAAAAAAGGGTGCCTGCTGAAATAACTTCATTACTGGGTAGCTACTGTGTTTCCACAGAGCAGTAAACTCAAAGTTCAGATCAGTGCCATGCCGATAATGAGTCAATAGTAGTCATATATGAGCACAGATAATCAGGAGAGCAGGTAGACAGGTAATGCTAAACTTTTATGGCCCTCTTCATTCAAATAGAGAGGAAACTGTAATGATTACAAAGAATCACATTAACGGCTAAAGAAAAGAATGGGAAGTCTCTGGCTGCTCTGAGGGTTTTGCTCCAGAGTTTCCCTGCTCCTGGAGCAAATCACTCTGTCCCTGTATCTCAGTTTCCCTCCTGCAGTGAGGTGTTCCAAAGACAGCGCTCTACTGATCCTTGGCTCCTCCTGTAAGACCTTTCTCCAGGAGAAACCCGGAGGAAGGGTCAGGAAAGCCGTGTCGATACAGTGCTGCTGATCCCATCATCAGAGATGCGGAGTGGGAGTTGGTGCTCCCAGACTGGCTGGTCCCTCTGCGTTACCTGGTTGAGTGCAGAGAAAAGCATCTCTGAAGCGTGATCCCCCTATCCCAGTTAGCCAGGAGAAAATGGGGAACAAATAAGTCCATCTGGACTCCAACCTACCTTCTAGCACCTTCACTCATTTCAAAGCCTCTTTGGCACCCACATCAGCAGCGCCCATTCCCCCATGAATGCAGGGGAAACCTACTGCCGGTATTACAGCATTTACCCCCCAAAATGGGAAATGTAAGTTTAACCCATCCTCAGTCTCAGGGGGACCTAAACTTGCCGCCTCCCCGAACAGTGCTTAGAGCATGCAATGAGTTTTCTCTGTGCTCTGCCAGCACTCAGAGGCAGTCAGAGAGGGAGCAGCTCAGCTTTAAAAGCTGTAGTGCCGTGGTGAGCTACCCTCAGAGCATCCTGCCAATACAACTCATTTATCACCCAGGCAGGACAAACCTGCCTTGAAAACACCTCGTTGCCTCCTTCCCAGAGAGCAGAGTGGGACTCATCAGACTGAACATGGCTGCCTACAAGTGGAAACACTGATTTCTGAGCAAGTCCTTTATCGGTAGCAGAAATGAGTCATTACAGCCAACGGAGTTAAAGGGGCAACTCAGCCCAACCTAAAGGAGATGCTTTTGGATGAGTGATGCCACTGCCTGCATTAATCAAGCTGCACTGACCCCTTCCTCATCCATCTTTCTCACGCCATTCTGGGCTGGTCGGGTCAGTGGTTCTGGGTTTGAGTCTGTTTGCACAGCGCAATATCTACAAGTGCTGCATTTTAGGTGTTGCAACTGTCCATCGCTCTCGTGTGGCGTCAGCAGAAATATACAATGCAAATGAATTAGCCAGAATCTTACATCCTTTCACCTGCAACACAGCCCTATTAAATGGTGCACACATCACCCTCCTTCCTCACATCCATGCCGGCTGCAAATTTATGGCACTCACGGGAGGACAACACTGTCTCTATTATCCCCTTCCTCTTCCCCGTGCCTGTTGCAATGAGTGGTATTTGCCTCACACTCCCTGTACGCAGCAGAAAGGGCAGCAGGGCTTGAGATATGTCACAGCAGCCTACAAAAAGGTCTTTCTGCTTTAAACACGCTTGGCAGAGAATGAGGGTCTGATTCTTATCTCCACCATGGCAGCATGAAACAGGAGTAAATTCCTTGCAACCAGGGGGATGAGATGAAAACGAGCCTGGGAGACAAGGGCTGCCTGCTTGATTGATTTATTGCATCAAAATTTAAGCTTTCAAAGCTTTTTTCGTTTCCCTTCATTTTTGGTTTTACCTGCTAAAGGGTAGTCGCTCCAGACTAAAATAATAGTAATCATCATAAAAGGAGTCAAGCTGCTTCTCCCCTAAATGAGTTCATTTTCTTGGATTCCTCTCTTATAGTAGGACGATTGAAGCAGGGCAGATAAAAGCTGGAGGCTGCGAACAGAGAGGGTAAAGCCACCCACACATTGTAATAACAACCAGTATTTTAAATCTGGCACTACCTTTGGAAACATTTACGGTCTTAAAACATAATTATAAAGATACGGGGGTGGGGGGGGCGGTGGGAAGAAAGACACACACACTGAAAAGAAGAAAAATGAGTGAAACAACTGTTTAATTTCTTGCTGTCATTAATACCAGAGTATTAAATAAAATCTCCCAGATGAATAAAATGACTCTGTTGAGACAAAAACAAAATTCCACTGGACTGGCCCTGGTTTTTGCAAATAGCAATATGTGTATGCAAAGGAATTCCTTGTCCCTGAAAATGTTTACAACTCAGAAATAATTGAAATCAGAAGCCAATCCTTTCCACAAAAAAGAGGCTTTTTCTTCTGCATTTGTTTCTTCCCTTCTCTTTCACCTTCTCTCCCTCTCCATTTCTGAAGGTAAGACTCCCTGTAATTTTAACCCTTTACAGCTCAGATCAAGGAGAAAAGCAGAATTGCCTTAGAGATGTACCAGGTTTTCCCCAAACGATTTGAACAATAACAAACCTCTCTGCCTAGGTCAAGAAGAAAGGGGTGGCAATTCACTTCATCTTTGTTATGTCATGTTTTTCAAACAAAGATCTCAAAACATTTTACAGATTTTAGTGAAGCAAACCTCAAAGGGCCTCTGAAAGAGAGAACAGTACCAACATTCCCCATCTGCAGTTGTTATAATCACTTCTTTACAGATCATAATTAGAAACAATTGAAAGGTAGATGGAAAAAAATTCCCATTAGAAGAAAAAAACCATCCTGGTGACTCCTGTTATGCTTTGTTTTCCACAATACAAAGACTGTACAGTCCAAATTCCCCTCATTTTCCCTTCCCCTTCCTTTATGTGCACCATTGGTTAAGTTATGATCAAGGATTAAAAAATACTTTCATTCCCTGACTCATTTGGTCTTCAGACTCCCATCACGACATGAGTAGAAGTGCTCATGAGTAATAAAAGTGGTGGTGACCTTCTGCTGCATCTGCAGGGGATTCGAGAGCAGGTCTTCCCAGTTAATTCTTACTAGGGACCACTCTTCTATTTTAAACACACAGAAACTAGACAGTCTCACTTGTGCATTTTTGGGTTGCTCAGAAACAAGTTATTTATATGCTGAGACAATGCAATAAGTATTTTATTTTTCATTAAACTGGGTTTCCTACTTCTTTTCTTCTTTTTAGACATACATGTTTTCTGCTGGGAACACCAAATGAAGCTTCATTTTTATTTTATTTTTTTACATTTTTCATTGGGAGGTGCTTTATTTTCAGATAAAGAAACCTAATGTGAAGAATGGGACTTTTGACCAGCAGCAAGCCCTAGGAGGCTTCTTGCAGGACCAGCTGCTCCAGTTGTTAAACTGTGTCGATATATTCCTACGAAAAACATTGCCTGTTTTTTTTTTTTTTAGAAGCATGCCATAGAAAATAGAGTACTATATGTTAATTTTGATGTATACTGAAGCTTCCAGTTTGCACAAGGGGGAGAGGGGGAGCCTGCTGTAGCCATTTTCCTTTATATAACTTCCCCAGGTGCTTGAAAGTGAAAAGCAAACTTGGGCAGCTGAAGATGTTTTATTCTATTTCTTCCTCAAAACCACCTAATGTGACTAAAAGGGTAACATCAACTGTGCTCCTTCTGCTTCTTGGAGGTGGCATTAGGAGAAGGCAGGTTATCAAAGTAGTCCTTGGAGACACCTCCCATCACATTGCTTCTCCAACACCCATGAAATCACCAAAGGTTTTTACTAAAGACAGACTAACTCCTCAGAGAAGGAAGTCCTTTGACTGACTATTCAGTTCAGAGAAACACATAAACATCCAAACCCTGCTTGGCTGTCACACATAACAGGGCAATGGGACATTGGCACCACTGGATTCAACTTCACAAAGAAGAACTTCAACCATTCAGTGCTCTAGATATGATCATTTATGGACTAAGTTGTCCAGGTGAATGACTACATCTTTCATCATTGGTAGAGGACAACTTTTCTAGTAAAGCAGATCCCTGTACTCTCTGATGTACCCACACTAAAAACTGCTGGCTGTGTATGCCATGTGTGTTTGTGGTCTCATCCATGGCAAGGGAAAAAAAAACCCTGATTTGTGGATTGTCTTCATGAATATGTTTACTGTGTCCTTGGAAGTATCTCCATTTGACGACCATCAGATTTCAAGAAGAAGCATTTTACATATTTTCAATGATTTTGGATCGCGCACTTTTTCGGAGTTTCATAATTTACATGGGTCCTCTTTTTTCATCTGAGAAGATTGCAATGATCATTTGTGGTCTTTTTCTCAGTACTCATTTAAACAGTATTTCAAATTATAATAGTCATTCAGTGAAAACAATTTGTCTAGAAATGCAGAAGGGAAAAGGGCACTGGCACTTCTTTCCTCCTAATTTACATGAGGACATTTCTTGCTTTGCCTAAAATAGGATCCATCCCTCATTTCCAGTTACCACTGGACTCTGAACCTCAGCTGCCCAGCTGCAAGCTGCCCACATACGGTCTTCACAGGCAGGAAGAAAGCAGGGGTAATACCTCGGGAGGGTGATCCTGCGTCTGTGCATGGCTTTTGGGCCAGACTCACAGTCCCAAGAAGAGCAGTTGGGGGCTCGTGGTGGGGTGAGACATCTCTGACAATCTGCACACCAACAACTGGGAAGTCAAAGAAGATCCAACAACTATAAAATATCCAAGGTGTCAGAGTTACTGCACCACTTTTAAGTATTTTAATTAATTAGTCAATTAATTAGCGCTCTCAAAGCAATGTCAGCTGGAAAGGGATAGCGTGTAAGCATAAACTAGACTGTGATTTGTTCCGATTCAGTCTGGTTTTGGGGCATGTGAGATTTTCCAATAAGATCAGGTCATGCGTGTCTTTGTCCATGAAGACTGAGAGTGGCAGTACAGCAGCAAGGCAACAGCCTGTTGTAAGATCAGTGTGTGGCTCTGTCTCATAAGATTGTACTGAAAACTGCTTAAGATGAGGTTAATTTGTAGTGAGAAGACACAAAACTATAGGTCTGTGGATTTCTTTCACCCACCTTGAACTGTATTCAATACTTACCGACTGCCTACCTTTAAATTACTACATACAAGTAAATGGAGATGGCACATACCATCATATATATTTTTAGCGTCATTAAACATCATGTAGCAATTTCAGTCTGTTAAATAGGCCTGGGATCTGCAAAGATGCTGGCATCTATATTGCTGCCCACTTCTGAAAGTGAAATGGTGCTAATGATACCCAAAACAGCAGTGGAAAATGTATGCTATTTTATGACACAGTCACCGATAGACAGGAATGACCTTCAGATGTAATGACTGTATATTTAAGTACCTACATTTCCCCAGATGCTTGCTCCAAATAACAACAGACATTAAGACAGGGTCAAAATGGGCTGAATTGCAAAAGTACCATATTTAGTGTAGAGTCTTGAGGCGGATATGTGACATTTCAGTCATATCTGATAATACCTGGCTCAGGTCTGTGTAGCCTCTTAGATCTGCAAAAATCCCTATCTAATGTCCCTTTAGGTAGCATTTGCTGCTGAACAGCCTCTTACTGCCTCCAAAATGTGGTGCTAATTAACGTGAACCAAGTTACAATATGTGCTAAAGATTCCAGCTTTGTTACTTATTTAATGAGCTTCGTGGGATTTGAACATGAGGCTCAAAGTAACAGGGGAAACCTCATAATTAGTTTCAATTAGAAGAAGTTCCTACGCATTACAACTATTTGATAAACTGCAGAGGGAAAAAGAACTACTGAACAGATACAAATCACTAGCTTTGTTTCATTTGTTATTATACTTATTTTCTTCTTAATTAGTGCTGATTGGCTTATGATCCTAATTAATGCAAAGGAATTTGGAATGGTATACAATGGTATGGCTTAGAAGATGCCAGAGTGTACAACTGCTAAATTATTGCTAATTGTTATTTACACGAGGACAGGAAGACTAAGTAATGTGCTGCCTAATTAGCATTAAAGATATGGTTTCCATTTCCAAATTAAACGAAGGCAAATGGGATAAAATCGTTACGGTTACCAAAAAAACCTTCATCCTTCTCTCTGAAAGTCAATAGTTGCATTGCCAACAATTTTTTTTAAAAGAAACAACCGAAACCAGCCAAGAAATAAAAGACCTTCAAGAAAATGTAGACGCTTAATCCAAAGTGGACACTGTTAAAACCTTTTCAGCTGCCACTTCAGAATGTATAAAGATATATCCATTACGGGGATATATTACTAGCAGCAAGCATTGTGCCAATCTTAATTAGGGAAGACCGTAACTATTTTAGCAGTTAGTACAGGTGTGCCCAGCCTATAGAAAAGCTCTGCTCCTGTGGTTACAAAGAGCCGGTGTCTTCGGTTACTCCCTTCGGAGCTATGCAGGAAAGCGTCTAACCCTGAAACACCGGAAAACTCAGACAAAATTCCTAAATTTTATCCTGGCTTGGCCACTGACTCACTGGTTGGACTTCGTAGTCACTTCACCTCTGCTTCATCTTCCTCACAGGCAAAGCAAGGCAAGAAATAGTCTCTTTGATAAATCCATTGGCACTGATAAAGCACTTGTCAATATAGCAGATTTACACACCCATTTCACAAGGTCTCTACAAGAATTACTTAATTCTTTGAATACATAAAATGCTGTGTCAGTGTCATGGTAATTATCTTACTTTTTTATTTTTAATCACTCAACATTGGAAACAAGATTAAAAGTCTCAACATTAAGGTTTGTAGAAAACTTATTATGTGAGAAAGGAAAAGACTAAGGCATTTAAAGAAAACTCCAAATTTTTTTTTCTTTCTGTATATAAGTTTTGACGGGTCTCAAACAACAAAATGTGCTGTGGCTGTCGCAGGACTTCTGTTTGCACTGTGATTTCTGCAAAATAGACATTTTAGAGCTTTAATGCTTTTTTTTTGTTTGTTTCTTTACCTGCTCTCCTGTACCTTGGTGCCAAGGGAATATCCAGGATGATCTAATAGGGCTTTTCTATCTCTAATTTCCATGATTTGATGAAAAACTATATTCTGCACACCTCTCAGCCCCATATACAAACATTATTCTTGGCCACTAGTCTGTGTTTAAGGATGTCATTCACTTCTCAGGGTTTCTAAAGGTGACATTTTTATACATACATAAGCATGCATATATTTGGTCTATAGTACCTCCACGTCAATTTTCTTTTTTGAAATAATTTGAAATAAATAAAAAAATCCAATCCAAAATATCTTAAAATCGGGACAATGTAGATTTTGGATGTTTTCTGACCAAATACTTGTATACACATACACATCTATGTTATAAACATACACGCGTATAAACCAGGACGCTGCCTGTGCTTGTCTGAGTTGCCGTGTTCCAGTTTGCTTCAGGGCTCAGAGAGTTTGTGCTTCGCTGCCAGCAAGGGGCCTTTCATTTACCAGATCAATGCAGATAACTCACCACAGCCCTGCAGTATTGCTGAATGAAGATGCAGGCTTGTGCATGAAAAATACACAGTTTTCCTGAAGAAAAATGAGCACTGAAATCTGAGCAACAGACATTTCTGTGACCAGGCTGCACTTAAGGCTCCAATCCAGCAACACAGACTGAGTCCACTTGGGCTTCGTTCTCACTTACGTGAAGTCCCCTTTCAAATTATAAAAGAGGCATTTTCCCCTATTGGGGTTTTAGCCTGCCAAACCTATCAAAACAGGACTTGCTGGAAATGGGAACTCGGCCTGCAGCCTTTACTGATGCCACTTACATGCCTGAAGTCGAATTTGTGCTTAAGTTGCTTGCTGAATCCTGAAGGCCTTTAAAAGATTTCATTTTTGTCTTGAACGGTATTCACAGTCTTTTATCCTCACCGTAACTCACCCCATGCTGCCTCCCCACACACGGCTCCTTCCCTCCTTTCGATCGGCTCCGCTCCTCCTCCTGAGCCCCCTCATCGCCCTCCCGCACCCGCTGTAGCTGCTGCGTGCCACCCCAGACGCAGCCATGGTGGCATCGCAGTGATGGGTGACACCAGCACCATGTACATGGCTGAGGATCCATCGAGAAAGATGGCAGCATATTGGCTGCTGCACCTTTCCCTGGGCCATCACCTCCCATTTCAACGACGCTTTCCCCAGGTGAGCCATTCTAACATACTGCAGAACTACACCATGTTGCAGTCTCCTACCTTTCAGGCTTTGGCTGTCTTCTACATGTGCTCTCTGGCTCACCTCTCTGCTGCCATATTCATATTGTTTAACCTCACTCACCTCTGGGTCTCTCCAGGTACAACGGCTCCTGCTCTATGCCTTGCAAATGCCCTCAGAAACCTTCCTAGCTTCGCCGTTGTGCCGAGGACTCCCAACCAGGCTCTGCCTTGCTGCAAAAATTCACCAGCTTTCAGCTCCCAACCTGCACACCCCCATGCTTCAGCAGACCTCCGTACCCCCCCCAAAGCCTCAAGGTCTTGCAGGACGTGCAAACGTGTTGAAGACAGACTTGGCAGCTGGGCTAAACTCCAGCCCGCCACGACGATGCTGGGGAAGGAGGAACAGCATTGGGCATCCCTTAGCCCCAGATGAAGCAGGGTGTCCCCAGCAGTGTGCCTTCCAGCACGGTCTGCTGGCACACAGGACCTCCCATGCCGGCTGCTCCTTGACATGATCCCTCACCTTGTCTCCTTGAGGAAGACCATGGCAGAGGCCCAATGGGAGGCAGCAGCAGGGCTCCACACCTTGCCGGTGCCACAGGTGAGGTTCAGCACATTTTCAATTCCTATTTAATTGTCGTCTCAGCCTGGCTACTGAACAACTGTTTTTTTCTCAATGGATTTTGCCAAGTTAGAATTTTTTTATTGTCTGGTTTAAAGCATAATCTGGCTGTGAGTGAAATTAATGGTTGTTGTATTATTCATTTCACCTGGAGCAAGAAGAGGTCTATATATTTACCCAGGACCTGATACTAGCACTTACCACAGGAGCATCTGAGAGCCTTCGGAGTCCTATGCTTGTTATCTTTGGTTCAGTCAATTGACCGACATTCAGGAGTAGAGCAGAAAAACTCTACGTTCTTCATTTATCGGCTGGGGGAGAAAAAAAGCCTCGGGAACAATGTGGATTAAAGGAGACATTTAAATTTGGAGGACATTTCCTGAGCATTATAAGAAATTTAGATAAGGTCACATTCAAGAACTCCTTGAATATATATCTTTCAAATAATTTCTACCTCTCCAATGACACACTGACAACATTAATAAAAATCAGAGGCTGTGAACTAAAATCAGAATCTGCCTCAAACTTACGAATTTTCAATTCACAGAGCACTGCATGCGGATAGCTTGCTGGACTCGATGCCTTAAGCTAAAAATCAACTTCATATTCCCCCTCCTAGGCTGCTGCAGTTATCATAAAGTTGTTCCCATCCAATGGCTACAAAAGCAGCCTCTGGAAAATGAGAATATTGCCGTTCCTGTCGCTAGTGGAGTTGATCCTGTTACAAGAATAGCATGAAACAGGCACTAATTCTTTGAACTCTTTTCTCAGTCCTTGAAGTAAGGGTCGAGGCAGGCTGGCTGTAGAGCAGTGTGGATGCTTCTTCTGTTATGAATTTACTGTCCTTGCTGAAGAGAAAAAATACCGCATCCAGTGCTTTTCTTCTCATCATTAAGGTCAATTACCTTTTCACTAAACACACACAAGAGCTTTGGAGGGGGCCACTTGAATTTGCACTTAGGAATTTATCTTGGATAGACTTGCAGATAAAGTAAACCACTACTCATATTTTATCAAACACTGTGATTTTAAAAACAGGCATCATGAAAGTACTTAGTTTCCCCCTGTTTTTTATCAGGATTTGTTGACCTTGTGCGTAGCAAGGCTCGAGGACTCACTTCACCACTGTGAAAATCTGTGACCGACTCAGCACAGTTTATTTTCCTGGAAAATAAAGGGAAGATCTGAATTCAAGACTCCAGACCTGCCTGGCACAGATGACTTTGTTTCTCACATTATCAGCTCTGAGTGAGGCCAGCCGGTCTTGGCAAAGGATAGAGGCAGAAGAGAAGGACCTGCAATAAGAGGCAAATTTCTAACAGTGGAGTTCTACTAGAAGGGTATATCCTCCACAGCCTGGCACTTTTATACCCTGCCAGACTATCGCCTCCCATTCAACACCAAGCTAAGAGAGTTCATTTAAATAGTAACCAAGAGTCACTTTTTCCTGTGCTGGAGCATTTGGGTGATGGGTTTGGTTTGTGCTTTGCAGTAGGTCACCACAGATGATCCTAACAACCTCTTCAGTCTGTGAACCTCAGACCCAGATTCCCTGAGGACAGTCCCAGCAGCAAATGCTCAGCTTGATGCCTTCTCATAAATAACATCAAGGTTAACTGAAGTCACATGTGCGGACACCAAAACAGAAACCAAGCACTGAAATAAACACCAAGTTCTTCATCAATAGTAGTTATTTATATATATATTCTCTGATAGGGATCTGGACCAGCTGTGACCAAGTCTGTACAGAAAGACATTAACACCTTTCCACCTCTCAGGAAACACAGTAAAACCCATAGTGGAAAGGTACAAGGTAAGAACCACTTGTTTGCAAACTATCTGATAGCAAAGCAACCTCTGTATATCCATTGTCTAGGCAAAACCCCTATATATCCCTTGGAGAAAGTATCTCTGATAAAAACATCAGCCACCCCATGAGAAAAAGGAATGTACTGACTTGGTCCTGGTACATGATTAGAAGCAATAAGGTACCCATGAGGAAGGCTGCAGCGAAGAAATAATATATACAACACACACACAGAGGTGATGTATTTAAGAACCACAGAAAAAAAAAGTAGAAAGATGCAGAACGCATGCTACTCTTGACTCATAATGCACAAGGGCCTTGAGATCTACAGAGGAAAAGTGCCACAGCAGAAGAAAGTCTTGTTTTATTACCACAATTATTGATCCAATGAGTGCTTTTTTAAAGCGGCACATGGCCATTTTCCTCATCTTTTGCTGGTAACCAAATCACCCCCCTCCTTCTTACCCTCAGTTTTACTGTTATTGGCTTTAAATTAAGTCAGCAAAACGATGGCATTTTTTTGCAGCCTAACTGGTTAAATGCTGAAGCATAAAACGAACGGTGTCAAATCATATCCTCAAAGCTGATTAAAAGTAATCCTGCAGATGCTAAATATGGATTACCACAGCAATTACTGAAAATTCATAACCTTGCTAAAAAGGCATTCTGATGGAGTTCTGCAGCATGCCGTAGTTAAGGGCTGTTTACTTTTTTAAAACAATTTGCAGTATAATGTGTGGAAACGTGGTCTTATGCAAGCTTCATCCAGTTCTGAATACAAAATTGTTTGTGGCTGTTGAGAGCTCTCTCCTGATATCCAATACCACCACAAACAGTGTTTTGGCTATCTCAATCTGCTATTGGACCAACTCTGACTCGCATTATGTTCTCATTGTATCTTTTTTACAGTTAAAAAGGTTTGAAATCTATTTCATTCCTAATTTAAGGCCATTTCATACTATATGTCACTCTAGAGCAAAGACACTTATGGCATTAAGGTCTGTATGTTCAAGCCTGTCTACTACACAGAGTTTATTTAGCATTGTTACACCCTACCACCAGTGATAATCTAATGAGCAAGAACCTGGCAGTTTTAACCCACAGCCTCTAAATAATATATGTGAACACAGTAATTATGAAAAGCTTTCCATATCCCCTCTTTAATATAGGTTTAGGACTGTTTTCAGTGACAGATAAATCTGTGCTGAGCTTCGGCAAATTCTTATATTGGCAACTCTGCTACAACTGTCATTCTCACCAAACATCAGTGGTTAAAGTTGTCTTTTCCATGGCTGAGCTCAGATGGAAAGAGAACATTGTCTCCCAGTTTCAGAAATGTAGAAAAAACAGAAGGGGAATGGATAAGTGCTCCTCTGTATTTTGCTGGCCTTTCTGGCAATGCAACTCTGTTGACAACAGCAGAGAACTATGAATGTAACTACAGAAGACTGTTGCTGTCTTCCTGAAGTTCATTTTTTCTAGACTGAAGACTTATGATTTTTTTTCCTAATAACAACAACAACAAAAAAATTGGAGTTCACTGTATTTTGTTTAAGTGGATAAAGTTCTTAAAGATTTTTTTCAATACATGAGGATATGTTATAGCTGTAGACTTTTTTCTTATCATCTCCGCTTAACCTGAAGAAACAGCAGAAATGAATAAGAACGCATGCAGAAAACAATGCTTCAGTTCACCTTACAGAGTTCCCAGGTAAGAGCATTAGAGGATGGAAGCACAGGGATTAAATAATTTGATCTAAAGTTTGGTTAAGGTTAACACATTCTACCCTTCCTTCTCCTAGTGACTTGAAGGCAAATGGGATACATTTGCAAATTTTGAAATCAGATGCCTCGATTACTTTTCCATTCCCCGATAAGCGAAATGTTACTCTACATATGGGGGAAACTGATTACGAAGGTACAAATACTTTGCCCTTATCTAGCATCAGTCCATGGATGTCATATTGAAACGTGATCCCTCTACCTACGTCTGATAATATCAAAGCAAACAAGAAAGAAATATGTTTCAGCTGATAAAACCATCCTTCCTGTAACAACAAATGAATTTCATGAATCATATGCTTAAAAAAAAAAAAAGAGAGAGAGAGCGCCAGCCTAAGTATTTCTTTTCACACTTGCTGCACTCTCCTACTGCCTACTGGCTGCAATTACATGCTCCCAGTGGATTAGGTTGGTGGTGGTCCCAGTCCCACCAGCAACCACAGTGACAAATAAGCTTTTTGTTCACTTCCACCAGCTCAGATTCCCAAGGAGATCGGTCACTAATAAGAACTTGCAGTACAGGCTTTAAGGAGGGAAGATCCAAAATCACCCTCCTTAAGCAAGATCTGTGCTTCTCTCTACACTCTTCCAAAGGCACTAATCAATTTGAGACCTGAGGACTTATTGTCGCCTCCTACTCTCTTCAGTCTGTGCTCAGTCTCCACTAAACAAAAGATGCAAAGCTAATGAAGTTAAAAAGTTAACTTAGATTTTTTCCAGTCTGCTGATGTATTGCCTCAAAAGAGTTATCTTTTGTGCGTGTGCCTGTTGAGGGAAGAGGAAAGGCTTTTAATTATATCTGAAAAGGATTATCCCCATCTCTACAGAAGGGCTCTTGACGTTTTTTGAAGACTAGGCATCTTCTGTTGCACTAGCAATGGAGCGTGTATGACAGAAACAGAGCGTGTTGCCTTTCCTAGTTGGTAAAATGACCCATGCTGCTAATGGCAAAGCCCTCAAAGCTTTCTGTTTAGCAGGATCCTACACAAATACAGATCAATAGCTTCAATTTGATTCTCACCAGTCCATCTGTAAAAACAGTATCATTCATATGTCTGCTGTCAACACAATCGCTCTCTCTGATCCAAACAATTTGTTGTTTGTTCCTATTTGTTCAGAAAAAAACCCCTCTGAACATTCAGATTAATCTGAAAAAGCTACTCCTTTTCAAACTACTCTGTGCTTGATAATACTTTTGCCCTATCTTGTATGCATTAGAGAGCAGTTATCACACAGAAATGCAGTTATTCTTTCTTGTCTTTTACAAAAAAAGCATGGAGTGACTTTGAATGTTTCCTTCACTAATAGTGACTTTAAGCTAAATAGTAGATAGATTTTAATATAGAATACAGGTACTTCTTCTGGATGGTAAAAGCACTCTTTACCATGCTGGAGATAATGCTGGAACACTATAAGGTGTTTAAGGAGAAAAGAACATAGAAAGAATGATGGAAGTTTTGATTTGCAGGGAAACATTACATGAATTACTTAAGCCCAAGTAAATGATGACTAAAACTAGAGATGATAACAATCTGCAGGTGTTTGATGGAGACAAACATAGAGGAAGAGGTTTTTTTAGGGTCATCCAAAGGGTAAAAGTAGCAGCAATGCTAGATGGACAAGATAAATTAATAGGTTTTCTCCACCTCTAATGACTATGATTCTATTATATTAAAACAGAGGAAAAGCTACAGAGAAATACTGAACCCATTTCTAATCCAGACCTTCGCTGACAGATTAAATAGTACAGTAGATTGTAATTTCTTCTTTTGTAGTCAAATGTTAATTAGATTCCTCGCAGCTGTCTGTATATCCTTCTGAGTTGGCTGATGAGCACATTAACAATGTGAGCTGATTCAAGAGTAGAACGAAAGTTCCTTATGAAGGATAATGACACATTTGAAGCACAGACCGGTCACACCGAAATACAAAACCCACTAGTATGCAGTGGCTCTGTTGCATATTTTATACCATGTGCACATGGCTTTGCTGCACTGGCAGGCTCCAAAGAATCTACGAATCTCAGCTCCTCCACCAACGCAGCTATCGAGCATTAAAAAAACAGAGAAACTGGAAGCTAATAGATAATTTTTTCCATCTTTTGCAGCTAGTCATAGGAAAGAGAAAAGTCACTTGACACTTCTAAGCCTTCCTCACACATCTATAAAATGAGGAAACCTTACTTCTCGTGTTAGTTTATTGTTGGTAAAACCTCAGAGTGTCCTTGGCTGAATATTACTGAGGTGCAAACTATTATGCCACTATATCAGTGTCAGTTCCATTCATTCCCAGGCATTTTGTCATTTTTCTGGACCTTTAGCCAAGTAATAAACTGGAGATGGAGGTCTCTGTCCAATTACCTTGTCCTAGAATTGTCCTGAAAACAGTTCTTTCACAGTCAGTTTTGTTTCGATTATATTTAAGGCAAGAATTAAAGTTCAAATTCAAAACAAAACAATCAGTTGAATTCTTCTCAGAGGCAAATTAATAAAATACTAGGAATGGGTTTAAAATTCAACTTTGGGTTCCTTCTTTTAGATTAAATTATCTGAAATCACTGCTTAAACATGTAATCCACCCACCTAAATCCTAGGGCCAGGATTTTGACATATAACTTTCCACTGAAGTGAACGAAACTTCACGCCTAAGTGCTCTGCTTGGCTTTGAAAATTCTACCTTTTATTTTAAAACCTAGCACAGTATTTACGTAACAGACTGAAACAGGTCTAGTTGTAACTGTAAAATTAGAATAAATGACGTATATATTAAAAATTTGGGGCACGACTTTTAAAACATCTACAATGTGCTCATAAATAGCCATGAAAACAAATTAGGGCAGGTAGGTGAGCTGATATCACCTTCAACTCAACAAAATAGATACCCAGTTGTCACCATTACCACTTGCAGTTTATTTTGCCAGCAGTTAGTTTTGGGGGTACTGCCTAAAAACATTCTTCAAAGAGTGAATACTGCAGCAGTTATATTACTTTCCGTAAGTCTGATGTTTTGTCCTTTTGAAATAATGAAATTAGACCTCAGGTCTGAAAAATGATCCTGTAGTGGAAGGAGAATGGAATATTTGATCTAATAAGTCCTATGATTCTTACTTATGATCTAATTGCCAGCCAAATATAAATTCTTCTTTAAAATCAAATGCAGTTTTTTTCATTACATCAAAAAATTACTTGAAATGTGACTCTTCAAGAGGAACAAAATTTTATTTTTGCACTTGCTGATGCAGCCTCTGCTTGAGCACTGTTCTTGCGATAACCACATAAAGCATTCCTGTTTAAAGGTTCTGTTATTGTCAAGGAGATGAATTATAAAACAACTTTATATTGTGCAATCTGCAGATTTTATTGACAAAGGTGTCAGGAGCAGAAGAACTGGGAGTCTCTCTGCTTGTCATGGGATAAATAAGAGGATCTTCAGAGCTCTTAGCTTTATTCAATTTGTTTAGATACATGTTGACTGTGAGCATTGATTCGATGCGAGACCGGTTATGGATTTTTAGGTAGGTACATACACAGTGGGGAGTAATAGATGGCTCTAAAGTGAGTACAAGGCTGCAATTCACTTGGGAGGCTGCAGAGATCATGCAAGTCCAGCTGTATAAGCATTGCTGGATCAAGGGCAGACGGGTCCGATCCTCCAACAGAAGTTTTTTCTCCTCCCACTCAAGGAACAAAATATTGCTTGATCTCTTCTCCCATGGGGCAACATTGTGACAGGTCATATTTGTGCACTAGAGGGTCTCCATTCATAGCCCTTCATTATTTAAAGCTTAGTTTCCCACCCACATTGCCACAAACAGCAAAAATTTAAGCTGCTGAGTAACAGAATCACAAAATACCAGCTAATTTGCTGGCTAAGACATGCCAGAGCATGAGACTAACACAACACTTTGCTCTTCAACTATCTGGTTTCTGCTACAACACGATGTCTTTTCGTCATTCATATGCCACCTAGCCAGTCTGCAATTTCCCTGGAGACACGGGCTTTGCCTTCATATCTGTCTAAAAAGTACTAGCTTGCTGAAGGTGTGCTACAAAGCAGGTGCAGTTAATGTGAATGTCCAAGTGAAAAACATGATCCTAAGCTCTCATCCCACATTATCATGATTAAACCTAGCCCTGAAAACTCTTCCTGCCTTCAGGCAGAAATACCCTTGGGAGTCATCTCACTGGAAGCCCAAACCCAGTGTGGGTTTTCCTAAGCAAGTGAAAGTCAACATGAAAGTCAGTGGGAATAATTTGCTAGGATGGTGGCTGAACGAGAAGAGGATCAAACTCTAAAAGATGATTCAACATCTTCGCCCAGAGAATAATGTTTTAGTAACAGTGGAAGCTCCCTCTGTACTTCTCTGCCAACTGAGCTTATAAAGTATTTCTGCCAGGTACATCTGATGGTGCTGTTGCAAAGATGGATGGTACTCAGTGCAGAAGATGAAGAAAGAGGTAAGAGAGGGTGGGATTTATCTCATATTCCAGCCACCTAAAAGTTATATATCTAATCTTAACCAGTCATCTAGTCTGCCTCCATAAGGACAGGCAACTGTCATGTTGATTCAAATCTTTGGTCATATCTCCAAAAGGATCTTAACTGCAAACCAACTCATTTCAGGCTGAAAATCCATTACATTGCAATTTTCACTGAGTATCAAGCTGGATGGGATTTGGTCTGAAATCTCTGGAATAAAGGATTGCTTCCTTAGGCTTTTGAGCCATGTAGGCACCATGTATTATATCAGTTATCAGGCTTTGACATTTCATAACCCATGCAAGATAGTTCAAACTTATCCTTTGTCGCTCTGCATGCTGTTGAAGTAATTAAAAATGGAAAACGCTCTGAAGCCTTTTGCTGGTAATGGTACTTTAAACATAAAAGCCCTCCTTCATCTTTGTTGAAACTCTTTGGATTTGCACTGGTATAAATTACTTGTTCAGCACCAGCGTAATTTTTGGCTTCATATAACACTGGAAAGAGAACAATGTTTTTAGGAGGATTTTTTTTTTTTCTTAAAAATTGTTTTCTTTCAGCCAGATCTCTAGCTAATTCTGTTTATTTTTCAATTCCCAGTGATGGTGAGAAACCTGTAATGTTTTGATCTTTCAAACATTCTTCACAAAATGCTCCAAGGTCTTTATCTTACAGATAAGTCTGTTCTTCTGTTTTATTATTTGTTCAGGAAGAGTTATTCGAAACTAAGAATTCAAACTCTGTGTTTCTCACCACAAGTGTAAGCTGAAAGGGAAAAGGCAACTTCCACTTTTTCCTTACTGGGGTGAACTGTCTCAATAAAAAGCTAAAATAGAAAATGAATTAAAACTTATATGATCCACTAAATAGAACTTCACTGGCTGTTTTCAAGTATTCTGAAAATTTTCCCACATCATCCAGTTTCAAAATAATGGATCATTAAAACAAAGCCACTGAAATGTTATCAGCTGATTGCTAAAGAACAGTGAATTAGGAGATCTGGCTCCTATTGATAGATATAATCCAGGTTTGGGAAAGCCACTTAGCATCTCTGAATCTTGCCAGTGTTTCATAGAAGGATGTTGAAGAACTCCAGGCTGGACCAGTGCCCACTTCCCAGCACCAGCAGCACTGAGTCACTGATGTTGGAAATGCTGAAGGTCTACCCACGACAGATGGAAATACAGAACACCAATAAATCATAATACAGAGATGCTCAGATTTTAAGGATAGGGATCACATATCACTGAATATCTTTTTATCAAACCAAGTGATTTGTGTGTGGATATACACTAGCAGGCACCCAGTCTTCTTCTGTAATCTTTAAGAAATGGAGCATCTACGTTGTGGTAATCACAGTTTTACCTCCATTATCACCTTGGCTTTCCTTTGCATTCCTCTCAAACTGCTCTTTAATCCCTTTGCCTGCATTCAGGTGTCTGAGTCTGGAGCTGAACCCCAGCCCTTCTCTTCACATTGGAGACCCTTACACATTCCATCAGGAGGATAATATCCCTCATTCCCTATGTAAATGGTGGCTTCTGTCTGTGATTAATCTCACACCATTTTCCATTGGCCTTCTATATACTTCTCAAATTAAACACTTCTGCACTGTCTCCCATGGCATTTTTTACACGCCAATGCGGTTTCCTCTATCACCCACAGAGTTATCTCACCGTTTGCCTTCCAACTCTCCTTTTCTATAGCACCTACAAACCCTTTCAGTCACATCAGTGTCCTTCCTGTCAAACTGACCAATACAGTCTCTTTGCTCTTGCATCCACCTTTACCCTCTGTCTTTTGTTTTATAATTAGGTTACAGAGGGTTTTGTTCCCTGACCAGCCCTTCTTATTGTGGGCTAATGATGATAATAAAAACCACAGTGTACGCGTGCAAGTGTTTGTGCTCACAAGTCTTCCCTGTATCTCTACAGTGCTCTGCTCACTGTGCTCATAAACCAGACATCAGGCTGGGCTTGCAAAGCATCCATTAGAGTTGGAGGTCAGGCAAGCACAGCCTTCCCATTACAGACACTGTTTGCTGGAATGGGATGCCAGGTGCCCAGGACACTCAGCGAATTGAATCTGTAAGAGGTGACCAGTGCTTAATCACAAACACAAAGTAGGCAGCCAGGGTTGTAGCCCACCTACTGGTACAGAAACTCCAGGAACAACATTCTGGGGCTTTCATTGCAAAAAAAACCCCACAGTGTCTTTAAGTAGCAGTGATAGCAGTAGTACAGCTCGTGCAAGATGCAGCACATCACTGGAGAGTTTCATTCTCTCTTCCTCTCCCATCTTCCTTTTGCAATAAGGAACTGAAAGTGTATTTGTAGAAGGAAAAGGCTAATTTGGTTAAGGGCATAAGATTAATAAACTCCTCCCCTTATGAAAATATCCTGTGATTTTTAATAGCCATTAAAACCCCAAAGGATCTAATTTCTTAGAATTTAACTCAAAGGACTTGTTCTGCCTGTAGTAAATGGCGAAGTACTCAATAGATCTGCATTAGCTTGGTAATGATCCTGCTGGCATTTGAAATTATGGCTAGACTGATCTAAGGCATATGGCTTAAGCCGCTAAGCCATTGCCTGTTGTCTCTGTTTTTCATTTGACTTGGTAGCTTCCTGAGGTCCTGAATTCATCCTTGAGGATAATGCAAGCTTTTCCTGGCAGTGAGTGAGCTGTCACGACTTACCTATGTGACATTTAAGTGGGGTAAAGAAGGATTATTCTAAATGCCCGACTTAACCCAACTAAAGTTTGACCCGTCACATTATATTTCAGTGTCATTTTCACGTGTGTGGTTTAGTCATTTACAGGTTGCCGTCTGTTTTCTTTGGAAAGTTTCAGATGTTGAACAAGAGCCAATCTTTAGCCCAAGGTTAACATAAACAGCAAACAAGGATGTTCCTAGAAGCAGTTTACTGACATGCCCTGTTTCTGACAATAATTTTATATGCTTTTGAAAAAATGAACTCAAGAAAGTGTTGGCATGAGAAATGCCAAAATTCAGCCTTTTTAAAAAAACAAATTGTCATATGGTGCTTTAAAATAATCAGTTGAAATCAAGTGCACTAAATTGATGCAAAGGACAGGAAAAGTGGGCCTAGCTTCTACTAAACTGGCTGATAGCATATTAAAAATATACTTGTTCTAAGAGGGAAAGAAGTAAAATGTAACTCTCTTTTCGGCTCTAACATCCAATTTTTTCCTCCTAGGCAGTGACATGATGTTCCCAGTGAGTAAATGGCACTTGAGTCACAGGGCTCCAGCCTGCTGCCTGCGCTGCCTTCCTGCACGGCATCACGTCGAGTTTTCTGGGGTGGAGGAGAAGCACCTTGGACCTTTCTTTGATGAGCAGAGATGTCACTGAACTTGTCAGAGGCTGTGCAGAGCAGCAGCAAGATGTGCTGTCAATAACGGATTGGGGTCTCACACGCATCCTCCCGAACTCCCCCGTCGCTCTGACATGCTGTCCCTTTCCAAGTCAACCTCCGACACAGCTACTGGGGTGGGTCAGCGCCTCCAAAGCACTCATTTTCTGAGTGATCATTTCAGCAGAGATGCATCATTAATCACATCTGGGACCAGAGGAATCCTAGGGGTGGAGAGAGAAATCTCCACAGAGTCGTTCCTGCAAATGATGTAGTCCTGCCCGCGGTACCCCTTCCCTTTCCTGGGAAAGGCACGGCATGGCTGTCTCTCTCACATGCTGCAAAGCCTTCCTCTGGCAAAACAGCTCTAATCAGTGCTGCTCAGCAAATCACGGCAGTCACTTATGTTAACTTTATGAGTTACACAACTGACACGCTCATGCAGATGTTGTTTGCAGAATATTGGAGACGATGCCAGCCAGACACTTGGCACCAAGACCCAATCTGGGAGATGAGGAGCTTTCTAGGCTCATTCCTAACAATCATTATTTTCATATTTAATAAGCAAATTGACGCGACACATCAGGGAGACTGGTCAGTCAGCTAGTATGGAAACTATTAGTGCAGAAAAATGAATAGCCTGGCAGTTAAATGTCTGCAACACCCACACACTCCCTGGAAACAACTTAGAAATAGGGTTATTCATCTGAATTTATCCCATGGTCCCTGGGTCTCATAACGGTGGTTGAAAGTGGCTGAAACACTTTGCACTGCTAGTTGCTAGATCTGGGTACACTTGTGGTGAACAGTAAGTATTTTTAAGGTAGAGTTGTCCCAAGTCTTAAAATCCAGCAGGCAGAGCTCAGAAACTTTGCAGAAACACTTGTGTGACACTGAGCATTTTCCTGGGTACAAACCCTCTGGAGATCAATTTCCTAATGATGGCTTCAAGGGGGATCTGTGGGGTGATTCATTTTAGAAAATCATTTAGGTATGATGGGTCCTGGAAGTCTTTCTTTACAAACACTGTTTTCCATAGTCACTGTCTGGCACCAGTGCAGGGAAAGAGTGTTTTTAACATTTGCTTGATAAGAAAATTCTCACTAACAGCAGCTCTTGCCTCTTGCTTTGCTACTTGCACCCAAGTCCCAGTTTCAGACAGTGCAAATGAAAAACTCTCAGGTTTATCTTTCATTCTCTTATATGGCTTTTTTCACTGCTTACACCTCTTTGGCTATATCTACAGCAGTAAATAAAATGAGCCAGCATCCATTGTCTAACCCTGAAAGCAAGTGGATGGCATGGCTTGTCTTACTAGGGCTAAATTTCCTACCCAAAACAGGGTAGCCTCATCTGTGTCTTGCTGACTGAAAACCATCCCTGGCTCACAATGCCCACTGAATCATGCTCAGGTGTTATTTGAAGAGAGCTTACCAGGCAGAGGCCAAAATGTGCCAGGGAGCAGGCTGACAGCAGCTCAGGAAAATTATCTCCTCTTCCCATTCAAGCCACCAGCACAGACCTTGCCTTTGGGTCTGCAGCTCCATTAAGACCAGTGGATATTGAAGAGATTTGCACTCATGTTCACGACAATAAAATTTGCCCCCAACTCTTATCTTAGTATGTGATGAATCACCCTCTCAAAGTTCTTTCGTCCCTCCAGTGACTATAGGAGGAGCTCAGATTAATAGTTTCTACTGCTTGCCTAACTTTTGGGTGGCTAAAGTTAGATGAAAATCCCATGCTAAAGGATTAAGGACTTCCATTTTTAAATCTGAATGGTATTAAAACCAACCTCGATTTTGCAGGGAATGAAGAAGTCCTACTTAGAACATATGCAGTTCAGTTCTTTCCTGTGAAGTTGCCATATGGCAGGGGAGTGATGGGAAGAAGAAAAATATTGACAGTGATGATATATCTTATTACAGAGCATACGGACCAAATTTTCCTCTCAGTTACACTAGTGAAAATCTGGAGTGAACAGCCCTGTCTTGATAGGAAAATCAGATCAGTCAGTGGATATACAAAGCCAATTATGAGAGTGAAACAAAAGCAAATTTGAGAAACATTATGGTATAGTAAAGAAGACATGTGGTAGGATGCCAGAAGACAGGAAGTCGTTGGACCCAGCACGCTTACTCTTCCTTTGAAAAAATCATTCAATCTACAGTAACCACAAGCGGTCAGGATCTTGTTTTATGCCTGAACTTGGCAAACTGAATGAAAGCTGCCCAAAAACATCTGTTCTGGGTTCCAAACATTTATATAGCCCTTTGTTAGAGTACCAAAGATGGCATCACATCAATAGAAAGGAAGCATTGCAGAAGAAAGCAGTACAAGGATGCTAGAGGGAAAAGTCCAAGATTAACACAAGACTTGCAATGTTTTACACACCAATAACTTTCATTTATTCCTTGCTGAACATTCAGCTGGTCAAAACTTTAAACTATATTTGACAGACAAAACCAGCGAGTGCTTCAAGGAGAGAGACCATGGTGCATTTCTATTTCTATACTATTTAGAAATACATTATAGACCACTTAGTAGCAAAAGCTGCAACCATAGCACTGTTTGTCTACTACGTTACAAAGACAGAAAGGCAAATGTAGCTGAGAAGACTTCTGGAAAGATAATGGGAAGTATATTTACTCAATAATAATTAAGTATGGTTTGTTTGAAACTTAGTCTTGCAATCAACTAGCAAAAGAACTATTTTCTATTCAGGATCTCTTTCAGCCCATGTAAGATAATCAGAAATGTATAGGTTTTTTGGACCTATATAGCAGGATGATGCCATTCATGTAAACTAGAAGAAGTAGACATCAAAAAACTCAGCCAGACAAATAAAAAGCCTGAAAAACCCAAATAGAATTACCATCAACAATTGTGCACACAAAAGAGTTAAACTGCAACTTAATAAATAAACTATGTATATTTTTTCTTGGAGGCCTATAAAGACTGAGTTTTTGCAAACGAGTTCAAAGACAAACTATAGCCAACTCAGTGTCCACAGTTTCTTTGGAAGCAGCACGGAACATTTGGCCAGAAGAAACGGTGCCAACTATCCAGTGCAAAGACTATACTTTAATTTGCAAAAGCAAAAAGCTGTGATTTATACCTCTGAAAGGAAGAAGTAAAAAAAAAAAAAAAAAGAATCTAACAGTACATTCTGTGTAGGTTTATTATTTTGCCAACAGTTTGTGGGTTGGATGATGAGGTACGTTCCTGAAGATTACACATCACCATTTTTTTTAAACAAACAAAACAGCAGGAAAAATCAAAATTCCCCTAAAGCAGAGGCAGTCCTTGCGAAAGTTCAGAGCTGTTGTGGCTCCCCCTTGGCTCCTTTTTTTTTAAAAAAGAAAATTCATCAACCAATAGAGTTAATCAGCTTTGGCTCACAGACAGCATTTTTGCTTCTAGCTGAGGACAATTAGAGGCACAGTGTCAACTGGTCATTTATTAGGTTGTGTAAAGCTCTGTGGATACACATTGTTTTTGTGACATCAAAAAATTCTCATGAAAAATGGTACTGTTACATGTAGACAACCCCTGGTTTCTTCCACTTTTAAACTTAATAATTTGTTAGGTCAGAGGAAACTAAGTAGTGTTTTGGAGAAGAAATGCACACTAAAAGCAAGTAGTATAGCTTCACTGATAAAGTCAACTGACAAGTGAAAATCAAGTGAGGTAGATGGTGAGCTATTAGCTATTTGTTCAAACTTGGTAGTATCATTTGTCGTATGGTTAAGGGAATAGGGTCTTGATCTACATAAATACTAAGTGATGAAATTTAAGAAGATTAAGATTTGGTCTTTTATAATTATTGTGACAATATTGTAATCACATGATTGTCCAGCATGATTTCTTCAGGCCTCCTAAACTATCAAAACCCCCTTAATAGATGTCTTTAGTAGGTGATCCACAAATATGTTTGTAATAGAGCCTCAAGAAATTATTCAAAATTTGGCCAGATATTATGGTTAAAAATGGAATATTGTTTCTCAGAGATGAATCTTTCTCATTGTCATGACTCTTCCTAGCCACCAAAGGCCTATTCTAAGACTGCAAATTAAAAGTCAAAATAAATATATCATCATTGTGCAATAAAAGAGCCCTGCCAAAAAAAAAAAAAAAAGCGCATGAAATCCCAAGGGATGAAACAATGTCATTCCACAGCCTGAAAAATATCACTTATTGCTGAAAAAAGGCACTCATAGGTTGCACATTGTTAGGCGGCTCTTCTGGGTTTCTTGGCAGACAGTTCGGAAAACCTATTTCTTTAAACTTGCCTTTAAAGTATCTTATATAATCCTAGTTAGAACAACAGAAATCTGGGAAGCAAAAAAACACATTTAGGGCAATTCCAGTACCTGTTGTAATGTTAGTCACAGTCTTCCAGTCCCTAAAATGTGTGTGGGACTCTAGCACACCACTGCACAACTGTCACTTTCCTCCTTAGAGGTAGCTGCCCATTAACGAATAAATGAATTTTCTTTGTAAACTTCATCTCCTTTGGCAACACCAAGGGCTGAAGGCATTCAAGCAATGTAAAAGTATTTTTCTCCAGGTCCTACTTAGTATAAATCAGGATGCATCCTTATTGAAATCTTAGCCCTGCCCACAGTTTCTCTCTGCTGAGCCTCATATTTTATGAATCATTGCTGTTACTCTGGAGCTGCTTTCCATGAGGCCTCTCATCTTTAATGTTTTTGTTCCTAATAGACTGGTCACATTTCGACTTTCACTTCCTGTGGCAGGATTTATTGAAAGTATTATGAAGACAAAAAAACCCCATGAGTTTCCAAAGTGTAGATGGTCAGAGTATTTACTATTACGCTGGGAGAGAAAAAGGCAGCATATAAAAAGTGATTCACAAGCACAAAAGCCTATCTGTTAATCAGGGGAAGGAGGAAGAGATGCCTTCCACAGACATATGATGCCATTTTCTTCTTCTACATGCCTTCTTTTCCACTTTCTTTGGATGGGATACCGGATGAGGTAGTTGCAGTATAGCAATTATTACATTCTTCTGAAACATGGTAATTGAATAAAACACAGAAGCATAGTACATCAAGTTGACACATGCTTATAGAAATACATGCGGCTGATCAGTCTTCATGGCAACTGGATTTTTCTTATTTGTGTGAATTTCACAAACTGCATCTTCCTCTTCCTTTTCTTTTCTTCTTTTTTTTTTTTTCTTTCCTATTCAATTTTGTATTATTTTCTAGGACCTTTTAAACCAAGATTATGCCCCACTGGCAAATTTTCCTATACAAGTGTGATAGTCATCAAGAGAACAATGTCATTTGGATGAAATAAGACTCCCTAAGGAACCTCTTAAGAGCTGGAAAATCTATAAAGTTCCTACTGAAAGGTAACCCAACTTGTGATTTGGTCTTTTAAAGTAAAATATTAGGGATGCTTTATAGATTTGGAGCATTTCTCGTTATGGGAAAGAGAAGATCACTGCTTTCTTAGGCTATCAATATATATTTGTGAGGCAGCAATAATTCTTCCAGTGAATTTCATGTTCCCATTGAAATGTTTTTACTTGTTTTAAACAAGGCAAGAATTACAAAATGATACTATGCTGACAAGATCTAAAAATAAAGTCAGTTGGCAATTGTGTTAAAATAAACACTGCTACTAGCTTGATGTAAATAGGAGGGAAACCATATCCTAAAAATGACTTCTATTGCCTCTGGGCATAGTTACCCAGGTGGAGAAATGGCACCTGCTCTTCTTTAAGCCATTTATCAGTTCTGGGGGAAAAAATCTCTGGAGAGTGCATCCCTATCTGTAGAGAAGAGGTCAGTACTACTCTATTTCTGTCTTTGGTATCTCTGCATAACTTTGTGGTTGATGCTGCAATAAGAATTACTGACACTCATGCACAATGATGCATTTAAGTCTGTTGCAATTAGCTGTTTCTTGCTCTGACACCAACCTTCTGGCATTAGACCTCCCTGCACCTTGGTTTATCTGCCCGTGAAATGAGGGTAAAGATACTGACCTCTCTTGTAAAACCAGTCTGAGATTTACTGCTGAAAAGAACCACGTACAAATTATGTAGAATATTTAATACCTAGTAGCATATGTAAAAAGAGCACAAACTCCTCTGGCTTGTCAGCTGTCATCGAGAGATGCACTCTTGTGATATTCACTTCTGTCTGAACTTGACTCAAAGTGGCCAGTTTACATGAGACTCCATTGAGCACTGGACAGTTTATATTGGTAAAATTTCACCTGGTCCTCAAGGCATCTCTTACCCTCTGAATTAGGAATTGCCCCTGGGGGTAAATGTAAATTCTGTCTTTGATGAGGGCATGAGACATAAAGATGATAATAACAGAAGGGATGATGCTTCTAGTTACAGCAATGGGTTGGGAAAATGAGTATTCTTCTGTGGCAAGAGTCAATACAAAAGGGTCATTAGTTCGATCGAATTTAGTGGACCGCACACTACCAGAACAATGCATGAGGGCCAGGTGGCAATGCCAGGACCCCTCTTGCACGCTGTCAGGAGCAATAGAAGCTTTCAGTACCATCTTATGCACATGAAAAGGGCTGCCCCTGGTGCAGGATACCTGCTGATAGGCCCACACCAGCCATGTGGATGGCCATCCAGCCACCTCCTCCTGAGACCTTCTCTTCCTGGTGGCTAGCTAAATGGCAGCATCCCTTGGGTGTTTAGTGGCATCGCCTGGAGTTACACTGTTTAGTGGTAGATGCACCCCCTCTCTCCTGTCTTTATCCTGTAGCATTTGCCTGTGTTTCACGTAGCAGTGGAGGCAAAGTGCTTAGCAAGTAAGTTTATAGCGTTCTTCATTAAGAATTTACATATAGAGAAAATTAAACCTGACTAGAAACCTAACGAGCTATTTTGTAATTTGATGAAACGATGTGACCTACCAAGGGACTTAGTCCAAGGGGTTTTGTGTGCTAATCTGATGCTAAGCACAAGGACTTCGGGGATACCAACTTCTCTTGGGTGTCTTGCCCACCACTGAAACTGCATGGCTATAATTAACATCAATCATACTAGAGAAATGGAAGACCAAAAGCTACCTGGGGGACTATAGTGCTCAGGACGAGAACCTGAGCTAGGCAACACTGTCACTGGGGAGTAATTAGGTCTTCTGCAAATCCTAGTAGGACTCTCACATCTCCAGCTACCTTCTGGCACATCTTGCTTAAATACTGAGAACTCCAGTATAGATGGGGTAATACTGAGAGGAAAAAAAATAGGGGGGAGCTGCCATCACTTTGGCCAGCATTCCTGGAGTGAAAAGTAATGTCTCTTCCCTCGAACATTTTAAGCAGTGTAAATATATCAATACTATCTACGTTTTAAGCAGGCTTCTTCATGATTCATGATGAATCAGAGGATGCAGCTGCCCTGCTCTGTGGTCAGGTATGGTGTGAAAGTGAAGTAGAAAGTGCCGTCAAGTCATAATAATACACTTCGTTTATAGACCTCATTTCATTTCCAGCATTTCAAAGCCTTGCCAGTATTAATTAATTAAAATCTTGCAACAGCTCTTTGAGTTGGGCAAGGACTATTATATCATTATATCAGTCAGTAAACGTGGAGACCCTGAAGGCTAGATTGAGACTGCCTGCTTTAGGCACTCAATTTATTTGTTGCAACATCTAAAAAATATAGGTGCTTGGCTCCAGCAGAATGATTCAGATCACTTAAAGCAGGTGCCTACGGAAACTATACAAGCAACACAGAGACAGATGCCTCTGAAGTAGCACCCAAGCTATGTTCACACGTTTCTCCATCAACTGAACGGCGAGCTGTGGGTCCTTCATGGGATAATTTAGTGTGGTTGCATGCAGCCACTCAGGCGTAGGCACTAGGAAATATTATTCTCACAAGTGTGGCTGGGTAAGTGCTTAATTCAAAGCTCAACAGTGTGCAATCCTGCTTACGTGGGAATCAAAATGCAAATTCCCCTCTGAAGGGCAAGCACCTGTGTTGTGGGATAAGTGGGAGGAGGAAGCAAAAGATATTAATGGTTTGAGCACTTATCCAGAAAATAGAAAAGTAGAGATCTAGGCTGTCCAGCCCGAGGGGGCCTGACCCCAGCATTTCCACTTGCCCAGACTACACCAGGCTACAGGTAAGGCTGGAGTGGAGGCATTGCCTCCTCTTGCTGAAGGTCGACCTCTCAACAACCAGAAGTGTAAGATGCAGAAGCTAGAGAGTTTCAGCCCAGTGGAAGAGGAGGCCTTCTGTTTGTAAATGTTCTATTTTAGAACTCTATCAGATAAATTGCATGAATCGAGTTAGGCCAGGGAACAGGCGTTCCCTCATGCCCCAGGCTTAGCTGGCACTTAGGAATGCCTGGGTGTTTCCACTCTGCCAGACTGACTTGCCCCTCTCCTGTATGCTGGCATCCAGGTCCTCCACACTCTGCACTTGTTAGCTGGCCATTAGGGAGACATTTGTTCCATCCAAGAGGAAAACTGGGCATGGCCAGGATGACAGTGTGCTTCAGGCTCTGCTCCAGGCACAGCGTGGACATGCACCACACAACTTTGGCTCTTTACTTGGTACAATATTGCAATGCTAGCCTGAAGTCCCCAAACCCCAGTATCCCTCCTGTCACTTCCCAGAGCACAAAGGAAGCAGATGGCTGCAGAAAAGCCCCTATTTTGGCATCTGTATTAGGAACCCCTTCCCCCAGAAATACCTATAATTGTACCCCAGGGCTATAGGGAGATGTTGCCCAGTGGAGATCAGGATCAAGTGCTGTGCAGTGTGGATCGGTCTGCCCACTCCAGAAGCTCCCAGCTCTCAGATGTGTGAACACAAGCCAGCCTGCAACAAGCAGTTCAGAGGCATAGACTTGCTTTCTGCTTTGGCCCACAAAAACGGTATAAAGATTTCTCTTGCTGAGGTGTTCCATGCTAGCTCAATGTCACCTCAAACTGGTGGGTTTGGTCAGGCCGTAACTTAATGAAGTGGGCCCTTTTCAACACCTCAAGAGATATTAGCACTCCTCACCCACTTGTGAGTCATGATGGACTGCCAGCAGCTGTCGATCACTGAACACATGCAAAACCATATGCTTATATGCTTAAGTTACTCTTAAGTCCAAAACACACTGTCCAGTTTTATATACACACTTAGTTTCTCTGGGATGTAGCTTCTTCTTCAGATGAAAAAGACTGAGCCATTCCCTGGGACTTAGACACATCCAGTTCATTCTCACAGGAACTTAAGCTGACTCATGGATGGTCTAAATCACATTCACTGACTTCTTCAAACTATACAGCATCTCAGAAACAGAGCCAAGAAAAAGACTCAGGAGTCCTGAACCTGGGCTTGAGCCTGATTTATTATCATTTTTACCTGCTAGGGGTTTCTTTGATCTCAGCAAGACTCTCTCCCGATTAGCAGTAGAGAAGGAGAATTTGGGTTAATGCATCCTGCTCTACCCACTCTTTAACATAAGAGTGGCTCCTATTAGCGTTTTAGCAGTTTGTCCTTTTATGCAAGAACTTGCACAGCTGACTTGCTTAAACTTTTAATGGGTACGCTTCTAGTGTGGGAGGAAATGTTAAGCACTGCTTATTGTTACTTAGACTCACACACCCAAATGCCATAGCTACATCCAGAGTTCCCAGGCATCTAGCTACTTTACTATCTACCACAGCACGCTATATCACAAATAAGATCTTTCTTACCGCCTAAAGTAATGTCATGATGCAGTGTAGGAGCCAAAGAATGCTGGGTTTGCAAAATGGATGCATTGCTTCAGATTGCAATGAATTCATTTAAGAGAAGATCAGGTAACAACCTTTAATTTCAGTGCAATAGATTTCTCTGCTCTTTTTATTTACCGAGATGTTGTCTCACTAGATCAAATCAATGAAATTACGACAGATCGCCCAGCATACCGAGAACAGCCAATATCTGCCTAGCATCTCGAAGAGGCATCCCTTTATCAAATGCCTCCAGTTTCTGTCTGCCACATCTCTACCGTTCAGTCTGTTCTGTTCGAAATAGAAAAGTTCAAGTTTTCCAATGTACTTGGCTGAGACAGAAGCTCTTTTGGGCAGTCATGCAAAGGCGCACGTATTGACTGCCCTGCTAGCAGTAAATTTGGTCCCACCGTGCCAAAGGAGATGTGCTATTGTCCTTGGGTGCACTTCTGGAGGCCACGTGTGGGGCGTACGCAACTCCACCCTCAGCTGAGGTGGGAAACTTGTTCAAAGTGGTTTTGAGGTTTTGTTCAGAAGCAAAACAGGAAATCTGCATGAATCTGGAGTTTAACTACTTTTTTAACTTGTTGCTCTCCCAGAGTTGGGTTTTTTTTTTTAGTTGTTTTTTTTTTAATTAGAAAATAAATAAATATCAGAATGACAAACATTCTGCAACTGACCACGTCCCAGTTCTGGGATAAGCCCAAGGTTTTACTGGTGCAGACTAGACTTCAGGCAGCAAAGAGAACCTGGAGTAGTCCAGGGATTTTTTCTTTTCTTTTTTAAGCAAACCAAACAACTCAAAGGCTGTGTCAACTTACTTAAGTGCTCTTTATGCCAACTAATCATAGCTGGCACAGAAAACAATGCTGACTATTGCTCCCTCCCCTGCCTACACTGGAGGCAAGGAAGACCAAAGACACAGAGCTGAAACAGCAGCTCTGTGCCATCTGGAGAGACTCCATATCCTCAGCCCGGCTGCTTGGGAACAGAGAAAGGACCACGGAGTTGCTCCTAAAAATCAGTGAAAAGGATAACGAACACATCAGTGGGGTGAGGAGCATCAGCACAAGCCTGCCTGCCCCAACACGCTGACCCCCATATGCAGTACCACTACCATTGCTGAGGGCACGTGGTGCCCTTGTCCCTTTTGTCACCAACCTTCGCTCTGGTAACTCGTGAAAACTGTAAGAGCTGGTTCTATAGCCTTAGTGGTGTGGGCCCTCCCCAGCCCTAAGAAAGCTATGGTGAAACCATCAAGTTATCTCAGGAGCCTAGGAATGGGAAAGCCATCACTACTGGCCTCAGTGTGGAACCCAACAGCAAAAAACTCCATCACCAGAACTGCAAACTGCTGGGCTTTGTGGTCCACTGCTGATTCACATTCCATGACACTGCTGAGCAGACTCTACCTAGATGTCTCCACAGCTCTGTTTCTAGTGCTATATAACGCTGGGTTTGGGTCAGATTCTGTGATGAGATACACTGTTGTCATTCACAAACAACTGCACTAAGACAAGTGAGTTACTGACAGATATAATCCAAATTGGTTGAGCTATATCTTGTAATTGGGATCAACCAAACAAGTTCCTCACGGTTTGCTCCCAGTTTATTTAAGCTGCCTATGTGTGCTGCATAAGGCATCAGCAATGATTTTGCTGCTGCTCCAGCATCACTCTGACGTCAGCACTTTGATTTGATTTTCTGTCACTGTTCTTGCAGATTAAATTTCAACCAGTGACCCACAGCTTGATAGCTCATTAGCAAATCCCTCTGAGCCATCTAGTCCTGCCCTTGCTTGACAGTTAACTCTGCATTGCACATACTCCCGAAGCCTCCTGAAATCAGCACTGCCCCACGTGAAAACTCGGTCAGACTCAGTGCTGCTGCAAAAGCCTATGGGGATCCATGCCCAGCTGCATATTTTCAATGACAAATCACTAATGATTCCTATTATGAGTCCTTGGGTCTTTGCAAGTCATTGGGGTTGTGTAAAAACTCCTCCATGGACAGTCAAAGCTTTCCTTTCCCACCCCTCCCCATAGCCCTTGCTCTACAGGGGAATTATTCTGACTTCCTTCTTGGTGAAACCTTGAAACTCCTTTTGTTGTTCAGCGTCATTATTGCAATCAGGCAGACTAAGGCAGCTGGGATAATGTGCTTCCAGCTTGCTTTTGCTGTGATACATGAATATAAAACTCTTGGTAGGCAGTGGGAACTGAGAACCTGCTTCAGATCACGCTTTGGAGGTCACAGACCCCAACTCTCACTTTTGCAGTTGAGTAGGACAGGGCGCAGGTTGCCCTGAGAGCATTACAATCCCACTTACTGGCAGGTATCTTGAGCTCAGCTTGTCCTATGCCCAGCTTTGAGTCACATTGACCAGCAGGTTAACAGTGAAGATACAGCCATTGCTTTGTTTTACTTCCTCCGTGCCATCCAAACAGACCTCTTGCCTTGTACCTAGATTATCAGTGCCTTTGAGTAAGAAATTATATTGCGTATAGTCCAGAGCTATAGCACACACTTCTCCTTCTACTCTTCTTAAACTGCCACTTATACAAGTATCCAGGCTGTGCACTGTCAAAATCTTAACCAACCCTCTTCCTCCAAGCTAAGAAATTCTCTACAAATACTGAACCGAGGCTGTTTTCGGCACCCGGCAGGTAAAGCACAGCCGCAAGGACTCCAACGTGCCCCCACTGAAGCCACGGATGGGACTTCCCAGCCCCACACTCTTGTTTCGTCTCCACAGATACTTCACTCCAGAAGTCAACCTCACCGATTTCAATGGGGAGACGCTTGATTTACGCCGGACCGAGACGAGAATCCGGCCGTGATTCTTTATTGCCTTTTAAAGCCAAGAGCTCAGCAGAAGCCAATTGTGTCTGACGCGAAGCTGCTGCACACCCAACGTGGAATCTGCACAACTCCATAAACCAGCAGTGGTCTAAATAAAAACTTCAAACAAGACATTCTGGCATTGGCCAGAAAGAGGGAAGATAAATAGCTGGGAGCCGCCAAGTTGTGAAGGAAGAACTGTTTGACTGTTGGACAGAGAGCAAAGTAAGAGGCAGAAATTAGGCAGGGTGCTGGGAGGCTTGTAACACTCCCAAAAAGCAAAGGGGTCACACCATTTAATTTGATTAATTCATCGCTGGTCCAAAAGACTTTGTACTGAGCCTCAGGCAACGTAATAAACATACAATCATTAAGAGAGGAAATAAAAGATTGGTTGGGTGGTAAATACTCCAGCTCCCTCTCCCACTCCAGCTTCCCTCTTGTTTCTTCTCTCCTTGGTCAGTGCAAACATTGGAAGCAACACAGTAAGCAAGCGGTAGCATTAAAACAACAACAACAACAACAAAGCTCACTGTATTTCAAATGCCTTGGTCAAAACACTTTCAAGGAAAGCTTTAACTTGCTTTCCCCATCATTTTTGTTTTCCCTCAAAAGCCCATTCCTCTAGGAAACACTGTGGGCAGAATGGAGCAACAGTCATGCTAGCTTGGCCTCCTTTCTCCAGGACTGGCAGAAGACTTAGTGGAAAACAACAAGAAGGACGTTTATCTTAAGGGGGCCAGATACTGCTTTTGGAGGTCATTTCAGTAGTTTTGGTTATACTCCTAAGCAGCCAGGGGCCCAAACAGCTGTTTTGATGAATGTAATTGTATTTACAAATAATGGTATTTTGTAAAGCTCCAATGCTAAGTTTTATGGGCCAGATGGCACAAACACTCACCCTGTAACTGTACAGTGCCTGTCCCTCACCACAGGACACAGGGGGAGGGCAGAACCCCCCCACTGACACTGGGGCTGGAAAACTTTTGCAGCTGCTTGAAGCTATATAGGAGCCTGGGGTGTTGGAGGAAACCACAGCAGAGGCAGAGCTGGGGAAAGGGAGGCTGACTAATACTCCATACATCCTCAGAGAGTGAAGTTCACGTCTGGCTCTTCTCCCATCTGCTTCAAGCACTGCCACTGCTCCCACACTGCATTCGTTGGACATCGATGTGTATCAGAGCTCACCATGGCTCTGTACAGCA